>NC_053499.1:119065419-119677919 GCF_905171775.1 Rana temporaria
ATCCAAAAACGTAATAGTAGGAAGAGCGGCTTCTGTGAAAGTTAACAATTGTTTGACTGATTGCAGTTTGTTTCCTTTACAGAAGAAAGACAAGGTTTAACTGAAGAGGAGAAGGAAAAACAGAAAAAAAGGTGTGTTGCACTTACTAATTATTATCTAAAAAACCTGCACTGGAGCGTGTAAAGTAATAAGTGATAAAGCAGCCACTTAAGGAATTTTGACACTAAAGGCAAAAAAACAAATATACGAGAAAATGGCGCTAAATCAAAACCTACGTGTGAATATTAAACCACAGATAAATTACTACAATTGTGAAAAATCCAGAAATTGTGATAAACAAAAATGTTAAAAGGAAGACGATTTAGTCCTCAAAGGCACAAAGTTAAATGAATGAATACACAGTGTATTTCACTTCCTGTGCATCCACTACGCGGTGACACCGCATAAATGTGCCTCTTACCAGATAAAGTGGAACATTAAATGAATGGTTGAAATCGCTTATTAAATCCTTTGAGCAGGATACTTCAGGCACCAGACATGTCTCCAATCAGGATTGCTCTATCAGTATTCTAAATATGTTAGGAGATAAAAAAATATTTGCCCATAGTGTAATCCGTAAAACTTTTATTAATAAGATGACTATATATTAAAACGTGCCGCAACACTTGCAGTATATTCTACGTAACAAAATGGGCAAAGATAATAGCCCACATATAGCGAAGCTAAAAATAGTAATGCTTTTTATATCGTAACCATGCCCAGCGTGTTTCGTCAGAGAGGCGATTTCTGGGGATTGGCTAGATCCCCTGAACGCGGCTTGTATTATCTTTGCCCATTTTGTTGTGTATGTTATTCTGCAAGTGTTGCAGCACTTTTAAATATATAATATTCTTTTTAATAAAACTTGCTTTCGGCTTTGTCCATAGGACTCTGTCACTTTAGCCCTTTGCAAAATGGCCTATGTGGACTAAATCCATTTATTTATTTATTTTTTGATCACAATTTCCGGATTTTTCACTATTGTATAAGTTGTGTTTATTTGTGGTTTAATATGCACATGTATGTTTGTTTTAGATTTAGCGCCATTTTCTAAAATTTTTACATAATAGAGATATTTGAAAAAAAAAAGTCCCCAAAACCATATATTTACAATTGCACTAAAAGAACAATAAAGTGCAAATAGCTTTACACATTCAGTGCAATAAAAAGGTGCGTCCCTTAACCAGTCAGCACGTGTGTATATTCACCATTAATTTTCCCCCTACTTAGTTAAGCTGGTAGGGGGAAAGAAAATACATTTTTTTTTTCCAGATGTGGTTATTCTAAGCACCAATACTGCCATATGTGAAAAGTCCTTACCCCTGTGTATGCAATGACTTGAGCATCTTGCAGCAGGGCAACAACTTTTATTGACATTTTTTAGGGCCGAAACAACTAATCGATTATGAAATCGATTAACATTTTCATAATCGATTAATCGGCCAGTAACATAATGGGGTTAAAAAAACAAAAATTAGCCCTTTTATAGTACAAAAAAGCAAATCGCTACTGTAAATATTACTTTCACTGTCCCACAGTAAAAAAATGAACCCCTTACAATAGCGATTATTTGCTCTTTTTGTACTTATTTTTAACCCCATTATGTTACTAAACATCTCAGGCCGGGTTCACACCTCTGTTTTTTGCAGAAACACACTACAGTTCATTTACATGTTTTCCTATGGGACACAAAGTGAAACGGTGCCATTTTTTATTTTTATTTTGGTTCAATATACTTCAATGGAGAAGCTGCAGAAAAGAATGTAATGTGTTTTTGCGGCAATTTGTGTTTTGTAATCTGCCCAACAACAAATTGGCCCCAAAAAAATTAAAAATGCTTTTTTTTTTTTTTTTTTTAAGGCTATTATGCGATTAATCGAAACATTAATCGGCCAACTAATCGATTATGAAAATAATCGTTAGTTGCAGCCCTAACATTTTTACTGTTGGTAGAGGTGAGGAAGCAAAGAAAATAGTGTATATTGTCTTGCTTAAAGCGGGGGGTTCACCAAAAAACTAATTTTTAACATTACATTCAGCCGAGTTGTCCTAATGACAATTGGCTGTTTTTTTTTGTTTTTTTCGTACATACCGTATTTCACCGCATTTCACCGCCGCTTCCGGGTATGTCTTCTCCGGGACTGGGCGTTCCTATCTGATTGACAGGCTTCCGACCATCGCATTGAGCGCGTCACGAGTTGCCGAAAGAAGCCGAACGCCGGTGCGGCTCTATACGGCGCCTGCGCACCGACGTTCGGCTTCTTTCGGCAACTCTGGACGCGTAGCATGCGACGGTCGGAAGCCTGTCAATCAGATAGGAACGCCCAGTCCCGCAAAAGATATACCGGCGGTGAAATACAGTATGTACGGAAAAAAAATAAAAAGCCGATTGTCATTAGGACAACTCGGCTGAATGTAATGTTAAAAAATTATTTTTTGGGTGAACCTCCACTTTAATCAGGACCAAAACAAAACATTTTTTACCAATTGTAGCCAGCAAGTGGAGCTGCAGGATATTTACCCCTCTTTGCCAGGCTGACTTTATCACTGTGTTGTGAATTGCCTGTGTTGTGTCAATGGCCACAACCTTGTTGCATACTGTACGTACGTTTTATGTTGTGCAACTACAGTGTACATTGCCCAATAAATCTTTAGGATTTTATCTATAGGATGATGGAACTGATAGCCCAAAAGCAAGTAGAACGTGAAGATCGAGAAAAAAGGGAGCGAATTGAGCAGGAGAAACAGAGGCGGAAACATGGACAAGAGTTAATTGCAATCAAACAAAAACTTCAAGAGCAAGAGATGCAAAAAGCGGTGGAAGAGAGGAGGCGGGAAAAGCAAGAGGAGAGACTGGCCAGGTTGGTTCTTGTATGTTGGGCTCCGGAAAATGAGTGTCACAAAAATTTTTTTGTTTAAGGCCGTGTTCATACGGATGTGTATAGATAGATGTCTTGCGAGCTACCAATGAAGAGTGTCCAAAAAATGTTTTAAAAGTAAGCAAACCAATTCACAGCCGCCAAGCATATTCGCACTCCCATAATCTGTGTAAAAAAAATAAACAAATGCAGCGCTATGTGATATATCACTCACGCAGGTGAAAAAATATATAATTGCCGTGAGCAATGAGCAATTCATTTCTCATTTACAGAGATCGTGTCCGGGAAAAAATTGCAAGGGATAAAGCCGAGAGAGCCAGAAGGGTGAGTAGAAGCTGCTGTATTTTCTTACTTTCAGGAAAGGCACATGAGTATCCCTCTAGTTGTTGGGTAGTAAATACTGAAGGCTTTGTCAAATGAAAACTCCTACAAGCTTTAACCAGACACTGATAGAAGTCACAAGACTGCTAATGAGAAAGGGTATTAAGCAGTTTATATTTACTGAATATAATAAAATATACATTTCCATAAAATGTTCTGTGTACTGTGGGAGATTAGATGCAGTGAATGCAATGTTCTGGGTTTAGTAACATTTTAAATACCACCCAATGCAATTGAACTTAGAAACAATGAAGTGCAAGGTGTTATGCACCTTCCCCCCCCCCCCCCAGAGATAACTTCTGGGCTGCTGATAAGGCAGTACAATAGGTCCTGTTGTCCTGGGCCCGGGTCCCATCAGCTCTACAGGGCTTCAGCTTTGTAGTTAATTTCTTCCAAATAAAAAACAGGGCTTCCTAAACTGCACCCCTCTTCCTGCTTGTTTAGGGGGTGTATAATTACATTCGCCATCGGGTCAACAAAGGGATCTAGGGAGTGAGAGCAGAGGAGGGACTTTTTTTTTTTTTTCTATTTTGGGATGCAGGTTGTAGTGCCGGTGACTTGTCGTTAAGGTTCCCTTATCGAGATGGTTCCTGTAAGGACTGCGCAGGCGCAATCTTTGCCGACGGAAATCTCCGAACCTCGACCGGCATCCAGGCTCATTCCTTAACATCCCTGTGGATTGGAGGATGTTAAAAAAAGAGCCAGGAGGCCGAGCGAGCGGAGCAAGCCGTCCGAGCGAAGCGAGGACGTGATGCCGACTGGCCACTTTCCTCAAATTCCACATCGCCCTGGATGCCGGCCGAGGTTTGGAGATTTCCGTCGGCAAGGATTGCGCCTGCGCAGTCCTTACAGGAACCATCTTGATAGCCCGAACCAGATCGTCAGATCACCGGCTGCCCACTGCCTTGCCTTACAAAGTGATCTTGTGTAGATGCTCCGCTCAGGTGCGGAGACTGAGGGGAAGTGGCTGACAGCAAGTCTAATGTTGACAGCGGCGGCAGGTGGTGTGGCTGCACTGTGAAGTACACTAATATCTGTTTAGAGTGCTCAGCTTATTTTATGATCATCCGCATTATGGTAATCGCACAGCAGGTGCTGTATGGCTATGTCAAAGTGTGACATGGCTGTTGGGTGCTGGCTTTGATAACATATTGCTGTGCTGTGTGTTACAGACTTAACACAGTACAGCTATAACAAATTCAGCACCCAACAGCCATTGGCACTTCAGACCCATAAAGCACCTGCGGTGCTTATAATGCTGATAACAAGCACAGTGAGACACTACTTTACACTTGCCTTTGGAAAGGCAGTAAAAACACACAGCTGAGCTACCTTTTTTTTTTTCACCACCCCCAACCACTTCTATTTAACCATTTACATTCCAGTAACCCGTATGTGCCCCTATACGCTGCGTATATGCCTCCCTGGGCAATCCATGTATGTGCCAGGAGCGTGCCTCTTGCATGCACAAAGACTGAGCTGCCAATAAACGGCTCTTGGCCCCAAGAAAATATCAGTAGTCGGCTGGACTAGGTCAGAGGCAGAGTTGGGGCTGAGGGTGGTGTCAAAGGAAGTCCCATCAGGTAGGCTGTATGGGGCCCCCATAATTTCTAACAGCGGCCCTGGATAATGTCACCACAGTGCCCTGTACTCGCACACAGTGATAATGAGCACAACATCCACTGAGCCTTCCAGATAAAAGATCTTGGTACTATCATTAGGACAGATGGTAGGTACATTGTATTATTCCAACTTGTAATTCTCCTTTCTTCCAGTATGGTGGAGAGACATCGGATCCAATCTCCCCTCCAGCAGAGACACCTGTTCAAGCCCCCGCACTCTCCCCATCTTCCCCAACACAGGAGCCACCTACTAAGAAGGAGTATGATCAGTGTCGTATACAGGTAAGTCCAGACACTGCGCTATCTAGAACACATCTCTATTGAAGAAATGATTATCAAAGCTTGCACAAATCTATCGTATCTTGAATGTAAATCTTCCAGAAAAATTGCATTTTTTTATATATTTTTGCAGCCATTGTTTTTATGTGTCAAGCAGAAATAATGTTTATATTGCAGAATGTAAAAATTCCCAATGGCAGTAATACCGTATTTATCGGTGTATAACACGCACCCCAATTTTAAGGGGGAAGTTTAAGGAAAAAATGTTTTTACAGCCCCCCCTCTCCCTGCGCAGTACTTGGCCCCCCATCCAGTACACAGCCCTGACCCCCTACACTCCCAGGAGACCCCTGGGACGGCACTGCCAGCATTCTCTGCAGTTTAGAAAAAAATCACTGCCAGCCCCTTCCACACTGCTCCTCCTGTGTCACTCCTATTGTAAAATGAAGCTTACATATACCTCAATAGCTCTGTTTTTTTTTTTTTTTCCCACTGACCTGGTCACATGACTGCTGCTCTCCTCTGAGGTTACACAGATGGTCATGTGACCGCTCGCCTCCTCCAATCTAAAGCTACACATGGAGGAGGAGAGCAGCCAGGAAAAAACTGAGCTATTGAGATATTTACAAGATTTGTTTTTACAATGACACTCACACAGGAGGAGCGGTGTAGAAGGGGCTGGCAAGTGTTTTTTTTTTATTTTTTATCAACTTTCGACTATGCAGGCAGCGCTGTCCCAGCACCAGGAGAGGCGAGACGGCTGGACTGACCCCCCCCCCCTCCCCATAATGGGTGGCTCCCGGGGTGGACCGCCCAATCCCCCGCCCCCTGTTGGTAAAACATAGTATTGGCCTATAACGCGCACATACTGTTTGTCCTCTGTTTTCAGGAGAAAAAGTGCATGTTCTACGCCGATTAAATACGGTATATGTTATAGAAAATTATGAAATTTCAAAGGTTTATAGGTGATGTCAAGCATTTTTATAGTAATAGCACAAAACTGTTCTTGCTCTTAGGTCCGCCTTTTGGATGGCACTGCCCTATCGCAAACATTTCGCGCACGAGAGCAGCTGGCTGCTGTCCGATTGTACGTGGAATTAAATTGGCCCGCTGGCGCAGAAGAACCTTTTAACCTTTTGACTAGCTTCCCACGAAGGGTGTTTACTGAAGAAGATATGGAAAAGCCACTGCAGGAGCTTGGTGAGTTTCTCACAGGAGAAAATACTGCAGGTTTTCTATAGGGACGACGACTTTAAATTATTTGTATTTTGTTTTTTGTTCTGGAAATTCCGTTCATATCAAAATCAGTTGTTAGAAGAAAACTGCATTTTGTCAAATCTCTGTTGGAATTCTTGAGTGCACTGGGGTGATTTTTCGAATAATCATTCGAAAATCTACCATTGAATGGCCAGCTTTAGTCACAAATCTCCTGCAACAACATACTTCAGTAAACCTTGAATTTCGTCCCTGTTTATAGATGTGCTTCAAATAGCTAGTAATGATAGTTGGGATTACAATAGGGTTCCACAAGTAAGGTAACAAAAGGGTGTGATCCACTGGTCAAGTCCTGGGGAAAAAAGCGTGGGAACTCCCACCTAAGATCCACTCCCCTACCAAAAAAAAAAAATGATGGGGATGGGTGGTGTATAGATGAGAGGGTTGCGAAGTGTATGGGGGTAGGTGGTATGTAGATGAGAGGGGTGCGAAGTGTATGGGGGTAGGTGGTATGTAGATGAGAGGGGTGCAGAGTGTATGCGGGTGGGTGGTGTATGGGGGTGGGTGGTATGTAGATGAGAGGGGTGCGGAGTGTATGGGGGTGGGTAGTATCAAATACACCACTGGCCACTGATGCATTAATGACCAGTGGCAGGTAATTCACCCTTTTTTGCTGCATTAGTGACACCAGTGTCAGTGTTTATGAACCCTTTCATGCTGCACCAAATAGGGGTAATAAACACTGACACTGGTGTCACTAATGCAGCAAAAAGGGGTTAATAAATTGCCACTGGTCACCAATGCATCAGTGGAAGTACAGTGCGGACACCCCCTTCAGTGTAGCCCCTTGTACAGTGCAGACACCCCTCTTCTGTGCACCCACCTTCAGTGCACCCCCCTACAGTGCAGACACCCACCTTCAGTGCACCCCCCTACAGTGCAGACACCCACCTTCAGTGCACCCCCCTACAGTGCAGACACCCACCTTCAGTGCACCCCCCTACAGTGCAGACACCCATTTTCAGTGCACCCCCCTACAGTGCAGACACCCACCTTCAGTGCACCCCCCGTACAGTGCAGACACCCACCTTCAGTGCACCCCCCGTACAGTGCAGACACCCACCTTCAGTGCACCCCCCGTACAGTGCAGACACCCACCTTCAGTGCACCCCCCGTACAGTGCAGACACCCACCTTCAGTGCACCCCCCGTACAGTGCAGACACCCACCTTCAGTGCACCCCCCGTACAGTGCAGACACCCACCTTCAGTGCACCCCCCGTACGGTGCAGACACCCACCTTCAGTGCACCCCCCGTACGGTGCAGACACCCACCTTCAGTGCACCCCCCGTACGGTGCAGACACCCACCTTCAGTGCACCCCCCGTATGGTGCAGACACCCACCTTCAGTGCACCCCCCCCTTCAGTGCAGACACCCCCCCTTCAAATCACCCCCACCCGTACAGTGCAGATACCCACCTTCAGTGCGCCCCCCCCCCCCCCCCCCCGTACAGTGCAGACACTCACCTTCATTGCGCTCCCCTGTACAGTGCAGACACCCCCCTTAAGTGCACCCCCCAGTACAGTGCAGACACCCACCTTCAGTGCACCCCCGTTCAGTACCTCAGATCGTGGTGATGCACAGCAGGTCTCCTCCCCCTGAAAACTAGGAGGAGGGGGAGGCGGCTTCACGCTGCTGTTTGGCTGTGCCTGTGTGACATCCGAGATCACACAGACAGCCCGCGGCCATGAGAGGAGGGGATGGTATGTGCAGCGGTGTCACCCTGCACCCCCCCGCACACCCCCTCCCCCTTGCATCCGATTCAGCACTAATCACTGCAGAACCCTCCGCGATTGCCTAATCCCGTGGCGCTGCCACTACGGGTGTAGTGCAATCGCGGAGGGTCAAAGTCCTGCAAAGGGAACGCGCGTTCCTGCTGTCAAAAAAGTGCAGGGACGCCATTCCCACGCGTTCCCGCAGGACTCGAGCCCTGGTGTGATCCCATATCGCTTAAGATGGTCAAGAGATGTTGCAGCCACCCCCAACTTGGTTCCAGGTATTGGTGGAAAACGGCAGCACTACTTCTCATTATGATAACAACATAGCTGGTGATGGTGCCTTGAATGTGAAATTGGAATATGGTAGCTGCCCCTTTAAAAACGTGAAATAATCACTCCTGCATACACATAAACTTCAAGTAAAGGTGTTGGCACTAACAATCATCAGATATAAAGTGAATGAAATATAATGGCATGTGCCATACATAATATACATGTAAAATGCAAACTGAGAAGTCCAATATGACAATACCCAACTCCAAATACAAAACTTTTTAAAACAGAATAAAGTAGGGCTGTGGAAATTAAAGATTAATTCCTCGATTTATCGTTAATTTTTTTGATCGATCAAAATTCTTTTGATCGGTACTAGTAGTGCAACGGATCATAAATGATCCGTGATTCAAACGGGTCACCATATGCGGATTGGCACACCGCGTAATCCGCGGAGCTCCGCTGCTGCCTCGGCCATAGGAAAGGCCACGGCTTTGGCCTAGCTCCCAGAGCGGTGGCCATCTTGGTCCACCCGGCGGTGGCCTAGGTGAGTCATCACCCGGCCTCAACTGCTCGTGTTTGGCCGGCTTCTCTGGTAAGACTAAGCAAGCACTAATCTTCCTATACAGTGGGGGAGATTTCTGTAGATATTACAGTGGGGGAGAGGTCTGTGGATATTACAGTAGGGAGATGTTTGTGGATATTACAGTGGGGGGGGGGATGTCTGTGGATATTACAGTGGGGGGGGATGTCTGTGGATATTACAGTGGGGAGATGTCTGTGAATATTACAGTGGGGGGGAGATGTCTGTGGATATTACAGTGGGGGGAGATGTCTGTGGATATTACAGTGGGGGGAGATGTCTGTGGATATTACAGTGGGGGACTATATAAGGTGGTAATCCGAAAAATGTATGTGGGTTACAATTAATCGAAATTAGTTGATTAATCGATTTAAAAAAAATATTGATTTTACTCGAAACACAAAAATTTTAATCAGTCGCCCTAGAATAAATGGATGTGTCTTCAAAAACGCTTTACCACAAGTGCTCATGAGGTAGATGGCAACTCACCTCTTTTTACAGTAAGTCAAAATTGAGCTTTTGAAAAAATTGGATGGATTTCTGGGTTCGCACCTCTCCACTCTAAAGCCTTGTACACTCGGATTATTGGACACATTTTCGTCAGTTTTTTGTTGTCTCATATCGAAAGTGAAGAGGTTACTCACCATAAAAAAATCTTCGTACAACAGAATTCAACGTCAGAAGTGACTTAATTTGTTGAATTAGAAGCACTTTTGCCTGGTGGTGCAACGGATCGTCATTGATCCGTGATCCGAACGGGTCACCATGTTCGGATCGGCACACGGATTGAGCTCCATAGGAAAGGCCGCAGCTTCGGCCTAGCTCCGGAGCAACAGCCATCTTGGTACATCCGACTGCGGCCTAGATGAGCTCCCCTAGAGCAGCGCGCTGACGTCATCACCCGCCTCAACTGCTCGTGGATCTGCCTGCAATCGTATATACAGTGGGGGAGATGTGGACATTACAGTGGGACCTTTTTCTTTTTTTTTTTTGCTGATCCGAAAAATGATCCAATACGGGAAACGATCCTAACCGTGAGTTTTTTGATTCGTTGCACCCCTACTTTTGCCTCCCAAGTGCTAAACTTCAAAAAGTTATACCAGAAAACTTCTGGCATTACCTCAAAATTCTTCATAAGGACAAGGACCAGAAATGAAAGTCTGTTCTCGCATCCCCAGCCGTTTTAAGACCCGTACACACGATCAGAAACTCCCTCCGGACAAGGCTGGGAATGTGAAAACAGACTTGCATTTCTGGGCCTTCTCCTTTTGAAGAACATTGAGTTAATGCCAGGAGCTTTCTGGTATGACTTTTTGAAGTTTAGCACTTGGGAGGCAAAAGTGCTTCTAAAGTTTTATCAGGAATACCTTGTTCAAGGGCTTCCTTTATTAAACCCATGAGCACTCGTGGTGATGTGTTTTTTGAAGACACATCCATTTAGAAGCACTTTATTCTATGTTTTTAAAGTTTTGTATTTGGTGTTGGGTATTGTCACATTGGACTTCTCAGTTAGCATGTGCCATACGTAATATACATGTAAAATGCAATTCTATTACATTCACTTTAAATTTTATGATTGTTATCGCCAACACCTTTATTTATAGTTATATGTATCATTGCCACAAATCGAATCCACTATCATTGCAAATATATATCCAGTAAATGTATTTAGATTAAGATTTAAAGTATTAAAGCGTTCATTTATGACTAGTCAGTTTTTTGTTTTGTTTTTCATCTGGCGTCCAGCCCTTTTTAGGTTCTGTATTAAACCCAAAAAAGTGTAGTTTATGATGGTAAATGGCTACATGGCCTCGTACACATGATCGTATTTCCATCGGAAAATTTGTGCAAAGGGCGTTGGCCGTGAACTTGTTCTGCATACAGACGGCAGAACTTTTTCAGCCAACATACACAAAACGACATGTTTTTTCAGCTCTTTAGCGCCACCCTTTGGGCAACTTCAGCTAATGTTGGTTAGCATTGGTTTGGAGCATGCGTGTTTGTACGTTTTTGGATTTTATTCTGACGGACTTGTGTAAACACGATTGAATAATCCGACGGCACACATTTGTTGTTGGAAAATTTGAGAGCATGCTATAAAACATTAGTTGGAAATTCTGACAACAATTGTCCAATGGAGCGTACACGATTGTTGGAAAATCCAATCGTGTGTATGAGCCTTATGAGTGAATGAATTGAGGTGTGGCGAACTGTTACACAACAGTTTTTTTTTTTTTTTTGTTTTATTATTGCTATACTTGCCACCATTCTGTATTACCTGGTAATGTAGCTCCTCCCAAGCCACAGAGATGCCACACAAATTTTATATGAAGACGGGGTAGATATTTCTTATAAAACTTGTTTTTAAAACGTTCTTTTGCGATTTTGTGATCTACATTTTGTATTTTCTCATTCTTCTTCCTCATGAATTTTGCAGGTTTGGTGCCTTCAGCTGTCTTAATTGTTGCTAAAAAGTAAACTGCACAAGAATCTTTCCTGTGTAAAGACCACCAAAATGGAAGAGACGGAAGAATGATGGCCGAGAAACCAGTGTGGACAAACCTGACCGCCATCTTTCTGCAAGGATCACACAGACTATTGCCCTCATCGCCCCAAACTGTGATGTGCTAGCATATATATTTTAATGGGGAAATAAACCATTGTGTGAAATCCTTATCTAGTTTTATGCTTATCTGACTAAAAACCCAGGTTGTTTGAATCTGATTTATAATAGGAAACGTGATTTTTTTTTTTAATTTTTTTTTTCCGATGTTGTAAAGTCTCAGGCCCCGTACACACGTCCGAGAAACTCGACGGGCAAAACACATGGTTTTGCTCGTCGAGTTCCTTGTGAAGCCGCCGAGGATCTCGGCGGGCAGAAATTTCCCATTGAACAACGAGGAAATAGAGAACATGTTCTCTATTTGGCCCGACGAGATCCTCGTCGGTTTCCTCGGCCGAAAGTGTACAGACGACCGGGTTTCTCGGCAGAATACGGCTCCGATTGAGTTTCTGGCTGAATTCTGCCGAGAAACTCGGTCGTGTGTACGGGGCCTCAGGGTTTTTAATTTGAATGCAGTCTATGCAAACCTTCTGTGCTGCAGCTGCCCCCCTTTTTCTTACCTGAACACGATCATTCCAGCGACTAGCCCAATAGCTCCAGCCGCTGTCTCGGGTCCTCATTGGATAGATTGATAGCAGCAGGAGCCATTGGGGGCGGGGCCGAGTCCTGCTGTCTTTGTCAATGGACACAAAAGCAGGACTTCGAGAGCGCGCCTGCACGGGTGCCCCTATGGAAAGCAGCTCTCCGTGTGGTCACTCGCAGAAGAGGACCACCCCAGAAAAGGAGGATTGGGGCCGCTCTGTGCAAAATCCATGCACAGAGAAGGTAAGTATAAGATGTTTGTTTTTATTTTTTTTTAAACAAACCTTTAGGCCTCATGCACACAACATTTTTACAGCAGCTGTTTTTGGCTGTAGACATTTTTTTCTACAGTCATTAACCACTTAAAGACCTCAGGTGTTTTTTAGATTTGGTGTTTGCAAGACTAAAACATTTTTTTCTGCTAGAAAATTACTTAAAACCCCCAAACATTATATATTTTTTTTTTCTAACACCCTAGAGAATAAAATGGCGGTCATTGCAATACTTTTTGTCACACCGTATTTGCGCAGCAGTCTTACAAGCGCACTTTTTTTGGAAAAAATTCACTTTTTTTAATTAAAAAATAAGACAACAATAAATTTGGCCCAATTTTTTTATATATTGTGAAAGATAATGTTACGCCGAGTAAAATGATACCCAACATGTCACGCTTTAAAATTGCGCCCGCTCGTGGCATGGCGTCAAACTTTTACCCTTAAAAATCTAGATAGGCAACGTTTAAAAAATTCTATAAGTTGCATTTTTTGAGATACAGAGTAGCTCTAGGGCTATAATTATTGCTCTCGCTCTAACGATAGCGGCGATACCTCACTTGTGTGATTTGAATACCGTTTTCATATGCGGGCGCTACTCACGTATGCGTTCGCTTCTGCGCGCGAGCTCGTCAGGACGGGGCGCTTTAAAAAAAAATTTTTTTTGTTTTCTTATTTAATTTTATTGATTTTATTATTTTTTACACTAAAATATAAAAAAAAAAAAAAATGATCACTTTTATTCCTATTACAAGGAATGTACACATCCCTTGTAATAGAAAAAAGCATGACAGGTCCTCTTAAATATGAGATCTGGGGTCAAAAAGACCTCAGATCTCATATTTAGGCTTAAATGCAAAAAAAAAAAAAAAAAAAGGAAAATTTGTCATTTAAAAAAATGACAGAAAAAAAATTGTCTCTTTAAGAGGCTGGGCGGGACTGACGTTTTGAAGTCACTTCCGCCCAGCAGAGCTATGAGGACGGGTGGGGGCCATCTTGCCCTCACTCAAGTCCTCACTCTCCTGGCGGCAGCATCGGATCTCCTCCGCCGCTACCGACGGCTCCGGTAAGCGGCGGAGGGCGCGGAAAAGCGGCGGGGGGGGGGCCCCTCTCCCGCCACCGATAACGGCGATCTCGCGGCGAATCCGCCGCGGCGACCGCCGTTATCGTTTACACGGCCGCCAGCTGAAAACATGGATATCTCAGTTGTGGCAGCAGCTGCTGCCGTTACTGAGATATCCATGTTTAAAAAGAGGACGTATATATACAGTGGGGGGTCCGTAAGTGGTTAAACTCTCCATCATGTTATCCTATGTGTCCATGAACAAATAGGCTGTTATCAGCAATTTTGGGCAGTGGCATTTTTGAGCAGTAAAAAACAAAACAAACTAGGGTGGGTTCTGAGAGATGTTTTTCTATAAAAACGCTCCAACGCTGATAAATATTGATAAACGCTCAAAAACATTGTTCACCAGCATTTTTGATCCATTGGGGAAAAATAAAGTCTTAAAAAAAAAAAATAAAAAAAAAAACGCTAACACGGAAAAACATTTTAGCAAAAACTTTGAAAAACTCACTGCAAAGCTACTGGCATTTTTTATAACGTTATTTTAACGTCCAGTGTGCATGAGGCCTTAGAATCACTTTAAAAACAGCCTATGTTGCCAGTTTTTGCCAACCATGGTTGAAGCTTGAGACTGCTCCTTGCTAAAAAAAAGAAAAAGAATGTTTGTGTATAAAGTGGGTAAAATAAGTATTAAACGTGTCACCATTTTTCTTGGTAAAAATATTTCTAATGCCGCGATGCAGACGATCATTTTTCGGCATGAAAAAACGTTGTTTTTTTTCCAACTTCATCATTAAAACGAAGTTGCCCACACACTATCGTTTTTAAAAAATGCTCTAGAAAAGCGCGGTGACGTACAACGGCACTATAAAGGGGCAGTTCCATGTGGATGAGGCCACCCTTGGGGCTGATTTCCTGTGAGTAAAAGACGATTCACGCTTTTCTGTCTGTTACAGCGTGATGAATGTGCTTACTCCATTATGAACGGTAGTTTTACCAGAACGAGCGCTCCCGTCTCATAACTTGCTTCTGAGCATGCGCGGGTCATTTTAGCGCACACACGATCATTTTTTACAACCTGAAAAATCGTTTAAACCGTCGTTAAAAAAATGCAGCATGTTCGTAATTTTTTTTTGCCGTTTTTAAGAACCCGAAAAATGTGAAGCCCACACACGATCGTTTTAAATGACATTTTTTTTAAAACGTCGTTTTTTTTCATGCCGAAAAATGATCGTGTTTACGCGGCTTGAGACCCGGTTCACACAGGGGCGGCACGACTTTGGGGGCGACTCGGCAAGGCGATCTCAAGACGACCTCAAGACGACTTCAGAGGCGACTTGCAAAATGACTTCTGTATTGAAGTCAATGCAAGTCGCCCCCAAAGTCGTACAAGAACCTTTTTCTAAGTCGGAGCATTTCATGAAATCTGACCTAAGCACATATAATAAAAAAAAGTGTAATAATTATACTAGTAATTAAATATGTGAAACATCAAGGTGTCGATCATCAAAAATATAGCACATAACAATAAAAAAATATCATGTATAGAAAGTAAATGCGCTTATCCAAAACAGTGCTAAAAAATCATTTATGGCACCAATTATGAAAAGTTGTTTTTTACAAACCGAGTGAAATAATTAAACCAAACGTGAGTGCATGGTTTAAATAAATAAATAAATGAAAATAAGTCCCATACACAAAGATGGTGTGATCAGGTATAGATTCCCAAAAACCATTCAGAGGTGATTCTTCCTGAATAATTTTGTGATCCTATTTAAATACACCGTGCTCCAGTGCACACAAGAGGATTTTACTCTTACCAGATGGATCGACCTTTGCAGGTCTAATACAGCCTTTTTGCAGATTTTTCACTGCAAGCAAAGATCTATGAGATGACACATCCTAAGCAAATCCAGGCTCTCGGTATGGATGGGAAAACCACATTTGATTAACATCCAGCTGTGCTAGTGATCCACACTCCAGCTCGTGTCACACGTGAAAAAGAAGGAAACAACTCATTGCACAGACATCCTTAAGCCCTGGTTCACATTGATGCTACTTTGAAATCGCGCTACTTCACTTGAAGTAGAGCGAGGTTCAAAGTAGCGATTTCAGGTGCTATTTCATAGACATCTGTGTGGCTTCTTTATGCATAGATGTATATTGAAGTCGCACCTGAAATTGGGAAAAGTAGTGCAGGAACTACTTTTGCAAATCGGTTTGGCACCGCAATATCGGTGTCGCACCGATTAGAACAATGTCATTGCCTCCAATAGGCTGTGACTTGTCATGAGATTTGATCTCTCAAATCGCATGACAAATCGCTCCAGGTGTCAGCATAGGTTCGCATTGATGCAATTTGACGTGGCGGTGTACCAATTCTAAAAAGTCATTTCTGTGCTACTTTTGGTGACTTCGGGTGTGTTTTGTAAACCCACACAGATGTCTCTGAAATCGCCCGACATGTGGGTATGAAAACTATTTATTGGTATAGACATTTACTCGCAAGAAAGAAGGATATTATAGGCAAATCGGTTACACACAGCGTTTGTTGTCCTTACAGACGATAACAGTTCACTGCCGCCACTAACGCCCGGCGTACGTTTCGTTCTAATGAACGTCGTCACTGAGGCAACATGAATAGCAGTTCTCACAAAAGGCAGGGTTTATCTATCTTTCCATCAGAATAAACATTAAAGGGCATTGTACACCTTGTTAAAAAAGACTCTGGCTGCCATGTTTGTAAAGTCCGCACCTATCTATTTAAAATAGCTCACATCTGACTTTTTCGGACAGGAAAACCGATCATGTGTACGCGGCATAAGACAAAAAAATGGTGATCAAAGCATTTTTTTTTTTCACCACCACCTGTTGGAGACACACATACTAACTTTTATTATCCGTCTCTCTGAAAAAAGGCAAAATCACTTTGGAGACAGGACAGCAGAGGCACTCTCACCGCAATGTATGTGGATAACCTCCGCTCTCTAAGCTGAAAACTGCACAACTTCACCCCAATGACATTTCATCCCTCTGGACTTTATCCAGAGGGAAAGCTTTTCTCGCCTAGACACATATTCACAAAAGACATTTGTACAGAATGGCAGTCTCATCAAATAATGTCAAGTATGTTTTAGCCAAAAAGGCCCTTAACCACTTCAGCCCTGTAAGATTTGGCTGCCTAAAGACCGGGCCATTTTTTGCAATTAGGCACTGCATCATTTTAACTGACAATTGCGCGGTTGTGCGACATTGTACCCAAACAAAATGTATGTACTTTTTTCCCTCAAATAGAGCTTTCTTTTGGTGGTATTTGATCATCTCTGCGATTTTTATTGTTTGCGCTATAAACAAAAAAAAAGTGTTCTTTTTGACTTATTGCTATAATAAATATCCCCCAAAAATATATTTAAAAAAAATCCTCAGTTTAGGCCGATACGTATTCTACATATTACTGGTAAAAAAATTGCAATAAGCGTGTATTGATTGGTTTACGCAAGAGTTATAGCGTCTACAAAATAGAGGATAGATTTATGGCATTTTTATTATAATTTTTTTTTTTTTTTACTAGTAATGACGGCGATCTGCAATTTTTATCGGGACTACAACATTATGGTGGGCACATCAGACACTTTTGATGGTATTTTGGGACCATTGTCATTTATACAATGATCAGGGCTATAAAAATGCACCGACTACTGTGTAAATGACACTGGCAGGGAAGGGGTTAAACACTAGGGTGCGATGAATGGGTTAAGTGTGTCCTAGGAAGTGATTCTAACTGTGGGGGGGATGGGCTACAAGTGACACGACAGTGATCACTGCTCCCGATGAGGGAGCAGTAGCTCAATTTCATGTCACAAAGCAGAACTGGAAAATGCCTGGTTCACCCTGTTCTGCAGCTCCATGACACGATCGCGGGCACCCAGCAGACATTGAGTCTGCGGGACCCACGGTCATCACTTTTACGGAGCACGCGTCAGTGCGTGTGTCCAAAATGCCACGATTTAAAGGGGACATACAGGTACGTCCCTTTTGTGCAGCGGTCAGCAAGCGGTTAATGGAACTCTTGCTATGCTTATTAAAGGGGTTGTAAAGGATTTTTTTTTTTTTTTCATAATAAGCATCCTTTACCTGCAGACATTCCTCTTTTCACTTCCTCATTGTTCGTTTTTGCTCAGAAGTTGCTCTATTTCTTCTCTGTTCTGTTCACTTTCTGCTTGTCTGATTTTACTGACCACCGTGAAGGGAGGCTTTACTGCGGTGGTCAGTAACGTGCTCACCCCCTCCTGGGAACTACATCTGTGTGGCAGGACGTTCTCTACGTGTTAGAGACTTTGAGGAGGTATGAATTACTGGGCGTGCCGCAATTCATACTGGGAAACGTAGTTCTTACATGAACGAGTGATGCAAACCAGGAAGTGAATGAGAGAACAGAAACTAGAAAGCCAGACGTGATATAGATGAAGGAATTTAATAGGTATTTACTCCTTTTTTAACAGAATCATTACACTATTCTGTCTACCTTGCAGACATTAATTTTAGGCAAAAAAATGTTTTCCTTTAGTGACCCTTTAAGAGTACAACTGAAATCCCAAAGTAGCTTTAGAATAGGTGAGCGGTATGCCACAAGATGAGCTGATGCAATATAGTACAGTAAAACCTTGGTTTGAGAGCGTTTTGCAAGACAAGCAAAATATTTTAATATTTGATATAAGAGTAGCGTCATGTCACAACTGAGTATAAAAAAAAGAAGACATGAGCCTCCAAGTGTAGCAATATGGTTACATTTAATGAAGGTACAATATTTAGCAACTTATTGCTATACTTGAACCCTGTACACACGATCGGTTTGTCCGATAAAAACAGACCGATGGACCGTTTTCATCGGACAAACCGATCGTGTGTGGGCCCCATCGGTTTGTTTACCATCTGTGAAAAAAAATAGAACCTGTTTTAAACCTTTCCTATGGAAAAAAAACGATCGTCTGTGTGGAAGTCCATCGGTCAAAAATCACTACTACCCAAGTTCGCTTGTCTAAAAAATTGAAGTTTGGGGTTCTTTAACCACTTCCTGCCCAAGGACGTCATATGACGTCCTGGACTTTCAGTGGGGATATCTGAATGATGCCTGCAGCTACAGGCATCATTCAGATATCCATCTCCTCAGCCGGCGAATCCCTGCACCATAAGAAGAATCATAGCGGCGGTTCCGCCGCTTGATCGTTCTTATAGGTGGCGGGAGGGGACGCCGCCATCCGGTGCTTCTCCGGGCTCTCCTTTGCCATCGGAGACCCGGAGAAACGATCCGCCAGCGTCCGATGGAAACCATAGAGTAGACTGGTGACCAGATGGTCACCAGTCATCTCTATGATCGTCGGAGGCCCGGGCGCGATGTTATAACGTCACGCCCGGGTCCTGGAATGTAAACACAGCCGCAATCGCGGCTGAAAGCATTAGATCGGTGAATTTTTTTCACGATCTAATGCTTTCCAGCCTGGAGGAGAGCTGTGGGTCTTATTGACCCTGCATCTCTCCATAAAGAGTACCTGTCACAAACATTCCTATTACAAGGGATGTTTACATTCCTTGTAATAGGAATAAAAGTGATCAAAAAAAAAAAAAGTGTGAAAATAAAAGAAATCGTGTAAAATCAAAAAAAAAATAATAAAAAAAAAAATTGAAAACGCCCCTATCCCCGGTAGCTCGCGTTTAGAAGCGAACACACACAAGTCCCGCCCACATATGTAAACGCCGTTCAAACCACACATGTGAGGTATCGCCGCGTGCGTTAGAGCGCCAGCAACAATTCTAGCACTAGACCTACTCTGTAACTCTAAATTTGTGATGCCTATGGAGATTTTTAAGGACTGACGTTTGGCGCCATTCCATGAGTGTGCGCAATTTTAAAGCGTGACATGTTAGATATCTATTTACTCGGCGTAACTTCATCTTTCACATTATACAAAACAATTGGGCTAACTTTACTGTTTTGTTATTTTTTTAATTCACAAAACAGTTCTTTTCCCAAAAAAAAGGCATTTGAAAAATTATTGCGCAAATACTGTGCGAGATAAAAAGTTGCAATGGCCGGCATTTTATTCCCTAGGGTGTCTGCTAAAAAAACATATATAGTGTTTGGGGGTTCTGAGTAATTTTCTAACAAAAAAAAAATTATGATTTATGCATGTAGGAGAGGAGTGCCAAAATAGGCCCGGTATGGAAGTGGTTAAAATAAGCAAACACACATACTCACCTCCATGCTGCAGCTGTCCCACATTGGCTTTAAGACTATGAACTTCAGTTCATGATCACTCAGATTGGGTTCACACGAGTGCGAATTGGATGTGGTTTAACCGCATTAAAATTCGCACAGCAGGAGATTGTGACAGGCTCTCAATGGAGCTGGTTTAAATATCTCCATAGTGGCTCTGGTGCGATTTGCACAGGAGCCCTGTGTGTCTTTTGGTCTGTTTATGGTCAGCCCAAAATTCCGTCTGAAATCGGACCTAAATCGGTGAACAAGGACGCACCGGACGCCTGCTGTGAGCCGCAGCATTCTCATATGTGAACCCAGCCTCCGTCTTCTCAGAGCAGAAAGCTGTGACTGTCAATCACCATCTCAAGTTCTCAATCAGGCAGCTGGGTGAATCCCGAAAATATGGCTGGGAATCCTTCCAGAGCCTGGAGGGCCTCTGTGAGATCAGCTGACAGTGGGCCATAGCCTGCTATAAACAGACACTGGGTCACATGAGTTCAAAAGTAAGTGCACACCTGTGAACCATAAGCAAAGTATGCCCCAAAAAAAAAGCTTTGGCCGTACTTCGTAGGCTTGGTTCACCTAAATACAAATTGGATGCGTTTAACCACATCCAATTTGCATAACCTGTGAATCGGACTGGCTTTCAATGGAGCTGGTTCACACATGCAGTTTTGGGTCAGATTCAGGTGAAATTTCAGGTAAAAATTTGCACCCGAACCAGTGAACAGAACCACACCGAACTTCTGCACTGAAACCGTGGTTGCATATGTGAACCCAGCCTTAAAAGAGAAGTATGGGTTTATTTTAGCCCCATCTTCATACTTACCTAGATGGATGCAGCATCTGTCCCCCGGCGCCTCTAAACTGAGAACTGAGTGATCGAACATCGCCAATCGCTTGGTTTTCAGAGCTCCATGAGCAGAGAGCTGTAGACTGTCAATCACAGCTCTCTGCTCTTCTCTGAGCTGTGGAGGGGTGATGCGGGGCATCTCAGTGGTTTACTGAGATGGGTGTCAGTCCAGGCACCTGGCGGATCCAGACTTCCATTGTTTTGATGAAGCGGTGCCTGGACTTATTCCTGTGATGTCAGCAGAGGGCGGCCTTTGTTGCAGAGTATGATGGATAAGTGCAGCGGAGTCTAATTCAGATCAGACATATTGTGTAGTAACAGGAACTGGCTTCTTTATTGGAACATCATCACACAGACAAAGATGTCTCTCTGCATCATGGTAAGAAGAACATACACAGACTACAATCAGGAAGAAGAAAACAACAAGTACATCACTGTGGGACAGAAAATACAACATATCATAAAGAACACAGCCTATCATATCAATGATCACTAGCGACATCTTGTGTCCGTTATCTAAACTGCATCTGATATATATTCTAAGCTATAGTTTGTTGCATATATCCAACAGACTTCAGACTTCAAAACATGTCACAGGAGTGCAAAACTAATTGCACTCCTGTGATCCATAAGAGAAGCCCAGCCAAGTGACCTCAGGCTGGATGTATCCTTCAAAAACCCAGAAGAGCCAACAGCCTCCTGATGACATCACACAAAAACATGGCGGTGCAGGACCCAATCAATAGCAGAAGAGAAGAGGATTCTGCAGGACAACGCTGGATCCACTGAGTATCTGAACTTTGAAGAACATACCACCTGGTAAAAGGGGGGGGGAGAGAGGGTGTGAGCTTTAACCACTTCAGCCCCAGAAGAATTTACCCCCTTCCTGACCAAAATACTTTTTGCGATTCGTTATTTTAGCTGACAATTGGGCGGTCGTGCGACGTTGCACCCAAACCAAGTTTACGTCCTTTTTTTACCACAAATATAGCTTTCTTTTGGTGGTATTTGATCGCCTCTGCGATTTAAATTGTGAAAAAAACATATATTTTTTTACTTTTTGCTATAATACATATCCCCAAAAAAAATATTTTTCCTCAGTTTAGGCCGATATGTATTCTTCTACATATTTTTGGTGAAAAAAAAATTGCAGTAAGTGTATATTGATTGGTTTGCGCAAAAGCATCTACAAAATGGGTGAATAGATTTATGGCATTTTTATTATATATATTTTTTTTTTACTAGTAATGGCGGTAATCTGCGATTTGTTTTTTTATCGTGACTGTGACATTATGGCGGACACTTTTGATGCTATTTTGGGACCATTGTCACTTATACAGTGATCAGTGCTATGAAAATGCACTGATTACTGTGTAAATGACACTGGCAGGGAAGGGGTTAACCACTAGGGGGTGAGGAAGGGGTTAAATGTGTCCTAGGGAGTGATTCTAACTGGGGGGGCTGGGCTATGAGTCACACAACATTGATCACTGCTCCCGATGACAGGGAGCAGTAGATCCATGTCCTGTCACTAGGCAGAACATGGAAATGCCTTGTTTTCATAGACATCTCCCCGTTCTGCAGCTCTGTGACACGATCGCAGGACAGCAGGGAACATCGAGGCTGTGGGTCGCAAGGTCACTGAGCTCGCAGCAGGGGCATGTGTGCCCGCACAGCAGCAAATTCAAAGGTACATCCGTTTGCGCACATGTCATTCTGCCAACGTAAATCTACAGGTGGCGGTTGGCAAGTGGTTAAAGCAGACCTTCACCCAATTGCTTTTTGGGGCAAAGATGAGGTATGCTTGCATACACATGCTGCGGGTCTACAGGATCTAGCAAGACCGGCTGAAAGTCTGCGCATGCTTACAGACCTCATAATTTCGCAGACGTCGGGGGGGGGGGGGGGGGCTCTCTGCCACGCCCTAGCATAGAGGCATTGCATGTCTATGCATGAGTCTTTTTCTGTCCCGGAAGAAATGACTCTTATTGGTCAGCACTGTGCCATAATTGTACTTACCAATGACTGCTGGAAATATGCTGTTACACAGCCTCTAAGGTTGGGTATGGAGTTTAAAAGTGTATAGATCAGTACACTGTCAGATGTGGGCAGCAGATAAGTGCTGGAGGGGCAGGGATGGCATTGGAAATCTTTACCCCTCAGTTAGTTTCCGACCCTGTTCCAAGTTGGAAGTTAAAAGGACTGCTATAACGTCTATGGTGCACTAAGACAAGAGACTAACTAGCTACGATGAGATTGCCACCCTGAGCTAGGCTTGCAACAAGTGAGCAGGGATAGCTGCCAAGGAGGGAGGAAAAAAAAAACACATGCAAGAATATCTGATGGGTGGTAAACCATTAGTACTCAACTAGGCAGTATGGGCTAAAGGTCACTATGCACCTTGCAATCTGATCATAAAATCAACTTTAGATTTAGAAAAACACTGTGGAATGAGGAACTAACTCATCTATCCAAACAGGCAGGCCCTTGTGCTACATAGTTGTTGGTTGATCTACAGAAGATTGTAACATGTATGGTGAGCCCTAGAGACGGGGGTTATTTACTAAAGCTGGCGAGTGCAAAATATGGTGCAACTCTGCACAGAAACCAATCAGCTTCCAGGTTTTATCATCAAAGCTTAATTGAACAAGCTGAAGTTGGAAGCCGATTGGCTACCATGCACAGCTCCACCAGATTCTGAGTGCTCCAGTTTTAGTAAATCAATGACAGGTTGCTGACAACTGCAGTTATTCGTGGCTCTCTGCATAGCCATCAATCAATACCTGCAGCCGCTGGCGACCTGTCATCATAGTGAACAGGGCCAGTGGCCACACCTAGGATCTGAGAGCTGCGGCAGCAGCAAACCAATTTCTGCCGCTAGAATTTGCACCAGCCCTAATCGCTGGTGTGAATGTAGCCTTAAAGTGGATGTAAACCCAAAAAATAGTTTTTTTGTTTTTGATGTCACAATGTAGAGTATAAGATTCCCTATCATCTGTGCCCAGTCTTGCCACACAGAGTTAATCCAGCTCTGAGCAATCCTCTTTTAATGTTCAGTGAAAATTAACAGAATTCCAGATAAAAACTTGCCAAATTATAAAGTCTGTTTCTCTGTTCTTGCTTTGTGTTACAGGTTATTTACACATCCTGGTAATATACAATGAACTTTGGATCACCTCATATTATGATAAACATAACATATGATAAACATGTCCAAGCTAGATATGTAAATAACCTGTAACACAAAGCAAGAACAGAGAAACGGACTTTATAATTTGGCAGGTTTTTATCTGGAATTCTGTTAATTTTCACTGAACATTAAAAGAGGATTGCTCAGCACTGGATTAACTCTGTGTGGCAAGACTGGGCACAGATGATAGGGAATCTTATACTCTACATTGTGACATCAAAAACAAAAAAAAAATTTGGGGTTTACATCCACTTTAAGCCTCATACACACGGTATGCTTGTTGACCAACCAGACGTCTTATTTTTGTCAAAAAGGCGTGTGCCAGGTTCTTGTCTTGCATACTAACGTTACACAATTGTCGTGCCACAAACACAAACGTAGTGACATACTACAAGGAATGTCAACTCTTGAGCGCCACCCTTTGGGCCCCTTCTGCTAATTTCGTGTTTGGTGAGCATTGATTCCGAGCATGCGTGTTTGTACTTTCAACTTTTGTGCGACGGATTTGTGTACTGACCATATGAAAATCAGAGGTGGAGTTGCTCTCCGCAGAAAATTTACTAGCCTGTCATCCAACCGAAAAAGTAACAACTGTCAAAAGGAGCATACTAACGGTCAGATTTGAGGACAACAGTCTGGCAACAGACAATCGTCTTCCAACAATCGTTTCATGTGTACAAGGCTTTAGGCTAGCACAGAAGAAGTAGCTAGATTAGGGGGGAGATTTACTAAAACTCGAGCACTCAGAATCTGGTGCAGTTGTGCATGGTAGCCAATCAGCTTCTAACTTTAGATTGTTCAGTTAACCACTAGGGGTCTGCGCTATAGCCGAATGACTGCCACAGCGCAGACCTCAATTGCCAGGAGGCCGTCAATAGACGTCCTCCCCTTTGCACGCGCCCCCTGTGATCGCTGAGACTCGGGTGATCACAGATCCGAGAAAGGGGCCAGTCCCGGCCCCTTACCACGTGATCAGCTGTCAGCCAATGACAGCTGACCACGTGATGTCAACAAAGTTTGGTAATCATTTTTTTTTCTCCTCACGCTGACAGCACGAGAAAAAAAAAAGGGCGATCACCAGCTCTTGCGTAAGGAACATCGGTCCCCAGTGGAAGAGGCACATCAGCCTCATTGGTGCCCACCAGTGCAATAAAGTGCCACCTATCAATGCCCACGTGTGCCACCTATCAATGCCCACCAGTGGTGCCAGTCAGTGCCACCTAGCAGTGCTGCCTCAGTCTCACCTACCATTGCTGATTACTGCCACCTATTAGTGCCCTTCAGTGCCACCTATCAATGCCCTTCAGTGCCACCCATGTCACCTTTAATTGACGCCTCATCAGCGTACATCAATAAAGGAGAAAAATTACCCATTAGCAAAATTTTATAACAAAATATAAAATGGTTTTGTATTTTATTTTACTTTTTTAACAAAAAATAAAAACCGCAGAGGTGATCAAATACCACCAAAAGAAAACTCTGTGGAAACTTTTTTTTTTTTAAGTTTCATTTGGGTACAGTGTTGTATGACCGCGCAATTGTCATGCAAAGAGTGAGAGTGCTGAAAGCTGAAAATTGATCTGGACAGGAGGAGGGGGGGGTTTAAGTGGCCAGTAAGCAAGTAGTTAAGCTTTGACAATAAAGCCTGGAAGCCGACTGGTTTCTATGCAGAACTGCACTCTCCAGTTTTAGTAAATCTCCCCCTATGACCGTAAGGAATGCTTTGGTATGCAGAAGGAACATTTGCAGTCTCTGACTCTTCAAAGCCTTGACAAATCAACATCTTAAAAGGGGTTGTAAAGGTAAAAAAAAAATCCCTAAATAGCTTCCTTTACCTTAGTGCAGTCTTCCTTCACTTACCTCATCCTTCCATTTTGCTTTTAAATGTCCTTATTTCTTCTGAGAAATGCTCACTTCCTGTTCTTCTGTCTGTAACTCCACACAGTAATGCAAGGCTTTCTTCCTGGTGTGGAGAAAGCATCTTGAGGGGGGGGAAGGGCGAGCAGGCAAGTTAGGACACTCTCTACTTTGCAGATAGAGAAAGGAGCTGTGTGTTAGTGGGCGTCCTGACACTCCTGCTCGCCCCCTCAAGAGGCTTTCTCCACACCAGGGAGAAAGCCTCGCATTACTGTGTGGAGTTACAGACAGAAGAACAGGAAGTGAGGATTTCTCAGAAGAAATGAGGACATTTAAAAGCAAAATGGAAGGATGAGGTAAGTGAAGGAGGACTGCTCTAAGGTAAAGGAAGCTATTTAGGGAAAAAATGTTTTACCTTTACAACCCCTTTAAATATTCCTTTATTCCATTTATAAAAAAAATACTAAATGTAGATGGCGCCTCAAGAGTGTTTCAAGCCATAAAAATACTTTTCACGTGACTAAACCTCTAACTACATTAGTGCCGCCATTCCAGGAAGATCGAGGCATTTTTGATAACCATTTTTATTTTCTTAATGATATAAAAATCTGTGGAAGAATCTTATACAAGTCTAGTTCTTGTCCTTGAAAGGTAGATCTACATCTTTAGTCTGTACAAATGATACACCTTCAGCAGTCCAGGCCTCTTGCTGGGCTCATTATCTTTTAGGAATTGGATTACTGGATCTTGTACCAATTAGTTCTAGAGCCGGCTTTAAAAAGGTGGCTACACCAAATGTTGTCACACCTGAAAAAAAAAAAAAGAATATTGAAAGAGAAAGTTTTTATGACTTATAAGTCCTTTATAAAGGAAACATGTCTTGAAATATGGGTGCTGCTTTATACTTCTTAGTACAGTACATACATTGTCTCTTCTGCAATAAATGACACCAAGGTTCCGGTTGTCAAGGATGTGGCGGCCTGGTTCCCCACCCGCTCCTTAGCAACCAGGTATATACAGTGTGTTTTTTATTAACCACTTCAATACCGCACACCGTCAAATGACTTCCTAGACTTTGTGCGGGGATATCTAAAAGATGCCTGCAGCTGCAAGATATTATTTTCAGCCGGCGATTCTGTGCACGATAAGTATGATCATAGCAGCAGTTCCACCGATTGATCGTTCTTATAGGCGGCGGGAGGGGAAGTCCCCCCCCCCTCTCTCTCCGCCATCCGGTGCTTCTCTGGGCTCTCCCGTGCCATCGGGGGCTCAGAGAAAGAATCGTCCGGCGCCGGCTCACGATGATAGAGATTTCCGGTGACCAGATGGTAATAGGAGTAAAAGTGATCCAAAAAAAAAATGAAGTGAAATAAAAAATGTTTTTTAACCACTTCCAGACCTTAGGTGTTTTTCAGATTTGGTGTTTGCAAGACTAAAACTGTTTTTTCTGCTAGAAAATTACTTAAAACCCCCAAACATCATATTTTTTTTTTTCTAACACCCTAGAGCGGGGATATGCAATTAGCGGACCTCCAGATGTTGCAGAACTACGATTCCCATGAGGCATAGCAAGACTCTGACAGCCACAAGCATGACACCCAGAGTCATAGGCATGATGGGACTTGTAGTTTTGCAACAGCTGGAGGTCCGCTAATTGCATATCCCTGCCCTAGGGAATAAAATAGTGGTCATTGCAATACTTTTTGTCACACCGTATTTGCGCAGCGGTCTTACAAGCGCACTTTTTTTGGAAAAAATTCACTTTTTTGAATTCAAAAATAAGACAACAATAAATTTGGCCCAATTTTTTTACAAATTGTGAAAGATAATGTTACGCCGAGTAAAATGATACCCAATATGTCACGCTTAAAAATTGCACCTGCTCGTGGCATGGCGTCAAACTTTTACCCTTAAAAATCTCGATAGGCGATGTTTAAAAAATTCTAGAGGTTGCATTTTTTTGAGCTACAGAGTAGCTCTAGGGCTAGAATTATTGCTCTCGCTCTAACGATCGCGGCGATACCTCACTTGTGTGATTTGAACACCGTTTTTATATGCGGGCGCTACTCGCGTATGCGTTCGCTTCTGCGTGCGAGCTCGTCGGGACGGGGCACTTTAAAAAAAAAAATGTTTTGTTTTCTTTTTTGTTTTTATTTATTTTATTACTTTTTACACTTAAAAAAAAAAAAATTTGATCACTTTTATTCCTATTACAAGGAATGTAAACATCCCTTGTAATAGAAAAAAGCATGACAGGTCCTCTTAAATATGAGATCTGGGGTCAAAAAGACCTCAGATCTCAAATTTGGGCTTAAATGCAAAAAAAAAAAAAAAAAATTGAAACTGTCATTTTTTCAACTGACAAAAAAAAAAATTGTCTCTTTAAGAGGCTGGGCGGCACTGACGTTTTGACGTCACTTCCGCCCAGCAGAGCTATGGGGACGGGCGAAGGAGATTTTTCCTTCAGTCTCGTCCCCGCTCAGCTGCCGAACGGTCCCGATCGCCTCCGCCGCTACCGACGGCTCCGGTAAGTGGCGGAGGGCCCCTCTCCCGCCACCGATAACGGCGATCTCGCGGCGCACTTGCCGCGGAGACCGCCGTTATCGTTTACCAGACCGCGCACACTAAAGATTGATACCTCGGTTGTGGCAGCAGCTGCTGCCGTTACCGAGATATCAATCTTTAAAAATAGGACGTACATCGTCAAGCGCAGGTCTGGAAGTGGTTAAAAACGCCCCTGTCCCCAGTAGCTCGCGCTCAGAAGCAAACACGCATGCAAGTCCCGCCAACATATGTAAACGCCGTTCAAACCCCACATGTGAGGTATCGCCGCATGCATTAGAGCGTGTGCAACAATTCTAGCACTAGACGTCATCTAACTCGAAAATAATAACCTATAAAAAAAAAAAAATTAAAAGCGTCGCCTATGGAGATTTTTAAGTACTGAAGCTTTCTGCCATTCCATTAAAGCGTGACGTGTTAGGTATTTATTTACACGGCGTAACATCATCTTTCACATTATACAAAAAAATTGGGCTAACTTCACTGTTTTGTTATTTTTTTAATTCATGAAACCATTTTTTTCCCCCCCAAAAAAAAAGGCGTTTGAAAAATGATTGCACAAATACCATGCGAGTTAAAAAGTTACAATGACCGCCATTTTATTCCCTAGGATGTCTGCTAAAAAAAAAACACAATGTTTGGGGCTTCTGAGTAATTTTCTAGAATAAAAATTATGATTTTTACATGAAGGAGAGGAGTGCCAGAATAGGCCCGGTATTGAAGTGGTTAAATGTGAAAACACTCAACAAGCCAAATGCCACAATTTTCAATTGTTCCCGTTCACATCTGGGTGTGCAGGCGTTTGTAGCTCAATGCCAAAAGCTCCAAAAGGGTACACGAGCAACATTTGAAGCAGAATGGAGCATCTTTAGCGGTCGCGAAAGGGTTTTAAACCGCAGCGTTATAGCTGTGCTGTCCCATTGATTTCAATGGTCAGGAGCGGTGGAGAAACCGCTCCAAAGATGCAGCTAGCAGGACTTTTTTTTACTGTCCTGCTAGCGCAACGCTCCATTGTGAAAGTCCCTCAGGCTTTCACACTGGAGCTGCTGTTTGAGGGTGGATTGCAGGCGCTATTTAACGCTATAGCGCCTGCAAAACGCCCTCAGTGTGAAAGGGGTCTTAGGGCTTGTTTACACTTGCGTTTGGGGTGCAGTAAAATCCCACGATTGATACTCCCCATTTTGCTGCAGGGGCAGCAGCCGGGGGGGGGGGGGGGTGTACATTTGCCACGGTCATAATGCTTTGCTTGGCAGAGGGAACTATACCCTCTGATGTGTGCTACTGCCCGCTGAGCATGACCCATTCAAATGAAAGGGGCAGCACTGCTGTATGGTATTTGGAAGGTTAAAGAGGAAGTAACCCCCCCCAAAAAAAAGTGGGGGGGGGGACCTGCAAGAGAAAGGCATAATGAGCTAGTATGCATCGCATACTAGTTCATTATGTAGCACTTACCTGAGATCGAAGCCCCCAAAGTCCTCCTCGTCCCCCTCCATCATGTCCCCTAACATCTTCTTCCTGTTATCGCCGCTCCGGCGCTGTGTTTGGCCGGAGCGGCAATGACGTCACTCCCGCGCGCATGCGTGTGGGAATACGGCATTAACCCCAATAATGGCATTCACAAAAGCGGCACATTCGGTGCGCCTGCGCCATAGACATCAGCGCCTGTCATTGTCAATATCTCCTAAACCCGGGCGGGTTTAACCTTTTTTTGGCAGTTAGCGGTTTTGGAGGCGCTGATCCGTTGATATCAATGGGCAGGGGCGCTGAAGGAGCGGTATATTCACTGCTCTTACAAGATGCAGCTAGCAGGACTTTTTTTTACCTCAGGCTTTCACACTGGATATAAAGGAGCGGCTCTTTCAGGGCGCTTTGCAGGCACTATTTTTAGCGCAATATTGTCTGCAAAGAGCCTCAGTGTGAAAGCAGCCTAAGGAGGCGATACGGCGCTCCCTCATCGCCTATTTAAAGAATAGGTTCACAAATAAATGCACAGAATTTTGCAGGTAAAAAAAAGTGCATTTATTATTTTACACTGCAGACTGTAAAGCATTGTGGGTGCACTGCCAGGATCCTGCGGTCTACCTGTACCCCCGTATGGGCAGACGGGTGCTAAAATCCATGAACTACAAGGAGCGCTCACCAGCACCCCCACAGTTGATTGAGAACAAGTCGTCAGCAGCCGTGAAAGATGGTACTTGTAGTTCATTCATTCACAGATCTTCGTGAGTGAATGTCGCTGTTGTGTGAGCGGAGCCCTGCACAGACACACCGTTTTCAAATTGTGACAGCGGGTGCAGGGAGAAGATCCCCCATCTGCTGTCACAAGCAATTGGGGGAAAGTGCTGGGCAGGTACATTATTCTTACATGTTACAAAGGTAAACTTACTCTTTAATGCTGAGTCTGGGTTCATGTATGTGTGGGTCAAGATACGCATGATTACGCACATTCCCAACCCGCAGGCAAAAATTGCAGCTCTTTAGCAGACCTGTGGGGGGTGGGGAGGGGTTCATTCATTCTAAATAGCACCCCTATACACTGGAAAACACATTGCATGTTTATTAAAACTTCTGGAACTTCTTTAGGCTACATTCACACATGTGAGCGGGAAGCGGTGTATAATCACACCAGTTCCTTACCTGTAGACAAAACACGCTGCTCTGGCACACATGTGGGGGGTGCCATCAATCCCTGCCCGCTGCCGCCTTGCAGCCCTTTAAGAGCTTCTAGATGCTGGGGAGGCGGTTATTTGGGTCATGTGATTGGCTGTCGCAGCAGTCACATGATCACAAATACGCAAAAATATCAAGAGTTTTCCAATCCCCAACGGCAATTGTCCTGGGAGCGCGCAGGACAAACGCTCTCAGCACAGAAAGGTTTCCATTTAGGCCCATCTTTTTTTTTTTTTTAACCACTTCCCGACCGCCGCATGTAAATGTACCTCCACAATATGGCACGTACAGGCACATGGGCGTTCATGTACGTCCTTGCCTTCTAGCGGGTGGGGGGTCCGATCGGGACCCCTCCCGCTACATGCGGCGGGCGGATTCCCTCGGGGGGGGGGGGATCCGGGACGACGGCGCGGCTATTTGTTTATAGCCGCTCCGTCGCGATCGCTCCCCGGAGCTGAAGAACGGGGAGAGCTGTATGTAAACACGGCTTCCCCGTGCTTCACTGTGGCGGCGCATCGATCGTGTCATCCCCTTTATAGGGGAGACACAATCGATGACGTCAGTCCTACAGCCACACCCCCCTACTGTTGTAAACACACACTAGGTGCACCCTAACTCCTACAGCGCCCCCTGTGGTTAACTCCCAAACTGCAACTGTCATTTTCACAATAAAGAATGCAATTTAAATGCATTTTTTGCTGTGAAAATGACAATGGTCCCAAAAATGTGTCAAAATTGTCCGAAGTGTCCGCCATAATGTCGCAGTCACGGGAAAAAAATCGCTGATCGTCGCCAATCGATAAACGCTTATTGCGATTTTTTTTACTAAAAATAGGTAGAAGAATACGTATCGGCCTAAACTGAGGGAAAAAATGTTTTTATATATGTTTTTGGGGGATATTTATTATAACAAAAAGTAAAAAATATTGCATTTTTTTCAAAATTGTCGCTTTATTTTTGTTTATAGCACAACAAATAAAAACCGCAGAGGTGATCAAATACCACCAAAAGAAAGCTCTATTTGTGGGGAAAAAAGGACTCCAATTTTGTTTGGGGGCCACGTCGCATGACCGCGCAATTGTCTGTTAAAGCGACGCAGTCCCGAACTGTAAAAACACTTTGGTTCTTTAGGCAGCATTTTGGTCCGGGGCTTAAGTGGTTAAAGACCATTTTCATTTGGTGATCCGGCCAGTAAGTCTTGTTTGGCACAAGCTCTCCAGCAGAATGTATCAGTTTACATGGATCATGAGACAAACCACGTAACACTGGCAAGGATGATTCTAATGATCAACAAAAGGGCGGGAGGCTTTTCCCAGCAGGTACAGCAGCCAATTCCAATGAACATGCTTCCATGCCCATGCAAACACATCAGCACAAAACGCAGAGGCGTGCCACCCAGCCACTCTCCTGGGCACACCCGCCCATTCAAGATCAACAGGATTATGTACCTGCAACGCCTCCATGCAAATGTGAATCGACTCTGAAGAGCAATCCCAACACAGATCACTCTTCAGAGATCAAAGCAGGGCTAAACATGCCCTTTACTTTGCGAGCAGAATAAAGTCCAGGAGTCAGAAAAAAAAGATTTTTTACTTTTCTGAATGATCAAACATCCCGGACCGAGCCCACTAATGACAGATTTACTATCTGTCATCATCTCCTTCCCTAATGGCTTCCCGCACTCATTCACCCGCACCCGAGCTTCCTCATTGGCTGGTATTTGTCAAGACCGCCCCGCCCCGCCCTCTCTTACCAAGCGCAAAGACCATTTGGAACGCCGCCGACACCGGTATGTAGCCCGGAGTGACAAACTTCCGGGCGTGGAAGTAAATGTAGCCGCCCGCTGCCATCAACCCGCTTCCTCCTATTATTCCGCACACGCTACAGCTTTTCTGCTGATTGCCATGAGCCTTCTCTGTAGAGGGCATGTTTGCTTTAGAGCGGAAGTGGGCAGTGTGCAGTCATTAGTATACCGGAAGTGGGCGGTGTGTAGTTATACTATACCGGTGTGTTGTCACATTCGGCTCCAAATCACAGAATGCTCCGGAAGTCGCCGTCGCCGCCATCTTGCTACACCCCACACTCCTGCACAGTAATGATAGAGTGAGAAGGGGGCAAGCGGACATCTTGTTACACCCATCTGAGTTTTAGATTTCACACTTATTTTCAACACAAAACGGAGCTTATTTGCTTAATTACAGTGTTTTTAAATCCGACGGACTGTTTAGATGTTAAATGTGAAAATCAGAGGTGTTTTGTCACATGAGCAAACATGTAAGGTCATCAGGTTTGCTGCTGCTTTCAACATTTAAAGTGGAGGTTCCCCCTAAAAAAAAATTCTAACAATACATTCAGAAGACTGATTTGCTGTTTTTTTTTTTTTTTTCCGTACATACCTCGATATCGCCGTTTCATCCCTCGGCTTCCGGGTATGATTCTTGTGGGGCTGGGCGTTCCTAGTTGATTGACGTTCCTCCGACCGACGCATACTTGACGTCACGACTTTCCGAAAGAAGCCGAACGTCGCTGCGCAGGCGCCGTATAGAGCCGACTCTATACGGCACCTGCGCAATGACGTTTGGCTTCTGTCGGAAAGTCGTGACGCACAGTATGCGCCGGTCGGAGGAACGTCAATCAACTAGGTCCAGCAAGAATCATACCCGGAAGCCGAGGGATGAAACGGCGATAACGAGGTATGTACGAAAAAAAAACAAAAAAAAAACAGCATACCCGCAGTGTAATCAGTCTTCTGAATGTATTGTTAGAATTTTTTTTTAGGGGGAACCTCCACTTAACATTTAAACAGTCTGTCGGATTTCCAAATACTGGGGCAGATCCACAAAGATCTGCCCCGGCGCAGCGTATCTGAGATACGCTACGCCGCTGTGACTTACTTGTCCTCGGTTCGAATCCTGACAGGATTTGCGCCGTAAGTCACAGCAGCATAGTCTATCTCTGGCAGCGTAACGGCGCGTAATTCAAATCGGCGATTAGGGGGCGTGTTTCATTTAAATGAAGCGCGTCCCCGCGCTGAATGAACTGCGCATGCGCCGTCCCTAAATTTCCCGCCGTGCATTGCGCTAAATGACGTCGCAAGGACGTATTTTTTTTTAACATAGACGTGAATTCCGTCCATCCCAATTCACGGACGACTTACGCAAAAAAAAATCAAAATAAACGCGGGAACGACGGCCATACTTAACATGGCAAGTCTAACTATACGCGACAAAATACCAGCTTTAACTATACGCCGGAAAAAGCCGACTAGAGACGACGTAAGAGAATGCAACGGCCGCTCGTACGTTCGCGGATCGTCGGAAATAGCTAATTTGCATACCCGACGCAGAAAACGACGTGAACGCCACCCAGCGGACGCCGAAATATTGCATCTAAGATCCAAAGGCGTACAAAGCCGTACGCCTGTCGGATCTAACCCAGATGCCGTCGTATCTTGGTTTGAGGATTCAAACCAAAGATACGACGCGGGAAATTTTAAAGTACGGCGGCGTATCCGTAGATACGCCGGCGTACTTCCTTTGTGGATCTGCCCCACTGTCTTTAAGCATATAAGCTCCGTTTTGTGTTGAAAATAAGTCTCAAATCTAAAACTCCGGTGGGTGTAACAAGATGTCCGCTTGCCCCCTTCTCACTCCATCTTTACTGTCCATGAGTGGCGGGGTGTAGCAAGATGGCGGCGAAAAAACGTCACTTCCGCAGCATTCTGTGATAGGGAGCGGAATGTGACACTGCACCGGTGTTCTATCAGCTAGCCGCTGTTTCATCGGATTAGGCGACCGTCAGAAAGAGTCACGGAAGTGATGTTTCGTCGCCGCCATCTTGCTACACCCCCCATTTGTCCATAGTAAGCATAGTTGCCATCTGTCCCGAATTTCCCTGGATATTTCCGTGATTTAGACCCTTTTCGCGATTTTATTGTGTCGCAGGAATTGTCCTGGGAAATAATTTTTTTCCTGATTTTTTTGCGGCCCGCCACTGATAGAGGCCCGCAAAATGTCTCCGCCGGCCGCCATTTTTAAGAAGACTAGAAGAACACGGTTGTATAGTTTTGTTTTTTTTGTCACCTGTAAGGCAAAAGGCATAATGAGCTAGTACTAGCTCATTATGAAATACTCACCTAAGAACAAGGCATCGGTCACTCACCTGGTCCACGCCGAGGTAGCTGACATGTTGCCTCGGCGTGTCTTCCGGTATCGCGGCTCCAGCGATGTAAGTGGCTGGAGCCGCGATGTCGTCACTCCTGCGCTTGCGTGTGGAAGACTTTCCGGCAAGGTCCAGACGTCTGCCCGGGCCTTAAGCCAAGAATCCCCTGTGCGCATGCCGCAGTCAGCGGCTCATTGCAAGGGGAATATCTCCTAAACCGTAAAGGTTTAGGAGATATTTTTTTTTACCTACAGGTAAGCCTTATTATAGGCTTACCGGCAGGTAAAAATGGACTATACAACCGCTTTAAGCTGCTGCGGTGCCCGCCCGCCCCCGGTCCCTCTGTAACCTGTTATGGAAATGGGTGGGCGGCACCGCAGTCGCTTAATAATTTCTATTGTAGCCACGCGGCTAGTGTCCTGTCGAGAAACAGGGGAACCGTAATGGCGGCGGGTAAACCGATATAAGGGGGACGCCTAAATAAGGAGAGCATCCAATGGGGGGGGGGGTGCCTGATGTAAGAAGGGACTCTGCTGAGTTTGCCTGATTTAAGGAGGGACTTTGCTGAGTACGCCTGATGTAAGGAGGGACTCTGCTGAGTACGCCTGCTGTAAGGAGGGACTCTGCTGAGTACGCCTGCTGTAAGGAGGGACTCTGCTGAGTACGCCTGCTGTAAGGAGGGACTCTGCTGAGTACGCCTGCTGTAAGGAGGGGCTACGCTGAGTACGCCTCATGTAAAGAGGGACTCTGCTGAGTTTGCCTGATGTAAGGAGGGACTTTGCTGAGTACGCCTGCTGTAAGGAGGGGCTACTCTGAGTACGCCTGATGTAAGGAGGGACTCCGCTGAGTACGCCTGATGTAAGGAGGGGCTTCACTGAGTACGCCTGATGTAAGGAGGGACTCCGCTAGGTACGCCTGATGTGAAAAGGGGCTCCGCTGAGTATGCCTGATGTAAGGAAGGGACTCTGCTGAGTACGCCTGATGTAAGGAGGGACTCTGCTGAGTATGCCTGATGTAAGGAGGGACTCCGCTGAGTATGCCTGATGTGAGGAGGGGCTCCGCTGAGTACGCCTGATGTAAGGAGGGGCTCCGCTGGGTACGCCTGATGTGAGGAGGGGCTCCGCTGAGTACGCCTGATGTAAGGAGGGGCTCCGCTGAGTATGCCTGATGTGAGGAGGGGCTCTGCTCAGTACACCTGATGTAAGGAGGGACTCTGCTGAGTACGCCTGATGTAAGGAGGGGCTCCGCTGAGTATGCCGGATGTGAGGAGGGACTCTGCTGAGTACGCCTGATGTGAGGAGGGGCTCCGCTGAGTACGCCTGATGTAAGGAGGGACTCTGCTGAGTACGCCTGATGTAAGGAGGGACTCTGCTGAGTACGCCTGATGTAAGGAGGGACTCTGCTGAGTACGCCTGATGTGAGGAGGGGCTCCGCTGAGTACGCCTGATGTAAGGAGGGACTCTGCTGAGTACGCCTGATGTAAGGAGGGGCTCCGCTGAGTACCCCTAATGTAAGGAGGGACTGCTGAGTACGCCTGATGTAAGGAGAGACTGCTGAGTACGCCTGATGTGAGGAGGGGCTCCGCTGAGTATGCCTGATTTGAGGAGGGACTCCGCTGAGTATGCCTGATGTGAGGAGGGGCTCCGCTGAGTACGCCTGATGTGAGGAGGGGCTCCGCTGAGTATGCCTGATTTGAGGAGGGACTCCGCTGAGTATGCCTGATGTGAGGAGGGGCTCCGCTGAGTATGCCTGATGTTAGGAGGGACTCTGCTGAGTACGCCTGATGTAAGGAGGGACTCTGCTGAGTACGCCTGATGTAAGGAGGGACTCTGCTGAGTACGCCTGATGTGAGGAGGGGCTCCGCTGAGTACGCCTGATGTAAGGAGGGACTCTGCTGAGTACGCCTGATGTAAGGAGGGGCTCCGCTGAGTACCCCTAATGTAAGGAGGCACTGCTGAGTACGCCTGATGTAAGGAGAGACTGCCGAGTACGCCTGATGTGAGGAGGGGCTCCGCTGAGTATGCCTGATGTGAGGAGGGGCTCCGCTGAGTATGCCTGATGTGAGGAGGGGCTCCGCTGAGTACGCCTGATGTAAGGAAGGGACTCTGCTGAGTAGGCCTGATGTAAGGAGGGACTCTGCTGAGTACGCCTGATGTAAGGAGGGACTCTGCTGAGTACGCCTGATGTAAGGAGGGGCTCCGCTGAGTACGCCTGATGTAAGGAGGGACTCTGCTGAGTACGCCTGATGTAAGGAGGGGCTCCGCTGAGTACGCCTGATGTAAGGAGGGACTCTGCTGAGTACGCCTGATGTAAGGAGGGACTCTGCTGAGTACGCCTGATGTAAAGAGGGACTCTGCTGAGTACGCCCGATGTAAGGAGGGACTCTTGATTACACCTGATGACAAAACTGATAGTCATAAGGCGCAGAAGACATTTTTTTACACCCTCACTCGGTCGTGTTGATATACTGTATTTCTGTATATAAAAGCTCAGTTTCCTGCTAAAATAAGTGTTCTTTCAGATTAGCGAAGGTGTGTATGGGGAGTGGCTATCTTTAGACCCCTTTTATTCTGGGGCAGTTTTCCATTACAGGGGTCTAGGGCTAGAATTATTGCTCTCGCTCTAACAATCGTGGCGATACCTCATGTGTGGTTCGAACACCATTTTCATATGCGGGCCCTGCTCACGTATGCGTTCGCTTCTGCACGCGAGCTCGGCGGGACGGGGCGCGTTTAAAAAAATGTCTTTGTTTTTCTTAATTATTTTACCTTTTATTTGTACACTGTTCTTTTAAAAAAAAACATTTTGTGTTAATTTTATTCCTATTACAAGGAATGTAAACATCCCTTGTAATAGAAAAAGAGCATGACAGGACCTCCTCAATATGCGATCTGGGGTCAAAAAGAGCTCAGGTTTCATATTTACACTAAAATGCGTTTTGACGTCGCTTACGCCCTGCAATAATATGGAGACGGGTGGGGGCCATCTTCCCCTCACTCATCTCCATACCAAGCCAGGGAGAGGAAGCGATCGTCTCTGTCGTTGGCTCTGGTAAGCTGCAGAGAGCAGTGGGAGTGGGGGGGGCCTCTCCCACCGCCGATAAAAGTGATCTTGAAGCGAATCCGCCCCAGAGACCACTTTTATCTGAAAGCGGATGTCCGCTGAAGAAGAGGATAGCTTATAATGATATCTGTCTTTAAAATACCGATGTATAATAAAGTGGTTGAAGTGCTAGTAAAGTAATTTTTGTTGTAGTTGTACTTACCTGTAGGTACATTGAACATCTCCTAAACTTGCAGGCCCGGATTCAGAAAGAAGATATGCCGTCGTATCTCTGAGTTCCGCCGGTCGGATCTATGCGCCTGATTCATAGAATCAGTTACGCATAGATATCCCTAAGATCCGACAGGTGTAAGTGACTTACACCGTCGGATCTTAGGCTGCAATTCCAGGCCGGCCGCTAGGTGGCGCTTCCGTATTATAACGCAAGGAATATGCAAATGAGGAGTTACCCTGATTCAGAAACGAACGACCGCCAGGCGCTTTTTTTTTACGTCGTTTGCGTTCGGCTTTTTCCGGCGTATAGTTACCCCTGCTATATGAGGCGTAGCTAATGTTAAATATGGCCGTCGTTCCCGCGCCGAGTTTTGAAATTTTACGTCGTTCGCGAATACGGATGGACGTAATTTACGTTCCCGTCGATACCAATGATGTCCTTGCGACGTCATTTAGAGCAATGCACTCTGGGATTTTTTTGGGACGGCGCATTCGCAGTTCGGTCGGCACGGGGGCGCGCTTCATTTAAATGATACACGCCCCCTACCCGCCGAACTTGAATTCCGCCGGGGGATTTACGATACGCCGCCGCAACTTTACAGGCAAGTGCTTTATGAATAAAGCACTTGCCTGAAAAACTTGCGGCGGCGTAACGTAAATCAGATCTAAAGATCCGCTCACCTATCTGAATCTAGCCCGCAGTGTTTAGGAGATATTACCAATGGATGCAGCTGGTGACGTCACAAAAACAACAGACTTGCTGGCTGGAACACCAGATGAAAATAGAAGGAAAGCCTAAAAAAATAAACTAATACAGCCAATACATTTAAAGGGGTTGTAAAGGTACAATTTTTTCCCCCAAAATAGCTTCCTTTACCTTAGTGCAGTCCTCCTTCACTTACCTCATCCTTCCAGTTTGTTTTTAAATGTCCTTATTTCTTCTGAGAAATCCTCACTTCCCGTTCTGCATTACGGTGTGGAGTTACAGACAGAAGAACAGGAAGTGAGGATTTCTCAGAAGAAATAAGGACATTTAAAAGCAAAATGGAAGGACGAGGTAAGTGAAGGAGGACTGCACTAAGGTAAAGGAAGCTATTTAGGATTTTTTTTTTTTTTTACCTTTACTATGCCTCTAAGAATTGGTAAGCTGCCATATAAAAGTTTAATACTGCTTTAGCTTCTTCTCGCTGACATGGTGCATATATGTGGGGGGGGGGGGGGGGGGACCGAGACCTGTGTGCTCCCAGCACTGTCACCAGTGAGGACCAGAAAGCTCCTGATGCATACTTGCATGTAACTGCTGTAATAGCCAATCACAGCGGTTACATGACCCCGAATGCCCGCCTCTCCTCCCAGCATTTAGTCTGTATTCACACTTCAGCATTCAATCGCGGGCAGATTTGCGCGATTCGAAAGCGCCGATGTGTGAATGACAAATTGTGGGACTCACATTTGAGATGCCATTCTTTTTTAATGACACCTAAAATCGCGGTGCCGATCTGCCGCGATTTTCATGCTGCAATCACGGCAACACGCATTGTGTGAGGCATGTCGTTCAAAAAAAGTTCAGGAGCACATGCTTCACGTGATGCAGGTTTTCGTGATTGCAGCTCAATTTATCACGCGACAATCCCGCAACGCGATTTTAGGTGTCATTTAAAAGAACGGCACCTCAAATTATCCCGTGATTTGTCATTCACACATCGCTGCTTTAAAAATTAAAAAATGCTTCTTGGGCAGAATCATGGCAAATCTGCCCACGATTTAAAACGCTGAAGTTTAAATGCAGCCGTAGAACCTTTTAAAGGGCCAGAAGCAGTGGCGGCTAGTGCTCACATTTTTGGGGGGGGGGGCGCAAACAAACGAAAAAAAAAACCCACCAATTGCAGCCTCACTGTGCCCATCAAACGCAGCCACTGTGCCATGTCATCAAACGCAGCCACTGTGCCATCTATTGTCACTACTGTGCCTATCAATTGTCGCCACTGTGCCTATCAATTGTCGCCACTGTGCCATCAATTGTTGGCACTGCGCCATCAAACGCAGCCACGCCATCAACCGCAGCCACTTTGCCATGCCATCAAACGCAGCCACTGTGCCATCAATTGTCACCACTGTGCCCATCAATTGTCGCCACTGTGCCATCAATTGTTGCCACTGCGCCAGTAAACGCAGCCACTGTGCCATGCCATCAAATGCAGCCACTGTGCCATGCCATCAAACGCAGCCACTGTGCCATTCCATCAAACACAGCCACTGTGCCCATCAAACGCAGCCCAGCAATTGTCGTCACTGCGTAATGCCATCAGTTGTAGCCACTGTGCCATGCCATCAAACGCAGCCACTGTGCCATGTCATCAAACGCAGCCACTGTGCCATCAATTGTCACCACTGTGCCTATCAATTGTCGCCATTGTGCCATCAATTGTTGGCACTGCGCCATCAAACGCAGCCACGCCATCAAACGCAGCCACTGTGCCATCAATTGTCACCACTGTGCCCATCAATTGTCGCCACTGTGCCATCAATTGTTGCCACTGCGCCAGTAAACGCAGCCACTGTGCCATGCCATCAAATGCAGCCACTGTGCCATGCCATCAAACGCAGCCACTGTGCCATTCCATCAAACGCAGCCACTGTGCCATCAATTGTCACTGTGCCCATCAATTGCCGCCAGTTTTCCCCCTCAAAAACCGCCAGATTGCTTCCCCCCCGGCACTTACCTTTCTTGGGTCAGCCATCCTCCCTCCACGCTCCCTCTGCGCTCCCTCTATGTCTTCTCCCGAGTCCCGCCCTCGATGTCGCTTCAGCCAATCAGGTTACCGGTAACCAGACCCAGTGAACCTGATTGGCTGAGACAAGTGTCAGTGTTAACCAGGGAACGGACACCCCCTGTGTCCCCTGGTTAACTATTTGGAAGCCGATTAGAGCCAACAGGCTGTAATCGGAAACACTTCCAAACACCAACAAACTGCTGTTATTCAGATGGCTGGCGCTCACCAGGGGCAGCGGCGACAATACATAGAGATTCATGCAATGCATGAATCTCTATGTATTGTACACTTGAGTGACGGCGCAGGGGAGAGAGGGGACGGCGCTCCTGTGCCCACTATGGACGCACCTCCGCTGGACAGAAGGCAGCAGCAGGAAGGGGTTGTTAAGAACAATGCCAGTCTGTGTATTTCTCTCTGTAAACATTTCCTTTAATGTAAATTTGCATACCAAGTCATTATTTTTGTAATAAATATAAACAAAACAACTGATTTATTGATGCCTATGCGACTCGGGTCACAATATATGCATAGTATGTCACTCCATCATTAAGCGCTAAGTCGTGAAATGTCACATTTGGTTGGGCTCCAAGTTTTTCTAAAAAAGGAAGTCTGGCATCTGGATCTTCATCGGTGAACTGAACCAATTTTCCCCCTTTCTTCAGAACCCGTAGGGCTTCCAAAACCATTTTTTGAGCCTGTTCCCTTCCTGATCGGAGGAGAGAATCAGAGGTCCCTTTGTCCAAGACAAGTGATACACTACCAGACAGAAAACCATGAAGCTGAGTAACATCACTCTCCAAATATTCCAGTTGGGAATCTTGATGGGCAGGCACAATGGGCGTTTCTGTTAGAAGGCTTTTTCTCATAGCGTGAATTGCAGGAGCAGAGTTATCCACACAGGATATCAGAAGTGGAAGCGGAGAGTCTCGAAATAAACCAACTCCAACATCAGAAGTGCCACAACCCAAATCCAACACACGTATTGGTGACCCAGTGTGCTCACCCAGAGCAATTTCACTAATAAGGGAGAGAAGACGACCTTTCAGTTGTTCATAACCGAAAAACCAGTCGAAATGTGAAAATCCATTGTGGGAATTTTTGGAGTAGATGTTATCCCAAGTTTTTCTATCACCCATACTGTTTCGAAGACTTTCTAATAAAAAAATTAAAAATAAAGATATGAGACAAAAGGGCAAGTTTATCAGTTTGCTAACTTAACACTATACAATATGCTAAAGTGGGTCTGAACTCCCAAAGTGAACATTTGCAATCCTAAAGCGGTTGTATACCCTTTTTTTTTTACTTTTACCTACAGTACAGACCAAAAGTTTGGACACACCTTCTCATTCAAAGAGTTTTCTTTATTTTCATGACTATGAAAATTGTAGATTCACACTGAAGGAATCGAAACTACGAATTAACACATGTGGAATTATACATAACAAAAAAGTGTGAAACAACTGAAAATATATTTCATATTCTAGGTTCTTCAAAGTAGCCACCTCTTGCTTTGATTACTGCTTGGCACACTCTTGGCATTCTCAAGAGGTAGTCACCTGGCGCAGCACCCCATCACTCTCCTTCTTGGTCAAATAGCCCTTACACAGCCTGGAGGTGTGTTTGGGGTCATTGTCCTGTTGAAAAATAAATGATGGTCCAACTAAACGCAAACCGGATGGAATAGCATGCCGCTGCAAGATGCTGTGGTAGCCATGCTGGTTCAGTATGCCTTCAATTTTGATTAAATCCCCAACAGTGTCACCAGCAAAGCACCCCCACACCATCACACCTCCTCCTCCATGCTTCACAGTGGGAACCAGGCATGTAGAGTCCATCCGTTCACCTTTTCTGCGTCGCACAAAGACTCGGGGGTTGGAACCAAAGATCTCAAGTTTGGACTCGTCAGACCAAAGCACAGATTTCCACTGGTCTAATGTCCATTCCTTGTGTTCTTTAGCCCAAACAAGTCTCTGCTGCTTGTTGCCTTTCTTTAGCAGTGGTTTCCTAGCAGATATTCTACCATGAAGGCCTGATTCACACAGTCTCCTCTTACCAGTTCTAGAGATGTGTCTGCTGCAAAAGGTGGCTACTTTGAAGAACCTAGAATATGAAATATATTTTCAGTTGTTTCACACTTTTTTGTTATGTATAATTCCACGTGTTAATTCATAGTTTTGATGCCTTCAGTGTGAATCTACAATTTTCATAGTCATGAAAACTCTTTGAATGAGAAGGTGTGTCCAAACTTTTGGTCTGTACTGTACATGTAAGCCTATAATAAGGCTTACCTGTAGGTAAAAAGAATATCTCCTAAACCTGTACGGTTTAGGAGATATTCCCCTTGCAATGAGCCGCTGACTTCAGCGGGACATGCGCTCCTGAATTTCTCGGCTGAAAGTCCGTCAGACGCCAGACCTTTCCAGAAAGAAGTCTCCTGTGCGCATGCGCGGAAGTGACAACATCGTGGCTCAGGCCACTCACAGCGCCGGAGCCGCGATACCCGGGAAGACACGCCAAGGGAAAATGTCCGCTCCCTCAGCGTGGACCGGGATCACCTGCGACGCCTTGTTCTAAGGTATGTATTTCATATTGAGCTAGTATGCGGTGCATAACAAAAAAAAAAATAGTGACGTTCTCAGCTTTTTCTCACTATCTCGGTGCTATGGATTACACAGATAACTTAAAACAGATTCAAATAACTCAGCAGTATGACTGCTATATATTGTATGTTGTCGTGCCGTGAGGCCGCGCCCCCAGAGGAAGTCGAAAGTACGAAACGTCAGGGCGTGACCTCATGGCAACAGGAAGTCACGTGTTGCGTTCCAGCTGCGCTCCAGAAGGCGGAAGTGTTGTGTTGTTTGTCCACGGTGAACGGGAGTAACACACTTATCCCCTAGTGAGCCAGGAACGACACATTATATAAATTATTTTAATGGATAGCGCTGCCTAGTGTAAACGGAACGATCAATGTCATTTGTTGAATAAAAGACTTAAAACGGGATTACACTATCTCCAGTCCTTTGTGCCCTTCTCACTTGAGACTACTAGGAGAGTGCCCCATGGATCAGTCATAGTTTGGAGGTGGAGGAGGAACGGTCGATGCAGTTTAGCAGTGTCTGGTGAGTAACACACGGGAGAAGTGATTTGTAGTGGATTGTACATGGTGGAGGTTATCTGCAGTGGAGAGCACACCTCACCCCATTAACATCTTTCTCACTGGACTCTGACACATCCCTCTTCCTTCAGAATCTTTTCTCTTATGGTCTTCCATATGAAAGAGTGGTCACGGTTGTGAATAGTGACAACTAGCGCTGCATACTAGCTCATTATGCCTTTTGCCTTACAGGTTAAAAAAAAAAAATCGGCAGGGTTTACTACCACTTTAAAGTGGTTCTAAAGCCAAGACATTTTTTACCCTAATGCACTCCCTTGTATTTCATTCCTAGATATTCCCTATAACCAAATAAGAATGTCTCAGTGGAAGAATCACCCCCCTCATCCTCCTACATATCAACCTGAGTCCTCACTCCATCCAGTGCTGTGCCTGTCTGTAGCGGCTCTCTCCTCTTTCTTCGTTCACAGAAGAGAGAGGCAGCAATGGGAGCTATTGACTTTGCTGTCAATCAAATCCTGTGAGCAGTGGGGTGGGGCAAAACCATGCTGTGTGTATGTATGGATGTACACACCCCAAGCTCAAGAGCGAGCCAGCAAATCTACCCCCATGGCAAGAGGCCTGCTATGGTGGTCAACACTGAACAGAAGGAGCTGAGAGCAGCGGCAAAGAACCCCTGGATGAGGAATCTCTAACATCTAGAAATGTTATTTGTGCATAAGCAGTATCCTAAAAAAAATACCTTCCTCCTGAAAAATAGCAGTGTTTTTCCTGGTATATTACTGTGCCTAGGCACTCCTGTGCACACAGCCTCAAAGCTGTATATCTGAAATATAAATCCAAAGCTCGCATAGCAGATGGAGGAATTCTATTCCCCATAGGAATGGGCATCCTTTATTTTCAGTGATCAAGCAGTATATCTTCATATAGCTTACATTACAAATCCAAGTCATGCCTTACAAGAAAAGGATCTCAGCTACTTTGTTAACCTCTCTGCCCTAAAGTTGGAAGTTGTGCTAAAAAAGGCCAGCGGATGGAAAAGGACTAGTCATTACTATTGCCTATAGGTTCCCTGCAGCTGGTCTATACGGACTCACCATACCTTGCTCTGCTTTGACATAGCCATCTTGGTAGAGGCAGGGCTTTGCTTCCTCTGCAGCAAAGATAATAGTGAGCAGCACAGTATTGCCATCACCAAACCTCACTCCAGCTCTCCTGAGACTAGCAGTCATAAGCACTTGTGCTTGGGATTCAGACTATAGACATGCTGCAGGTACAGGAGTGTCTAGGCAGCCTCACTTACCAAGAAGTGCATTGCTATGTTACAGGTGGGATTAATTGATTGAAAAGTGATCCTGCTTTTTTAAAGCATGTTACATGACACAGTGTCATTTGCCATCCCCATCCCGTAACACCTGGCTAATCCTGCCAGTTTCTCCCCTCCCCTCTGTAAACTGACCACGGTGTATGATGGCTGCTGAGCCCTGACACTGTGGTCAGTTTACGTGCCTCTGTCGTCCACAGCCTTCTATCTGCTCCTGTGTCGTCCCCCTCCCGCTGCTCTCATAACACTAACCTGTATACACCATCAGCACTGCCTCCTATTGCAGTGCCCCCTCTGTGTGTGATTTATAAATATAAATGCTGCAAATACCTAATTTCACAGCCAAGATTGCGATTACATGACGAGCCAGCTCTCTCCACCTCCCCTCCAGACTGACGGCAGCAGGGGAATCTCAGCCCCGCCCGTTACATCTCTCAGAGGAGGAAAGGAGAAAGCTGGACAGTCATGTGATCGCAACATTGGCTGTGAAATTAGGTATTTGCTGCATTGATTTTTATAAATCAAACACAGAGGGGGACACTGCAATAGGAGGCAGTGCTGATGGTGTATACAGGTTAGTGTGGCTTAACATCCACTTTAAGTTTCAAGTGTAAAAAACCTATGGTCAAAATATCCAATACCTACTGACAGCTTGACTACATTAACTATTCTCTTCACCCATTCTCCCTTCTTTCCGGGAATATTCTATATTTTAGCCAGTCTAAAAAAATGTCTGTAATTTACTTACAATAATGTAAAAACATTTAACCACTTAAGGACCGGAAGATTTCCCCCCCCTAATGACCAGGCCATTTTTGCGATACGGCACTGCATCAATTTAAATGACAATTGCATGGTCGTGCGATGCTGTACCCAAACAAAATTGATGTCCTTTTTTCCCCCCACCAATAGAGCTTTCTTTTGGTGGTATTTGATCACCTCTGCGTTTTTTATTTTTTGCACTATAAACAATAAAATGCGCCAATTTTGAGAAGAAAACTATATTTTTTATTTTGTGCTATAAGAAATATCTTCAAAAAAATAAAACAAATTTCTTCATCAGTTTAGGCCAATATGTATTCTTCTACATATTTTTGGTAAAAAATAAAAAAGTGTATATTAATTGGTTTGCGCAAAAGTTATAGCGTCTACAAAATAGGGGATATATTTATAGCACTTTTTATTATAAATGATAGCCACTGATTACTGTATACATGTCACTGGCAAGGAAGGGGTTAACACTAGGGGGCAATCAAGGGGTTAAATGTGTCCTAGGTAGGTGTTTCTAACTCTGGGGACAGTATACTGACAGTGAATAGAGAGAGATCACTGTTTCTGATCACTAGGAACAGATCTCACTCTATTTCCCTGTCAGAAAGTTCTGGCTCTCTGAGTAGCGATCGCGGGTGGCCCTGCTCCCCTATACCCCTTAAAGTGTCCACCGTATAGCTACGGCAATTCCCGCAGAGGAACTACGGCGGCTGGTGGGCAAGTAGTTAGCTTGACCGGTTTGGCTCCTCACACACTAACGATCGGCATGAGAAGATGGGGGGGGGGGGAGTCAGGTGCAGCAGCGCTGTGGGCTGTATCTGGAGTTTCCACAACTCTGATCTGTGCCCAGCCATGGATCACCCATCCATGTCTCACACATGGCTCATACATGCTCCATCCATGGCTCATGCATGTCTCATCAATCCATCCATGGCTCATACATGTTTCATCCATGGCTCATCCATTCTACATCAGTGCCACTACAGTCCCTCATAAGTGTAATAGGTAGTCAAATTAGATTTGAAATGTATGCACCTAGAACACCTGATGGTGCTTCCTGCATGTTGGGCCTCTATATGTGGCCTGGCTGTGTAAGTCTCACACATGTAATATCACCATACTCAGAATATGTTTTGGGGTGTCATTTTTGCTATGTACATGTTATGTGTTAGAAATATCCTATAGATTGACAATTTTGTGGGAAAAAAAATGTTTTCATTTTCTTTCCACATTTTCCCAAAACTTGTGGGAGAGAAAAATGACTGTTCAAAAGACTCATTGTGCACCATAGAATATAAACGGGGGTGTTAACTTTCCAAAATGGGGTAATTTTTTGGGCATTTCCATTGTCCTGGGGCTCCAGGGCCTTCAAAAGTGTAAGAAATTTGTCTAGAAATTAGATGTGTAATATATCCCTAGAATGCCTGATGGTGCTCCTTGCATGTTGGGCCTCTGTATGTGGCCAGGCTGTGAAAAAGTCTCACGCATGTGGTATTGCAATACTTGGGAGGAGTGGCAGAATGTCTTTTGGGGTGTAATTTGTGGTATGCATAAGTTGTGTGAGAGAAATAACTTGTTAATATGACAATTTTGTGGGGGGGAAAAATCGTAATTTTGCAAAGAATTGTGGGAAAAAAAAATCACAACTTCAAAACTCACCATGCCTCTTACTAGATATATTGGACGGTCTACTTTCCAAAAAGGGGTAATTTGGGGGGTATTTGTACTGTTCTGGCTTGTTAGGGTCTCAAGAAATGAGATGGCCGTCAGTACATCAGATGTGATCAATTTTCAATGATTTGCACCATAGCTTGTAGACTATAACTTTTGCAAAGACCTAATAATTTACACCGATTTGGCTTATTGTTACCAAAGATATGTAGCAGTATACATTTTGGCCAAAATGTATGAAGAAAAAATTACTAATTTGCAAAACTTTATAACAGAAAAAAAACATTTTACAAAAAAAGTTGGTCTTTATTCATTTATAGCGCAAAATTATTAAATAAAACCGAAGGTGATCACATACCACCAAAAGAAAGCTCTATTTGTGTGTAAAAGGCACAAAAATGTCATATAGGTACAGTGTTGCATGACTGAGTAATTGTCATTCTAAATGTGAGAGCACCGAAAGCTGAAAATTGGTCTGGTTAGGAAGGGGGTTTAAGTGCCCAGTGGGCAAGTGGTTAAATAATATGCACAATACAATGTTGGATTTTCAGCCAATACTAAACTTATACCAACCTCCCTTCCCTCTGGTACCAGCATCTGTCCCAAAATATTGTGTTCTAGGCTGGCGAAGAGATATCCACAGCCGATGAAGTCTGAGCATCTTCAATAAAGCAGAGACTGATCTGTTGTGAAAGGGTACATATATTAGGATGTTTGTGCGTGGATTTTAACTTTGCAACCTGAATTAAAATTCATGATGGTTATGTTGTCGACTTAGTATTGCAGTCACAAATGCAATATGGCATTTGTGCCTTAAAGTGTATCTCCAGTCCCCCCCCCCCCCCCCAAACTCCAAAGACATTCTGGTAGGTTAATTGACCCTAGTATGTGCGAATTTGAGTTAGGGACCTTAGATTGTAAGCTCCTTAAGGGCAGGAAGTGATTTGAATGTTCAATACATATATAAAGTGCTGCATAAATTGATGGCGCTATACAAGTACCTGTAATTAGAAAATGAAAATGTACTTTTCAGCTTTGGATAGAGTGGCGAAGGATTCAAATGATTGCCAGGTTTTTGCTGTCTGAGGCCCTTATAGATTTCCTCTAAATTTTACAAATTTGTCACTGGTAGAGAATTGTTTTATTATGGGGCAAAAGACCGCAAGAAAAATGGACAGGATGGAGGGTTTTTGCAACCTTCACCCATTCTACTAAAAATAAAGTATTGCTGTTATGCCCCTGCTGGCATCACATAGTCCCAGGAACAGTGTTGTTTCTAACACATCACCCCAATGGGCGACAAAAATAACCTGACAAAGGTTCTGACTTTTACTCACTTTACCCAATAGAAAAATAATTCTGGCTGGAGTTATACTTTAAACTACATGCATGTAAAATTGTCAGACAGCAAGAACAATTTTGTTCAACAGTACAAATCTTGCGACTTTTTTTAGCATCCTGCCAGCACACCATTCCAGTGTGAAAGCCCTAGGGAGAGGTGCTTTTTTTTTATTTTATTTTTAAGTGCCCCTTTCACACTCGTGTACGACTTGTCCCATGATTTGGGACTGCAAAGTAGCATGACAAGTCGTTCCCCATGATTTCCAATGACAACCATTCACATTAGTACGACTTCAAAGTAGTCCCTGCACTACTTTGGTCCGGTTTTGATGCCAATTACACAGGCATTCCCTGAAATCACAGCAAAATCGCAGTGAAGTCGCACAAGTGTGAAAGGGGCCCTCGAGTCACTCTACAAATAAGCTCAGTGTAGGCGCGAAATACACTATATTACCAAAAGGATTGGGATGCACATGAACTTTAATGGTATCCCAGTCTTAGTCCGTAGGGTTCAATATTGAGTTGGCTCACCCTTTGCAGCTATACCAGCTTCAACTCTTCTGGGAAGGCTGTCCACAAGGTTTAAGCGTGTGTGTATAGGAACGTTTGACAATTTAATTCTTCTAGAAGCGCATTTGTGAGGTCAGGCACTGATGTTGGAGAGAGGGCCTGGCTTGCAGTCTGCACTCAAATTCATCCCAACGGTGTTCTATTGGGTTGAGGTCAGGACTCTGCAGGCCAGTCACGTTCCTCCAACCCAAACACGCTCTTCAATGTCTTTACGGACCTTGCTTTGTGCACTGGTGTGCAGTCATGTTGGAAGGGGCCGTCCCCAAACTGTTCCCACAAACTTGGGAGCACGAAATTGTCCAAAATGTCTTGGTATGCTGAGGCCTTAAGAGTTCCCTTCACTGGTACCAAGCCCTGAGAAACAACCCGACACCATAATCCCCCCACCAAATGATATGGACCAGTGCACAAAGCAAGGTGTGTAGGGGTAGGTTTGGTGTGTTAAACCGATCCCATCATTTCACATTCTATGGTGGTTTCAGGTGACAATTGCCCGTAATGAAGTTGCTACACTGGTCTTTCATTGCCATTCACGTTCTGATTCTGGCAGAACCATGGTACCTTTTCTCTTATATGTTCTAATTTCTTGAGTGGATAGCAAGGTGGCATATAATATTACTTTGGGTGTGGATTTATTATATCTAAACCCAAAATTCAATATTGCCATTCACTAGTCCTCAGTGTGGTGGCTGCATTTGGTCTCAACACCAAAAGCTTTTGCTTTCTAGTCTCCTGGTATTCCTGCAAATAACACACTTGCTGTCTGTGGGTGTCAATATCACTACTCAAGGGTATCTATGAAGGGCACCATGTTTGTCACCCTCCTGATATGGACTACAGACATGCCCGTCTCATCTCCATTACATGAAGGACAGAGCAATTGGTCATTTACAGAAGATAGCTATGCCTGAAGATTTTTGGTACAACTCAGGAGGAGACAAGAACATGGCCTTTATGGTAAAAGCAACCGGTATTGGCAGTGTTTGCTGAATGACATTTATTAGGTGGAGGCAAGATGGACTTCCCTGAAGATTCGTTTTCAGTGACTGCTTAAAAGCAGACGGGGGGGGGGAGTGGGAGGGGGTAGCTGGACAGCTTGTGGTAAGGGTTCTAGGAGGATGAGAGATGTTCTGGAGGAAAGTATGGGAACAGCTGACAAGGCAGAAAGTCTTAAAAGGAGGAGGTTTTGGGCGATATTTTGAAATGAGGTTGGCGATTTAGATGGCGAGTTGTAAAATTCAAAATAACAGCCATCTACATGTTGGGCTAGAAGAAGCCAGCAATTGCATTAGCAGAGAGGAGCAGCAACTTTAAGGTTAACGTGAATAAGTCTTAACAGGATTATTTGAAAGACTAAAGAAAGGTTGATTGGTTTTACTTCCCTTAAAAGTATAATGGGCCAGTATGCATCATATGCTAGCCCATTATGGGCCACTGCAAAGGAAGTCCATGCTGTCCCTGCTAAAGGCCACAATCTTTGCCCATTTTTCCTTCCAGGGCCGCAGCTTTGGAACTGGCAGGAGTCACTTCCACACATGCGCATGGGAGCCACCAGTCACAGCACTTGCTAGTGAAGAAACAGCACTGAGGGCAATTTCTTCACAGCGCATACGACATTAGCGTAGTACAGAGTAAATATCTCCTAAAGTACGCACATTTAGGAGATATTTACTGTGCCTATAAGGCTTGTCTAGAGGTACAAATTGAAAAATGCAGGTTTACAGACACTTTAACCACCTCAAGTCTAGCTTTTATTTTTTACTTCCAGCACTACTTATAAGTAAAACCGTACAAATAAACATGACGGTGTGGTTTTTAGGCTTTGCATCATATGAACTGAGAACCTACTGGACGGAGATGCATGTGCGCCAGCTGGGAACAAGCCTCAATGACAGGTGGTAGCTGAGCGTGGGCTCTACCACTGGCAGGGAGAGCATGCCTTCCGCACAGCACCAGGCTCCAATGCAAAGCTTGTGGCACTTGTAAGTCCAGGAACCCAATGCAAGCGCTCCACAAGAATATTGCATTTCAGAAGCATGGTCGCTCTGTCAGTGCCAACCAGCTTTCCTCCCTTTTTTAAACAGCAAACCTATCAATCTTTATTAACCCTTCTAGGGCTTACAGAGATTATGCAACATTAAGCAAAAACTTTACACAATGCCTCATGGGACATGTAGTTCAGCAGCCAGAGGGTTATAGTTTGGAGAGCCCTGATGTAGGGAGACTATGCCTTTGTATAATTACCTAAAAGATACATCTCTACTACTGAGCCAAATCCTCTCATATATCTGTTAATTGTAAGAAGATTCAAGAGGAAACATAAAATTCATAGTAGTAGTATACACTTAATGGAATAAACGGGAAAAGGTTTTATCCAAAAAACACCTTTTATCTGCATAAGCAGGTTTTTGTAATGCCGAACTAACCCTTTAAAGCAGTGGTTCTCACCTCCTGTCCTGCAGGACCCACTAACAGGCCAGATTTTAAGTATTTCCTTGGGGAGATGCAGACTAGAATACTGCAATCACTGAGCAGCAAATTACATCACTTGTGATGCATTCCAGTCATCTTGCAAACCTGGCCTGTTAGTGAGCTGAGAACCACTGCTTTAAGGCCTCATGCACGCTGGATGTTAAAAAGTTAACCAATAGCTTTGCAGTGAGTTTTTCAATTCTTCCCTCCGTCCCCCCCCCCCCCCCCCCCCCCCCCAATAGTGTTCACTAGCTTTTTTTTTTTTAAGAAAAATGCTCCAACTAGGGCCGAAACTAATCGATTATGAAATTAGTCGATTACAATTTTTATAATCGATTAATCGGCCAGTAACATAAGGGGTTAAAAACTAAAATTAGCCCTTTATAGTAGAAAAAAAAAGCAAATCGCTTCTGTAAATATTACAGTCACTGTCCCACAGTAAAAAAATTAACCCCTTACAGCTACTGTAAGGGGTTAATTTTTTTACTGTGGGATTTGCTCTTTCTACTTTAACCATTATGTTACTAAACATCTCAGCCCTGGGTCACACCTGTTTTTTGCAGAAACACACTACAGTTCATTTGCATGTTATCCTATGGGACACATTCATGATTTTTTCAGCTGCTGCGTATTTGGAAAGGGCAAGGATTTTTTTAACGCAAAACGGTGCCATTTTTTTTTGGTTCAATATACTTCAATGGAGAAGCTGCACAAAAGCATGTAATGTGTTTTTGCAGCAATTTGCATTTTGTAATCTGCCCAACAAATTGGCCCAAAAATTAATTAGTTGCAACCCTAGCTCCAACGAATCAAAAACATAAAAAAATGCTGGTGACGAAGTTTGAGCATTTTTACAGCCAAAAAAAAGGTCTCAGAAACCCACTCGTTTTTTTTACAGCTCAAACACACCACTGCCCAAAACTGCTGATAACAGACTGTGTGCATCGACATATATAGGATAACATTGAGTTTAATGACTGTAGAACAAAGTCTGCAGCCAAAACAGCTGTGGTAAAAACATCCAGTGTGCATGAGGCCTAAAGGTGATCTTCCCTCACTTTGTGTACCTACCACGTAGTTTTCTTTGTATTGCTTCTAAAAGTGAAATCCCTGGTGTTCATCCGCTTGTCAATTAAAACTGTCCATGCTGTGCTATCCTGCATGGTATTGTCAGTTTTCTAGCTATGCTAGAAATTCAGCCTACTCTCCCAATGAGGAGACGTTTTGATACCCACCGCTGCACAGCCATTCACTGGGACAATCAGTGTGTTGGAATCTCCTCTTCCAGCTCTTAGGCCCCTTTCACATTGAGGCGTTATTCATGCGGTACAGCGCAAAAAATAGCGCTGCTATACCGCATGAATAAATCTTGCCCTGCAGGCTTTAATGTGAAAGCCCGAAGGCTTTCACACTGAAGCGGTGCGGTAGCAGGACCGCTCCAAAAGTCCTGCTAGCCATATCTTAGGAGCGGGGTGTTTACCGCTCCTTCCCATTGAAATCAATGGGAAACCGCGGTAATACCACCCGCAATGCGCCTCTGCAGAGGCGCATTGCGGGCAGTATTAACCCCTTTTTTTATATTCTTTTATATATTTTACAGAATGGGGAGATTTATCAAAAATACACACTAGGTTTACCACAGCATGTTTGCACAACCAAGTTACTACCACCTTAGTTGCTGTTCTAAGCAGCCACAATTATTCACACGTGCCCCTTACTTTCAACTGATCAGTTTCAAAATTAATTTGCTCCAACAGAACTTCTCAATATACAAAAGAGAGGGAAGCACAGTTTTGATAAGTGGTTTATTTGTAAAGACAGTTACATGAGATATTACCATTTCATACAACTATCCACAGACATACACACAGCACCAGTGTTAACCTCCATCAGTTTGCTTCAGAGAAGAGTATGAAGCGTTACGAACTTCAGAACTAGTTCCGATGGTCACATTAGCCAGCAGCTTTCATTCGATTGTTTCTCACCTCAAACAGCCCTGAAAGAGAATACAAAGTTGAGAAAATTAGCCTTCAGTCTCACCATAAACTCCATATTTTAAGTAACAAAGCAAGCAAAGTTCATCTTTACAAAAAGTACTGCGCAGTCATGAGGAAACCTTTGTTCAGCCCAGAAGAGGAGCTTTTGCTGGTCAAACAATGAATGAATTTCAGACCGATTCCCAAGGAATCAGCAAGGATGGCCATCAGAATAGCCAGGCAATTATCCATCTGCCTTTTAGCATGGATGGGGGAAATCAAGAGCCCTTGTTCAGCCTGCATGAAGGGGAAAATAGCCAACTTTAGTTTACATTATGTACCTGTCGTTTTCTGCATCCCTGAAGCCCAACCAAAAGCACTGCGAGACATTAGCTCAATTTTTGGTAAAATATGAAAAATGTTGTGCTGAGTAAATAGATGGCCATGCCACGCTTACAAACTAGGGTACTTTAAATTAGCCATAGAGTAACAGGTCTGGTGCTAGAATTATTGTTCTCAGACGAACGCAGCGATACCCCACATGCGAGGTGAGATTACGGTTTACATATGCGTGTGGGACCAACTTGTGCATTCACCACTGAGTGTAAGCACAGGGTGAAGGGGCAAGAAGATTTTTTTAATTGATCGTGTTTATTGCCGTCAAAGGGAATGATAACATGCCTTTCCTTTTGATGGCAAAAGCCAACACACACACACACACACACCCATCATTTAGACTTCATTGCAGCCAATCTGACACAGATCTGTCTGATCGGCAGCTTCACAGGCCACTATGCCAGTAAAGAGGCATCATAGTGGGACGGACAGCTTCAGTTTCTTTCACTGAGGCTGGAGACGGATGCCGCCTGTCCTATTGCTTGCCGATCACTCGGGAGTGCCCAGTAATGGTGGCAGCAGGAGGGACTACCTTCCGCCACCTGTTAAAGTACAGTAAAACCTTGGTTTGAGAGCGTTTTGCAAGACAAGCAAAGTGTTTTAATACATTTTGCCTTCATATACAAGTGTAGCATCATGTCGCAACATCTCCAAAATACGCCCCTTTCTAACCAAAGACAACCAAACTCTTAATTCACTCCCTGGTCATCTCTCGCTGCAATTACTGCAACTCCTTGCTCATTGGCTTACCTCTGCACACTATCCCAAGGCCCCCCGCCCCACTTCAGTCCATCGTGAATGCTGCCAGACTCATCCACTTTACCAACTGCTCCGCCTGTCAATCCCTCCACTGGCTTCCGCTCACCCAACAAATTAAATACAATATACAAACTACCTACAAAGCCATCCACAACTCTGCCCCCAGCTACATCACTGACCAAGTCTCTAAATACCAACCTAATCGTTCTTTGGTCTTCTCAAGACCCCTTGCTCTCATCACCTCCTCCCATGCTTGTCTCCAGGACTTTTCCAGAGCCTCTCCAAGCCTATGGAACTCCTTATCCCAATCTGTCCATCCATCTCCTTCTCTATTAGCTTTTAGAGGATCCCCAAAAACCCTCTTCAGAGAAGCCTATCCTTCCCACACCCAACAACTGTATTTTCATTTTGGCCATCTGATCACCCCACACAGCTACTACCCTTTGTTCCACTTGACCATCCCTTCTAGATTGTAAGCTCTAACAAGCAGGGCCCTCCTGTATTGAATTGTATTGTGACTACTGTCTTCCTGATGTTGTAAAGCGCTGCGCAAACGGTTGGCGCTATATAAATCCTGTATACAGGCATACCCCACTTTAAAGTACACAATGGGGTTTAGTTACTAAAGCTGGAAAGCACAAAATCAGGCTCACTTCTGCATAGAAGCCAATGAGCTCCCAGGTTTTATTACCAAAGATTAATTGAACAAGCTGGGGTTAGAAGCTCATTGGTTTCTGTGCAGAAGTGAGCCTGATATTGTGCTTTCCAGCGATCGTAAACAAACCCCATTGTGTATATAAAAGTGGGTTATGCCTGCAATAAAATATACAGTTGCCAGTAGGGAGGTGGTTAAAGACCAACAAGAAAAACTGCACCAACATTTAGCATTTTACACTTCAATATTCACCAACAAGATTACAGATGCATGGAAATTTCAGCAGCCAAATCATATTGGCTACAAATTGCATTTTTTGGCATTGCCTTAGATTAAATAAATAAAAAATAAATAAACACAAACTCATTGATTTAAACACCGCCCCCCCCCCCCAGGTTTTCAACCAAATAGGTCCTGCATTTTCATGCCAAAGTTTCCATTTGGTGCACCTCTAACCAAAATTCATTCATTGTATGAAGCAGCATTGCTTCTCATGAGGCCATTTACACCCCCGGGGCAGATCTCAGAACACGACCACTAATACAAGTCCTTGATGATCAGACATTTAAGGTAGGTACACAGCCTCCTGAATGATAAGCTTTAGGTGGCCAGGCAGGAAAAAAATTGTTTACCATCCAGCATGGTAAATAGCACTGAGCCTCTTATTAAAGGGTGTCCCCAGTTAGGAGTAAAGCCTGACTTCCTGCTCTCAGTGACACCAGAGGTTCAGCACACACCATCCCTGCCAGGCTCCACACAGGGGGAGAAGCTCCGGGTCACATGACCCCCCCCCCTAGGGGTGAGCTGCTCTCCCCGCATGGCTACCGCTTGTCCCAGCGATTGAGGATAGAACCAGCTTATTGCAAAGGCTGGCACCGAAGACATAGCACCGGGAATTCTCTTCCTCCTTACATTACACACTGGGGTACGGACAACGCCCAGCGTGCCAAGAAATAGAGGGTAAGCCCACACCCGCCAACCCAGAAGCCCACACCCGCCAACCCAGAAGCCCACACCCGCCAGGTCACTCACCTTCCAGCACGAACAGAGGACGACTAGGGCTCGACCAAGGCTTTTATAGTACGGCTAGTCCCGCCCATTCCTACCGCTGTGCATGCGCAGTTGGCCGCCACGTGACTTCCGCAGCATTCTGCGATAGGGAGCAGAATATGACAGCACGCTGCAACACGAGAACGAGGCTTGGAACTCGGAGACGGAAGTAGATCTTTTGGGGGAGTACATCAGAGAACGGCATGGCTCCAGGAGGAAAAATCAACCGACCAAAGACGGTACTAGGTCCTTTATATAGGGGGGATGTCATTTTTTTTATTAAACTAAGGGCAGTAATGAACATGTACTCTATATTGCTTAGTAACAACCTCAGAGGTTCTGGGGGTCTGGAAAGTCTTCTTATTTCCCCCATCAGGATCACTCATCGCACAACACAATCTCCTTTTGATCTACCAACAAGTAGTGTAAGGGCCTTCCTGATTGGATAGGTTAGGTAGGTCCTTGTAAATCTAAAGTTGATTGTACAAAGATTGTGTGGTCAGGTTGTAAGGTGTATGGTGACCCTGAAGCAGACCTTGACTCTTAAATGCAGGATCTGGGTAAAGTGGAATTTTACTTGAATTGTCATACAGGCCGGTGTTCTATCGAGAAATGCCTCCTGTCTAAAAAAAAAAAAAAAAATGCCCCCCGATGGGTCTGCGCATGCGCAGTAACAAACGTCACTCCAGCTGATATGTTGATCAGTTGGCTTGACGTCAACACAGATTGTCGGAGGCATTATCCAACGCTATTCAAACAGCGGAGGTGCGCAGTTGTCACATTCTGCCTTGCTTTTGGGGGGAGGGTTGTGAGTGTGTTGAACGATGAATTTTGTGTGTTGCAACCCGCCCTTACGCACAGGCAAAACTTCAATCCACCAAACCCGCCCTGCAACGCAAACAAAACGTTCCCTTCAGGACACGGAAAACCCTCCACGCAACAGCGAGGCACAATCTGACAAGTACGGTCTCCCTCTGCTGTTTGCATAGCTTTGAGTATTGCCTGTCGAAAATGCCACCGATGATCTGCGCAGGCGCTGTGTTTTCGTCACGCCAGCTGATCAACATATCAGCTGGCGTGACGTTTGTTACTGCGCATGCGCAGACCCATCGGGGGCATTTCTCGGTAAAACACCACCTTTTTAACACAGAAGAGACATACTGCGTCCACTGTACAGTACTGTGTTCTTACTTGCCTGTTGCATGCGCAGCTCAGTGTACAAGTTCAGCATCTGCCCAGGTGAATGAACGCCTGCACGTGCCTGGGAGTGATGTCACCTCAGCCCAGCCAATCAAACTAGCCAAAGATCTCAGCCTTGACTGGCCAAAGATGCCATCAGAGAGCGCCTGGACAAAGCATCGCTGGAGTGGAGGTGAGTACTGTAGGTAAGTGGAATTTAATACATGCCCCCCCCCCCCCCTTCAAACTCGCACACTCCTAAATTTATATACTGCAGCTTACCAATCGTTCAATGTGGTGACTGCATTTGTTTTTAGGCTTTTTCAATCTGTTTTCACCTGGCGATCTGGCCAAAAAACATACCTCCTGTATTAGAGTGCAACCTCTTCTGACAAAATGTAGAACCCGGCAGAATACCGAACCTCGTCACTACCTGTGAAGTGGAATCGGCTGTTGCAGAAAACCATGCGTACTGTGCATGCGCACCGTGTCATTGCTGTCATTTTGCTGCTGCCCTGCTGTGGGCGAACACCCAGGATTTTTGTGGATTGAGTGGGAAGTGAGCACGGGGCATTTTTTTTTGCAAAACTATTGCCACTGTCTATCTCTACAACATAGAGCATGGGTGCTCAACCTGTGGTCCTCCAGGTGGTGCAGGACTACAAGTCCCATGAGGCCTTACACAGCTGATAGTTACAGGCATGACTCCCTAAGGCGGAGGTATAATGGGAATTGTAGTCCTGGAGGGCCACAAGTTAAGCACCATAGAGGCTAATCATTCTGTAACCCAAGATGAGAACTAGGAGGGCTCTATTAACCCCTTCCATACAGGGCATTTTCACCCCCTTCCTGCCCAGACCAATTTTTAGTTTTCAGCGCTGTTGCATTTTGAATGACAATTGCGCGGTCATGCAACACTGTACCCAAATGAAATCTTTATGTTTTTTTCCCCCCACAAATAGAGCTTTCTTTTGGTGGTATTTGATTATCTCTGTGGTTTTTATTTTTTGCGCTATAAACAAAAGAAGAGCGACAATTTTGAAAAAAACACAATATTTTTTACTTTTTGATTTAATAAATATCACAAATAAAAGAAAATAATGTTTTTCCTCAGTTTAGACCGATATGTATTCTTCTGCATATTTTTGGTAAATAAATCGCAATAAGCGTATATTGATTGGTTTACGCAAAAGTTATAGCGTCTACAAAATAGGGGATAGATTCATGTAATTTTTTTTTTTTATATTTTTTTTTTTTACTAGTAATGGCGGCAATTTGCGATTTTTATTGTGCCTGTGACATTGCGGCGGACACATCGGACACTTTTGACACGTTTTTGGGACCATTCACATTTATACAGCGATTAGTGCTATACGACTCCACTGATTACTGTGTAAATGTGACTGGCAGGGAAGGGGTTAACACTAGGGGGCGCTGAAGGGGTTAATATGTTCCCTGGGAGTGATTCTTACTGTAGGGGGAGGGGACTCACAAGGGGAGGAGACCGATGTGTGTTCCTCTGTACTGGGAACACACATCCGTCTCCTCATTTCCGATCGGAGGCGGATCTGTGTGTTTACACACACAGATCCACACTTCTGTCGTGATCGCCAGCAATCGCGGGTGCCCGGCGGACATTGCAGCCGCCGGGCACGTGCAATGGGTCACGAGCGGTGCTGGCTGCGCGTGCGCCCTAGATGGCCGGGAAGAAAAGACGTCCACCCGGGAGGGTTCCTGCCGGCGTCATATTATTATGGCATGGTAAGGAAGGGGTTAAATAATGCAGGAGCTGTGCAGAGGACACCTTTGAATTTCAGACAAAAGTAAAAAAAAAAAATTGCAATTATTGTACAGAAAAAAAACAGAATGCTTCCAATGGTAAATGTAAGTGGCCAAAAAGGAAGGTCATTAGATTTCACGTAAACTTCAATTTTTCTCCTTTGATGTTTTTCTGCAGGCCTTGCAAAAAAATCTCCTAAAACGTCGACGTTTGATATGCCGTGAGAAGCGGAGGAAGCACATGATAATTGGAGCTATAGTCGACAAAGACCTAATAACTGTTCATCACCTCAGGAAGAGAAGGTACGGTATACTAAAATCAGAAAGGCGCTATTGCTGGGGGATCTTTTTTTTTTTTCCGTACACACAACACAGTCCCAAAAATGCTTCTCACAAGAGTATGTATACCAGATGTACCAAATGTCAGATAGTTGCTCTTTGCTCAAGGTAAAAGGATAATACCACAGTTTTATTCATGTTTAATATATTTTAAAATGTTCATAAATTAGAAAAATGGTCGCTGCATCTATTGCATCTATTTTTTTTTTTTAAACCGATTTTTATTTTAGAGGCTTTTTGGTAAGGTTTGCATAGCAACATGCTTCTGCACGAAAAACACAGAGGACAGCTCAATGCATACACATTTTCATTCCAGTATGCTGGCCGGGGGATCGGCTTTTAGCCAAATGTTGGGCACATACGTTCTCTCCAGCGGGACCCTATTGGATCACATTTGCGCATTGCATTACGTTCGAAGTAGGTGCATTTTCTCAAATATTATGCATTTGGAAGTAAGGAGGGGTTAGGCAAGACCCATTTCAGAACAATCATCCTGCGGGCAGAAAATTGTGATCTGGTGACAAAGTCAGATGATCATCCATATGGAAGGAGTCATAACGACCTAGATATCTAAATATTTTTTAAGATAGCAGGCAGTACAACAATTACTGCAGACATGATACAAGAGAGGGTCAGAGACTGCTGACATGATACACAAGAGGGTTAGAGACTGCGGACATGATACAGGAGAGGGTCAGAGACTAGGGACATGATACAGAAAAGGGTCAGAGACTGCAGACATACTACAGGAGATGGTCAGAGACTGCAGACATACTACAGGAGATGGTCAGAGACTGCAGACATGATGCAGGAGGTGGTCAGAGACTGCATATACTACAGGAGACAGCAGGTAAGTATGATATATTCTTTTTATTTTAAAGAAAAATAATACCCTTTAGTATCACTTTAACACATAATTGAGTCTTTTGGCAGCAACTTCGATAAAATACAGGTCAGCATCACTGCAAAAAAAAAAAAGGGGAAGGTAGTCGAGGGTCAGAGACTGCTGACATGATACAGGAGAGGGTAAGAGACTGCTGACATGATACAGGAGAGGGTAAGAGACTGCTGACATGATACAGGAGAGGGTAAGAGACTGCTGACATGATACAGGAGAGGGTCAGAGACTGCTGACATGATACAGGAGAGGGTCAGAGACTGCTGACATGATACAGGAGAGGGTAAGAGACTGCTGACATGATACAGGAGAGGGTCAGAGACTGCTGACATGATACAGGAGAGGGTCAGAGACTGCTGACATGATACAGGAGTGGGTCAGAGATTGCTGGTAAGTATTAAATCTTTTTATTTTAAAGAAAAATAATACCCTTTTAGTATCATTTTAACAAATAATTGAGTCTTTTGGCAGCAACTTGGATAAAATACAAGTCAGCATCTCTACAAAAAAAAAAAGGAAGGTATTCCAATCGGCAAGAAGTATACTGCTTTCAGATAAGTGGATGTTTCTATGGGGGAAAGATTATAGGGAAATAAACTTGACAGAAAAAGAGAGTACACACAGACTGGATAGGTGCGTGAGAGGTGGAGGATGTGCCACTTCTATACACGCACCCCTCACATGCATTAGGGTGACAGGCTGGTCTCTCACCTTAGGAGCACTCCTATCATCTCCCTTCCTTCCTTGCAGCTCATTTGGCTGAAGAAGACTCTGTGCCTTATCCCAGGAGTGTGACAATATACATTTACACACTTTGTTGAAGGGTATTTTGTCCTACAGAGGATTGCACCAAATAATTAAAGTGGAGGTTCACCCTATAAAAAATTTCTAACACTACATCCAGCACTGTGCTGCATATAAAATGACACTGACCTTTATTTTTTTTTGCTGTAGATATTGTTTAGCCTTCGAATTCACCGCGGCTTCCAGGTAGGGAATCCCGCAGGAGTGGGCATTCCTATTGTCATGCCAATTGACATGCTAAACGACGGCACACACAGCGCGTCACGACTTCCCGAAGGAAGCTCGGGTCGGCTCTATTCGGAGGGACTCACAAGGGGAGGAGACCGATGTGTGTTCCTCTGTACTGGGAACACACATCCGACCTTATTTCCGACCGGAGGCGGCGCTGTGTGTTTACACACACAGATCCACACTGTTGTGATCGCCAGCAATCGCGGGTGCCCGGCGGACATTGCGGCCACCGGGCACGTAGCAGTTTCCTGTGAGCCCAGGACAGTTTGATGACACTTCTCCAGGTGAGGGTCCCCTGACAATCTGGGTTCACAGGAAGTGGGTTGAATGGCACATAACACTCATTGTGGAAGAGAATCAGCGCTGCATCACAGATTGTTGAGATTGTAGGGCAGGGGTTCCCAACCTTTTGAAGAGTGAGGGCCACTTAAGCCACTTGGTAACCGTTCACGGGCCACAATGAGCGGAGTGGGTGGGTGGCAGTTCTGTGTGCACTCTGCATATGCAGAGCGGACACAGACCACTCTACCCTATGCTCTGTGGTTTACTCGGCGCGTACAGCACAGTGCACCTGTGGCTTTCCTGGGTTACCTGCACTTTGCCATAGACTTCTATTATATCCTGCAGGTGTAGTGCACCAGACCCGTCGGTAATAACAGAAGTCTATGGCTCAGTGCAGACAACCCGCAGGTGCACTGCACTGCACATGTGGATCAGTTTGAAAGCAACCCAGTAACCACTACAGAACAGATATGCCCATATATACTGTGATTTTAGTAATAAACTGATCTTTAATAACAGTCTTCTATACAGGTATTGTCGGTGTTCTGTCGAGAAGTGCCCATGCACTGTACGGAACAGCTGATTTGCCAATCAACTGGGCTGACGTAAGCATGGCGCATGCGCACATCGTAGGAGGTATCTCTTGATGGGAGATACCATTTCACAGGCACAATTTAAACCTATATAAACGCCAGGGGGAGACCTTAGTTCTCAGATTGTGCATCACTGCTGCTGGAGGGCGGCATGTGGCTGTGTTGAAGGGCTGGTTTTGTCTGTCTTGCAACCCGCGCTTTCACACAGGTAAAACCGGCCGTTCAACACAGCTAACCTGCCCTGCAACACAGACAAAACCAGAGCATCAGCATACTGTAAAGCCGCCCTGCAACAGCGAGGCACAATCTGAGAAATATGGTCCCCCCCCCCACTGTTTTTTATAGGTTTCAACTGTGCCTATGAAATGGTATCTCCCATTAGTACCTCCTACGATGTGCGCATGTGCCATGGTTATGTCAGCCCAGCTGGTCGTAAAATGAACTGTTGTGCTATGATGTACGGCGCATTCGCAGTTTGTCCCGGGCACTATTCGATGGGGGGCACTTCTCAACAGAACACCGGCTGTTGCTGTCCCAGGCAGAGTGCATTTGGTATCCCTCCGGCTGTGATAGGAGCTGGCACTATACAGGAAGCTCCGCAGCCGCTTGCTTCCTCTACCGCCAGCTTCATTCACAACACTGATGCTCTGGGATGACAGGTCGGCCACATTAGAGGGCTCTGCGGGCCACATGTGGCACCCCTATTGTAGGGGCAATGCAAATTATGTATTGTTGCACATACAAGAGTGGGAACCATATTTCTAGAACCATCATTTAGTTAACTTTAAATGAAGACCTGTAAAGGCTGTTAAAGCTATGGACAGTTTTGGGTACTGTAGTTTTTCGCTGGTGCCCAAAGTTTTGAGACTTGATGTATTTGGTATCCAAATATAGTGTGAAAAATTGCAACTACCACCATTTGATTCTAAAGGATCTCTGTGTTCAGAATATACTAATGTTTTAAGTGCTTTCATGTAAAAAAAATGACACTGAAGGGGTTAGGGAAATCTCTCATTAGAGAAGCATAGCGACCACTACTGTTGACTCTCCTCCTGAAAATGCTGGTTGCCTGGCTGTCATGCTGATCCCTTTCAATACATGTAGGCACATTTTAGTAAACACCAGTTTGGTGTGTAACCTGATAACAGTATTTAGTTTAGTTTTCATGAAATGTATGACACACGCATACAATTACATGCTGGTTTAGCCTGTATATAAAAAATAATATAAAAATGGTCTTTGGACTGCGTTAGTGTTGTGTGCTAGTTTATCAAAATTCTTCTAATATTATACAGTATGGCTCACTTTGTGTTCTTTTATTCATTTATTTTTATTCTTATTTACTTCTAGTTCCAGTGCAAGAGCAAATATCACACTGTCTGGAAAGAAAAAGAGAAAATTGATTAAGCAGCTACAGCACGTTCAAAAGAAAAAAGAGCAAATGGATGGTACTGTTAAGGATTTTAGTCCTCACAAAGATATTTCTGTTTAATGGGAGAGTATAGGGGATTTGTAATGCGTGTATATTGTGAATCTATTCATACAGGTTTTATGTCAACCCTTTCAGCCCACTATCTTCACAATGCCCATGCTAGGGGAACATCAATGCATAACTCCAGACAGTGTAAAATACTTCAAATTGACCCTTCCTCTTAAAGCGGTAGTTCACCCTGACCCACATGATGTTACCATCGAGACAGGCATTGTAGCGCGAGCTACAGTATGCCTGTCCCGATTTTTTTAACCCCGTACTCACCTCGTAGTCGTCCATCGTAGATTCCGGCTCCCGCGGGGAATGGGCGTGCCTATGGAGAGGGAGGATGATTGACGGCCGGCCCTGGCACGTCACTCTCCCCGAAGACAGCCGGAGTAGGTCTCGGCTCTTCACGGCGCGTGCGCACAGGCTATGCGCACGCGTCGTGAAGACCAAGCCTATTTCGGCTATTTCCGGAGAAGCGTGACGCGCCAGAGCCGGCCGTCAATCATCCTCCGTCTCCAGAGGCACGCCCATTCCCCGGTATCTTCGATGGACGACTACAAGGTGAGTATGGGGGGAAAAAATTCGGGACAGGCATACTGTAGCTCGCGCTACAGTGCCTAATTTAAAGGTAAAAGAAAAAAAAAATTTTTTTTTCCTGTCGATAGGGTGAACCCCCGCTTTAAGCTAATGGAATAATATATAGATTTTTTTTTTTTTTTTTTTTTTTGGGGGGGGGGGGGAAAGGGTATGTGCTAATACACATATATAAATACTTGATTTGTCCTTTTTACTGCTGGCGGCCTGCTCCTCTTATTTGCAGCACAGCAGAGAAGGAGACTGTGGAAAGTTGGATTATTAAATTACATTACATTACATTATTAAATTAAGACCTGGGTTTCTCTTGTTCAGCCTTGTACAATGTAGATGGAGGAATCTCCTTTTGGCTGTTTTATTTAGAAAGCCACAGCACAAGAGCCGTTGACGGCTCTTCCTCACTCGCGTCTGACAGACGCGAGTAGAGGAGAGCTGATCGGCGGCTCTCCTGACAGGGGGGGTTCGTGCTGATTGTTTATCAGCGCAGCCCCCCCCTTGGATCGCCACATGGACCACCAGGGAAGCCCACCCTGGACCACCAGGGAAGGGCAAACTGTAAAAAAAAAAGCCCCCCAAAAAATATAAATAAATAAATAAATAAAAAAGCTGAAAAAAAAACCCATTAAAAAAAAAAAAGATGCCAATCAGTGCCCACAAATTGGCACTGACTGGCAACATAGGTGCCGCCCCACAGTGTCCATCAGTGCCGCCCCACAGTGTCCATCAGTGCCACCCCACAGTGCCCATCCATGCCCAGTGCCCATCTGTGCCACCCATAAGTCTCCATCTGTGCCACCCATGAGTGCCCATCTGTGCCGCCTATGTGTGCCCATCAGTGCCGCCTATGTGTGCCCATCAGTGCCGCCTATGTGTGCCCATCAGTGCCGCCTATGTGTTCCCATCAGTGCCGCATACCAGCGCCGCCAATCAGTGCCACCTTATCTGTGCCCGTCAGTACTACCTCATCGATGTCCATCAGTGTCATCTCATCAGTGCCGCCATATCAGTGCCCGTAATTGAAAGAGAAAACTTACTTATTTACAAAAAAATTAACAGAAAAAAATAAAAACGTAATTTTTTTTTTCCAAATTTTCAGTCTTTTTTTAGTTGTTGCGCAAAAAAAAAATCGCAGAGGTGATCAAATACCACCAAAAGAAAGCTCTATTTGTGGGGAAAAAAGGACGCCAATTTTGTTTGGGTACAGTGTAGCATGACCGCGCAATTGCCATTCAAAGTGCGACAGTGCTGAAAGCTGAAAATTGGCTTGGGCGGGAAGGTGCGTAAGTGCCTGGTATGGAAGTGGTTAAAATGTGCAATATATTGTTCATCGGCTGGGAGGAAAGGACAGCATTTTTAAAGTTTTATCACTGCTTGGATTTAGACTTTACTTCACTATTCACTTGGTCTCACATGAATGCTTGGAAACCATTTTCACAGATTCCAGATCACTGGGTTTGTTAGGGGCCTATACTGCAGTCACACAAGTTTTTAGAACAAAGTTCACCCTATTCCTTGCGAATATTGACAGCGGAGGCTCTAAGCGCTTCCATGCCTACCCATGCAGAGTCAATGTCTTATTTTCATGTGGCTAAAGAAGAGTCGCATTGCGGGTGGTATTAACCCTTTTTCGGCCACTAGAGGGGGGGGTAAAACCACACGGTAAAGTCCTGCTAAAAACAGCAGCGCTTTTACCACAACCGCACCTCCCGCCCCAGTGTGAAAGGGGCCTAAGCAACAGGTGTTCTTCCTGCATCAGAAAAATAAGTAGCCTGATTGCCTTAAGGGCTATTCCCTATAAGTCAATTGTCAGCTAGAAGCTTCTGGACATGGAGGACAAGGTGTGTCTCCAGACCATGCTGCAGTTAAAGAAGTGTCTGTAGGTGGAACATGTTAGTCTCTTGCTGTAAATGTCCTCCATCAGGAACATGAAATATCTTAAAGATTCTGTTGGACCTGTCCATCCAAAGTTAGGTTTCTCTCCCTTCTCTGATTTCCAAAGAAGGGCTTTATGGCAGTGCTCCTTGTTTTAGGCCTCGTACACACGACCGAACATGTCTGCTGAAACTGGTCCGCAGAACGGACAGCCGAACGGACAGGTTTCCAGCGGACATTTGTCCAGCCGACCGTTTTGCAGCGGACAAATGTTTCTTAGCATGCTAAGAAACATGTCCGCTGGAAGCCTGTCCGTCGGACATGTTCGGTCGTCTGTACAGACTCACCGTACATGTCCGATCGGCCGCCATCCCTCGCATGCGTCGAAGTGATTCGACGCATGCGTGGAAGCTTTGAACTTCCAGGGCCGCGCACGTCGCCGCGGCGACGGCGCGGCCACGTCACCGCGGATCGTGTACGCGTGGATTTCTGTCTGATGGTGTGTACAACCATCAGACAGAAATCTCCGGCCGGACATGTCCGCTGAAAACGGTCCGGCGGACCGTTTTCAGCGGATTGTCCGGTCGTCTGTACGAGGCCTAAGATTCACCTGGGTGAATATTTTTCACTGTCCTTTGGTTTGGCTGAAAAACAAAGACTAAACCCTGGCATAAACAGATTGCAGACAGCCAGTCTTGAGTAGCTTGTGTCACTGATGACACGTTAATATATCTAAATCGGGGGTGTCAAACTCAATTTCATCGTGGGCCACATCCGCATTATGATTGCCCTCAAAAGGGACGGTTCTATCTGTAAGATTAGATGTCCAGCGCATCCTCTCCCCTTATATTAGATGACCCCACCATCACAGTGCACCCCTCTTTTCCTTATGCTGCTGCTGGGAAGAAGCTGGATGCATTGCTTGAAAGCAGAAAGTAAGGGTCTGGAGGAGGGCTGGAGCTGCAGGAGAGTTGCGAGGGCCACATGAAATGGCCTGGAGGGCCGCATTCAGCCCACAGGCCTTGTGTTTTGACACCTGTGATCTAAATGAACCCAGAGAATGTTTTGCTAAAGCTTTTCTGCTAATTAAAGAGTTGGGAGCTCACTCAGGTCCAAGTCAATTAAAGCAAGTCCAGTATTTTCCACAATGATTTGAACTTTCTAAACATCAGCCTATCGTGCCCAGGATCTGTATCCACCAAATTCAAGTATCTGGCAATAGAAGTGAAGCTGCCTCTGACCTCTTTCATATCTACTAATTTGACCATAGATATACAAGCCTTGAAAAACAGAATAGCAAACCACCCCTTAACCTTGCTAGGTAGAGGAAATCTATTCATATAAATGTATTGTAATGATCAGGCCTGTTGCTAACAAATTGTTCTTTCTTCCTTAGTTGAACCTCAATCAAAACCCAAAAAGGCCAGTCTTGACATGGACATTGAAAGCAGCGCCCCAAAAAAGAAATCCAAGAAATCCAAAAAATCCAAGAAACCTAAACAGGACGTGGAAATGGGAGATGTGACTCCGGAGACCAGTACCATAGACAACACTCTTGTTTAGCAATTACATTGATGGAACTTAATCTGGACTTATGAATATTGGTTTCATGCCATACTTCGGGGCACGTTGGTACCACCAGGATTGAATATACAGACTAAAATGGAGCCAGTGTTATAAATGATCAGAATACGTTCTATTTGTCAGTTGGTATATTGATTTATCTAACCAATTTCTGGTGATTATACTAACTGCAGATGCTGTACCTTTGTTCAAGTGTTTGTTCTTATATTTTTCCATAATGATGTGCCTTTAGTTCATTTTATAAAATTAACGTTCACATTGCTTACATTTGTAATATCTGTGTGTATTGTAGTTGCTTCTTCTGGATAAAGCTGAGAGGCAGATGTAGAGTTTTAGGCCTCTTTCACAAGGAGCGGACCGTTTTTGTGTGCGCTCCGTGTGTGTCCGTCGGCTCAGCGGGGATCCCCGCTGAGCTGTCGGCGGACGGGGCGGTCCCCGCACACTGCAGAGACCGCCCTGTCTCTCCTCTGCTCTCCCCTATGGGGAATCTGATGAAGACGGACCGTCTGTCTGTCTTCATCCGATCTGTTCCGCCAGACGGAAGAAAAATAGGGGTTGGTTTTGCGCAAAAGTTATAGCGACTAATCACAGCAAAAGTAACACGCCTCCTACCCGGAAGTGCAGAATCGTGTGTGTATATACAGTAAAACCTTGGTTTGAGAGCGTTTTGCAAGGCAAGCAACATTTTTTTTAATCAATTTTTACTTGATATACAAGGAGGCGTAGCGTCATATCACAACTGAGTATAAAAAAAGAAGAGAGATGCCTCCAAGTGTAGCAATATGGTTATATTTAATGAAGGTGCAACATTTTACTACACCTAGAGGCGCCTCTCTTCTCTTTTATACTTTGTATCTCCTGCTGGATTTTGCTTCAAATCCCCTTACGGAGGCTGATATTTGTAGAAAGACATTTTAGAACATTGCTAGAATCTTTTTATATAGACTATAAACTGAAGGACTTATGAATAAATGGTTGTGGAACGAATCAGTTTCCATTATTTCCCTTGGGGGAATTTGCTTTGATATACAAGTGCTTTGGATTACAAGCATGCTTCCGGAACAAATTATGCTCGCAAACCAAGGTTTTACTGTACGTGGTTCTGCAAAGAGCGGTCGCCATGTAGCAGTAAAGCTGCTGTAGGGCGGTTGACAACTGGTTAGGTACCTCATTCTCGCAGCACTGTTGTGTGGTCACATGATCTGTCCCTGTTCTTTGGCATCTCCAATGAAAGATCTTTGGGCGGGGCTTCTAATGTTCTATTAAATGTAATGTATACTCTATACCAGTGATGGTGAACCTTGGCACTCCAGGTGTTTTGGAACTACATTTCCCATGATGCTCATGCACTGTGCAGTGTTGTTGAGCATCATGGGAAATGTAGTTCCAAAACACCTGGGGTGCCAAGGTTCACCATCACTGCTCTATACAGTATGATTCTGTATCTGCACAGCCCTGATTGGTGCTGTGCCGGTGTTCTGCAGAGATGTGTTCCCCCTGGCGGATAATGCCCGCCCTGGACTGCGCAGGAGCAGCGCTCTAGCAAACGGAGCCATCGAAAATTGCCGAGCATGAAGAGCTGTGAATCAGCTGTAGACTGCGCCTGCGCAATGAACAGGACATTGTAACAGACATTGCTGCACGCTCTCGATGCTCGCTCCACTCTGCAAGGCGCGGGTGTATTACTATTATATTGTGTAGGGGGCGGTTGGCTACAGCAAGGGGCGGGTGTATTATTAGGGTGGTTTTATGAAGAAACTACACGTCTTTGTGGGGCCTGTTTAAACAAATGAAGGGCGAAGAGGCTGCATTCTCAATTGATGGACAAAGATGAAAAGGGCGGGTAGTTCAATGTGGATGGGTGATTTCAATACTTCATATAATAGTAATATACCCGCCCCTTGCTGTAGCCATCCGCCCCTTAGGCCTCGTACAGACGGACGGACTGTTCGCTGAAAACGGTCCGCCGGACCGTTTTCAGCGGACATGTCCGCCTGATGGTTGTACAGTTTCAGCAGACATGTTCGGTCGTGTGTACGGGGCCTGACACGATAAAATAGTAATACACCCACCCCTTGCAGAGTGGAGTGAGCATCGGGAGCGTGCATCAGCGTGTGGCACAATATCGTGCTCATTGCGCATGCAACGTGTACAGGTGATTCACAACTGTGTTCATCTTTGGTGACTTTCGGAGGTCCGTTGTGCTCTGTACTGTGCAAGCGCTGCGCATGCGCAGTACAGAGCGGGCATTATCCGCCGGGGGAAAATTCTCGGCAGGACACTGGTTACATGAGTCAAAAAAATAAACAGTTTTAGAAGAACAATTCAAATAAAATTATATATCAAAATCTTTTTTTTTTACAGCTCCATATACATCTTTATTGAACATCAAAGGTGTATTTTTTGTTACATAGGTAATCTGGGTGAAAAAAGTCACAAGTCCATCCAGTTCAACCAGCAGAAAAGAAAACCAACCCACACACCTAGAAAACCTCCATATACTGTACACTATCCAGTACCCACAGTTGATCCATTCCAGAGGAAGGCATGATGCCGCGTACACACGATCATTTTTCGGCATGAAAAAAACTTTGTTTTTCAAAAACATCATTTAAAATGATCGTGTGTGGGCTACACATCATTTTTCAGGTTCTGACAAACGACAAAAAAAAAATTCAAACATGCTGCATTTTTAAACGTCGTTTTAAACAATGTCGTTTTTCAGGTTGTAAAAAATGATCGTGTGTGGGCTAAAACGACGTAAAAAACCTGCGCATGCTCAGAAGCAAGTTATGAGACGGGAGCGCTCGTTCTGGTAAAACTACCGTTCATAATGGAGTAAGCACATTCATCACGCTTTAACAGACAGAAAAGCGCGAATCGTATTTTACTAACACAAAATCTGCTAAAACAGCCCCAAGACGAATGGAACTTCCCCTTTATAGTGCCGTTGTACGTAACCGCGCTTTGCTAGATAATTTTTTAAAAACGATGGTGTGTAGGCAACGTTGTTTTAATGATGAAGTTGGGAAAACTTCGTTTTTTGGACATGCTGAAAAACAACGTTTTTTTTCATGCTGAAAAATAATCGCGTGTACGCGGCAAAAGACCCAATAAAGCATGATCCAATTTTCTCCAGACGGGGAAAAGATTCCTTCCTGATTCACCAAGAGGCAATCCAATATTCCCTGGATTAGTGCATTTGTGCATTCATATGGTGTAGATGGAATCAAAGATTATTACAGTGGCTTTAATTTGTTCAGATGTTATATGCATCCAAGGCTCCTTCCTCCAGCTGGTGATGCATTATATTAGAATTCTATTTGCATTTCCCACTTCCTGGTCACACTGTTTGCTCATGTTGCAATCATCTGAAATAAGAACCCCTATAGATTTTTTTTTTATACAGTGGGGAAAATAATTTTTTGATCCTGTTTGCGCGACTTTACCGCGATTAGTCTGGCAACAATCATGTCGAAATCGTGTTGCGATTTGCTGCCATTCAAAATAGCAGGGATCACAAAGGCGTACTGCCATTTGCGACATTTCCAAATTGCAAGTGATTCTGCCCGCAAAACGGAATGCCATGGTGTGAATGGAGCCTAATGCATTGCTTGCATTAAAGCGGAGTTCCACCCAAAAGTGGAACTTCCGCCTAATCCACTCCTTGCCCCCTTACATGCCACATTTGGCATGTCATTTTTTTGGGGGGGGAGTGGGGGCTTCAGGAGGAGTGAGACTTCCTGTCCCACTTCCTCCTTCCGCCGAGGGGCTGTAAAGGTCAATACTCTAATCGCTTTTTGGCAGCCCCTCCCTCTAGGCGATCGCCTGGGACACGTGGCATGTCCCAGTCGATCGCCTGTCCAATCAAATGGTGCAGTGCTGCTCGCGCATGCGCAGTGGATGCCCGGCCGTGAAGCCGAAAGCTGTCACGCCCGGGTGCCCACAGTTGCAGTGGAGGCACCGGCGGTGAAGGGGGGACCGGAACGAAGCTCCCAGCGGCACGTCGCTGGACCGGGGAACAGGTAAGTGTATGTTTATTAAAAGCCAGTAGCTACACTTTTTGTAGCTGCTGACTTTTAATAAACATAAAAAAAAGCCTGCAACACCCCTTTAAAGTGGGGGTTTACCCTAAAAAAATTATTTTCTTTATCTACCATCCCATACAGCATAGTAGCGTCAGCTATAGTATGTTTTTTTTTTTTTCGCTGTATTTACCGTTTAATCCTTTAGTTTCGTTTCAGACTCCGGCGGGGAAATAGGCGTTCCTATGAAGAGGGGAACATGATTGACGTCCGGCTATGGCGCGTCACGCGTTCCTTCCGAAAATAGCCAAAATAGGACTCGGATATATACAGCGCCTGTGCAGTCAGCTCCTAGTCTGTGCGCAGGCGCCGTATAGCGCCGTGAAGAGCCGAGTCCTACTCCGGCTATTTTCGGAACGTGTGACGCGCCATAGCCGGACGTCACTCATGTTCCCCTCTTCATAGGAACGCCTACTCCCCGCGGGAGTCTGAAACAAAACTAAAGGATTAAACGTAAATACAGCGAAAAAAAAAAAAAAAAAAACATACTGTAGCTGACGCTAGTATGCTGTATGGGATGGTTCATAGATGTTTTTTAGGGTGAACCTCCGCTTTAAGGTAAAAAAACATTTTTAGTTTCCCTGTGCCACTACTTTGTTCCCTTGGTGGTATGTTCTGGGTCATTGTCATGCTGGAAGACCCATCTACGACCCATCTTCTGTGTTTTGGCTGAGGGAAGAAAGTTATCACCCAATATTTTTCAATGCATGGCCCGTCTGTTGGCCCCTCAAAGAGGCAAAGTTGGCATGTACCTTTAACAGAGAAACAGCCCCAAAGCATGATGTTTCCACCTCTGTGCTTGGCAGTATTGATGGTGTTCTTAGGGTCATAGTCAGCATTTTTCTTCCTCGAAACGCGGCGAGTCAAGTTAATGCCAACAAGCCTAATTTTGGTCTCATCTGACCACAGCACTTTCTCCCAATCCTTCTCTGAATCATTTAGATGTCCATTGGCATGACTGTACATGTGCCTTCTTGAAGGGGGGGATTCGCCGTGTTTGGAGGAAGAAAAATGCTGACTATGACCCTAATGCCACGCACACACAATTCGAAATTCCGACAAGAAAACCGTGGATTTTTTTCTGACAGAATGTAGGCTTAAACTTGTGTTGCATACACACAGTCACACAAATCTTGTCGGAAATTCAGACCGTCAAGAACGCGAAGACGTAAGACGAGCCGAGATCAATGAAGTTCAATAAAACTGGCTCTTCTGCTTGATTCTGAGCATGCGTGTTTTTTTGCGCGTCAGAATTGCATACAGACGAGCAGATTTTCCGATAAGAACTTTTTCCGTCTGAAAAATAGAGAACCTGCTCTCAATCTTTTGTTGGCGGAAATTCCGACAGCAAAAGTCTGATGGAGCATACACGGTCGGAATTTCCAATCAAAAGCTCATATCGGACTTTTCTGTATGCGGCATAAGAACACCATCCCTACAGTCAAGCATGGAAAATAAACTTGTTATGGGGGCACTCAGAGAAGAGGAGCCAAGATTGTCAGTGGGGGATCCCAGAAGAGAAGGTTTGGGGCCAAAACCACTACACAGAACAGGTAAGTATTACATGTTTGTTATTTTATTTTTAATAACCTTTACAGTCGCATTAATCATTCTGGATCTGTGGCTTAGAAAGCATTGAAACCTGCAGATCAGCATAACAGCCGGATATCACATTTCCAGCAGGAGGCCAGTGTGGCCATGATTCTCTAAGGATTGGTTTATATAGAACTTGTTTATTGAAATTAACCCCTTGGCACTGGCCATATCATAATACCTGCGAGATTCCGGTACAGTAACCTTCGCCTAACCGAAAGCTACAATCGCTCCTTGAGATTGGGAGTTTTCAGGCCACATGACTGCTGTGACAGCCAATCGCGGTGGTCACGTGATCTTAAGCCGCGCCCTGGCCTTTTAAAGGGCCGGGAGGCGCCGGCGCTAAGTGGTTAATGGTGATATTTAGGTATGGATTCATTGGTCTAGCTGGAACCAATGTAAGTATGTATGTGCCATACCTGGGAGATCCCTGTGAAAGCTCGAAATCACTACAGTGCTCACTGCTAGCTTCCAGATCCCATGCCAAGTGGCTTCCCTGCTGATTATCGAACATAGGAAGTCGCTCACTCAGGACAGGCGCCATTCAGAGAACACTTTACATTTTCTCAATGAAAGCAAAGCGTTCTCACCTCGTTAAATTGGATGCTCGCAGAGGTCACTGCAGCAATAGTACCTTCTACAGTGATTTTCAACTTTTAGAGCAATCTAAACTATGTATGGCACATACATAGCTACATTGGTCCAAGCTGGATCAAGGTAACTATGTAAAAGTTGCCATACCTATCTGTAGGACCAATCAGACCTCGGTTGTACAGATAATGAAATCATTGGTTACTCAGAGCTAGGGATGAGCTTCGAGTTCGACTCAAACTCATGTTCGACTCAAACATTGCCTGTTCACCGAACAGCGAACAATTTGGGGTGTTTTCGCGGCAAATTCGAAAAGCCGCAGAACACCCTGGAAAAGTCTATGGGAGAATTCTAAAGTGATAATTTTAAAGGCTTATATGCAAGTTATTGTCATAAAAAGTGTTTGGGGACCTGGGTCCTGCCCCAGGGAACATGTATCAATGCAAAAAAAGTTAAAAAAAAAACGGTCGTTTTTTCAGGAGCAGTGATTTTAATAATGCTTAAAGTGAAACAATAAGTGAAATATTCCTTTAAATTTCGTACCTAGGGGGGTGTATAGTATGCCTGTAAAGCAGCGCTTGTTTCCCGTGCTTAGAACTGTCCCTGCACAAAGTGTAATTTCTGAAGGATAAAAAGTCATTTAAAATCACTGCTCCCGAAAAAACTGCCTTTTTAAAACTTTTTTGCATTGATACATGTCCCCTGGGGCAGGACCCAGGTCCCCAAACACTTTTTAGGACAATAACTTGCATATTAGCCTTTAAAATTATCACTTTAGATTTCAAACGTTCGAGTCCCATAGACTTTAATGGGGTTCTAAAGTTCACACAAACTTTTGGTGTGTTCGCAGGTTCTGGTGCGAACCGAACAGGGGGGTGTTCGGCTTATCCTTACTCAGAGCCCATTCATACTAGGAACTGCATGCAAATCGCACCAGAACACTGTGTGGTCCCTGTACAATTCACATGCAGTTCTGTGCAGTGCGATTTTAGCCATTTTTAAAACACACATCAATCGCACTGCCACCGCGTTTACGACCTGGGTTTGGATGTAAAAGGAAAATAATTAGTAGGTGTGGCGCTATTCTATTAAATTCCCATAAAATAAATGCCTAATAAATATAGGTGTATAAAAAATATAATAAATATATTAACCACTTCCCGCCCGGTCAATAGCAGATTGACATCCGGGAAGTGGTTCTGAAATCCTGACTGGATGTCTATTGACGTCCTGCAGCGTGGCGATCGGTGATGCGGGGTGTCAGTCTGACACCCTGCATCTCCAATCTCGGTAAAGAGCCTCCGGCGGAGGCTCTTTACCACGTGATCAGCCGTGTCCAATCACGGCTGTTCACGATGAAAACAGGAAGAGCCGTTGATGGCTCTTCCTCACTCGTGTCTGACAGACTCGAGTACAGGAGAGCCGATTGGCGGCTCTCCTGACAGGGGGGGTTAGCGCTGATTGTTTATCAGCGCAGCCCCCCCCTCGGATGCCCACACTGGACCACAAGGGAAGCCCACACTGGACCACCAGGGAAGGGCAAAAAAAATAAGGGGCAATAAAAAAAAAAAGTCAGTAAAAAAAGGGCAGTAAAAAAAAAGAGATGCCAATCAGTGCCCACAAATGGGCACTGACTGGCAACATGGTTCCAACAGTGCCACCCCTCAGTGTCCATCAGTGCCACCCCACAGTGTTCATCAGTGCCACCCCTCAGTGCCCATCCATGCCCAGTGCCCACCTATCAGTGCCCATCTGTGCCACCCATAAGTACCCATCAGTGCCACCCATCTGTGCCGTCCATGAGTGCCCATCTGTGCCGCCTATGAGTGCCCAGTGCCGCCTATGAGTGCCCATCAGTGCCAACCGTCCGTATTTTTACGGACAGTTCGTAAAAACGGGCACTTTTTTCCCCCGTTCGTAAATGTCCGTGGTTGCGGGAATGTGCCAGTAAAAATAGCCGAGATCGGTTCGGCTTGGAACTGCGCATGGAGATTGGAGGCAGGGGGTGATGGTGGCTGCAGTGGCACCGCAGAGGGGGATGGAGGCAGGGGGCAATGGAGGCAGGGGGTGTTAGTGGCAGGGGGTGTTGGTGGCACCGCAGAGGGGGATGGTGGCACCGCAGAGGGTGGGGGATGGAGACAGGGGTTGTTGATGGCAGAGGGGGATGGAGGCAGGGGACGATAGAAGGCAGGGGGTGATCGGAGGCAGGGGTCCTGGGGGAGATTGGAGGAAGAGGGAGATTGGAGGCAGGGAGAGAGTGTGGCACCGCAGAGGGGGGTGAAGGCAGGGGGTGATGTGACTAAATAATTTGCCCTTATTATATCGAAAATAACAAAAAATATGTTTTTTTACCTTAAAATCTACGTTAAATGACATTGCTATTTGCCTAGCGTACTTGTTTGTAGCCTAAATACTGAAATTTGCACCTAAAAATGTAATTCAGTAACTTTTGTGAAAAGACAGTAAAAACGTGGCTGCGCCAGTAAATTTCGGGTGTTGTACCAGTAAATTTCAATCTGGTAGGTTGGTAACACTGGTACCCATCAGTGCCGCCTATTAATTTCCCATCAGTGCCGCCTATGAGTGCCCATCAGTGCCGCCTATGAGTACCCATCAGTGCCGCCTATGAGTGCCATCAGTGCCGCATACCAGCGCTGCCTATCAGTGCCCATCAGTGCCACCTCATCGGTGCCCATCAGTACTACCTCATCGGTGTCCATCAGTGCCGCCATATCAGTGCCCGTAATTGAAAGAGAAAACGTACTTATTTACAAAAACAATTACAGAAAAAAATGAAAACGTAATTTTTTTCAAAATTTTCAGTCTTTTTTTAGTTGTTGCGCAAAAAAAAAAAAATCGCAGAGGTGATTAAATACCACCAAAAGAAAGCTCTATTTGTGGGGAAAAAAGGACGCCTATTTTGTTTGGGTACAGTGTAGCATGACCGCGCAATTGTCATTCAAAGTGCGACAGCGCTGAAAATTGGCTTGGGCGGGAAGGTGCGTAAGTGCCTGGTATGGAAGTGGTTAAAGGAAAAAAGTGCATACGTGCAACTGGTGCAATATGTCAAAATTCACAGTGAATAGCCAATTACTGCAATATCAAAAAAGAAGTTAAATCCTGAATTTTCCCACACTTGCTAAATGATTTAAGGCGGCAGATTCGAAGCAACGTATATATACGATGCTTTGCCTGCCCGTGCCATTCTGCTGACGTATAAGTGCGTGAGGCAGTCGGCAAGCGGGTATACAATATTTGGCCAATTGTTAGGCATTCTGCTAAACACCCCTGAAGCACCCTGAAGGAACCCTGGTTATAAAAGAGTTACTGTACAGCACAATCAGACTCCAGCCTATCATGTCCCACAATGTCAGCCCCGCCCTTTGTCTGCACTGCTCCCCCAATCAGCTTCAGCGAACGGCGACGTCATGTCTAGCTCTACATTCGGGGCGTAGCTTGTTGTGTTAGATTAGAACTGGCCAATCAGACTGGGTGACGGTTCAATGGGAAGCGCCACTGAAGAAGCGTTCACGGCCGCAGATTGGGCGTGGCTTCTGTCAGCGTTCGCTGGGGGGGGGCGGGGAGAAGGTGGAGAGCGGATCCAAGATGGCGGGGATGTGGAGGTGAGAGCAGGCAGTGTATGAGGAGAGCTGGGCTCCTTTGTATGGCGGGAATGAGAAGAGCTGTCCGTGCTGATAGTGTGTGTAGGAGGAGGGGGAGCCGCCATTGTTTCGGTGGGTTAGTCATTGTATACAGATACCTGCAGACGTCTCCTGTACACTGACATGAGGGGGTTCTGTACTGTGAGCCCCCAGCATGCGGAGTACAAGTCTTGTAGGGACTCTCAGCCCCCTATAAGGACTTCAGACAGATGTTCTCAGGAGGGGTCCTGGGTGTGGAGTTGCCCCTCAGTAGGTCAGTGAAGAAATATGATGGCTCTTCTTCTTAAAGTGGAACTCCAGCTACCTCTTCCTCGAATCTCCCCCTGCAGATCTATAGTAATCACCATATCCTTTCCTGTTCTCTATACTGTATGTCCTGCTGACCACAGGAAGTGAGGGCAAATGTTCCTGTGACCATCCCTCACATCAGGGAGATTTTCTCTCATTTCCTGTGACCATTCCTCACACCAGGGAGACTTTCTCTCATTTCCTGTGACCATCCCTCACATCAGGGAGATTTTCTCTCATTTCCTGTGACCATCCCTCACATCAGGGAGATTTTCTCTCATTTCCTGTGACCATCCCTCACACCAGGGAGATTTTCTCTCATTTCCTGTGACCATTCCTCACATCAGGGAGATTTTCTCTCATTTCCTGTGACCATTCCTCACATCGGGGAGATTTTCTCTCATTTCCTGTTGTGCCGCCCAACACACAAAGTGAGGAAATCTCAGTGGGACAAACGGGTTTTATCGCTTCCCTACTTTTTCCATTTTGGCTCCATATACACTTTAACCACTTCAATACCAGGCATCTCACCCCCTTCCTTCCCAGACCAATTTATAGTTTTCAGCGCTGTCGCACTTTGAATGACAATTGCGCGGTCGTGCAACACTGTACCCAAATGAAATCTGTTTTTCCCCCCACAAATAGAGCTTTTTTTTGGTGGTATTTGATCACCTCTGCAGTTTTTAGTTTTTGTTATATAAACAAAAGAACAGCGTCAATTTAAAAAACATTTTTTTTTTACTTTTTTCTATAATAAATATTAAATAATAAATATTAAAAAACATATTTTTTTCCTCAGCTTAGGCAGCTATGTATTCTTCTACATATTTTTGGTAAAAAAAAATCGCAATAAGCGTATAGTGATTGGTTTGCGCAAAAGTTTTAGCGTCTACAAAATAGGGATACAGAATTATGACATTTTTTACTAGTAATGGCGGCGATCTGCGTTTTTCTTTTTGTGTGACTGCGGCGGACACTTGACACATTTTTGGGACCATTCGCATTTATACAGCGATCAGTGCTATAAAAATGCATTGATTACCGTATAATGTGACTGGCAGGGAAGGGGTTAACACTAGGGGGGTGATCAAGGGGTTAATATGTTCCCTAAGGAGTGCTTCTAACTGTAGGGGGAGGGGACTCACAAGGGGAGGAGACCGATCTGTGTTCCTCTGTGATGGGAACACACATCAGTCTCCTCACCTCTTTACACGCACAGATCCACGGTCCTACTGTGATCGCGGGTGCCCGGCGGACATCGAGGCCGCCAGGCACGTGCATCGCGTCCCAAGCTATGCTGCCAGCGCGCGCGCCCCCTAGACAGCCGGGAAGCCCAGGACGTCATATGATGCCCGCCCAGGATGGGAGATCCCTCCTGCGGATGTCATATTAGTTGTGGTTGAAGCCTAACTGCACATTCGATGTCCATTTAACCACCTTCTGACCCGATCACCGTAATTCTACTGCAGGCGGACGTCGGCTGCAGGCACAGTGACGTACATCTCTGAAAACATGCGCAAACCCATGATTGCTGTGTCTGGTGGATCGCATTGATTGGTAACCGGCTGCCGTGAGCAGCCAGGGATGTCGTGATTAGAATGTCAACAAAACAGTCATAAATGGCTTCCAATCATGACTGTTTTACTTAGTATTGTGATGCTGTGATTGGCCCACAGCTATCACGTGGTACCTGGGACAATCCCAGCACCTTTGTACTGTGTGATTAGCTGTTGCCATTCACAGATCACAATGGTACTGAAGAATGAAAGGCATTAATGACAGGTAAAACCAGGGCTGTGGAGTCGGTAGATAAATGTTCCGACTCCTCAGTTTTATGTACTTCCGACTCTCCGACTCCTCTGTATTAATATACAAATGTATTTTATACATTCCTTGAGGGAAAGAAACGCAACCTACCACAGGACTACTGGCTAGGAAGCCAACAGTCTACTGTATTGCACAGTTTAAGCAAAAGACAAACACAATGAAAACAATCAAGTGACTGGATAGTAGCAGCAGGCATAAACATCAGGAACAGGATCTTTACCAGTTCAAAAATACAAACCACATTATTTGGTTGTTTTAGAACAAAAACAAAGCTGATCTATAATGAACCAAAAACAAAATCTGCAAAACCTAGAAATGGTTTATATTAATCTTGAAATGTAGTTCTAGGCTTAGCAAATGCAAATCAATTCAATGTAGAGTTCTAAGGAAGAGAATTGCCTCTGCCAGATCCTCTTTCATAGAGGCTCTTAAGTCAGACTTTATTATTTTTAGGGCTGAAAATAATCTTTCGACACAGACTTGGGTGGGTGGCATTGCAGTAACTATTCTGGCCACATCACTAACGATCTCTGGATAAACAAGGATGGCTTCTTCATCAGTAAGTTTTGATGAGCGATCATACTTTTCAACTTCTTTTAGTGCTTTATAAAACTCCTGTTGGAATTTTTTTATTTGGACACTTACTGGTTCTCTAACATGCGTTCCCTGTAAAAGCAGAACACAACACTATGGAAAGTATAAGTATTGCCGCTCCTAATTGTGCGTTGCGTGCCATATAGTGAAGCACATGAAAAGCATGCTTCTTCACGGTCACTTAACGTGTTCGTTTTGCGGTTACGTGAGGCACTGCATGCATTGGTCTTTATTCTTACAGTAGAGAAGTCATTAATTATAACTTTTTGTGAATTGGGACATTTAAACTTGCTTTTTTTTTTTATTCCAATCTAAAATTTAGTAGGAGTCGGTGCATTGTTTGCCGACTCCGACTCCAGGTGCCCAAAATTTCCCCCGACTCCGACTCCACAGCCCTGGGTAAAACGAATGCTTATAACAGTGATCATCACTGTTATAAGCAATAATAGTGTAAAGGAACCCCCCTTCCCTCTTCTTTTGTAGTTTCTCATTCCCAGAATACTGTGAATGGATGATGTAGGCAGAGCCCTGCACGGTCACGTCTCCTTTTTTTTTAATTATTATTAATTTAGCTTGTGGCAGCTAGTGGGGAGAGAAGATCCCCCTCTAGCTGTCAAAATGGGATCAAGGGGGACCAAGGACCAATGCATATGTAACATGTTACACCCATATTCAGGGAGTTGCATGTTACACCCTGAATAAGGGCGTAACTTGTTACATGAGGTGAACTTATTCTTTAAGTTCTGATTCACACCTATGCATTTTAAGTGCTTTTTGCAGATTTGCACTACAGTCCATTTAACATGGTTTCCTTTGGAACACGTTCTGCAGTGCAAATAGCACTAACATGTATAGGTGTGATTCGGGCAATGATTTAAGTTTTCAATGATGGCCGCACCTTTTACATTTGCTCAGAAATGATACTTCTGATACCAGCATGTCGGCTTATCGAGGATAATGACTGATTGATGAAAATACATCATGATTATTGACTGCATTTGGGACAGTTTGGTGATCAAGAAAATGGGCAAAAAATGTGCAGAAAAGAACGTGTTGTGTGGACAGTATGACCTAAATGCATAGAATTTGTAGTACGTACTGCAGTTGTTGAAAGCTGTAATTTCTGATTCATTTTCTCAGGTGATGTTTCTGTGTGTGGGAAGATACTTTTGGAAAAACTCATGATGATTTCTTCCCAGCCACAAGGGGTCCCTCCCCAGCTCAGGTAAAGTGGCGCTGCTATAATTTTTTTTTTTTCTCTATACAAATCTACTTCTACTTGTCAACCATTTCTAATTTTTAGAGTTTGTACTTTGAGCCAACTGGGAGCCATTAACTTTTATGTTTCCTATTTATGTATATGTTTTTTTCATTTGTAGATATAAGCTGGTTAAATAATTTTTTACAACACTTTCCAAAAAAACAATTATGGAGACCCTGTGGTATGACGCAAAAGATCTTGTCGATTTTTAAAAGATCTTAACTATTTTTAGATTAAGATGGATGGATTCCAGCTCCTGGCTCCCAGCAAAAAATTAAACGTCAGCAGGTACAGATAGCTGCTGACTTTTAATATAAGCGCACTTGCCTGTCCAGCATAGCAAGTAAGGGAAGGGACACAATAAGTGAAGCCTTGCGGCTTCACAGCCAGATTCCTACTGTGCATGTGTGAGTTGCAGATGGTCCTTTGGAACCTGTGATGTGTCCCAGAAGATTGGGGGGGGGGGGGGGGTTTCGAACTTCTGGCACAGATTGCTATGGTGATATGAGCTGGGAGTTGGTACCTGTCGATATAAGTTGCACCCTCCCCTCAAAAAGTGCCAAATGTGGTGGAGGGGGTGGATTTGCCAAACAAGCGGAGATTCCTTTTTGGGTGGAGCTCTGCTTTAAAGGGTAACTTTAGTCAGGAAATTGAGTCCTACTAGAACACCTCAAGCTGGCCCCGTTTGCAGGTATTTTTTTTAATGTAAAACATAAAAAAATAAGTGTCTATACTGTTTAAAATCCAGTAACACGCTGTTTTACCCTGCTCTGTACATGCCCAGTTGCTCTCCATTTTAGGCACTGCCTAGTTTGTAGATACCCTCCTATCCTTTACAGCCAAGAAAGCTGCTTCTGTGTGATCTGCAACTGCCATGGTGTGGCACGTGATCAGTTATGACACCAGTCATTTGATGGTTTGGTTGAGGACACAAGCAAATGTTAGTTGGCAATCCTGACATTCCAGGAATGTAACTGTTTTGAAACTATTAAATCGATGGGTTTAGTTCCTCTTTATAAATACTTGCTGATGACGGGCTCTGGGCTTCAGCCAAACGGTAAGAAGAAACAGGAGCAATGCTGGAGGAAGTTTACAGCACACACTCATTTTGGTAGTATAATTATTATTGTGGGATGTATATTCCTTGCTAAAGAACATTCTTTTTTATCAAGTCGTTATGGGTAAAGTTTAGCTTTAAGGCTAACGTTAGTAAACTTTTTTTTTTTTTTTTTCTAAAATAGATGTTATAATTAACGTGCTAGATGCAATGGTTTTGCATAGAGTGGCCCCTTGCCTCTTCTACTAGGATCCCCCCCCCCAACAGCACTCTCCGCGTCTCTTTTTCTAATGCCCCCATTGCAAGCTACTTGCTATGGGGGCACTAATGCTGGCTCGAACCCAAGCATGTCTGTCTGCATCCATAAATACATAGCACAGCTCTGCCCAGCCCCCTGCTTCCTCACCACAGGATTTGATTGGCTGCAGCAGGAGCCAATATCTCCAGCTGTTGTCAGAGCCTCCCGTCAATACAAGAAGATCTGATGGAGACAGGACAGCGTGTGATTGAGAGAAGACTTGGGTAAGTATTTAAGGGGGTGGGGGTGGCTGGAGGAGCTCCTATTGAAAGTCTTCATTTAATGCAGAGAATTCATGAAGCTAAAAAGCCGTTTGCCTTTGGAACTGCTTTAAATCAGTCAATGCATTGTGTCATAAAAATTTCTTTCTTGGAAGCTGCTTCTATTCTGCCATACAGTAAAATGGAAAGACTGGCACTTCAAAACCTGCTATGGCACAGGCTTCCACTATAATCTATGGCAAGAAGCTGCATGTCCCCTCTCGAGAAAAGTGATGCTGTTAAAAGCATCAGCATTACAGCCACAAAACTATCATTTTCACAAGCAAAGGTCAGCAATGTACCAAGAATTTCCTTGTATATCCTTTAAAAGCCACCATGGGCTTCTGAAACTGAAGTTTTTAATTGCCAACATTTGATGCATGTTGATATATATGTGATAATAAATTGGATGTAAAAACAATTTTCTGACCATGTAAGTCTTGTAATAACATTTTGGCAACTAATTTCTCCTTCACAGCCCGCAGGATCTCTCCCTTCAGATCAAGTCATTCCTAAGTGGTTCTGATCCTCAGCATGGCCAGAAGTTGAGCCCTCGTGACCATGCCCGCTGTGCCCTGTTACTAATGCGTTGCTTGCCTTCTGCCCGCCATGCTGTACTGGAACACCTGCGTTCCGTTTTTCATGACAGCGTTTCTTGGTTCCTAAGTGAAAGAGACTCTCAAGAATGCCTTCCACAATCCTCATCCTCTCAGCGTCGAGCGCCTCCTCCACTATCCACTCCAGGTTTGGATGAAGTGACACAGGAGGTGCAAAGGGTGCTAGAAGAGTTTATTAAGCTTAATCCAAGAGCTTGGGCACCTCTCATCTCTGCATGGTCTATTGAACTTATGGGACAGTTGAGCAGTAAACATGCAAACAGACAAGGAATGCCACACTCTGCAAGTCTCAATGAATTGTTACAACTGTGGATGTCATGTAGAGCCACACGAGTTCTTATGGACATTTACACTCTATGTCTTTCCACTATGATAGATAGCTGCCCAGATGCCTGTGTGGACGCTTTGCTAGATACTTCAGTTCAACACTCTCCACATTTTGATTGGGTGGTAGCACACATTGGGAACTCCTTTCCAAGTACCATAATCAGCCGAGTGCTATCATGTGGACTTAAGGATTTTTGTGCACACAGCTCTCCTGCGGAGACCCCCGAAAAACGTGTGCCAAAGTTGGGCTCTGTGGTGGGTATTTTAGGCCATTTAAGCTCACGCCATGGAAACAGTATTCGCCAGGAGATCCTGAGAATGTTTCATGAAAGTCTGAGGCCCGGAAGCAAGCAACAGAGAGCAACTCTTCCATACTTGTTGCAGCTGGCAGCTCTTTCATCATCTTTGTTGGGAACTGTATGTCAAGATTTGGTAGATTCTTTAAAGCCCTCCACATTAGCCCAGCTACAACAGCACTGCTCAACCCTTCCTCGTGAAGAACTGGACAACATGCTTAATCTGAGTGTACACCTGGCATGCCAGACATCTGCTGGTGCTCCACGCCTTCTGCGTTTTCTTCTGGACACAGCAATGCCTGCTTCTGTTATAACTACGCCTGGGTTAGCCGTGCATGATTCTGTCAGGGAGGCTTGTGATCGCATTGTAAGATTGCTGCTTCTCAGTTTACAAAAGCAAGTTTATGGAAGAACATCGGGAAGGGGAGCAAGTGAAGCCCAGCCAAGAGCAGTTCCATTTTTAGATGCTATGAGGGGCCATCTTTCAGAATTGTGTGCTGAAATGCTTCGTTTAGAGAGGAAGCGTCACTTGTGGATTCATCAGCTTCTGGGATTGCTCTGCATCTATAGTAATCCACCATGTGCCCCGGAAGCCCTTTGCCTATTGCTTACCCTAGCTCAGAGTCCAGAGGAGCTGGGCCTAGCAGTTCAGCTTCATGCAGTACTTTCATCCTCTGTGCAAGGTTTAGCTCTAGCAGTAGTAGCACGAAGTGTGTCTCAGGTACATGCAGGTGCCCTGACAGATAAGAGAGCTCTTCAGTTGTTGCAGAACTTGGCTCTTGTTGTCCAAAATGAAGAAGGGGGAATGGGTAGAGAGATAGGAGCAGCACTTTCTGAGCATTTGTCTGATTTTGGCCAGTTGCTTCTACATAGCAACCCTGGAGTGTGTGAGGCTGCTTGTCTACTACTGTGTTGTTGTCCTTTCCCTTCATCTCTTCCCCCTGCTCAGCTCCACCTTCTTATTCGCTCATCATCATACCTTTTTTTCCATTCCATGCACATACGCAGCAGCTCTGGAGTAAGCAGTGCCTCTCGGCTTCTTTTGTGCCTCAGTAAAGTGTCTCAAGCTGGCAGAAAAGCAGTGCTACATCAACTTGTTGAAGGAGCACTGCATCAGGGCAATGCAGGACTTTTTGGAGGACAAAGCACTGTCCCAGTGTCTCAGAAATCAGACGGAGCAACTGGTTCTCTTTTAGAGAGTAACAGTCACCTCGGCTCAACAGTAGATTTTTCAGGAAGTGTGTGGTCTGTGTTTCATGCAGGAGTAATCGGAGCAGGGTTAAAGCCAGAGGAAAAAAGTCGACAAAGTGGACAAGAGGAGTGTGCCGAAAATACACAGAGTCTGATCTCCCTATTATGCTGCTGCTGTGCCAATAAAGGAGAAGAAGATGGGCAGCTGACTACTTTAGACCCTGAGGCAGCCAAGACTTTGGCAGTGACAATCACTGAGTGTGCTTGCCCTGATGTGACAAACGGTGAGTTGGCTTGGCCACCGGAGGAACATGCACGAACCACAGTACAAAGAGACTTGCTTATATATGGATGCTTCTGTAAAAATCCTTTACTTTTTCAGCTTCTCCATGTCGTGGCACAGGGTCGTCCTGCTCTTTGTTATTGTTCAGTTTTGCTTAGGGGTCTTCTTGCTACACTTTTGGCACATTGGGAAGCATCACGTGAGTCATCTTCTGTCGACTATCCATGGCATCTAATGGCTTCTTGTGAGTTAGTATCCTGTATGGGAGAGGGACAGATCCTTCCTCCAGCTCTCACAAACATGCATGAGATGTTCTCCCTCCTAGCACCATATGAGGTCCGCTTGCTACTGCTCAGTGTTTGGGACTTTGTACGAGAAAATGGGCCTTTTCCACAGCGATTTGTATTTCAGGCAGAGCGAGCAGTATTTAACAGAGACTTCACTCGAGAAGGTGACCCAGCCAAGTATATGGGTATTGTACATAGTGTTTTACATCGAAACATTGATCGCCTTGGACTCCTTTCAGGGCGGTTTCAGGTGTAATATAGGTCAACTCCAGCTTTACTATAACATACAAGTCACTCAACCACTGGAAATTTCTACATTAAATAAAGTGATTTTTCTCTTTCTCTTTTTAATTTTGGTATGGCTGCTGACATTACAACCATCCATAGATTTGTGTTTTATAAGTCTTGGAAAATTTGGGGGGGGGGGGGGGGGGGGACACAAACAATGTAGTTTTTAATTTGATTTTCTTTTATTTTGTTTTTATGAATCAGCCCCTGTAAATTATTTAGTTCTACCACATTTATTTATACTGGAAAGAATAGACATGGGTAGTACAAGACCACTTAAGAAACTTGATAGATTTTAATGGTTTACTCATTGAATTACACATGTGCCAACTGGATCTAGAGATGCTTCCTTGCAAGTGCTGTGTATACAGTATATAAGAAGAAAGCTAAAAATGGAAATTGAGCACACTGAATAGTTTACATTAAACCACGTTAATAAAAAAATAAGTTGCTTAAAATGAAGTGACTTGATGGGTGCAGACCACCAAAGTATAATATCCATGGGAACAACCGGTCTTGCTACCAGTTGCTGAAAAATCTCTCAATGTAAAGCCAGCAATGGAAGAGGAATTTAGGCCTGGTTCACACCTATGCATTTATTTTTTATTTTTTTTGGGCGGTTTCAGTTTTGCAGAAACTCAATGCAGTCCATTAGCATGGTTTCCTGTGGGTCACGTTCACATCTGTTCATTTTATGGAAAGGGCCAGGGACTTTTTTTCTGGTCTTTGGTTCCATAGACTTCAGGATCAAAAACGTGCATTGAAAATGCAAAAATTAACCTGGAATATGCAAACTGTACCCTGCATAGGTGTAAACCAGGTCTCAGGGAACAAAGTTTCACTGTTGTGGACACTGGGAAAGCCATAAAGGCGAACGATACAAAGACATCTCAAGCTTGTGTAAAATTGAGACCAAAGTTGTATATTTGATGAAGGCTGTACCTCCCCTAAACACTGACCACTCTTTTTTCTTTTGGGTGGGGTGGGATGACTCTGTATCTTTCCCCCTCCACTCTGAAAAAAAATACCCATTATTAGGTGAGGCAAGACTGTGTGATCCCACAGAAGTTCCATGTGTCTGAAGACCCAAGCAGAGGGAGCCTCAGGCAGGAGCATGACAGGCTGGCGCAGCAGAAATACACGATGGCAGAGCCGCTAATGAAACAAGCTGTTAAAAGTTTGGAGGCAGTCAGTAGAGGATGCAAAAATAACTACCATATACTAGATCACAATTCTATGGAGACCTAAATAAAGTTAGTAATACAAATATTAAATGACTCTCTGTAATATATGGAAGACTGTACCCCCCTAAAGGCTATAAAAACAGGATATCAAATACATAAAGGGGAATAAATAAAAAAAGTATATGTGATATAAAATATACATGTTATATAACGTTTATTATATTAGAGTTGGTAAAAGGCAATTAAAGCAGTTGTAAACCGCAGGTGATTTAAAAGAAAAAAAATGTGTACTACGACATTATGATAGACTTTCCTAAGAGGAAAAAAGCCCTCTTGTGAGGCGATGTCACCGCTAAATCGGCTGACATCTTCCCCCCGGTCTTCTTTCCAGGTCCGCATTTTCCAGCTATAATGAGCGACTGGGGGCGTGATGGTGTCACTCCCCGTATTTTCGTCACGCGCTCTGAAGGTACGGCACTGTAAGCCGGACTTTCAGAGCTCATGCATTGGTGATGTCATCCGCTGCATGCACTCTGTCTCTTAAACTGCAAGTTTGGAATATATTTACAGTACCTACAGAAGTGGTAGTACAGAGTTTACTACTACGTTAAATGGAATCGATTATAGCATTGGCCGCTAGGTTAGGGTGACCAGACATCCCCAGTTTCCAGGGACAGTCCCCAGATTGAGGACAATGTCCCCGGAGCCTGTTTGTCCCTAGATTGCAGTGGCATGGGGGGGGGGGCATCTGGTACTCTCACCACATTTGGGGGGGAGCAAAATTGTTACTGTGTTCCCCCCAAGTGTGCTGTGTTGACCCCCGCCCAGGGACTCCTGTAGTCCAGCCTGTCCCCCATGATCCCTCTGGTGTGGGTGGCACGTGTGTGAGGGGAGGGGCGGTGCAGATAGGGTGACCACGTGTCCCGGGTTGCCTGGGACAGTCCCGCATTTTGCAGATCTGTCCTGGGTCCTTTATTCCGGGACAATACAGTGTCCCGGAATGAAACTGACACAGCCAACCCCCCGGGCCGATCTGATGGCCCCAAAAAAGGCCGCCACATCACCGCTTTACTCACTGACAGTACTTGTCCTGGCCAGGAATGTCTGGAGGAGCACAATCCCCGCCCCCTGCTTGTGATTGGAGAAATCATAAACCCCGCCTCTTGTGTCCAATCACTGTGATTCTTTACAGCACAAGCTGATTATCCCTGAATGGTAGTTTGGAAATGTGGTCACCCTAGGTGCAGAGCGTATGGCAGCTATTGGAGAAGCTCTTGGCAGGGAATACTGAGGAGGGGCTGGGTGTCAGGACCAGTACCTGATAGTGGGGAAAGCCCTGCTCTGATGAATTATCATGGAGGCCATGGAGAGGTGAGCAAAATTAAACGATCTACACTATTCATGTAGGGGGGGGGGGGGGGGAGTAGTGCAGGAATCGGGTAGGTCAGTGTAGTGATCAGTATAGGACTCAGGTAGGTCAGTGTAGTGGTCAGTATAGGAAAAAGGTAGGTCAGTGCAGTGGTCAGGATAGGAATCGGGTAGGTCAGTGCAGTGGTCAGTATAGGACTCGGGTAGGTCAGTATAGGAATCGGGTAGGTTAGTGTAGTGGTCAGTATAGGAATCGAGAAGATCAGTGTAGGAATCAGGTAGGTCAGTGTAGTGGTCAGTATAGGAATCAGGTAGGTCAGTGTAGTGGTCAGTATAGGAATCGGGTAGGTCAGTGCAGTAGTCAGTATAGGAATCAGTGTAGTGGTCAGTATAGGACTCAGGTCAGTATAGGAATCAGGTAGGTAAGTGTAGTGGTCAGTATAGGACTCAGGTAGGTGAGTGTAGGGATAAGGTAGGTCAGTATAGGATTCAGGTAGGTCAGTGTAGGAATCAAGAAGATCAGTGTAGGAATTAGGTAGGTGAGTGTAGGGATAAGGTAGGTCAGTGTAGGAATCAGGTAGGTCAGTATAAGAATCAGGTAGGTTAGTGCAGTGGTCAGTATATGAATCAGGAAGATCAGTGTAGGAATCAGGTAGGTCAGTATAGGAATCAGGTAGATCAGTGTAGTGGTCAGTATAGGACTTGGGTAGGTAAGTGTAGTGGTCAGTATTGGACTCAGGTAGGTCAATGTAGTGGTCAGTATAGAAATCAGGAATATCAGTGTAGGAATCAGGTAGGTGAGTGTAGGAATCAGGTAGGTCAGTATAGGAATCAGGTAGGTCAGTGTAGTGGTCAGTATAGGAATCAGGTAGGTAAGTGTAGTGGTCAGTATAGGACTCAGGTAGGTCAATGTAGTGGTCAGTATAGAAATCAGGTAGGTCAGTGTAGGGATCAGGAATATCAGTGTAGAAATCAGGTAGGTCAGTGGTCAGTATAGGAATCAGGTAGGTCGGTATAGGAATCAGGTAGGTGAGTGTAGTGGTCAGTATACGACTCAGGTAGGTCAGTATACGACTCAGGTAGGTGAGTGTAGTGGTCAGTATAGGACTCGGGTAGGTCAGTATAGGAATCAGGTAGGTTAGTGTAGTGGTCAGTATAGGACTCAGGTAGGTCAATGTAGTGGTCAGTATAGAAATCAGGTAGGTCAGTGTAGTGGTCAGTATAGGACTCAGGTAACTCAGTGTAGTAGTCAGTATAGAAATCAGGTAGGTCAGTGTAGGAATCAGGTAGATCAGTGTAGGAATCAGGTAGGTCAGTATAGGACTCAGGTAGGTCAGTATAGGACTCAGGTAGGTCAGTGTAGAAATCAGGTAGGTCAGTGTAGTGGTCAGTATAGGAATCAGGAAGATCAGTGTAGGAATCGGGTAGGTGAGTGTAGGGATCAGGAATATCAGTGTAGAAATCAGGTAGGTCAGTGTAGTGGTCAGTATAGGAATCAGGTAGGTCAGTGTAGTGGTCAGTATAAGAATCAGATAGGTCCAGTATAAGAATCAGATAGGTCAGTATAGGAATCGGGTAGGTCAGTGTAGGAATCGGGTAGGTCAGTGTAGGAATCGGGTAGGTCAGTGTAGTGGTCAGTATAGGACTCAGGTAGGTCAGTATAGGAATCAGGTAGGTCAGTGTAGGGATAAGGAATATCAGGTAGGTCAGTGTAGTGGTCATTATAGGAATCAGGTAGGTCAGTGTAGGAATCAGGCAGGTAAGTGTAGTGGTCAGTATAGGACTCAGGTAGGCCAGTATAGGAATCAGGTAACTCAGTGTAGTGGTCAGTATAGAAATCAGGTAGGTCAGTATAGGAATCAGGTAGGTCAGTATAGGGATCGGGAATATCAGGTAGGTCAGTATAGAAATCAGGTAGGTCAGTGTAGCGGTCAGTATAGGAATCAGGTAGGTCAGTGTAGAGATCAGGTAGGTCAGTGTAGTGGTCAGTATAGGAATCAGGTAGGTCGGTATAGGAATCAGGAAGATCAGTATATGAATCCGGTAGGTCAATGCAGTGGTCAGTATAGGAATCAGGTAGGTCAGTGTAGTGGTCAGTATAGGAATCAGGCAGGTAAGTGTAGTGGTCAGTATAGGACTCAGGTAGGTCAGTGTAGTGGTCAGTATAGGAATCAGGAAGATCAGTGTAGGAATCAGGTAGGTCAGTATAGGAATCAGGTAGGTCAGTGCAGTGGTCAGTATAGGAATCAGGTAGGTCAGTGTAGTGGTCAGTATAGGAATCGGGTATGTCAGTATAGGAATCGGGTAGGTCAGTGTAGGAATCAGGTAGGTCAGTGTAGAAATCAGGTAGGTCAGTGTAGTGGTCAGTATAGGACTCAGGTAGGTCAGTGTAGGGATCAGGGATATCAGTGTAGAAATCAGGTAGGTCAGTGTAGTGGTCAGTATAGGAATCAGGTAGGTCAGTGTAGGAATCAGGTAGGTGAGTGTAGGGATTAGGAATATCAGTGTAGAAATCAGGTAGGTCAATGGTCAGTATAGGAATCAGGTAGGTGAGTGTAGTGGTCAGTATAGGACTCAGGTAGGTCAGTATAGGAATCAGGTAGGTGAGTGTAGTGGTCAGTATAGGACTCAGGTAGGTCAGTATAGGAATCAGGTAGGTAAGTGTAGTGGTCAGTATAGGACTCAGGTAGGTCAATGTAGTGGTCATGATAGAAATCAGGTAGGTCCGTGTAGTGGTCAGTATAGGACTCAGGTAACTCAGTGTAGTAGTCAGTATAGAAATCAGGTAGGTCAGTATAGGAATCAGGTAGGTCAGTGTAGGGATCAGGTAGGTCAGTGTAGGAATCAGGTAGGTCAGTATAGGAATCAGGTAGGTCAGTGTAATGGTCAGTATAGGACTCAGGTAGGTCAGTGCAGTGGTCAGTATAGGAATCAGGCAGGTAAGTGTAGTGGTCAGTATAGGACTCAGGTAGGTCAGTGTAGAAATCAGGTAGGTCAGTGTAGTGGTCAGTATAGGAATCAGGTAGGTCAGTGTAGGAATCAGGTAGGTGAGTGTAGGGATCAGGAAGATCGGTGTAGGAATCAGGTAAGTCAGTGTAGTGGTCAGTATATGAATCAGGTAGGTCAGTGCAGTGGTCAGTATAGGACTCAGGTAGGTCAATGTAGTGGTCAGTATAGAAGTCAGGTAGGGATCAGGAATATCAGTGTAGGAATCAGGAAGATCAGTGTAGGAATCAGGTAGGTGAGTGTAGGGATAAGGTAGGTCAGTGTAGTGGTCAGTATAAGAATCAGGTAGGTCAGTGTAGGAATCAAGAAGATCAGTGTAGGAAGTAGGTCAGTGTAGTGGTCAGTATAGGAATCAGGCAGGTAAGTGTAGTGGTCAGTATAGGACTCAGGTAGGTCAGTGTAGAAATCAGGTAGGTCAGTGTAGTTGTCAGTATAGGAATCAGGAAGATCAGTGTAGGAATCGGGTAGGTGGGTGTAGGGATAAGGTAGGTCAGTGTAGTGGTCAGTATAAGAATCAGGTAGGTCAGTATAGGAATCGGGTAGGTCAGTGTAGGAATCAGGTAGGTCAGTATAGGAATCAGGTAGGTCAGTGTAGGAATTAGGTAGGTCAGTGTAGTGGTCAGTATAGGAATCAGGAAGATCAGTTTAGGAATTAGGTAGGTGAGTGTAGGGATAAGGTAGGTCAGTGTATGAATCAAGAAGATCAGTGTAGGAATTAGGTAGGTCAGTGTAGTGGTCAGTATAAGGATCGGGTAGATTAGTGCAGTGGTCAGTATATGAATCAGGAAGATCAGTATAGGAATCAGGTAGGTCAGTATAGGAATCAGGTAGGTCAGTATAGGGATCAGGAATATCAGTGTACTAATCAGGTAGGTCAGTGTAGTGGTCAGTATAGGAATCAGGTAGGTCAGTGTAGGGATAAGGTAAGTCAGTGTAGGAATTAGGTAGGTCATTGTAGGGATAAGGTAGGTCAGTGTAGGAATCCAGTTGGTCAGTACTAGTGGAAGGGACTCAGGAAGTGCTAAAAGTCTGGCTGGGGTGCAAATTTCTTGCCTTGTCCTGGGTGCTGACAACCCACACTACACCACTGACTACATATATAATTTAAGGAAAATATGCGTATAAAATAGTTTACCATTTGCCAATAAAAAGCAATATTTCCCCCGGATTTCAGTTTAAAAATCTGGTCACCTTACGCTAGGTGTCCCTTCAATCAATACTAAGCTTAATAATAAGTCCCGGTTCACACTAATGTGATTTTTGATGTGTTCCAGAATGCATGGAATCGCATGACAAGTGAAATAACATGAGTTTCTGTGTAGGCTGTTCACATATATGCAGTGCAAATCCCATGCGATTTTAAAAAAGGGTCCTGCATGAGTTTAGCGCAGTGATATATATATTTTTTTTTTTATAAGCTCCAGAGATTTGAATTGAAACCACATGCAGATCACTTATTTGTTCTAAAGTAGAAAGATTCCAGTAGATTTTCCACAAGTCTTTGCCTTTTTTCCCCCTCGCCTCCAATCCCTGGACCATGTGCTAATGAGACAAATATCAACTCGCACCACATCTGTTTGAACCTAGGTTAAAACCAGTAGAATCACAAGGATTTTTTATTTATTTTTTCCTAATTATACTTGCCTTGGTGGATGCAGCATCAGACTGATGCTGCATCTGTCCCCCGGTGTCTCTGCACTGAGAACCGAGACACTGCACACCGCCGATGGCTCGGTTCTCACTCCTCTCCGAGCAGAGTGATGCTGACTGTCAGCCTGAGGCTGAGTTCACACTTGTCCGACAGACGGTCCTACATTGGGAGCCTCATGTAGCATGATGTGTGAAAATCAATGTTTCCCTATGAGAGCTGTCTTAACTGGTCCTACACAAGTCGGTCCGACTTTGAAAATGCTCCCTGTACTACTTTTGGTCCTACATTGATCCTACTTCAGCCCATTGAATATCATTGAAGTCGGACCAAAGTAGTATCCTGTTCATGAAAGTAGGATGGATGTAGGACCAATGTAGCAGAGCAAAGTAGGATGAAAGTAGTAGTGTGAACCCAGCCTGAGATGTTTTTGCAACTTGATTGGAGTCCACCTGTGGTAAAAAAAGGCACACACCTGTCTATATAATCTTCTACAGTTAACAGCGCATGTCAGAGCACAAGCCAAGCCATGAAGTCCAAGGTATTGTCTGTAGACCTCTGAGACAGGAATGTATTGATGCACATATCTGGAGAAGGGTACAGAAATATTTCTGCAGCATTGAAGCTCCCAATAAGCACAGTGGCCTCCATCATCCGTAAATGGAATAAGTTTGGAACCACCAGGACTCTTCTTAGAGTGGGCCACCCAGCCAAACTGTGCGATTGGGGGAGAAGGGCCGTAGGGAGGTGACCAAGAATCCGATGGTCACTCTCGCAGAGCTTAAGTGTTTCTCTGTGGAGAGAGAAGAACTTTACAGAAGAACAACCATCTCTGCAGCACTCCACCAATCAGGCCTGTATGGTAGAGTGGCCAGAAGGAAACCACTCCTCAGTAAAAGGCACATGACAGCCCAACTGAAGGACTCTGACCATGAGAATAAAAATTCTCTGGTCTGATGAAACAAGGATCGAACTCTCTGGTCTGGAGGAAACCAGGCACCACTCATCTCCTGGCCAATATCATCCCTACAGTGAAGCATGGTGGTGGCAGCATCAGGCTGTGGGGATGTTTTTCAGCGGCAGGAACTGGGAGACTAGTCAGGATCAAGGGAAAGATGAATGCAGCAATGTACAGATATCCTTGATGAAAACCTGCTCTGGACCTCTGACTGAGGCGAAGGTTCATCTTTCAACAGGACGATGACCCTAAGCACACAGCCATGATAAAGGAGTGGCTATGGGAACACTCTGTGATTGTCATTGAGTGATCCAGCCAGAGCCCAGACTTGAACACCTCTGGAGGGATCTGAAAATGTCTGTGTACCGACACTCCCCATCCAACCTGATGGAGCTTGATCCTGCAAAGAAAAAAGGGAGAAACTGCCCAAAAATAGGTGTGCCAGGCTGTTAGCATCATACTTAACCACTTTAATACTGGGCATTTTCACCCCCATCCTGCCCAGGCCAATTTACAGCTTTCAGCACTGTCACGCTTTGAATGACAATTGTGCGACGTGGCTCCCAAACAAAATTGACGTCCTTTTTTTTCCCACAAATAGAGATTTCTTTTGGTGGTATTTGATCATCTCTGCGTTTTTTTGTTTTTTTTGTGCTATAAACAAAAGAAGACTGCCAATTTTGAAAAAAAAAAAAATGTTTTACTTTTTGCTATAATAAATATCCCAATTTAAAAAATAATAATAATACATTTCTCATATGTATTCTTCTACATATTGTTGGTAAAAAAAATTGCAATAAGCATATATTGATTGGTTTGCGCAAAAGTTATAGCGCCTACGCAATAGAGGACAGATTTATGAATTTTTTTTATTTTTTCACTAGTAATGACGGTTATCTGCGATTTTTGTCAGGACTACGATATTGCGGCGGATAGATCGGACACTTTTGACACTATTTTGGGACCATTCACATTCATACGCTATAAATATGCACTGATTACTGTATAAATGTGACTGGCAGGGAAGGGGTTAACACTAGGGGGCGATCACTGAGTTAAACGTGTTCCCTATGGAGTGATTCTAACTGTGGGGGGAGGGGACTGACTGGTGGAGGTGACCAGTGGTGGTGCGTCCATAGAGGGCGCAGGAGCGCCGCCCCCTCTCGCTCCTGCACCGCCACTGAAAAACGATACATAGATTCATGCATTGCATGAATCTATGCATTGTCGCAGCTGCCCACTATTCAGATGACCGGCCCCCTGGTGAGCGCCGGCCATTTGAATAACGTCAGCTGGTTGGCTTTAGAAGTGTCTATCAGAGCCAGCGGCTCTGATAGTCTTTCTGATAACAGCCTGAGGGCTTTAATCGGCTTCCAAATAGTTAACCAGGGGGTGTGTGTTCCCTGGTTAACTCAGCCAGTCAGGTTCACCGAAAAAGGTAAGTGCCAGGCGGGGGGGGGGGGGGCAATCTGGCAGCATTTTAGGGGCAAACTTGTGGCAATTGATGGGCAAAGTGGTGACAATGGCATAGCACAGTGGCGACAATGGCATAGCACAGTGGCGACAATGGCATGGCACAGTGGTGACAATGGCATGGCACAGTGGCTGCGTTTGATGGGTACATTGGCTGCGTTTGATGGCACAGTGGCGGCAATTGATGTTTTTTTTTTTTCGTTTGTCTGCGCCCCCCCCAAAAAATGTTGAGCACCAGCCGCCACTGGAGGTGACCGATCGGTGTCCCTATGTACAAGGGACACACCTTCGGTCTTCTCTCCCTGACAGGACGTGGATCTCTGTAACTGATGTTCGCGGGCACCTGGCAGACATCGCATCCGCCAGGCGCGCGCATCGGCACCCGAGTGACGTGGTGGGCGTGCATGCCCCCTATTGGCCGGGAGGCCCGAGGACATGGACATCATATGATGGCCACCCAGGAGGGCAGAGCTACCTTCTGGCCGTCATATTACTATAGGCGGGATGGGAAGTGGTTAAAAAAAACTTGAGGCCGTAATTGATGCTAAAGGTGCTTCAACAAAGTACTGAGCAAAGGCTGTAAATAAATACTTATGTACATGTGATTTTTAATTAATAAAAACAAACTTATTTCACGTTGTCATTAATGAGTGTTGTTTGTAGAATTTTGAGTAAAATAATTAATTTAATCCATTTTGGAATAAGGAGGTAACATAACAAAATATGGAAAAAGTGAAGCACTATTAATACTTTCCGGATGCACTGCACTAGTCGGTACCAGTGTGCAACATTTTTATTTTTATTTTTTAATACAGCTTACCTGTAAAATCCTTTTCTTGGGAATACACCACGGGACATAGAGCCTTAATTACTTAATGGGTTATGTAGTCACCACAGGTGATTGGTCACTGGCAAACCCAATTTGAATTGAGTTCCTTCCCTATATAACCCTTCCCAAATGGAGAGTACCTCAGTTTTGTAGCAAAGAAATAAGTGTCCCACGGTTAACTCCGAAAAGGAGCGGGAGCTCTGTGTCCCGTGATGTATTCCCAAGAAAAGGATTTTACAGGTAAGCTGTATTAAAAAATCCTATTTTCTTGCTCATACATCACAGGACACAGAGCCTTAATTACTAAATGGGATGTCCCCATAGCAATTCTTAAATTGAGGGAAGGGAGACACAGATCAGAAATAAGACTGCCATTGGGCCAGAGGATCTATACTGCTGCCTGTAGTACACTACGCCCAAAGGCGGCATCCTAGTACCCTCTCACATCTACCTGGTAGAACTTAGTAAATGTATGGACCGAAGACCAAGTAGCAGCCTTACAGATCTGAGCCATGGAGGCCTTGTGATGCACTGCCCATGAAGCACCAACTGCTCTAGTCGAGTGCGCTTTCACCTGAAAAGGAGGAATATTCTTTTCTAAGCCATAGGCCTGAATAATGACTTGTCGAATCCAACATGTAATAGTGGATTTCGACGCTGCCTGGCCCTTCCTTGTACCTTGTGGCAGAATAAACAGACAATCAGTCTTTCGTATCTGAGCTGTAGCTTGCAGATAAACTTTTACCGCTCTTACAACATCTAGAGTGCAGACTGCGGATCTGGAAGAAAAGACGGTAGGACTATATCTTGATTCAGATGAAATCCTGAAACCACCTTAGGTAAAAAAGTCGGGTGAGGACGCAGCATCACCCTGTCATCATGAATAATCATATACGGTTCTTTACACGATACCATCCTTGCTGAGGATATTGCTACGAGAAAAAACTTTCTTTGTCAAAAGACTTAAAGAAGCATGGTGTAATGGTTTCTGTAAAACAGACACTATCAAATTCAAATCCCATGGGCACACGGGAGACTTAACCGGCGGATTCAAGTGCAGTGCTCCCTGAACAAAGGCTCGGACTAGGGAATGAGAGGCAAGCGGTCTTTGAAAGAATACCGACAAGGCCAAGATTTGGCCCTTGATAGTACTCAAGGCCAACTTCATATTTAAGCCCAACTGAAATAAGGCAAGTGTAGAGCCCTGCTCTGGATGTAAGGATGCAAAGGGACAGTCCACTGCCGGATCATGGGGAAACACCACCCACCGGGGTAGTGAAGGATCAGGTAAGTAAAACGTTCTCCTCCACCCTAGAAATATTTGCAATTAACCTTTTCAGTGTGGGCACAGCCCCGCTTCGTTTTTTTTTATCTGTCAGGAATTGGGCTTTTAAGTGGTTGTAAACCCTAGCAAAAAAAAAAAAAACCTGCAAGACAAAGGCATAATGAGCTAGTATAAATTACCTTTCTTACATCGAAGCCCCAGCAGTGGACCTCGTACCCCCCTCTGGATGGTGACATCTCTCCTGGAGTTACTTCCAGGTATCGCAGGCTCAGTCGATGTGATTGGCCGGAGCCGCGATGACTTCACACCTGCGCATTGCACGCAGGAGCCTGCCGGTAAGGGCACACTCACTGAAGCAACGGCACATACGTGCCATTGCTTCAGTGCGCATGTGCCAATGACTTTGTCACATGCAGGGAATAGGGGATATCTCCTAAACCGTGCAGGTTTAGGAGATATCCTGGGTAGCTACAGGTAAGCCTTATTATAGGCTTACCTGTAGAAAAAAGTGTGTTGTATGGGTTTACAATCACTTTAAGTGTTCATTGGGAAGATGTACCAAATGTCTCCATTTTTAGACTCTAGGGTTTAACCACTTAAGGACCGCCGCACGCCGATATACGTCGGCAAAATGGCATGGCTGGGCACAAGGGGGTATATATACGTCCCCTTTAAGAGCCCAGCCATATGTTGCCGGCGCGCATACGCGACCCTGTCCAAAGCTTTGTGACCACACCCGCGGGACCCGATCGCCGCCGGTGTCCCTCGATCGGTCACAGGAGCTGAAGAACGGGGAGAGGTGTGTGTAAACACACTTTCCCCGTTCTTCACTGTGGCAATGTCAGTGATCGTCTGTTCCCTGATATAGGGAACGACGATCACTGATGTCACTCATCCAGCCCCGCCCCCCTACAGTTAGAAACACACATGAGGTCACACTTAACCCCTAAGGCGCCCCTAGTGGTTAACTCCTTCACTGCATTGTCATTTTCACAGTAATCAGTGCATTTTTATAGCACTTTTCGTTGTGAAAATGACAATGGTCCCAAAAATGTGTCAAAATTGTCCGATGTGTCCGCCATAATGTCGCAGTCATGAAAAAAATCGATGATCGCCGCCATTAGTAGTAAAAAATATATATTATTAAAAATGCCATAAAACAATCCCGCTTATTGCGATTTTTTTTACCAAAAATATGTAGAAGAATACGTATCGGCCTAAACTGAGGAAAAAAAAAATTTTTTATATATATCTTTTTTGGGGATATTTATTATAGCAAAAATTAAAAAATATTGCATTTTTTTCAAAATTGTCGCTCTATTTTTGTTTATAGCGCAAAAAATAAATCTGCAGAGGTGATCAAATACCACCAAAAGAAAGCTCTATTTGTGGGGAAAAAATAGGATTTTTTGTACTCACCGTAAAATCCTTTTTTCTGACGTCCATGGACGGACACAGCTTCTTAAGTCTTGACAAGTGGGTTATGTTCCCTGTTTACAGGAGAGGACTAGGCAGAAACAAGTTAGATCATTAAATACATGTTACATTAACAGAGTTGAACAGCCCCGCCTAGGGGGCGGTCCCTGCAGACATAACCCTCCTCACTGCAGCTGCAGCCTCAGTTCGTAACAAGCAATACAAACCTAAAAAGGAGGGGTGGGAGCTGTGTCCGTCCATGGACGTCAGAGAAAAGGATTTTACGGTGAGTACAAAAAATCCTATTTTCTCTTATCGTCCATGGACGGACACAGCTCCTTAAGTCTTGACAAGTGGGACGTCCCCAAGCAGTGTCAAAACGAGGGTTGGGAAATATATCAGTAAAACCAATTTTAACTTCACCCCAAAACAAGCAGAGCTCCTCAAAAGAGGAGGTGCAACTTTAAACAGCCGCCTGCAGAAATCTAGCGGCCGAAAGAAGCATCAGAAGATGCACTCACAGCAACCATGTAAATTCTGGAAAGTGTGTGAACGGACGATCAAGACGCCGCCTAGCACACCTGAGACCGACGCATGCTGTCGGACCGGAAAAGGGGGGCCCGCCCCCTAAGAGCATAGGCATGCTGTCGGACCGGAAAAGGGGGGCCCGCCCCCTAAGAGCATAGCCCCTACCTGATCCACCGAGAAAAGGTGGGCAACGAGATTGCCAGGCCCTTTTGTGGACCCGACACTGACACAAAAGAGAGTCAGATCTCCGAAACGGAGCCGAGCCGGCTGGTACACCCGCAATGCGCGTACCACGCCTAAAGTATGAAAGACAACCTCCGTAGGATGTGCCGGCTGAGGACAGAAGGATGGAAGAAACAATGTCCTTACTCTGGCGACAGGTCGAAACCACCTTCGGAAGAAGGAAAGGTCGCGGACGCACCACCACCTAAGCCTATGAGGGATCAAGCATGGCGGCTGCAAGACAAGAGCGCCAACTTAGAAACTCCTCTAACAGAGGTAAAGGCCACTTAAAGGGGCCACTTCTGAGAAAGTGTCAAGAGAAAATCTCTCTGATGTTTCCAAAAGGAAGGTTCCTGAGAACCGAGAGCGCCAGAGTCAAAACTCATGGGGGAAGAGATGGGCCAAGAGGGGAAAGTATAGGACAAGCCCCCTCCACAAAAAGGTACCCACCAGGGAACGGCCGCAAAAGGCCACTGAAGGAACACAGCTAAGACTGAAATCTGCCCCCAAACGGTGCTCTAAACTAATTTTGATCCACTCCAAGCTGTAAAAAACAGCAGGCCCATGGACACCGAGTACGTCCGTGGACGTCACTCCATCTCTTCGCACCAAGAGATGTAGGTCAGCCAGTCACGACGGTAGGTCCTCCGGAAGACGACTACCGTGCCCTCAGTATTGTTGAGATGACCGAGTCGGACAGACGCCGGTCCCTTAAAGTCTGGCTTCCAATAGCCCTGTTGAGCAAGTCAGCGACTGTACAACAGGAGGAAGTATGGAACCTCGAGACAGAAGGACCTCCTGCCCTGGCAACCGCCAGGGTACCTCCGCTACCAGGCGCCCAATATCTGTGCCCCAAGGACGCCAAGGCCAATCTGGAGCTCTTAAAATCGTCAGGATTCCTCAGCCTCCACTGTGTGGAGCAGCCGGGGAAGCCACTACAATGGGGGAAAGGCATAAAATCGCAGAGACAGACCCCCACAGGGCCACCAGCGCGACTTGCGCGTCTGTACCAGATCACTAGATCTGGCCACGAACCTTGATACCCCTGTGGCTAAAACGAGTGGCTAGGAGATCCCTGCCCTGCGAGGCTCACCTCCTGCAAGAGAGTTGACTCCATGTGCCAAGACCAGTTGTCCTGGTCCAACATCAGGCGACTCCAGTAGCCTGCCTGTCGGTATACCTGATGGAAGCCCGAAGCCACCGGCGTAGCGTTGTCAGGTTGAATCTACGACCTTGCAGCCCCCTCAACCACGAGGAGAGGCATAGCCTGACCGCCTACAGTACTAGGACAAGTAACGGTAGACAGGGTCTACGGCACCTGGAATTTCCAGGCGGACTCCCACCCAGGTACTAACCAGGCCCGAGCCTGGGTAGTTACAGAGATCCGACGAGACCGGGCACATACAGGGCGGTGTGACCGTAGGTCCACTCAAGTCCAGCGACTCTGGGCCGACCGGACCCCCCAGGCGCCCCCACAACCCTAGAGGTTGGCGTCCGTTGTAATCACCGTCCACAGAAAGGAAGAAACCACTTTCCGGAACGACGAGTCAGGGATTTCAGCCACCAATTCAGAGACACACTGACTAGGTGACGCACCTGAATCTGATGATACGTATCCACTCGGACAGCATTTCCCTCTGGAAAAAAATATAAGCGTGAAACTGGGCCTACGGTACCGTCTCGGAGGAGGCTACCCACAGACCTAGGATTTGCATGCAAACGGACAGAGACCGATTGCGTGATGCCAATAACTTCACCGCCGACTGAAGAATCTGCAAGTTCTCCAGGGGAAAAAAGACCTTCGCCACCGAGGAGTCCGGAAGCCGTAGGCACTCCAAACTGAGTGTCAGAAGGTCATCTAAGTAGCCACGATGGCAAAACCTTGCTGTCCCAACAAGGTTAGGATAAGCCTTGGTGAAAACCATTGGTGCTGGCGTCAGATCAAAAGGGAGGACCACAACTGACAGTGGGCATCCCCATCGCGAGGCAGAGAAAAACCTCTGTGACCTGCGCAAGGTGGGACATGCATGTATGCGTCCTTAATGTCTAAGGATGCCAGAAAGTCCCCCGGATGGAGCGCAGCTACCACCGAACGAATGGATTCCGAGCGGAACTACCCATCATTCACAAAAGCCCTTTAGGCCCTTGAAGCCCAAAATCGGGCGGACCATGTCATCCTTGGGACCAAGAACAGGTTTGGATAGAATCCCTCAAACCTCTAGTCCTGCAGGAAAGATAAAACCAAGTCCCACCCTGCCCCAAGGCAGACCGACGAGCCAGGAGAGGGAGACACGAGGGAATAAATCTGTTCGGTGGATCGGAAGGGACCCTATCTAGTGCTCCGAAGATACCACCTAGCGGATCCACTGGTCGGGGAGCAGGGAGGTTCACCGAGCTGTTAACAGCAAAGGCGACCCCCCACCTCAGAGACGGGCAGGGGAAGCTACATACATTGGCGGGTATGGGTGCCGGCGCGATCGGCTTACGCACCCAGGGACAGATCAGTCCCCCAGCTGAGCCCTCGTCGGCCCAGGAGGTTCGTCCGCGGACCCTGACTGACGAAAAAATACCGCTTTGGTGTGGAAAGAGAAGGACTCTGCCAACGGCGGGGCCCCTTCCCCCTGGAAGCCTGAGGGAGGAGAGCGCTCTTCCCTCCAGTGACATGCTTGATAATGTCATCCAGCGAGGACCCAAAAGATCTCCCACCCATAAAGGGTAAATCCGTCAGGGCGTATGTTAGAGGCCTGGCCAGCAGACCAGTATCCCAACCAGAGAAGGCGCCATCTCTGAAACCAAACCCCTGGATATCAAGGACGCTGCATCCAGTGAAACATCACAGACATATACAAGGCCCTGGACCCTTTTGCTGGTCCGTTAGCCTAATAACTTCAGGAGAGAGCTGGCGCTCCTCCACTGTATGGTGCAACGTGCTCACATGTGAGCGACTGGGATTCCAGAGTAGTGGCCACAATAGGCCGCAAGGCAGACCCCAGCATGATAGACATGGAACGGGTCAGAACTTCGGATCATCTCAGTCAAATCCATACAAGCGGGGGTGTCCCGCAATAGGGGGGATGGTCACCTATACATGACCCCCGGAGGGTCCACCACCGGAGAAGAAGCCCACTGTCTTAAAGGCTCTCCTCAAGGGGCACTGAGCCGCCAGGGGGTGAGGGACTACAAAAGCACTCAGTGGCTTTTCTCATTCCGCATCTTAGAGATTAGCAAAGAAAGGGCACAGAAGGAAAAACCTACACAGAACGGTCTGATTTGTGATCCCAAAAAGGTCCGAGCCCTCAGCGGAAAACCAGCTGCACTATCCAGCTACAGAAAGTCCCATATGGCAGTGAGAAGCGCACCCCTAAGTGCCTTATCCTGCACCCCCAGGTATCTGGTCCATGGCTCCATTGTGACAGAGCATTCCCCAGGGGATAACAGGGGGGGCACTCCTTTAACCCCCGCCCGTCCGCAGTCCAGCCCCACCCTGGCACCAAAGTGTCCAGGACAAACAGTAAAAAAACATCTGTGGGGATCCCAGGTATTAGACACCCGCTGCCATCACAAACATGTAGGGGAAGGACCAGATACTGACACCAAATAGAGCAACAGATACACTAGTGTGTATGTACAACATGCCATTGTGTCCCCAGAAATTGGAAGCTCCCATGCCCTATTCAGGGCAACTCACCCTTTGCTGCGCTGGTCGGGGGTGTCAGGAGACTCACCGAGGAGGGGGACTGTCCAGCGCCGCCATCCGCCACAGCACACGGCGTGTGGGGAGGAAAAAACACTGTGAGGTAACTTGTCACCGCCGCGGCATTCGGAGGGACCTGTGTGCGCTGTAAATTCAGCACTAGGGGTCAGCCAAGATGGTCACCGTATGTCCTCGGAGCGCGCCTACGGCAAAATGGCCGCCAATGCAATTGAAAACCACCCCAAAAATAGCGCCAGAGCCGACCGCATGGCGGCAAAACGCTGCATTTAAACAGCAAAAGCCTCTAAGGCTTTTAAAAGTGTAATAAAAAGAAAAAATATCACACAGAAAAACCCACAAAAAAACTCAGGCCAGACACAGTCCTCTATGGGAGGCCCCCCCCCCCCGACAGCGGCAAGTGTTAGCAATGCAGCAGAGGGAAGGGAGCAGGGAAGGGGGAGAAGAGGACCCCCGAACCCCAGTAATGCCCAGCCGTACCAACCCACCTAAGCAGGAGGGACTGTACTTACCCGTCCAAGCGAGGACTCGCTGACGCATTCCTGACAGACCTACAACTGCAATGGAGGTAGCTGTCGGCCCGGCCCACTGTGAGTGAGACGACACCACAGCCCAGTCATATGTGGACCTCAGAGCAAAGCTCACTGGCCACCCCAGGAGCCATGGGGTATGGCGTGGCAGACCAAGCCTCTTTGCAAAGGTGTGCCGACGCTTGATGGTCGGACTGAGTAGACTACAAGGATCTATATTATTCAGCCTGTCTCTCAGCTGACAGATGAAAGAAGATTCTTCAAGAAAAAACTAAAATAAAAGAAAATTTCTCCTCAGGCGCTGGGCCCAAAGGGAGCCATACGTCCTTCTCCTTTGCTAGGCAGAACAAAACTGAGGCTGCAGCTGCAGTGAGGAGGGTTATGTCTGGAGGGACCGCCCCCTGGGCGGGGCTGTTCAACTCTGTTAAAGTGGTTGTAAACCCACTATTTGGACTTTTACCTACAGGTAAGCCTACAACAAGGCTTACCTGTAGGTAAGGGGAATATCTCCTAAACCTGCACGGTTTAGGAGATATTACCCCCGCAATGCGGGCGGCACATGCGCAGGGGGGAATCCACGGCTGAAGGACCGGCATCGCCGGACCCTGCCGATTTTAAATCTCCCGCGCGCACGCGCGGGAGTGACGTCATCGCCGCTCCAGCCAATCACAGCGCTGGAGCGGCGATACCCGGAAGACACGCCGGAGCAAGATGACATCCTGCTCGGCGTGGACCAGGTAAGTGGTACACACCTCGTTCCGAGGTAAGTACTTCATAATAGGCTAGTATGCGGTGCATACTAGCCTATTATGCCTTTTGCATTGCAGGTTTGGGGGGAAAAAAAAAAAGTTTATGCGGTTTACAACCGCTTTAATGTAACATGTATTTAATGATCTAACATGTTTCTGCCTAGTCCTCTCTTGTAAACAGGGAACATAACCCACTTGTCAAGACTTAAGGAGCTGTGTCCGTCCATGGACGATAAGAGAAAAAAGGACACCAATTTTGTTTGGGAGCCATGTGGCCCACAGAGCCCTCTGATGTGGCCCGCGACCTCCTGCTCTGGGATGGAATAGAATAGAATACTGTTATTAAATGTAAGTTTATTACTAAAATCACAGGGGCAGATCCACAAAGAGAGTACGCCGGCGTATCTAGTGATACGCCGGCGTACTTTCAAATTTCCCGCGTCGTATCTTTGTTTTGAATCCTCAAAACAAGATACGACGGCATCTGGGTTAGATCCGACAGGCGTGCGTCTTCGTACGCCTTCGGATCTCAGATGCAATTCTTCGGCGTCCGCTGGGTGGCGTTCCCGTCGTATTTCACGTTGAGTATGCAAATTAGCTATTTCCAACGATCCACGAACGTACGAGCGGCCGTCGCATTCTTTTATGTCACTTCCGTTCGGCTTTTTTCGGCGTATAGTTAAAGCTGCTATTTGGTGGCGTACTCAATGTTAAGTATGGCCGTCGTTCCCGCGTCGAATTTGAAAATATTTTATTTTGTTTGTGTAAGTCGTCCGTGAATGCGGCTGGACGTAATTTACGTCCACGTCAAAACAATGACGTCCTTGCGACGTCATTTAGCGCAATGCACGGCGGGAAAATTTAGGTATGGCGCATGCGCAGTTCATTCGGCACGGGGACGCGCTTCATTTAAATGAAACACGCCCCCTACTCGCCGATTTGAATTACGCGCCGTTACACCGTGAGAGATACACTACGCCACCGTAACTTACGGCGCAAATTCTTTGTGGATTGGAAGCTGGGAAAAGTAAGTTACAGCGGCCTAGCGTATCTCATATACGCTGCGCCCATGCAATTGTTTGTGAATCTGCCCCACAGTGTATATATGGATATATGTGTTCTGCAGTGGTTACTGGCCTGTATTCAACTGATCCGCAGGTGCAGAGAAGTGCACCTGCGGGTTACCTGCACTGAGCCATAGACTTCTATTACCTGCGAGTTTGGTGTGCTTTCTGAAAGTGCACCACACCTACAGGATATAATAGAAGTCTATGGCAAAGTGCAACTAACCTGCAGGAAAGCCACAGGTGAACCCTGGTAAACAGTGCGTCAGTGTGAAAGTAGCCTTAGGCCCCTTTCCCATGGTCAGTCCAACTCAATCAGACCCTCCATTCATCTCTAAGGAGTGGCAGATGTAAATAGAATTGTGTCTGGTTACAAATGCCTACCTCCAATACGATCCACAAAAAAAAAAAAAAAAGAGTTGTGGGCTCTATGGAGGGGGCTGCCATCCACCCGCTCTGCTCATTGTGGCCTGCGACTGGTTACCAAGTTGATTAAGTGGCCCTCTCCTCAAAAGGTTGGGCACCCCTGTTTTAAAGAGAAGTTCATCTTTCTGACCACAGTGCATGTTACACCCATATTTAGGGCAAAACATGGTCAGAGTTTGCAGCCCACCACCCCTTACAGGATCTGGGGGCTCTTCTAGCTGACTCGTGTCATTATTTGAATTTGGTGTGGATCAACCTCTACAACCCTGTCAATTATCTACAGCGAACTGTAAATTAAAAAAACATAAATCCCATCTGCATAGGTGTGCATTGCGTTAGGGTGTGCACCCCAAACTTCCAACACATATGCGTTTGACATATTTACCGGCCTCTTCCCCGCTCTCCATTCTGAAACAATGAGGGTAAGGGGGGAGCAAGGGAGCACATGGGGGTCCCGGGTAACAGAAGGAAATGGAACAGGGAAAGGAGGGTATATATAGTACCAATCCCCTACTTTCCTCCTGTGGATCTGAATGTTGACAAAAGGGAGAGGAGAAGCCTACTTTCAGCTGCTGCAGGAGGAAAATATCAGTTCCACTAAATTCCACCCCCACCACCTCTCCTGTCCAGGTTCTGAGTGTCGGCGAGGAAGGATTGTGGTTTACCTATCACCTGACTACCATTGACAGGTTGCCAACCCCAGTATTAGGGCGTGCCCAAGCACACCTGGCACACCCCTTGTGCATGCCTATGCCCGTCTGTCATGACGACAAAGATCTCATTTGAGCACAAGTGTGGTGACATCACCTTACCTGTCAGTACAGAGGTATGGACCTGCGATTGGAGGAGCATAGCTTCCAGCTGTCCCTGATTTTAAGGGACTGCCCCTGATTTGGAACAAAGCCCCTCTGTCCCTCTTTCATCCCCATTTGTCCCTCATTTTGGTTTTATCTGTATAGTTGTATATAAAATGCACTATTTATATTTCAAAAAGTATTTCACAGTGCTAAACATTTCATCTAATTTTTAAATTGCTGCATTTCTAAATTTCAAAAGCCAGTATATCCCCCCCCCTCTCCCCCCCCCCCCAAGACCTCATTCCCCCCCTCCCTTCCCACCCTTTTTCCCTCTCCTATTTTCCACACCTCCACCTGGTGGCCCTTAACAATACTATCCATGTCTGTAGTTTAACAAAATCTATTTATCTTACTAGAGAGTATCACAAAATTCCCCCTCGTTCGCCGTGGGGGGTACTTACTTGAGCCGTCGCCCAGTCCATGAGTCTTACTCGGTGAGCAGATATACATGAATTTTTGACAATTGACTGTATTCATGTAAAAATGTTGTATCTTTATATGTACTATGTTTATATTCTTGCTAGTTTATGAATACTGTATTGTATATTATACAGAACCTCCTGAAGAAGTGGTGCTAACCGCGAAACCGGTTGAGGTTTTGGCCTTTCTCCACTACAACAGACACGTGACGGTCTTCCGTTATCAACAATGCTGTTTTCTTTCGTGGGGTTTAAATGTTTTTAATCTTGTATACGTTTTTAAGTTTAATAAATATTTTTTATTCTATTTTGCTTGTTGTGTTATCAGTGTCTAGAAAAGTCCGAATTAACATCCCTATTCTTGGTGATCATTTATGGGTTAGGCGACACTAGCAGCCCTCACCCTATGCTCATCCGGTTCAACTCCTTATCATTTATCATGGATGATGGCACTTGTTTATTTTAAGTTTGATCAGTTTTAATTGAGGCTGAACTCAAAATTTTGTTACAAGCCAGTATAAAGAAAAAGCACTTGTGAGTTCAACTATTTTTTATTTATTTTTTGTATAATTACCTATACCTACGAACTTTTGCTAATAGGTATCCCTCATTCCCATCTCAAAAAGTTGGAAGGTAGAAAGGAGTAGTCTGCAGGAGCCATAGCATTGCACCTGAGATTCACTGATCACCCTTGCAGTGCTCTGCAAGCTACAGTGAATACAAATAATAAATGCAAATATATTATTAATCAGTATGGGTGCACTAGGTGTAATCAGCTTTTAGGAATCTCGGTATGAAAATTAGAGCAGATGAGAGCTAAAGGCTGCTTTCACACTGAGGCGTGCAGCCGCGGTGACGGTATAGCCACGCTATTTGTAGCGTGGCTATACCGTCGTATTTACCGCGATATTCGGGCGCTAGCGGTGAGGTTTTAACCCCCGCTAGTGGCCGAAAAAGGGTTAATACCGCCCGCTTTGCGGGCGGTATTACCACGCTCTCCCATTGATTTCAATGGGAAGGCGCGGTATAGGAGCGGTGAACACACCGCTCCTATACCGCGGTAAAGATGCGGCTAGCAGGACTTTTGGTGCGCTCCTGCTAGCGCACCGCTTCAATGTGAAAGCCTTCGGGCTTTCACATTGAACACTACAGGGCATGATTTTTCATGCGGTATAGCAGCGCTATTTTTAGCGCTGTACCGCATGAAAAACGCCCCAGTGTGCAAGGGGCCAAAGTGTCCGTAACAATCAGACTTTAGAAAATAAATTTCCTACTGTGCATGTGCGAGTTGCGCTGCACCTTGTAAATGGTCCGGTAGTCTTCTGGGTCCTGTAAAGTGTCCCAGAAGACTGTGGGGGAAGGAGGGGGGCTAACTTTGCCGCGGTGATCTGAGTCAAAAGTGGAACGGGTACCTGTCAAAACTAGGGACCAGCTACCCACCAAAAAGTGCCAAATGTGGCAGCGGAGGGTACAAACAAGTGTAACTTCCCTTTTTGGGTGGAGCTCCACGAGTGGTTTTTGGTCATACTTCTCTTGCGGGTCACAGGTGATAGCTTACTTTTGTTTCGCACTGTATCTCAGTGCTTATTCATAGCACTATGAATAAGCACTGAGATACAGTGCGAAACGCGTCAGTTTTGTTCTGATTCTTTTGGCCGTGGCATGTAATTTTGTGACCAATTTTTCTTAAAAAGGAATTTTTTTGGAGTGCGGCTGTCCCAGCCTTTTTTTCTTCGAGTTTGCATTCTGATTGCATCGCCTGCACCGTTGGTTCGGATCCTAGGAGATTGGCTCTCTGGTTCTCTTGAGCGGTTATCTTTTCTTTCATCGTAAAGTATAATGGGCTACTATGCATCGCATAGTAGCCCATTATGTATCACTAACCTGAAACCGAAGCCTGCGATGTCGCCGCTGTCCCCTCTTCCACAAAGCGTCCATCTTCCTTCTGGTATCGTGGCTCCGGCACTGTGATTGGCTGGAGCTGCGATGATGTCACGGCACGATCTCCTTTAGAAGCAGCACGCTTGTCGTTTCTAAAGTGCACCTGTGCCGTTGTCTACGGCGTATGCACCGTAGACATCAGCGCCCATCTCTTTGGTAAATATCTCCTAAACCGTGGAGATTTGGGAGATATTTTGAGCACCTACAGGTAAGTATATGAGCAAAAAAACATAAAAAAAAGTCTAAAATAGTAGATGCTCAAACAGAAATATTGTGCACCAAGCGGCCTTAGAGAGGATCCAGGTACACTACCAGCAGCAGGAAGCCCACACAAGCACAGTGGGTACATGGAGATCAGTGGTTCTTAAAGGGGTGTTCCACCTTTTTTTTACATTTATTAAAAGTCAGCAGCTACAAAAAGTGTAGCTGCTGGCTTTTAATAAACATACACTTACCTGCTCCACGGCTCCAGCGACGCGCCGGCCGGGGCTCTGCTCCTCGCCCCCCCTCATCTTCATTCTCAGTGTGGGCACCCGGCAGTGACAGCTTTCGGCTTCACGGCCGGGCACCCACTGCGCGAGCGGCAGTGCACATGCGCGAGCGGCGCGGCGCCATCCGATTGGACAGGCGCTCGCCTACAGGGAGGGGCTGTGAAAAGGCGATTAAGCTAATCGCCTTTCCAGCCCCTCGGCGGAAGGAGGAAGTGGGACAGGAAGTCTCCTTCTCCTGAAGCCCCCACTCCCCCCCCAAAAAAATTACATGCCAAATGTGGCATGTAAGGGGGCGAGGAGTGGGTTAAGAGGAAGTTCCATTTTTAGGTGGAACTCCGCTTTAACCTTTCTAGTGCGGTGACCCCTTGATAAAATTTCCCAAGTTGTGGGGACCCCTAACAGTAAAACTATTTTCGTAGCGTAGGTTCCAAGCAAGAGAAGTAATTTGCGCCCCTAACCCATGGACATTTAGCGCTCCCCAAGTCCCTTTTACTCGTACAGTATTACAACCCCTTATAGTACATTTTAGGATGTACCACGCGCTCTCTTTTTTTCTCCTTTCTTTTTGTTTTATCTCTCTCTATCCTAATTTCTTGCCCCCATCCCTCTCTCTAGCCGTCTTTCTTTTTTCTTTGGCCGGGTACACACGGACAAACATGTATGGTGAAAGCGGTCCGTCGGACCGTTTCCACCATACATGTCTGCCAGAGGGCTTCTGTACGATGGTTGTACACACCATCGTACAGAAGTCCGCGCGTAAACAATACGCGGGGCGTGTCCGCGGTGTCGCCGCGTCGATGACGCGGTGTCGCCGCGACAATGACGCGGCGACGTGGGCGGCCCGCCTTTAAAATGCTTCCACGCATGCGTCGAAGTCATTCGACGCATGCGAGGGACGGCGGGCGCCTGGACATGTACGGTAGGTCTGTACTGACGACCGTACATGTCCGAGCGGGCTGAATTCCAGCGGACTGTTTTAAAACAAGTCCAGGAATATTTGTCTGCTGGGAAAAGGCCCGGCGGGCAAATGTTTGCTGGAATTCGGCCCGCTCGCGCCCACACACGACCAAACATGTCTGCTGAAACTGGCCTGCGGGCCAGTTTCAGCAGACATGTTTGCTCGTGAGTATGGGGCCTTTCTCTCCCTTTTTCTTTGTTCGTCCCCCTCTTTTCCATGTATTCTCTATTTTTATTCCTTCTCTAAGGCTGGTTTCACACTGAGGCATGCAGCCGCGGTGACGGTATAGCCGCGCTATTTGTAGCGCGGCTATACCGTCGTATTTACCGCGATATTCGGGCGCTAGCGGTGAGGTTTTAACCCCCGCTAGCGGCCGAAAAAGGGTTAATACCGCGCTTTCCCATTGATTTCAATGGGAAGGCGCGGTATAGGAGCGGTGAACACACCACTCCTATACCGCGGTAAAGATGCGGCTAGCAGGACTTTTGGTGCGCTCCTGCTAGCGCACCGCTTCAATGTGAAAGCCTTCGGGCTTTCACATTGAACACTACAGGGCATGAATTTTCATGCGGTATAGCAGCTCAATTTTTAGCGCTGTACCGCATGAAAAACGCCCCAGTGTGCAAGGGGCCTTACTCTTTGGTGGGGGGGATAGGATCAGTGGCAGTGCTGGGGGGAGTTCTGATCAGCCAACTTCGGTGCTCTTGATGAAGGTCATCTGCTGATCTGAGAACTGTAGTGGGGACTTTTATTGGCAACTATAATCACAGGTAATGTTACTCACTATGTCTCCTACTTTGTGGTGTCATAGCAGTGACACCTATGCCAAAATCAGTAGATTGGGTCTCCTCCAGACCCTCCCACTTTCACATTCCTCACCGGTCAGCTGAGCTCTAGTCTCTTCTGCAGTCTGCCCCCCAGTCATTCCGTGAATTGAATGGGTGGCTGCAAAGAGGCTGAGTGGTCAGCCACGGGCTCCAGGAACAGTTCAGCTGGGCAGCCACAGGCTTCAGGGACAGACGCAAAAAGGATTTGGTGACCCCTGGCAAATCATCAGATCCCAGACATGGGATCAGGGATTATGGGGCCCCTTACACAGCTTCAGACATGGGCCCCCTGGAGCAGAGAACCGGGGGGGGGTGCTGCCGCCTGAAATTGAGAAGCGGGGGGGCTGCCGCGAATGGAGAAGAAGCGGGGGGGCCCTTTACAAATAAAAGAGGAAATAAAGAAAAATATATATAAAAAAAGGGGGGTAGCCATCCGGGGTCTTGGGGACCTCTGGGCCCTTTAATAAAAAGAAAAAAAAAAAGAAATATATATAAAAAATATATATTTTTTTTTTTTAAAAGGGGGGTTGCCATCCGGGGGACCCTGGGAACCTCTGGGCCCTTTAATAATAATAATAATAATAATAATAAAATATATATATATATATAAAAAAATAAAAGAAATAAAAAAATATATAAAAAAAAAAGATTTATTTTTTATAAAAAAAGGGGGTTGTCATCTGGAGCCCTGTGGGCCTCCGGGCCCCTGGGGACCTCCGGACCCCTAAAAAAAAAAAAAAAATTGGCCCTTTAATAAAAATATATTAATTTTTTTTTATTATAAAAAATAAATAAAATAAAAAAAGGGGAGTTGCCATCTGGGGCCCTTACAGGTGTACTGCCTGTACCCCCCTGATGGCGGCCCTGCATGGGATCTAAGGAGACATGCTAACCACATGCTCTCCTTTATCTCCCAGCCACGCTGTGACTGAGGCTTCTGTACAGAACAGTCAGCAGTGATGAGTGATGACAATATTACACCTGACCCCTCCGCTCCAGCCTATCATCTCACACGTTATCAGTCCCTCCCTTTGTCTGCACTGCTCCCCCCCCCCAATCATCTCTGAGCGCCCTCGTCACCTCCAGCTCTCCATGCGGGGCGTGTCTTATTGGGATTAAACTAGAACTTGACCAACCAGACGAGGTGACGTGTCAACTGAAAGCGCCAGTGAAGAGACTTTGACGTCCACAGATTGGGCGTGGCCTCTGTCAGCGAGCCGGCTAGCTGTGGGCGGGGCGGCGGGTGAGAGCGGATCCAAGATGGCGGTGGTGTGGAGGTGAGAGCGGGCGGTGTGTGAGGGGAGCTGGCCTCCTCTGTCTAGTATGGCGGGAATGAGAGGAGCTGCTGTCCGGGCTTGCAGTGTGTGTGTGTAGGAGGAGGGGGAGCCGCCATTGTTTCGGTGGGTTAGTCATTGTATACAGATACCTGCAGACGTCTCCTCTGTACACTGATATGGGGGGGGTTCTGTACTGTGAGCCCCTCACAGGGATATGATTGAGGAGACACAGGACTCCTCCTCCCCCTGTAGTTGGGGGTTTCCAGTGCTAGTACATTCCCTGGGGAAGGTGTCAGTGGGTGTGTATGGGAATACACGGGGTAATGAGAGTTCAGTCACATGGGGGGGTATACAGCAGAGCATACACCAAGATAAGGGTTGTGTCCCCCTGTGTGGAGAGACTTCCGTGTTCTATGAATCCCATACAGGAAGTCCCATTCATGTGAGTGGGGGGGATGCAGAGGTTACACATCCACTGCTTCCAATCTAATATTGCACTCAATACACTCCGTGTGCGTCTGGCGCCCACACCTACGTGGATATCAGATTGGGAGCGGTCACTACTGACGTGACTGGGATTTCCGGAACCCCCCACACAGGTAAACACAGCCCGCACCTGGCTCCACGCTGCAATACACCTGTGAGAATGAGGCTAAATCAATAAAGAAGAAATACAAATATTGTTTTAATGTTTCACATTTTATTTAAAGCAGAACTTCACCCAAAAGGGGAACTTCTGTTTTTTGCTTCTTCCCTCTGCTACCTTTTTTTGGATAGTTTTTCTTTATTTTTGGTGGGGGTGGAGTGGGTACAACGTGGTTTGGCAGGTACCCCCACTTTCACTCAGATTGCCTAGGTCAGGGATCTTCAAACTACGGCCCTCCAGCTGTTGTGGAACTACAAATCCCACGAGGCATTGTAAAACTCTGACATTCACAGACATGACTGAGCATGATGGGAATTGTAGTTCCTGAACTGGAGGGCCGTAGTTTGAGGACCCCTGGCCTAGGTGATCTAAACAGAAGTTCTACACCCCCCCCCTTTCCCACAGCCTTCTGGGACACTGCACAAGCCCCAGAGGACTGCTCATAAAGCACAGTGCGGCTCGCGCATGCACAGTCGCAAGCCGGCTATGAGGCTACACACTAAAGATGCCAGGAAACCCGAAGACCAATGAAGAACTGGCTCAGGTGAGGACGTTGCTGGAGATCCTTGGACACCTGTCCTTTTTTCATTAAAAGTCAGCAGCTACAGTATTTGTAGCTGCTGACTTTTAATTTTTTTTTTATTGTTCCCGGGGTGAACAACCACTTTAAAGTGTTACTAATCCCATGACCCTGCATTCACTATATCTGCTCTCCCCAGTACACAGAACATGGAAATGCAAATATTTTAGTAACTCTAAACTGATAAATACTTTATCTCATCAGCAGTATATAACAGTCTTGTGACTGGTTAAAGCTTGTAGGATGAATTTTCATTCTACTCTGTCCTATGAGGCTGTATGACCCCTGACCCTCTGTCTGGGAAGTGCTGATTGGCCCTGTGTAGATCACATGCACACTCCCAAGAAGAGAATTCTCTAGCAATACACACCATACTGAGAATGTGCAGCGTGCCCCCAAGGCTCTGTGCTATTAAGATATGGGGGGGGGGGGCAGTGGAAGAAAGGGAGGATCAGAGAAGACAAGATCAGACAGCCTTTTTACACGATGTGTCGGATTAACCCCTTTTTTCACACTGGGTTGTGGGCTGTGTTGGCTGTAAAGCACCGTTAACTTTAGCAGCACTTTTCGGCTGCTAGCGGGGTGCTTTTAACCCCCGCTAGTGGCCGAGGAATAGCTTAAAAAAAACCGACCGCAAAACCCGGCTGTCCAATCGCTTTGCAGACGATTCGGCAGCACTGCCTATTCATTTCAATGGCAAGGGTGGTTTAGGAGCAGTGTATACACCGCTTGTGTGCTGCCCCAAAGACACTGCTTGCAGGCCTTTTTGTTTTGGTCCTGCAAGCGAACCGCCTCAGTGTGAAAGTACTCAGGCTTTTACACTGGGGAGGCATGAGGTGCTATTTTTACAGCTAAAACGCCTGAAAAGTGCCTTCGGTATAAAAGGGGTCTTGGGTTCCACAGTGAAGATAACAAGCATGCTTTGCGGCATATACCGACTGATTTTACTGTTGTGGGTTTAGTAACGGTTAAACTCCCCAGAGGACCAAGTGCATATAGAAGTTGGTCCCATTTTTATTGGGGGCCCCTTTGTCCCCAAAACGCAGCTCTGCATGTTGGCTATAACTGCACTCCCCTTTTGAAGCCCAGATTATGGGTGTTCCTGTGGGAGGAGGAGGAGCCAGCACAGAGCCCACCCCCTATCTATGCCTAATGCATTTTTTAATCGCATGATTTCTGCAGATTTTTGGGCATTGCTTCATGAAAGGCAAGTACTGGCACTTCTGGTAATCATTACAGCTTTAGGTTGAAGGCCCCATTCATACTTGGCTACAGTGTGATTTCTGGTGGCAAGAATTGGAGGATTCCTGCAGACAGAACGGCATGGATGGTGTTTGAGGACTAATGCGGCCGCTCCACCTATACAAAGCAATGACGGGCTGGTGTCGCTGTGATAAATGAACGCTCAGTGCTGCTTGTTCATTCATAACCATGAAAGATCATTCGGAGCTGCGGCTCTGTGTAAAGTGTCTGCCTGTGCTCTGTGTAAAGTGTCTGCCTGTGCTCTGTCTAAAGTGTCTGCCTGTGCTCTGTGTGAAGTAAAAGCAGCTATAGATGCATTACACAGAGTCGCAGCTCTGAATGATGTTTTGCTGTTATGAATGAACAAGCATCGCTGTCTGTTCATTTATCACAGTGACAGATCACTCAGCCTGTCTTGGGTCAGTTATTTGCAAACGTCCGTCATTCTGTCCACAGAAATTCTCTAATTCTTGCTGATGGAAATTACAACATAACTCTAATTGTGAATGAGGCCTCAAACCTAAAGCTGTGGTGAATTCTGCTGGAATGGATAAAGAATAACTGAAGTGCTTGCCTTTCATGGAGCAATGCCAAAAGTCTGCAGAGATCATGTGATTAACCACCTCCCATCCACCGTATAGACCAATGACAGTGCAGGATGGCTCTCTCGTTCTGGGACAATGTTATGACGTCGCCATGCTTGTGCACCTGCGGCGATCAGAGGCATGCTGTGTCCCTGGGAAAAGGCACAACCCCCATCTTGGTAAAGAGTCAATGGCAATGCTCTTTACCCATGCGATCAGCTGTGTCCAATCACAGCTGATCACTTGTAAACAAGGAAATGCTAGTTATTGTCTCTCCTCCCACTGACAGCGTGTGAGTTGAAGAGAGCTGATCAGTGGCATTTCCTCACAGGGGAGACCTGTACAGATAATCAGGGCACTGATCCTCTGTACATCTCCAACAGTGCCCATCAGTGATGCCAGTCTGTGCTGCTGGGTTTTACAAACAAAGTCAGCGATGTGTTCTGAGTTCCCTGGTGGTGGGCGCGTCCATCTTCACCCTTCTACCATCCAGGGCTGTGGACTCCGGCTCTTTGACTGACTGGAGTCATGTGACATTGCACATGTGCGCGGTAGCCGACGGTCACGGCACGCTGCTGAAAAAATGTCTGTGATTGTGTTTTTTCTTCAGTGTGCATGTCCCGATGATGTCGGCGCAAGTGTATATGGTAAATATCTCCTAAACTGTGCAGGTTTAGGAGATATTTCCAGTACCTAAAGGTAAGCCTGATTATAGGCTTGGCTGTAGGTAAAAGTGGTGTGTAAGGGCTTACAATCACTAAGTGCTTATCAGTGCTGCCTATCCGTGCCCATCAGTGCGGCTGATTAGTGCTACGTATTCGTGCCACCTCAGCGCTGAAGGAGAAAAATTACTTATTTACCAAGTTTTCTAACAAACTCAGAACAACTTGTTTTTTTTTTTTTGTTTTTTTTCTCTCTTTTGTTAGCCACCAACCATCCTGTCAATATTTTAGGTCTTTTTTTTTTTTTTTTTAAATAGTGCTGTTTACCACCAATATAAAGCTCTATTTGTGTGGAAAAAATGAAAGGCAATGCTAACTTCAGTTAATATGGCAATCCTGCTGTTGTGAAATGCGTTCCAGAATGATGCAGCAGTCTTGCACTAGTGTGATCGGCATCTCTGCCTGAAGCAAGCAGAAAATCTCCCATGATTTTACATGTTTTGTAATATGTTAAAGCTGAGCTCTGGTAAGGAGCTTTTATGTGCTTATAACTTAATTTGTATTTTTTTTTTTATTGCAAACACTGTGAATGTAAAGCCTGGTACAAGCGATCAGATTTTCCTCAGACAAAAGTGTAGGACTTTTGTCCAAAGGGTGTTGGCTGTGAACTTGTCTTGCATACAAATGGCAAAGAATTGTCGGCCAACAAACACGAAACTTCGTGTTTTTTCAGCTCTTTAGCATCACCCTTTGGCCAACTTCTGCTAATGTTGTTGTGTTATGGTTAGCATTGCTGCCGAGCATGCGTGTTTGTACTTTTGATTTTTTTCCGAAGGACTTCTGTACACACAATCGGATAATCCGACAATACAAATTTGTTGTCGGAAAATTTTAAAGCATGCTATCCCATATTTTGTTCGTGGAAATTCCAACAACAATTGTCCAATGGAGCGTAGAAATGGTCAGATTTTACGACAACAGGCTGCCATCGCACTTTTCCCGTCGGAATGTCTGAACATGTGTACGGGCCTTAATGCTACAGGAACTGCAAACGGCTCCTTGGATCCTGTATGAGGACATTGTGACCCTTTTTTGTATGACGTGACCAGTGGCCACCGTGTCTGCTCCTTTCCTGGGCCACTGGTTCTGTAACATCCTCACTGTAGTTATTTTTACTGGCAGCAATGTAATTGCATTGCAGGAGGCTGTAGTGAGAGGACCTCCTTTCAGAATCCTGGTCTACTCCCTCCACTAATGTGACCAATGATTGATGGGCCAGGAGGAGACTCCTGTCTGTTGCATGATGGGGGTTGTAGTTCAATGATGCAGTGCAGCCCTCCATAAGGAAGTGACATAGGCACTTCCTTCATCTCTCCTCATGCTGCCTCGACGGCTGCTTTTTCCTGGATTAAACAATGACATCCCATTACTTTTTTACTAAAACTCTAAGTGTGGAATAAATGACATATCAGTTTTTACTGTGGCAAAATATAGAAAGGAATGGAGAGGGATTTTCAACTATCCCAGAGTTTGGCTTTGCATGCATCGGGATGGCAAAAAAACAAGCACGAGTCCAAGCTAATGTGGTGCCGGTGATGGCGTACATTTGTCTAATATTACATTTTTATTTGTGGTTTGGAAACTGGTGTCTTTAGAAGCCATTTGATATCCTGTTTATCTGGAAGGGAAGATAGGATTATAAAGGTGTAGTATGTAGGAAATCTCTTAGGCAGTGGGATTATATCCTACATACAAAGATCCATGGATATTGCCACCAGCCATGAAACCATTCCATTTTTCTACATTATCAACTACAGAAGGCAGAGCAATCACTTGGTTGTTATCACTGGCAGAACCCTGTGTTATAAAAGTATAAGCTGAGCAGAGGTTGCCCAACACCTTGTACTTCAAAGGTTTATTATTAACTGATGATGTTCATAAAGTTCTTGCTCATGAAATTGCTTGTGTAATCATAAGGAAAATCATTACAAACAAATCCTTATCAGACCAACATACTGGGGTTAATTAAGGAAAAGAGCGAGACTGTCTGCCTGTAAAAGTGAATGTTCATTGTGGTTAGTAAATAAGGTAAAGCCTAAAGTGGTTGTAACCCTAAAAAAATGCTCCTGTCCCTTTAAGGGACAAGTCCTAGCGCAGTACTTTGTCAATTGTCCCTTTCTATGTTGTACAATACCTGACTGATCCAGTCTTCCCCTCCTGTAAACTGACCTAGTTTATCATGGCTGCTGATCCAATAGCATGGTCAGTTTACGTGCCTCTGTTATCCAGCTCTCTCCTTAGTGTCTCTGAATCTCTGCCTCTCCCCCTTTCTCTTCTGTAGTCTGTGTGAGAGCCAATCTTCTACCTGTGTAATTCTATTCCCTGCAGCTGCTCCCAGTATTTGTCTAGAAACGCATATTCATTACTTTTATCCTCTGTTTTTGGACCCTGTTACAGTACAGTGTGTGTGTTTTCCTAAAATCATAATGTTAATACCTTCTTTGCAGAGCAGACACGTGACCTGCCTATGCTAGCTTGCATGAATTAGAGGGTCATGGCTCCTCCCACTCAGGAAGGGAAGCAGAGGGAGGTCACATGACAGCACTGTAGGGTTCTGCAAAGAAGGTATTTGGCATTATAATTTTAATAAAACACACACACTGTGTCTCTGGGTTGTTCACCGGCTCAATGCATTCTATGCACTAAATTGAAAAACCTACTGTGAAGTAGCTTCCCCCCCTTTTTTTTTTTTTTTTTCTTACCCGATTTGTTCCAGCGACAACCGAGCCCAGCAGCTCCAGCCACTCAGGTCCTCATTGGATAGATTGATATCAGCAGGGCCAAGCTCTGCTGTCTGTGTCAATGGACGAAGCAGCTGGACTCTGAAGCGTGCCCGCACGAGTGCCCCCATGGAATGCACCTCTCTGTGGGGGCACTCGAAGAGGGGCCAGGAGCGCTGCCAGGGGACCCCAGAAAAGGAGGATCAGGGCCGCTCTGTGCAAAATCCTTTTACAGAGGAGGCAAGTATCACATGTTTGTTATTTAGAAAAAAAATTAACCTTTACAATCACTTTAACCTGTTGATGACAATGTAAGGCATATATGCAGCATCACAGGAGTGGGTCGTCTTCCTAGATGCCACATATATGTGCATCGACTTTTGTGATTGAGGTGCACTCCATAGCATGTGTCAGCACAGAGAGCAAATTGTCATGGACAGCTCCTGGTCTCATACGAACGGTCAGGAACTGGGAGACTTGTCCTCTGGTCACATGAAGGCTTTGATAGTTTGTGATTGTAAAATCTGTCTCTGTACTCCTCTACTTCCAAATGGAGAATGTAAAATCTGTCTCTGTACTCTCTACTTCCAAATGGAGAAAAAGATACTTTGTATATTTATTTATTTTTCATACTCCGAAAAGAATAATGTAAACAAAAGTCTGGGAAAATAAGTGATTGTATCAGGGTCAGTATATCTTGGGTAATGGTTTTTGCACATTTAAAGAGGAAGTAAACCCTGATGGGCTTTACTTCCTTCATTTACCTCTGCAACATAAAAGCATGATGTGCTGGTATGAATCGCATACTAGCACATTATGTGACCCTTGCCTGCAAACGAAGCCCACGCTGTCCCCACTGGTGGCCGCATCTATGTTCACCCATCTTCCCTCCGGGGCTGCGGACTCCAGCTCTGTGACTGGCCAGATCCATTATTTTACTAATAATGAATTCTTAAAGTGTGTTTGTCCCAATCGCCGCTTACAAGGGCATGCTGTATGCACAAAGCCAGGAATCTGCCTTTCACTGCAGGTAAATCTAAAGTACACGGTTTGAATGACAGTTATTATTATTAATTATTATTAATTTTTTTTTTCCTGCTCCATTTTACCATTAGTACAGCTGTTATATAATTATTTTTAGTAGAAAACCTGCTAATGTTAAATCCCTAAGAGAATTCTCTTTTAAGCCAGTGCATGGGAAGCAGAAGTCACAGCGTCTATGTGACATGATAATATATTTGAGATGATGCCCAATCTCTGGAGACTGTTGCTTAGCAAGGTAGTAGAGAATTGTGAGCATAGAGTACCTCATGGAAACCAATATGTTTGTTGCTTTTGTCACTAGGTGATTATAATTGCATGTCACTGAGCAATCGGAAAAAGCATGTAGAATGATTTTAAATTTCTCCTGCATTTATTTTATATTTGCTTTGCTGTGTTTCTCTTTTAGTGAAATGCACTAATATATATTTTTTCTTTTTGATAAAGGCTCCTGGAGCTTGCTCTCGTGTTGTCAGTCTGCCTTACTCCTGCTCTGAGTGTTGATAGGAGCAACTTCAAGACATGTGACCAGAGCTCATTTTGCAGGTCAGTGAGTGGATCACAGCAAGAAACCTATTGGTGAAAGTATGTTAGAGCAAAATAAAATGACAGAACATAAGCATTCATGTAATACATACACATTGTAGCATGTTTTTATCCTTTTTAGCCCTCTTCATTTATATATACTGTTTAGAAAGTGCACATCATATTAGATTTTCTTTTTCTGGTTAGCACTGTAGTAAAGGCTGGGCATACAGCCAAACAGCGGATTGGAGGAAAGGCACCCCCCCCCTCTCCTCATTGGTAGACTTTCAGCTCTGTTTGTTGAATCATTCAGGGCTCGGCTAATCCATTTATAGCATCTTCCACCAACACAACTCCTGCTGCTTTTTATCATATGTGATTTGAGCACTTGTCAGGAGTTCTCAGGCTGATAACAGAAGAATGGAGCAGGAGACAGCTACGGGACATAGTGCTTTCAAGATCAGATGCCATAATCATGCTCTCATGCACTCTCCTGCACAATCTGTGTTTTATTTTGCCTGTCGATTTGAGTTATCGGCCACAGACTGTTTCTGAGTTGCTTACATTTCTGTCTACTGATATTACTGTCTAATTATAGTAGACCAGGGGTATGCAATTAGTGGACCTCCAGCTGTTGCAGAACTACAATTCTCATGAGGCATAGCAAGACTGGCAGCTACAAGCATGACACCCAGAGGCAAAGGATGGGACTTGCAAAACTACAAGTCCCATCATGCCTTTTCCTCTGGGTGTCATGCTTGTAGCTGTCAGTCTTGCTATGCCTCATGGGAATTGTAGTTCTGCAACAGCTGGAGGTCCGCTAATTGCATATCTCTGTAGTAGACCATTTTTGCTCTTTTTGCTGCATTGTGCACCACTTTGAAACCAGAGGACCAGCCTGTTGCGTCTACAAGTGCTGATTTTTAGCATTGGGTCATACAGGGTCCCTAAGACAGCAGAGATCATTTCCTGTTCAAGTGCTTGTTGGCCTTGTATCAATTTGGTACTCATTTTATTGATCAAATTAATAATTTAAAGTGCAGGCTTTTAACTTATATCAACACATAACAATCATCAAATATACACCACAATGTGATTCAGTGTGTTAGCCGAAGTCCAACTAAATAAAAGTCCACAATGTGATCCTATGTGTTAAACCAAAAAACAAAGGGTAAAAATGAATGTGCTTAGGATTCTTCCTTCCTCTTCATAGATTTGCATGCATGTGCTACCGCATGAATAAAGAATTCACACTCCCACAATGATATCCTGGTGTATCGCTGGATATCGGGGTCACTCCCAAATCCGCTGTATACCGTTTGTCAGCTGGTTCATGATCTCATCATTCACCAAAAAAAAATGCCAAAGCATTAGAACAAAGTGCAATATTTATTCAAAATGTAATAGCTGCCATTTGTAAACGATATCTACTCACATTTGATTGTGCTTTAGAGACCAGCACCAGTGTGTACAGCTTGTATTGGAGGGAACCGTGTTATTAAATCTAAAATTGGGGGGTGGGGTTCTATGAAGGCACCTCTGCTAGCCTTTGTGCCCATGCACACACAGGCATTTACAGGAGTTTTTGAAGTGGATCATTTACAGGCAGAGGAAAAAAAAATCGAAGGTTTTGTTCTGAGAGGAGCTTTTGAGCAGAAAAAAATGGGTCTAAATGTATTCCAGATCTTGACCTCTGTATTAGCCTAGCTGGTATTTCAAATCCATTCACTGCATCTGATTAGTATGTAACGGTATTCATAATGCAGAGGTGTGTCATGAATAAGTGCTTGCATCATTAACCACCTGAAACATTTTTTGTATAAAGCCAATGTGGAAGGGGGGGGGGGGGGTGCAAACTCTAAGAAGGAAATAGGTTTGTATCTACTGATCTTTAGTTATGAGGTGGTGTATTCCTCAGGTAGTGAGGCTCCTCAGTGATGCAGTTGCTCTGCATGGTTATTTGGCTGTTGCATGCACGGTTTATAGATTTAAAGGCTACATTCACCTTTTTAAAAAGAAAATAGTAAATGCACATGTTTTTGCAGGACAAAATGTGCATTTATTTTTTTTGCAGGAACCTGCGATCAGGAGTGCAATGTCCAGCTCTTGCAGACACCTACTCCAGCTTTCATGCCGTACCTCTGTGCAGGCTCTGTTAGAAAGCTGGAGGAAGTGTCGGTGAACTGCAAGGGTCCCTCCAAGCCATCTGCCATGGTGGCAGTCAGGACTGTAGTTTCCTCATTTACAGATTGCAGTGAATGGATGATGTGGCTGTGCAGGCAATGTCTTGCATAGCCATCCTGATTTTTCTAAATGTGCAAGGATAGGATCCTGTTGGAGGCAGGGGACGAGCTGGAACATGATACACCTTAAAGTGGTTGTAAACTCTCTACAACCCTTTTCCCTACAGGTAAGCCTATAATGAGGCTAACCTGTAGGTACTGGAAATATTCGCCTTATCCACTTGCGCCGACGTCGTAGAAAGGGCACGTGCTGTGACTGTCAGCTCCCACGTGTGACTCCAGCCAGTAACACAGCCGGGAGGAGGAGGGGTTGAAGAGGGACGCCGTTACACAGTGGGGACATCGCGGGAGTCTTCTGCAGATAAGTGGCACGTAATGGGCTAGTATGCGATGCATACTAACGCGTTATGCTTTTACTTTGCAGAGAACAAAGAGGAAGTAAAACCCATCAGGGTTTACTTCCTCTCTAAATACAGGTATAATCTATTCCAAAGGTGAAATTTGGCCTTTTAAATTGCAGGCTTTACGTTTAATGATGTAAAAACTCAGCACTCTGCAACTTACATTTCAAAGTTTGAAATGGGGGAATGATGAAGAATAGGGATGAGCTCCAGCGTGTTTGCATAGTACACATGCAGAGCCCGCCAGGAAGTCTGCACGGCGCTGCGCTAAGCACAACCAGGGAGAAATTTCCCGATCTCTGCAGCCGAGCATCGGGTGAATGTTTCCCTGCCTGTGATTAGCGCAGCGCCCCGCAGACTTCCTGGCGGGCTCTGCATGTGTACTATGCGAACACGCTGGAGCTCATCCTTAGTAAAGAGCTATAATAAAAATTGCTGTCCATGGCTTGTATAATGAAACGTTAGCCACATAGCCATGAGCTCCTGCTTTTCTTCTATGTAGCTGGTTTAGGTAGAACAGATACATAACCATTTTATTTTGTTTTTAAGACGTCAGCGCAAGCTTGAGACGGGACCCTCTCAGTATCGGGCTTTGCTTGGAAGTGCAAAACTGACTGCTGACAAGCTAGAGATTCAGCTCATCAATGACAAGACCAAGGTAGGTGGATGTTGGTAATGAATAACTTAACTGTTAACTGAATAAACAGTTGAAATGCATATGAGAACCAGGAACCTGTGCCTGGCAAAGCCAGGTCCTGGAACTCCACTCCCGCATTGATTGTTTAAAATACAATCTGTCTTTTTTTATTGGACAGTGAAACTGTAGCAGCACACTGAGTCGTCTTTCTATTTGCTCTATTATCTGCCTTTTTCTAAATCTGTCGTTACATTAGCAAGCTTTTTTTTTTTTTTTTTTGCGCTAAGTGGAAATTCGCCACCTTCACTAAGCTTTGGGGAAAAATGTGTGCAAATGCACTGAAACAGTCTATTTGCCTTTTAGTATGTTTGTCTTTCAGGCATCCCTTGTCTGATTTTTGAAAAAGGCCTATTTGCAGAGGAGAGCTGCGAATGACGAAGGCACGTAAGCTGACCATAGTGTCGGGCTAAGCAGCCATGATAAACTGTGGTCAGTTTTAGGGGTGCAACGGATCAAAAAACTCACGGATCGGATCGATCCTCGGATCAGGAGTCACGGATCGGATCATTTTCGGATCAGCAAAAAAAAAAGACAAATCTTGTTACACCCACCAGAGTTTTTGATTTCACAGTTCTTCTCAACACAAAACGGAGCTTATGTGCTTAAATACAGTGTTTGGAAATCCGACATGTACGAAAGTGGTGTCACCAGTTCCCTACTGTGACCTGAACTATCCCAATCATCAGATCCCTTTAGTGTCATTGATCGGCAGGCTGAGTGTCTAGTGAAAATCCCCCCTACGTGCTCAGTCCATACAGATCCCCCCGATCGCCTCCTCTCTCTTCTCTGGCAAGCAGCAGGACGCCCGGTGCGGCAGCGGCTCCCTGTGTGGATTCCTCAAGGTGCAGCATGGAGCTCATCGCTGGGCTGTTAGGAGTCAATGACATATTGAGCTCAAGTGCCCACAAACTTCCGAGGAGCAGCCTGCATCCCCCGCGCCGGGTGGACCTCGATGGCCGCCGCTTCGATAGCTAGGCCGAAGCCGCTGCCTTTCCTATGGACCGGGAGGCCCGTGGATCGCTGTGTGTCCCGACCCGAAGGTGCTGATCTGTACGGATCAGTTGCACCCCTAGTGACAATACTTGATGTGTTCCCACTGTCATATGGCATTCTTGTGCCACAGTGCCTACACACCGTCACGGTTTTATCCACTAACCTCTTTCCTTCATCATAATATTAGACAGGGAAGCCAAAATGCTCCCATACAGGGGATTTAAATGACGCGGGGCATTCAAGCTCCTCCGTTCGCCATTACCACGCTGTGTGTGGACTGAACATGCGCAAATTATTTTTTTTTTTTAGAAAACAATCCTCGGATCACGTGTGTGCGGTTCGGATCAATCTTTTTCGGTTCGGATCACGGATCAATGACGATCCGTTGCACCCCTAGTCAGTTTACAGGGAGGGAGGGAAGAACCAGGCAGGATCAGCCAGGTATTTCAGGTGATACAGGGGCCCAAATGGCACAAGTATGGTGCTATATAACGTGGTTTAATAGAACAGGCTTTTTTTTTTTTTTTTGGGGTAACAAACACTTTTAAGTCTTTAATTGTGTTTCATGGCTATACCCTTTTGTTATTTATTTTTGCAAAACAAAGCTTTATTTATTTTTTTCAGATGGGCTAGAAAACAATTTATAAAAGCATCTTAAAAAATAAAAATAAAACTTGCACCAAACAGGGTTGCTTTTTAATCTGAGCTTTCATGTGGATATCTAAGCATTATGTACACATTTTAAAGGAGTTGTAATGTAAAGTCTCAAGGTTTTACACCTTAATACATTTTGTGCATTAAGGTAAAACACCTTCTGTGCTGCAGCAGCCCCCGTTTTTCTCACCTGAACCATATTGCTCCAGCTGCTGTCCCGGGTCCCCATTGGCTCCTGCTGTCAATCAAATCCAGTGACACTGGGGGGGTCCCAAGTCCTGCTGTCTGTCAATGGACGCAGCAACAGGACTTGGGAGCGTTCACGCAGGAGGAGCCAAGAGCGCCACTGGGGAACCCCAGAAAAGGAGGATAGGGGGCTGCTCTGTGCAAAACCCTTTCACAGAGGTAAGTATAACATGTTTGTCATTTAAAAAGGGAAAAATTAAAATGTACTTTTTACAATCACCTTTAAATAACCAAAAAAAAATAAGTGCAGCGCTCACTAGTGTTGAAGACCTAAAAATATACTCAAATCACCTTGGTGAAAATGTGTCAGTGACATAAAAATTATAAAATGATCATAAGTCCTACTTTTCATTTTTTTTTTTTTTTTAAATGTGTCCCAAAAGTATGCCTTTCAATGTTAAATCTTGATCTACCGTTCCACATGGATCTTGAGTAGAATATATTGGCAAATGCCACCACTTTGTGTTCTTTTCCCAATTGAATTAGATGGTTACCATAGGCCTATACTCTACCTTTCCCAGTTAAGGGGATACATAACCATCTGGTCTCCAACACTGCACTGGTCCTGTTAGCACCCCCTTCCCTTTTGAAAGAAGTTTGGGATTATTTTTTTAAGAATCATACTTGCCTAGGTGGATGCAGGATCTGTCCGATGCTGCATCTGTCCCTCGCTGGCTCTAAGACTGAGAACCCGAGTGCTCAAACATCTCTAATTGTTCAGTTCTCAGTGCTCCGTTGACTGCTGAAACCGGGTCACAGAAGTGCAGAACGAATTGCCCTCCCAAGATCCACAGGAGAAGTACAGCCAAACGAGCTTTGTCCGTACTTCTCCTTTTAAGCAAACATTGAGTTCATTCTTTTTAGCACAAAAAGGCATTTTTATCATTTTATTTTTTTGGAAAAATTATTCTAGGTTTTTTTTGTGGAGTGCTGGAAACTTATATTTTACTCATTTTGAAGGGTGTGGGAGAATTCACTCGTCATTAGAATTTTCAACAAGTGCCTCTTTATTTTGTCCCAGGTCTCTCTTCTGTTGGAAGTGTTCGGATTACACGGAAATATGACACGCATTAAGATTAATGAGCTTAAGCCTCTAAAACCGAGATATGAGGTTCCTGATGTGTTGGTTGGGACGCCCACTCCTGAGAAGTAAGTAGATGGCTTTTATGGCCTCTGTTTCCCTCCCATGCCACCAACTGACTTTACCAGTACATTTAAGTTGCATATTGCTTTAGTTCTATACAGTATACCTGTGAGATTTTTCAGTGTGCTTTATATTACTTTTGTCACAGCCTACAGGTCTCTGGGCAAGATGACAACACTCTAGAGTTGTCCTTGGGAGGTGGCGTTAACAAGCTCCTGGTGACAGGGTCACCTTTTCGTCTGGATATCCTCTCAGGCCAAGACTTGGTACTGAGTGTAAATTCTCGAGGACTTCTTTATTTTGAACACCTACGAGCAAGAAAGGACACGTAAGTAACACTTGGTGTTATGTGATATTTGGAGTGTTCATTGGGGGAGGGGCAATAGTTAAGCGGGTTGCATTCCTTAAAGGCTTAGTTCGCTTTTTTTTTTTTTCATAGGGATTTTTTTTAAATGATCGATTTTCCTTCTGACTTACTTTCTGGACAGACCATAGGTCATGACACAGGAAGGAGTTGACCAGCTGCTCTCATTGGCACACACCCTGCATCATCTACCCTCAGCTGGTCAACTCCTTCCTGTGTCATGACCTAAAGTTTGTCCAGGAAGTAAGGCATAAGTAATCAAGTAGTGTTTTTAAACCGCTATAAAGACCGTGAGGTAAGCGTGTGTAGAAAAAAAAAAGGTGAACTTGGCCTTTAGGTGTAGCTAGAAAATTCAAATATTTGAAGATTGGAGGGGTGAGGGATGGGCTTTTTCCCAGGGATTGAAACTGAAATGTGTTTTTCTTTCTTTTTTGCTTTTTGCTCTATGCCCCATCCCTTTCTGCCCTCTTCTTTTCCTGCCCCATCACCTCCCAGTCTCTCGGCCAAAGTTAGTAGCGCTGTCGGTAACATGTGGCATAAGGTGAAGAATCTTTTCTCTAGGTAATCCCATTTACATACACTGACACTTCCAACCTACATAGATTAAAACACCTAAATAATAGCATAGTAGTTGCATACTTGGCTAAACTTTCTTAATCTTTCAAACTGTGAGATATTATAGCCAGATAACATGGGGACTTGGGTAGTAAAATTTCAAAACGCTGATGAAATTGAGAGCTTCATAAAAACATCTGAAAGAGCTTTCCGTGTTGCCCCATACCAACCACAAAGCTTCTCCTTCTCCTTTTTTTATTTTCTTTAGGGGGAAAAAGGAGAAGGGACTTGGTTTTTATGAGCATGGGGAGTTCTTGCAGACACTTTCATTTTATAAGGCTTTAATTGGCTTGTTTGGAAAGTGAAATTGACCTGACCAATTGGGGACAAAAATCAGTTATACCTAATTATAAATTCTAAAAACTGCATATATACAGCAAGGTTTTGGATGTTCAGCCAAATCTAACATCTCTAGCAATTCTGATCATTATTTAAGTGGATTGGTGTTGGGCCCAACTTCCTTTTTGGATTACCTATAAAATTTAGAGGGTGACCTTCCAACAGCTACTGTGTGTGTGTGTGTGTGTGTGTGTGTGTGTGTGTGTGACTTTATACAAATCTTTTGATTTCTATACTATGTAGCGACAGTAGCTAGGGATAATGTAACTATCACTACAGCTATTGAGTAGTTGTAGAACTTATACCCCCCTACATCTTATACCCCCTATCCTCTTCTAATCCTTTCCCTCCTCTTTCTCCCTCGCCTCTGCTCCCATCTATCCCATCCTCCCTGGAAGCGTCACTCCTCACCCCTCGTCTCTGTTCGGCTTGTAGTGACTCAGAAAAGACTGATGCTGCCTCAGAAAGTGATAGCGAAATTCCTGGAGAAGAGGAAGTTGTGAAAGAGGAAGAAAACAAGAAGGTGAGATAGGGATGTGAACAACAATATAAAAGGATTGGAGGTGACATTTTGTGAACTCATTAATGGGCAGGCTGAATGTACCAAGTTGATCGGTCGATCACCTTGGGTACAACCAGCCTGCCCGATTCTCTTGCGATTTTTTTTCTAGCTGCTGCTATAGCCACTAGCCATAATCGTTGCCTTCTCCTGGTGGGAGTGGCTTTCCCTGTCCCCCCCCCCCCCCCTTAGATTTTTGGGCAACAGAACTCTGGCAAATAAAATGTACAACTATGGTAGGCTATGCAATGGCAAAAACGATCTGTATAAGTATGGTAGTTACGTTTAGAATATAAACTAGGAGACTACCAGAAGAACAAATGTTCTTGTTTTATTGAGGGACACAGGAATTCAAATAGCCCTGCTGACTGCAGGAGGATTGGCACTGGCAAACAAAACTGTAAATCAATCCTCGTATAACCCCTTCTCTACCCAGCATACCTCAGTTTTCTGCTAGTGTCCGAAGATGGACATCTTGGCTCTACTGAGAAAAGTCCAACCACATTTTTGCTAGCTTTTTTTACTTTGACTGTGTGGATTTCGTTCATTGACTTTAACCACTATTCATCACCACATTGCTGCTTCAGATGGTCTCTACATAGCAGCTATCCAGTTTAGCCGTTCTGAATAATGTCTTTGCAATGCCGTACCCAGACCCCAGTGGACTGAACAAGCAGGGCTAGTTAAAATCATGAACGCTGAGGGACGGTGCAATGTTTTGCTGGGTGGCATGTTGCACAGGCTCCACACACTTTCCCAAGACTTCTTTAAGGAATCCTCATACTGCTGCTGTTTGTTACCACTTCCCATCTACAGTGACCTGGTCATCTCTGGCATCCTGACCCTCATCTGCACAACCACCTGTGTTTTTGAGTATCTGCCTCACACTGTGTGCTTAGTTTTGTTGCCATTAAACTGATACAACATATCTGCACATAGACGTGAAAAGAGATAGTCCGTAACTCCTTGCTTACTCTTTAAAATCTTCAGAATTTATTTGTTGGCCATAAAAGACATGGTATAGGACCGCAAATGTAAATGTGTTTCAGCCTTATGGCTTGTTCATCTGGTAGTGAAAAAGGCTGAAATGCATTTACATTTGCTGTCCTATACTGTGTCTTTTATGGCTAACCAATAAATTCTGAAGATTTTAAAGCGCAAGCAAGAAGTTGGGGGACTATCTCTTTTCATAATTGCCATTGCAGCTGTGCGACAGCCTTTCGGCACCCAGGTAGCTCTGAAAATGTTCTCATCTTCTTGGGTAGTAGCACCCCACCTCTGCTTTATTTTACCTAGACGGAGGGGGCAGTTCTGCTCTTATGGGTGTCCAATTTTGCCCTTTGTGGTTTTGGGACATTTACTCAGTATTCTCTTTGGTACCTGCAGTCTGAAACCTGGTGCCCCTATAGCAGGGGTGCCCAACCAGTGGCCCGTGGAGCCTTCTGATGTGGCCCGCGACCTCCTGCTCTGGGATGGAATAGAGCACTGTTATTAAAGGTCTTTATTACTAAATCAGTGTATATGGGCAAATTTGTTCTGCAGTGGTTACTGGGCTGCTTTTAATCTAATCCGCAAATCCAGAACAGTGCACCTATCTATTGCATATTGCAGAAAAGCCAAAGGTACACTGCATTGCAACCGCGGTGCGGGTTAATCGCATCAGTGTAAAAGCAACCATTGGCCCCTTTCACACGGCCATTCCAACCCAATTGGACCCTCCATTTACCCCTAAGGAGTGGCAGATGTAAACCAACATGTGTCCAATCTCCAAACTGATCAGGCTGTGTCTGCTCTGCATATGCAAAGCAGACACAGACCTGCCATCTGCCCACTCCGCTGATTGTGGCCCGCGACCAGTTACCAAGTCGCTTAAGTGGCCCTCACGCTTCAAAAGGTTTAGCACCCCTGCCCTATAGTTTTATAGGATTGGCCATATGCGTTCAGTCCTAAATACCCTGCAGAGTAACTTTACCAAGTTTTTTTTTTAATTTATGTGCACTATTGTTTGGCCCTACTAAGGGTACGAATAATTTACTCATGGGATATTGATATGATTATTATGAAATGTTTTTTAGCTGCGACAAGCACATGTCAACACTGCAAACCTGGGTTTCGGCATTAAAATTTGCTTATGGGGGTTAATATTGCACTTAAGAACTCCCATTACAAAAAACACATTAAGTCTGTTTTTAAGGATAAGTTCATAATTGCTAAGGAGACAGGGTGATTCCAGCAGCTATTTCGTCTGTGCACAGCCGGTCCGAGATCACTGTTAGTACCCATCCCTGTAATATTCTCCTCTGAGACGAAATATCTTTTTCTCACTAAAGAAGTTTGACAACAGGTTCTTAATGTGTGATGTGGCCAACAAAGGAATGATTTTCTGGCTGTACAAGACATGTCCTAAGTTGATAAGTGGCTATGGAAATCGTCTGAGAGATTAAAATGGTAAAATTTAAAGATATGCATAGTTTGAGATTGACTGCATTTCATTCATGTAAGGTTTTGCCAAATGTAATATCTTCTGGCAGGAAGAAGAAGATGAACCCGGAATGTGGGAAGAAACATTTAAAACTCACACAGACAGCAAGCCTAATGGTAAGAAGGTTTATGGTGAAGATGATTTTCATAAAAGGAAGGATGATTGCATTGCAGGAGCGCAGTGTGATTGATGTACAGTGTGATATACTCCATGTATATTAAGGGGAAATCTAATCATTCAAATGAGCATCACATTAAATCATAAAAAAAAAAGGGGGGGGGGGGGTAAACTAAGCTTGAAAAACTGATCAAAGCAAATCATCATGCACACACATACATGTAGCGATTAAAAAGTAAATAATAAAGGGTCCATGTATAGCCTCACGAGGGCCACACTGCTCCACAAAAAACAGCATTGTCAAATGCTACATCTCACCTTTCAGACAGAGAAAGGAATTGAGGACAGATTCTTCAATTCCTTTCTCTGTAGCCTCGGCTGCACTGAAGACCGAGGCTCCTGTTCATAAACGTTAGCATAGTAAACCATTTACAATGCTTAGTTATGAATGAACACAGGAGCGATCCGTAACAGTTGCCCTCTTTGTCTAATTTAAAAACATTGTCCAATTCGGCATAACGGACACCAGCCCCGTCCCTTGCTCTCCATCTGCCTGTGTGCCCACAGCACCCACCATGAGAGGGAAGCTGGGGGTACTGCGGGCAAGAGGAGGGGGGCCTGTGCACATCTGGGGGAATCCTATGTGGGCAGCACAGGGAGGGGGATTGGTGCAGCAGGATGGGTGGACCATTACAGAAGGATGCGTTGTGTGTCTCCCTCCAGCAGCAGCCACCGAGGGGGTAGAAACTAGATTTCAGCTGCTGGAGGGAGAGACAGACGCAATGCAATTGTCCTGCTGTCCCTCCGCACTGAGCCCCTTACATGAGGCCTGGTGGCATCTCATATGATGATTATTATAATTGAATTTGTTTTGAAGGCTTTGTTTCAAAAATTGTACTAAATTAAGGCTATTGTGGGCTTCTGTATACAGATACTGACAAATATAAAAATAACTATGTAAGCAAAGAAAACTGAAATAAGCATATTCTGTAAAGGAAGCTAAATATGTAGTGCCCAGTGAGAGGAATAATACTGAACAGCGGGGAAGTATTTATTTGACACACCTGGAATTATGTGAAGAGTTCAGAAGCACTGTGTGTGACTTTTCAGACAGATCAAAATTCAGTCCCCTTTACTAACTTACCATGCCTCATTCCACACACTGTATGTGTGGCGATAAACATCTTGGTAGAGAGGGTTCTACTTCCTCATGTCAGAGCTCCACCTGATGACTGGTGATCTGATGACTGATTATGGAGAAGCAGCAGGGAAGTGGAAAAAGCACAGATCTACTGAATGAATGAAGTAGGGAGATCCTTGCAGTGCAGGTCCTCGGGCACAGCTTTCAAATCTTGTATCACTAATGCCTGGTAAACACTGAGATTTGATTGAACTAAAAAAAATAGTTGGTTCCGGTCAGAGCCGCTGTACTAACTGCTGAGCTGTTGTATTCTGATTGGGACAAGTCTGTCCCCGTCGATCAGCTTTAAAGCAGACCTTTACCCATAACAACTTGATAAATGTTCTTTAGCAAGGGACATTCCACATTAATAATAATGCTTCCAAAAGGTATTGTGTTCTGCAAATTACCTCCAGCATTGCGCCTGTTTTTTTTTTTTTTTCTGGGGCTGCAAGTTTTATAATGCGGAATTAAACCCATTAATTTAACGGTTTCAAAAAAGGTTACAATGCTGGGATTTCCAACTATCTCTCAGCCACACTGGTAAACCATCAAAAGACTGGTGTCCTAACTAATCAAAATTGCAGTACCCTGGCAGTTGAAGATCAAACGGAAGCAGCTTCTTTGGCTGTAAAGGATAGGAGGGTTTAATTCTGCTTTGAGGCTGTCAGCAGATCGGCCTCTACAAATTTGTCGGTGCCTAAAAAGTGTAGGTCAACTGAGCATGTGCAGAGCAGGGGGCGAGATGGTTATTTACTGGATTTTATCCTTATTTTTATTTACATAGCTATACCTGCAAAGGGGCCATATAGCGGGACTTAATTTTCTGACTAAAGTTCCACTTTAAGCTACAGGCAGAATGGCTGTAAAGGCACAAGGATTTTTATCTTCATGCATTCTATGCCCCCTCTCAACCCAGCAATGTCCTTTAACACCTTACAAGAGAAACCTCAGCCAGGAGGCATTAGGATTGCACACATTTTAAAATCTGTGTTTGATAAAGGTACACCTCTGATGCCCAGCAAGGGTTTATATTGGGACAGTATTGGACTGTTTATTGAACGCTTTTATTCAGAACTGTCAGATATGTTAGATTTTTTTTTCTGTAGGTAATAGTCTTGCATCTTTATGTAAACCCTCTACAGGTCCTTCTTCACTGGGTCTAGACTTCTCCTTACCGGGATTTGAACACGTTTATGGAATTCCAGAACATGCAGACAATTTAAGACTGCGCACAACAGAGTAAGAAGTGCAAAATTCTTTACCTTTTTTGTCCCCTCTTATATTCATACAGTACAGACAGGTAGCTTCTTATGCAATTCAACTGGCTTGTTCACTTTTAGTAGAAATTTGTTTCCAGTGTGATTTAAAAAAAATAAAAATCTTGGTTTTTCAGGAGCACAGATCCCTACCGCTTGTATAACTTGGATGTCTTTCAGTATGAACTGTATAACACCATGGCTTTATATGGGGCTGTGCCACTGCTGCTAGCTCACAACATTCACCGCACTTTAGGTATCTTCTGGCTCAATGCTGCTGAAACCTGGGTAGATATTAGCTCCAACACTGCTGGAAAGGTAAGCAAATGGCATACTAAATGAAAAGAGAAAATACTGAAATCTCAAGCACTCTGCCATTTTACCATTCTGTCATCACAGACTCTCTTTGGGACGATGCTGCAGTATATGCAGGGAGGTGGAGAGACCCCTCAGACAGACGTGCACTGGATGTCCGAGAGTGGCATCATTGATGTATTCCTCTTGCTAGGACCTTCTCCAAGTGACGTGTTTAAGCAATATGCCAGTCTCACAGGTATTCAAAAATATAACATGTATAACTTTACCTATTGTCCTGTTTACTTGCAAAGAAGTACAGTATGTCCTTGAAGAAGACCCTTTTAAAGTAAACCTATACTGATCCTATTTAAAAAAAAAATATATATATTTTTTTGTTTGTTTGTTGGAAAGCTCTAAAGAGTTCTGCTATGCTGTTTTACCATGGGAGTACTGCACATAGTAATTATAACCAACCAAATATTCAGACCATTATGCCTTTTTAATAGGGAAAAAATTGAATCTTTTCAATGAAAAATTACAGCTGAAAAGGTGGTTATAAAGCATTAAAGTGGAGTTCCACCCATAAATATAACATTACATCAGTAGTTTTAAAAAAAAAATGTCATTAGTCATTTTTTTTTTAGATGCCTTCAAAGTGTTGTTGCTAGGCAGAATAGTTAATCTTCCCACTTCCTGCACCTAGGTGCTTAAGCTTCCTAACCTACACCGCACAGACTCCTGGGAATGTAGTGGGTGTAACTTTCCAGGAGTCTGTGCACTCCCCAGTCTCGAAGAATAATGTGACTTGGACAGTACAGGTGCTGAAACCTGATCTGAAACCTATTACACTGCTTACAGTGCAGCACTGAGCATGTGCGAGATCTGCAAGGCTGAAATCCAGGAAGTCATACAGTCTGGCTTCATGATGCCCACACTTAAGATGGCCCCAGTCAATTTCTATTTTATAAAGTGTCTAAATGCTGTAACAACCTAACAAAACGGACCTTAGTTTACAGACTAACTTTACTAGAATACATTAAGCTTGTGTATTACATGGGTATTTATATTTAAAAAGTGAAATTGTGGCCGGAACTCCGCTTTAACATCTTTTACCTTAAAGGAGTTCTCCAAGCTAAAACTTTTAACCCCCGCTGTGCCCGGGCTGTAAAACTATACAAAATAAACTTTCACTTACCTGCCTACGATCCCCTGTTGTTCCGATATTGCCGTCCCGGTCTGTTCCACTTTCTGCGGGTCGGTGACTCACAGTGCGCTTAGCCTATCAGCGGCCGCGACGGGACATTGCTGCGGCCGCTGACAGGCTGAGCGCACTGTGAGTCACCGACCCGCAGGAAGTGGAACAGACCGGAGAACGGGACGGCGATATCGGCTGCGTGCGGTGTGGCGGGGAAGGGAGGGGGGCTCGCTGGGAGCGACTCACCGCTTAGGATCCCGTCAGGCTGGGGTCCGGGTGGCTGTGTCATCTGGCGCTCCAGCGATGGGGAAGGCTGCTGTGGGGATGGAAGTGAGGAGGTCCTGGAGCGCGATGTTGCGGCGTCTGGCGCCATCTTGTCTCCCCCGCCTGGCGGCATTCCGGATGGTTTAAAGTAGTCCCTGAGGGACGTGGAGGAGCCTGGTGGGGGCTGGAATGTTCCTCTAGCTGTGCTGGAGCGTGTGGTCTGTGAGCCGCCCATAGATGGATGCAGATTCCCCGGCTAAAGTGCCTTAGAGCTGCAGTCCTTCCAGGCTGGCTTCCGGTCACGCCCCCCCCCCCCCCCTTCCTTTAATTTTAAGGTAAAAAATGCATAGGCATTTGTATCGCCCCTTCACCCCACCTTCTCTGAGCCCTCATTTGATCCGGCGATTTGCCCATCTGCAGCTCTTCTCTCCCCTTTCTAGTCTGACTGGCTTTGCTGATGGAGCAGGAGCCTAGGCTCCCGTTGTTGTCAATCGGAGCCAGTGACCAGGAGGCGGCATCGAGTCCCACTGCCTGTGTCTATAGCTTTCTATGGGGGTACTTGCCAGAGAGAAGCCAGGAGCGCTGGTGGGGGACCTAATAACAGGAAAATCAGGTCCACTCTATGCAAGTAAAAAAATCATCTGTCCCTTTTTTTTTTTTTTTTTTTATATTATAAAAAATAAATAAAAATAAAAGGTGGAGGAGGGGGATATTTTAAATTGCTTTACGTTCTACTCTGTTCTGGATGAAAGGCCACAATATCCATCTGCGTAGACACTTAATACTGTCTTGCTTTGTTTACATGCAGGGACCCAAGCTCTACCACCATATTTTTCACTTGGATACCACCAATGCCGATGGAACTACAATGATGAGGAGGATGTGCGCAGTGTAGATGCTGGGTTTGATGAACATGATATTCCCTATGACTTTATCTGGTTGGATATTGAGCATGCTGATGGAAAGAGATACTTCACTTGGGACGCTAATAAGTTTCCCACACCAAGAAATATGCTTGATGGCTTGAAGGAGAAGAGGCGGAAGGCAAGTTAATTTCCATGTCATGCTGCCTCTTATCTTTATACTTCAATGTGGATTAACTGTTCAGTTTAAAAACGTATTTCTGATTTTGTGGGTAAATGCCGACTTTGTTCATGTATTTTCTTATGTCTCGTGGTACTACAGATGGTAGCTATTGTGGACCCTCATATCAAGATTGATGGCGGTTACCGGATTCATAGCGAAATTCGATCCCGCAACTACTATGTTAAAACCAAAGATGGAAGTGACTATGAGGGCTGGTGCTGGCCAGGTAGGCTTTAGTGTTATTTTGGAATGACTGTAGACAAGGTATAATTACTATTTCAGGAATCATTTGTGTTTAACCACTTCTTGACCAACGTGTGTGTGTGTGTGTGTGTGTGTGTGTGTGTGTGTGTGTGTGTGTGTGTGTGTGTGTGTGTGTATATATATATATACATCTTTGGGAAGTGATGGTGATATCAGAACCATAGCTGCAGCTACTTGATCACTTTTACAAGCAGCAAAGGCCCCACAGCTGGGGCTGCTGTGGGCAGTTATGCCAGCTGACCATAGTGACAAAAGTTACTTCTGTTCCCTAATCGTGTCCTATGGTGTATGAAACTGGAAGCGAAAAGGATTTTGACACTTCTGGTTTCGTTTTTTTGTTTACTAGTTGTTAGTGGCTAGTAAAGCAAACCAGTCAAGGTAATCTTTGTTTGATCAGCTGCTTTGGATGGCAGCGGAGAGATTAAAGGCCTAATAGACCTCAAATCTCTCAGTAAAGAGAACCTGTCACCGCCCATGCTACTTCAGGGGATGTTCATGCCATGTGATGGCAATAAAGTTTAAAAAAAATAAAAATTAATTGGACTGTGTTAAAACAATCAATTCAAATAAAATAAAGATTTTAAAGCACCTCCCTAACTCATGCACTATCTTGTGCGCGCATGTAGATCCTGTGCCCATATGTGAATAGTGATGGCACCACACGAATGAGGTATTGTATCATTACAACTGAGTTAGAGCAATAATTCTAGTGCCAGAATTCCTGTGTAACTCTAAAACCAGTAACCTGTAAAAGCTTTTAAAGCATTGACTTAAGATTTTTTAGGTACCGTTTTAAAGCATGACATGTTGGGTATCTATTTACTCAGCATAAGTTCTTCCTTTAGATTTTACCCAAAAATTGGGTATTGTGTTTGCATGCTCTAAAATTCATTAAACTGTATTTTATTTTATTTTCCTGAAAATTTGCTATTTGAAAAACCAATGTACACATATCTTCTATAGAAAATGATAAAGCGTACCAGTTTATTCTCCAGGGACTTTACTTTCAGAAAATCTATATTGTATAAGGGTTCTAGGTAATTTTCCAATTGTTTACATGCTGCATCTGTCCCCCGCTGCCTCTTCACCGAGAACCGATTTTCCACACTCATTGGAGTGCTAAGCTGTGGAGGGGTGGGGAAAGTCTCAGTGGCTCGATGAGAGGCTGAAACGGCCATCAGTCTAGGTATCTGGCGGATTCAGACTTCCGAAGTCTGGATGACGCGGTGCCTGGACTGATCCTGGTGACGTCAGCAGAGAGCGGACTTCAGACCTCTCTGCTAAAAACGGGTCACAGTAGTGGAAAACAAATTGCACTCCTGTGACCCATAGTGGAAGCCCAGCCGAATGAGCCCAGATGATCATTTCAGCAGTAGCCTCACTCCAGAGGGAAAACTTTCTAGCCTCCATCAATATAACAAATTTGTATTCACACATACCTATTTTCCAGCCTCATCAGAGGTTCCTACGGTTTGCAGTAGAGGAACGTCATTTTCAGTTTAAAGCTGTACCCTTTGACCTGGCTACAGCTCCATGGGTGTTCACAAAGGTTCTAGCACCAGTACTGGGTCTTTTAAGGGCCCAAGGGATCCTGACCTACTCGGAGATCGCTCATTTCGGGCTCGAGGACTGAGCATAATATGCACAGTGCGGTATTTGAAAAGCTTAGGCTGGATCATGAATACCGAAAAGTCAACCTTGAATCCAGCTCAAAGTCTAAAGTATTTATTTCTGACCCTAGATACGGTTCAAGGTATTTTTGCCACCTGTACAGCTGACTGTAGAAAAGAGAGAATTCTCTTAATCACATATTTCCGAGGATGCCATTTTATGGCTTCACATCAAGCAATATAAGGCTTCCAGACCTGTGCCCTGAAGGTTCAGGTGCATCAGATAAGGGGAACGAGACAATGCCCAGTTTCATTCCAGGCCTTTACAACAAGAAATCTTGTTGGCTTGGAACAAAAGAGCAATGTGCTTATCTCTTCGGGCATGCTTAAGCCTGAACTGGTGGTTGCAGGATCAGAACCTGCAAAAGGGAAAATCCTTTCTCCTGGTAACTTGTAGAGTATGAACTACAGATGCCAGTCTCAGGCTGGGGAGCGACCCTAGACGGCCTCGCAGCTCTGGGAAAATGGTCAGGGACAGAACAGATCCCTGCCCATTAACGCCCTGGGCGGTGGAGCTTCAGGACTGCCCTATCAGGGTTCAGTTCGACCCGGCTGTGGCCTATATAAACCACCAAGGCGGTACCAGGATTTGTTCCGCTCTAAAGGAGTGGAACCACATACTAGCCTGGGCAGAGGGACATGTGCCGATTTTAATATAGGCAGTCCATATCCCGGGAGTCTAACTAGAAGGCAAATTATCTCAGCCGCCAGCAGATCTGCCAGGGGGAATGGTCTACAGGGGTTTTCCAGGAAATTTGCCAACGTTGGGAATGGCCAGAGGTCGACCTATTGGCATCCTGATTCAACAACAAGCTACAACAATTTGTGTCCTAAACAAATCTGATAGTTCCATAGAGACGGTACTTCCTGGTTTATGCTTTCCCTCCGATCCCTCTACTTCCACATTTGTTGCACAGGATTCAGAGGGGATTTCAGTCATTCTGGTGGCACCAGCCTGGCCCAGACGTCCCGGAGATTGTGAGACTGACAATACACGGGCCATGGACGCTTCCACGTCGCCCCGATCTACTGTCTCAAGGTCCTATTTTCCACCCCAATTTACAGTCTCTAAATTTGACGGCTATTTGAGGCTAGGGTGTTAAAGGACCGTGGCATCTCGGGATCAGTAGTGTCTACCCTAAAGAATGCTAAAAAAGCTGTCGCTAGAAAAATGTATCATAAGGTCTGGAAGCCTTATATTGCTTGGTGTGAAGCCAGAAAATGGCATCGCGAAATACGCGATTGGGAGAATTCTCTTTTCTTACAGTCGGCTGTGGAAAACCAATTTTGGCTTTAAGTACAATCGGAGGTCAACTTTTGGCTCTATCTGTGTTCTTCCAACGGCCTTTAGCCTCCCATTCACTGATCCAAACCTTTTATGTTAGGTGATTTAAGCAAGAGAGTTTCCCCTATGTGTCCTTGGCACTTGAATTTGGTGCTGTCTGTTAGAGGCAACCGTTTGAACCTATTAACGAAATTCCATTAGACTTGCTGTCATGCAAGCTAGCCTTCCAGATGGCCATCACCTAGGCTAGAAGGGTGTGGGAGTTGGCGGCCCTTTCATGCAGGGAAACCGTACTTAAAGGAGTTGTAAAGGTTTGTCTTTTATTTTCTAAATAGGTTCCTTTAAGCCAGTGTATTGTTGGTTCACTTACTTTTTCCTTCGATTTCCCTTCTAAATGTTTTTTTTCTTTGTATGAATTTCTCACTTCCTGTTTTTCCTCAGTAAGCTTTCCACCATCATCCGAGCGGTGGAAAGTCATTTAGAACAGCTTACTGAACACCTTACTGAGGAGGAACAGGAAGTGAGAAATTCAGACAAAGAAAACAAAGAAAAAAAAAACATTTAGAAGGGAAATCGAAGGAAAAGGTGAGTGAACCAAAAATGCACTAGCTTAAAGTAACCTATTTAGGAAATTAAAAAACAAACCTTTTACAAGCCCTTTAATCCTTCACCACGACGGGGGTTGTATTGCCACCTGTTCCATCCTTTTTGCCAAAGGTAGTGTCGGCCCTTCATTTCAATCAGGACATTATTTTGCCTTTCATTCTCTCGGCCTCGTTCGGCGGAAGAAAGGCATTCTTTGGACGTTGTACGAGCAGTCAAGGTTTATTTGTCTAGATCTGCGGACATCTGAGGATCAGACTCCTTTTGTTGTTTTACCAGAAGTACCCAAGAAAGGGCAGGCAGCTTTTATTGCCAATTGGGTCCGTGAATTGGTCGTTCAGGTCTGAAACGTAAAGCTCAGTCTACCAGGGGTGTAGGAACCACCTGGGATTTTCGCCATCAGGGATCTATGGCTCAGATTTGTAAGGCTGCTACCTGGTCTTCAGTGTATACGTTCAGGACTATTGCTCTGGGACATCCCAGTAGGTAATTTTTAGCCTGACTCTGTGTCCCATGATGTATGAAAAAGAAAATAGGATTTTTTTCGTCATACTTACCTGTAAAATCCTTTTTTCTGCAAGAATATAAAAAATTCAGAATGAAAACATTTCTGCAAAGCATAGGTGTGTAGGTGAAATTGCATCTGCTGAGGTTCTAAAAGCGAACAGCCTAATGTAAGACTATTTGGTTGTCCCTTATTTTTATTTTATTTTTTTCAGGGTCTGCAGCCTATCCAGACTTCACTAATCCAGATATGAGGGCCTGGTGGTCCAGCATGTTCTCGTATGACCATTATGAGGTAAACTACCTGCACTTTAGTCTATTCTGATTCTGCAGCTTTTTTTTTTTTTTTTTTTCTCTTTTTTTTTTTTCTTTTTTTTTTTATTTATTTTTATTTTATTTATACATTTACTTCTCTTCTTGCCTTTTGCCACCAGGGGTCCACGGAAAATTTGTTTGTTTGGAATGATATGAATGAGCCGTCTGTGTTTAACGGTCCAGAAGTGACAATGCACAAAGATGCTGTACATTGGGGTGAATGGGAGCATCGCGATGTACATAATATATATGGACTCTATGTGGTGAGTATAAAACTTGAAAACTGATCATTTTTGTCCAGATGCTAAATTCCAGCTTTGTGGAAGATTCTTAGGAGAAAAACATTGTGAAACGACAAAAGAGGCTTCTGAGGGGAAAATTTAGTGACAGACTAGACATTGGAGTGTGCAATGCAAAAATAGTGCAGTAGCTAGTCTACATGGTGAAGTCTGCGCATTTGTTAAATTAAAATTTCTGTTGCTTTTAGGGTAGATTCAAACGTTTTAGTCTGTTGTGGAGCATTGACATGCGTTGTGTTAAGGCAGCTTATTCTTAATCACTTCCCGCCCATAGGCTGTCTTATGATGTCCTGGACTTTGAGTGGGGTTATCTGAATGATGCCTGCAGCTACAGGCATCATGCAGACATAAAAAGTTGCAACGACCACCAATTTATTCCCTGTGCTCTCCACAAAAAAAAAAAATGTGTGTGATAGAGAGATAGATATAGATATAGATATATATATATATATATATATATCTCTATCTATCTATCTATTAGTGGGGTATGTTTGGGGGTTCTAAGTAATTTTCAAAAAAAAATTAAACTTTTACATGTGCCAGAATTGGCCCAGATGGGAAGTGTTTAATGAGTTGGTTACCTTTAATATAAACACAATACAAAGGGCCAGAAAATGCACATGAGCCTTTTTCCCATTACTGTGTGTTGGGATGCCGTTTACAATAAATGTCTGTGCACTTTGCTAGGGCGAATGTTAACAAGTGAGATTGCCATTTTGGCTGTGAAAATACCTGATTATTTGAATTGCTGTGATAGGATGTGCTTCTGTTAAAGGAATCTGTCTTGAGAAACGAATTGTATACTGTATGACTTCTCCTGAAAATGCTCCTAGACTATCATACTTGACCCACTTGTTTTGTTTTAAGTTTTTGACCTGACATAATCTACAGGACTTCTGACTTTTCTTGGACTTTCCTGATTTGGTTACTTGCTCAAAGTCAGTGACGCAAACTGGAACCATTGGCCCATTATAACAGTCAAGCATTTTCATAAGAAAGACTTTACTGGTAGCCCCCATGTTTTTCTCATGGCAGAATTAGTTGCAATTTCTATTTACAATTAAAAGAATCTTGACATAGCTCAGGATTATCATATAAAATTTAAGTTACAGCTGTGGCACTACTGACCACCTCATGCGAGGTACTCTGGTTACTATACAATTTTTATCTGCTACTCTTGATGTGGTATAAATGGTACAGTTGTTAATGTTTTATCACAGGTTGATTTAAAATTCACTTCTTGCATTTCAGCACCAAGCCACTGCTGAGGGTTTGATCCATCGTTCTGGAGGAAAGGAAAGGCCCTTTGTCTTGACTCGAGCGTTCTTTGCAGGTTCACAACGTTATGGTAAGACTATACAGAAAGTAAAGATCTGGATGAACGTACAGGTCTTAAAGTGATTGTAAACAATCGCCTTGTAAAACAACTGATCAGTTTCAAATATAAATGAAAGGCAAAACATTTTTGTATAGATAGAGAAAAAAAATTATGTTTTTTTTTTTTTTGTTTTGTTTTTTATATCCCCCCCCCCCCCCCCATCCTTAAGTGATAACATTCCCTCTGTTCTCAGCTGCATAAGAGCTGGTGGGAGGAGAGGCAGAAGTACGCTGAGCTTCCCAGTGAATGTCTGTGCAGCAGGGGCATCTCAGGACAAGTCTGATTATTGGAGGAGACCCTTGGATTTACGAGCATAATCTGTTCCAGGACAATGCTCGTAATCCAAAGTACTCGCATATCAAAGCGAGTTTGCCCATTAAAGTCGATGGAAACGAAAATAATTTGTTCCACATTGACTTCAATGGCATGCAATACCGCATGTAGTCAGAGGTGAGAGCCTCGTAAACAGCCGCAAAGGCCCAAGGACAGTTCGGCTGACCTCTAACGGAGAATTTCCGTATCTTTCCGATCGGCTCTGGCGCTCCCCCACACACACCTCAGGCCAAACGCGGTACTGCACACCACTTTGGCCTGAATCTTGCTCGTTTTGCAAGTCAAAGCTCGCAAACCAAGTTAAGATTTTTAAAAATATAGTGCTCATATTGCGAAAACGCTCGTTAACCGCGTTACTCACAATCCAAGGTGCCACTGTACACAAAGTTCCCAGCCTAGCTAGAGAACAGACCACAGTGTGCTCTCCTGCTTAGTGTGGTCAGTTTTTAATAGGAAAGCAGAGCAACTGGCAGGAACACCAGGGATTTCCCATAAAGGAAGCAATACAAAGAGAAACATGATACTTTCTCATGCAAGTACATGGCACAGCAGGCACACATCAGTAATGTGAAGTGTTTGGGTAACAAATGCTTTGTTATGTTTTGTTTATCAGGTGCCGTATGGACAGGTGATAATGCTGCTGAGTGGGGGCACTTGAAGATCTCCATCCCCATGTGTCTAAGTTTGGGTCTTGTTGGCATTTCATTCTGTGGAGGTTGGTGTTAATAACTAAAGGTACTTTGCTATTTTGTCTTGCTTTGATTGTTCACGCAGCTTTCTAACCTGCTGCTATATTCTTTCCCTTCACAGCTGATGTTGGTGGCTTCTTTAAAAACCCAGAGCCTGAACTACTGCTTCGCTGGTATCAAGCTGGTGCTTATCAGCCTTTTTTCCGTGCTCACGCTCATTTGGATACACCTCGTCGGGAGCCCTGGTTACATGGAGAGACCAATACAGACCTGATACGTACAGTTCTTCGTGAAAGATATACTCTTCTTCCCTACTGGTATACATTGTTCTACAATGCCCATCGTGATGCAGAGCCTGTCATGAGGTGAGCTGGGTCCCTGTGCAAAATGTAATGGAAAGTGCTATTCATATGGTATCCTACAGTACTATATGTTGTCTATTTCAGACCTCTCTGGGTTGAATTTCCTACTGATGTGTCTATCTTTGCAATGGATGATCAGTACATGCTTGGTAAGTAATGTGTGTACTTTTTCTTTTTTTTTTTTTTTTTTTGCAATATATTATGTGTTTGCATTGTCAGAGTACACTAGAATTGACGCGTGGAACGTTGGATCACTATGATAGTATTTGGGTTAATTTATTGGTTATTTCCCTTCATGTCGTTATATAGGCTCCGCACTCTTGGTCCACCCTGTAACGGAAGCCAATGCTCGTGAAGTTGAAATTTATCTGCCAGGGGCCGGAGAGGTAACAACGCTGTCATCATTTCCTGACACTGACACTTCAGCCATTAATGATTTCTAACAGCCCCATTTTTTTTTTTTTTTTTGTGTGTAGGTCTGGTATGATGTACGTAGCTATCAGAGCTATAAGGCACCACAGAAGTTTTACTTGCCAGTTACCATCAGCTCAGTGAGTATGAGCAAATACATAATGTTATACCATGTTTATCGTTTTTGTTTTGTAATGTCTGTGATCTTCAATTTAATATATATTTATTTATTTTTTCTCCCCATCTGTTCTGTGCAACCAATGTTCTCTTGTTTAATGTCGCACTTTTATTTCCAGATACCAGTTTATCAGCGGGGCGGATCTATAATTCCACGGAAGGACCGTCCCAGAAGATCCTCAGAATGTATGCAGACTGATCCCTTTACTTTATATGTAGCACTGGACCTCCAGGTTAGTACCAGTAGAACTCCTCCTATTTCTTTGGTTTAGCCTAGGGTGACCATAGATGGACATGGGTCTACCAGGATGGGAAGACATCTGACACTAATACTGTTTTTTCCCTGTCCAATTCATGGATGGACACAGCACATTTCCCCTATTTAAAAAAGGAAGCTATTGGGCTGTAAAGACCTTTTTCAGGTTATTGGAAAATTGCATATCTACATTCTTCTTTAATTTCTGTTTTGGTAACCATAGCAACCAGGACAAATGGGGGTATCTAGGAGAGACAGACAGCAAAATCGTAACAGAAGTTCTAATCCTTCCCTACTTCATCCAAAACTACATACACATGAAGGCCTCGTGCACACTGGATGTTTTTTCCTGCCTCTAAACTCCCCTGCATGTAAGCCTGTGTTTCCATGAACACACAGGCTTTTTGCAGCGTTTAGAGGCAGGAAAAAGAAAGCCACTCTTTTTTGGTAGAAAAAAATCTTCTGCCATTTACTAAACGTGCTTCATTGCTAGGCACCTTTTTAGCACTTCAGCTTTTATTAATTTCAATGGCCAGAATAAATTAAAGTTCTGGCCAATGAAATAAACATCCAAACGCTGCTAAACTTGTTTGAAAAAATGCAGCTTAGGGGAGTTCTTGGTGCTAATTTTTTCCTGTCGGGAGAAACTGCATTTTACAATAAACCATTGTGCATGAGGCCCTAGGCTACATGTACACGATCTACCCCTAAACGTAACTCTCCTGGCAGCAGAAAAACCCTAAATGCAACATAAAAGCGGTACCACGTTTTTGCCTCGTTTAGCGTTTGGAGTTTATTAGCCACTTATTGGCCTACTGGGCACTATTCTCCCCTTCCTGATCAAGCCAATTTTCAGCTTTTAGTGCTGTCACACTTTGACAATTGTGCGGTCATGCAACACTACCCAAACAAAATTATTTTATTTCCACACAAATAGAACTTTCTTTTGGTGGTATTTAATCCCCACTTGTTTTTTTATTTTTTGCTAAAAAAAAACGAAAGAAGATTGAACATCAAAAAAAAATGTTTTCATAGTTTGTTATATCATTTTGCAAACGGGTAATTTTTTTTCTCCTTCCCTGATGAGGCTGCACTGGTGGGCACTGTAGGGACTGTACCAATAACCAGCTTATATTTACATTCTTGATCCGCTGTGATTTGACATAGCTGAGCATATGGTAAAGAGCCACTGATTGGCTTTTTACCTCAATCTGTGATCAGCAGTGTCCTCTGGACACTGATTACAGTGCGTGCTTCCCATGCGATCACGGGAGGCCGTCGTATAAGGACTATCCATTTGCGTTGTAGCCGGCATTCGGCTATAGCACAGTTGGCCATTTGTAATTTGACCAGAATACTTGTCGTTTAAAAATAATAAATGTCCAAGTGCTAAACTTGCATGCGTGTTTGCCGCACGTCACATTTTATGGCCATAATGTTCCTTTCCTGAACGCGATTCTTCTGCGTTCAGTTGAGGGATGTTTAACTGACCCTAAACTCTGGTAAAAACTTGTGTGCACATGGGGACACAGGCTTTTATTGAGTTGTGTTTTTAAGAGGTTTGGCAAGAAAAAGGCAAAAGCTCCCAAATTCATGTTTAGGAGCAGCAGTGTACATGAGGCCTAAGGGATGCATGGTGTGAACAAGCCCTTATTTAACTTTTTTATATTGCTCTTTTTGATTAGGTCTGTCTACTTTATTTATGTTTGTTTTAGGGAGAAGCACAAGGTGAATTGTATTTGGATGATGGCCACAGCTTTAATTACCAGCAAAATGAGTTTTTATATAGACAATTCAATTACAGCCATGGACAGCTAACTTCAAGGTAAGATTACAAAAATATATGAATTCTCATTGATATCTGGAACTAGTATGAACTAAAGTAGTAGTGATTTTTGAGGCTTTTTTTTTTTTTTTTTTGTTTTTTTCTTGGACATTTTAAAGGACAACTAATAAATTCTGACAAACACATTATGGGCCCACTTATGGGCCTTTTATGCTCCTTTGCCATTGGAAGGGTGTGTGTGTGTGTGTGTGTGTGTGTGTGTGTGTATATGTATATGTATATGTATATGTGTATATATGTGTATATATGTGTATATATATATATATATATATATATATATATATATATATATATATATATATATATATATATATATATATATATATATATATATATATATATATATATATATATATATATATATATATATATAATCTCCCTGGAACCTCCTGATAACACGGAGCAACGGTATAATAAACAAAAAATAATAATGAAAAAACAAGTCCATGTACAGAAAAGTCTGTATGTGCATGTGAAAAAAAGCTCAAATAATTCACAGCATGCAGTGCAGGTAAATAAAGGTAACCAGATATCCTCCACCGCACACAAGATGGCCTCTCACCTCACAAATTCAACCTAAAAAGGTCACAGGGCATAAAATCACACTAGAAAGATCCTAATCCCACACGTCAGAAGAATGGCTGATAGGTCAGCAAGCATCAAAATTAAATCGGATCCTGCAGTTTCGCCACACCATATGAATAAACAGAAAAGGCAACCTAGTTCTCTCTGGTTTGGCAGTTTAATGGGGTTAAAAACATATACAAAAACAACTCGCATGTTAAAGCATTCAAACCGCGAGTGCCAACAGATACATTATGTAAACGCACACAGACGGCAGTGATCGCGAGTGATGTCCTACGTGGCTCCTCCCCCCCGTACGCGTTACATCCGTGGGCGGGACTTCATCAACGTGGGGCAGGAAGACAAGCAGACGTCCCGCTGTTAACTTATGTAGTGTCATGGCAACCGCTCGGCTACCAATCTGACCCTCATAGATGGATACAGCCAATCATGACTCGATCACACAAGATAAACATCTCTAGTATCAGAAAGGCAGCCCGATCACTGATTACGGAGGCCAAAAATAGATTAAAAGGTGCACATATTAACAAATGCCTACAGACTGGTCAATTACTGCATAGATAAGTATAAAAATATAAAAACGGGAAGAAAAACTTCCACTGATATACCATATTTATACTCAATATTTCTAGAAGCAAAAAATATAAATACTACACCTCTATTAAAAAAGGGAAACAACAAGTTAACCCTTTCATTTTAGAATTAGAACGTCATCCACGATCACCATTAACCACTTCAGCCCCGGACCATATTGCTGGTCAAAGACCACAGCACTTTTTGCGATTCGGGACTGCGTCACTTTAACTGACAATTGCGCGGTCATGCGATGTGGCTCTCAAACAAAATTGGCGTTCTTTTTTTTTTTTTTCCACAAATAGAGCTTTCTTTTGGTGGTATTTGATCACCTCTGCGGTTTTTAGTCTTTGCGCTATAAACAAAAATAGAGCGACAATTTTGAAAAAAATGAATATATTTTACTTTTTTACCATAATTAATAAATATCCCCCAAAAATATATAAAAAAAACAATTTTTTCCCTCAGTTTAGGCCGATACGTATTCTTCTACATATGTTTCGTACAAAAAAATCGCAATAAACGTTTGGTTTGCGCAAAAGTTATAGCGTTTAGAAAATGGAGGGTAGTTTTATGGCATTTTTATTTTTAACTAGTAATGGCGGCGATCAGCTTTTTTTTTTATATATATATATATATATATATATATATATATATATATATATATATATATATATATATATATATATATATATATATATATATATATATATATATATATATATATATATATATATATATATATATATATATATATATATATATATATATATATATATATATATATATATAAAAAAAATTTTTTTTGGTACTGCGACATTATGGCGGACACTTGACAAATTTTTGGGACCATTGGCATTTTTATAGCGACCGGTGCTATAAAAATGCATTGATTACTATAAAAATGCCACTGGCAGGGAAGGGGGTTAAGTATGTTCCCTGGGTGTGTTCTAACTGTAGGGGGGGGGTGACTCACTAGGGGAAATGACTGATCGCTGTTCATACATTGTATAAACGGACGGTCAGGCATTTCTCCCCTGACAGGACTTGGGGCTGTGTTTACACACACAGTTCCCGGTTCTCGCTCTGTAACGAGCGATCGTGGGTGCCGGGCGATGATCGCGCCCGTCGCAGTCAGGGAGGCACGCGTGCGCGCGCCCCAATTGGATGCTCGGCGAGATGATGTATAGCTACCTGATCTCGCACAGCAGAGCCGACCTGCCACAGTACAACTGCGGCGGCTGGTTGGCAAGCAGTTGGTACAATATAAATGCAATACAAAATGATAAATAATATATATACCTATTCTTCTATAAAAATCCATAAAATTAAAACAAGAGAGAAAATATAATAAAAATATATTTTATCTATTAGAAATAAAACAATTTTAAATCAAAATCCACATTTAAGCCTGCAGGTGACATAACCTTAGTTTCGAATATCCAGAATGATTCACGACGGCTAAGTTGGCAAATGAAATGTCCACCCCTCCAATGTTTAGATACTTTTCTCTAGTCGTCTTCCAGGACAGCCTCTTGAGACCTTGGGCTCCTCCCTCCGGGACAGGAAACACGTACACCCTTTTCTTTAAAGGGCGGTCCTCTAGATCTCCTCCTCAGTTATTGTGTTTCCTGCCAGAAGGGAAGGAGCACGTTTTTTAAGGGACTTTTAAAATGCTGGATTCCCTCTCTGCCTGGTACCCCTCTGCTCCTGCTAGGAAGAGAAAGGTCACCGTTTTTTCACTGCTGTCTAAAGCTCAGAGAGAGTGGGAACCCTTGATGTCGGCATCCCCCCCCGCAGTACCCAGTACCTGTTGCGTTGGTCTCCTTCTGAGGGCACAGCGCGGTACATCAGCTATGGCGGCGGCGAGAGACGCTGGCTGGCCATGCCGCTCTGCACTGCAGATCCTCTTCCGGAGCGGCGCTGAGGGGCGGGACGGATGCGTTCCACAAGGCGGAAGTGCGTCACCGGAACGGCGTCATCAAGGGGCGCTGTCGAAACCTAGTCCCATTCGACTTAAGCGCGGCAGTGGAAGGAAGGCACACGGAGCGGTGTGTTCCATACGCAGCCGGGCTGTTTAAGGACACAGGACCGATGGAGGAAGCGAGGCAGGCTACAGACTCCGGGTCCACCGGCTCCGGCGTCTCCCAGGTAAGGGGGGCTAGGCTGACTCTTCACTTACCTTGGGGGGACATGGTCTGAATTATCTCAGGACCTTTTCTCCCTCCCTGGGCAGGGCCTGTGGTGGAGGGCTCCCCAGCACTTACCTTTTCTGACACACGGGTGGCTGTCAGGGGGCATTGTCTTTTATACTAAAGCATGGTGTTTGTGTTTGATTTTAGGTCAAATCTCATGACTCTGTGGCAGAATGCCAAAAAGTCTTATCATCTGTAAAAGATGAGCTAGCATCCACTTTCAAATCTTTCCGGGGAATGATGGATAGGATGCAGATGCCGTCCCCGGTATATAGGACCCCTAGTGCCCCGTCCTTGGCAACTCCGGTCGAAGGGGATGAGCATGAGGAGGAGGAAGCAGGAGGGTCCACTCGGTCCCAGGCTTCCTCTCAGGTAGATTCAGCTTCTGGCTCTGAGCTAGAAGAAGAAGACTCTTCCAGGGGGACTAGATATAGACTGTCTCTAGAAGATGTGGGAGACTTGCTTAAAGCAATATATGAAACCCTAGAGATCCGAGAGGAACAGGTCCAGCTATCTAAGCACGACCAACTTTATCAAGGTAGTGCTGTAAAAACCAGGTGTTTTCCTGTTCATAAGTCGTTGGTGGAAACGATCTTGTTGGAGTGGGAGCAACCAGAAAAAAGACCTTTTTTTGCAGGGAACCTAAAGCGTAGATATCCTTTTGAGGAAGATACTACGCTCCCATGGAACAAAGTTCCAAAGCTAGATGCACCTCTGGCCAGGGTGTCAAAAAGAACTGACCTGGCCTTCGATGACCTTGGAACACTTAAAGATCCAATGGATAAAAGGGGTGACATCATTTTAAAAAGGGCTTGGGACGCTTCCACTATTGCACTTAAGCCAGCGTTGGCGGCTACCTGCGTAGCCAGGAACTTGGAGTGTTGGCTTAATCAACTCCAAGCGCATATCACTGCTGGTACATCCAGGCAGCAGATTTTAAAATCTTTCCCGTTACTCTTGAAGGCGGCTGGCTTCCTAGCCGATGCTTCCTCAGAATCGGTGAAGCTTGCAGCCAGATCTGCAGCGTTGGTCAACGCAGCCAGAAGGTCGGTCTGGTTAAAGACATGGACGGGTGACGCCGCATCAAAATTAAAACTCTGCGGCTTACCTTTTTCTGGCGATCACTTATTTGGTCCGGGTCTCCAGGAGGCACTAGAAAGGACACAAGATAAAAAGAAAGCCTTCCCGGAAAGAAAAAAGAAAGAAAATAAACGCTTTTTTCGAGGGTTTAGGCAAAGCCAGAAAGACCGGGATTCACATCCTAAAAAACATTGGGTGGGCCAAAAGGGACGTGGAAGAGGAGGAATCTTGTTTAACCCTCCTCAGGTTCCCCCCAAAACCCAGTGACACTCAGGTCCCTGTGGGAGGAAGATTGGGGGAGTTCCTCTCACAATGGACAGAATTAACAGTCAGTCCGTTTGTACACGACCTCATAGAAAACGGCTACAGGCTGGAATTCTCAGTTCCCCCTCCCCCAATATTTTTGGTCACTCAACCTCCCAGAGACCGGGAGAAGGCAGAGGCCCTGGGTCTCCTTTTAGGGGACCTGTTGGATCAGAGGGTTCTGTTGGAAGTTCCCCAGGAGGAGGAAGGTCAGGGGGTGTATTCACATGTCTTCGTGGTGAAAAAGCCCTCAGGAAAGTACAGACTGATTTTAAACCTTCGTCCCCTCAACAAGTGGGTCCGGTACAAACGGTTCAGAATGGAATCGATATTTTCAGTCACCAGTCTGATCTTCCCAAAGTGTTATATGGCCACCGTGGACTTACGGGACGCATATTTACACATTCCGATCCGTCAGGAATGCCAAAAATTCCTGCGTCTAGCGGTAAGACTGGGTTCTGCTACCAAACATCTGCAATTCAGGGCCCTTCCCTTTGGCCTGTCTTCCTCGCCAAGGATTTTTACCAAAGTCCTAGCAGAAGCCCTGGCACCACTGAGACTCCAAGGAGTAACAATAGTGCCTTACCTAGACGATCTGTTGTTCATAGCCCCGTCTGGTCATCAGTTAGAGAGCGACCTGAAGGTAGCCCTGTCTTTCCTGCGTTCCCTGGGTTGGCTGGTCAACGAAGAAAAATCGCAGATGATACCATCACAGGAGGTGATGTACCTGGGATACAGAATATCCTCAGTAGAAAAGAAGATTTTCCTTCCCCAGGAAAAAATTCTCAAACTAGATCAGGCGGTTGCTTTTCTCCAGACGAATCAGGAGATCAGCATAAGGCAAGTTATGCGAGTTCTGGGTCTGATGTCGGCCTGTTTTCCGGCGGTACCCTGGGCCAGATTTCATTCGCGTCCTCTCCAGGCACATATGCTCAAACTTTGGAGTGGCAGGAAGGAGGATTTGGACCTCACAATACCTATCCCAAAGAGCATTCAAAGAAACCTATGGTGGTGGAGAGCCAGAGAAAACCTGGACAAGGGTCTTCTCTGGGATCCGCCAGTGGCTCTGGTAATGACCACCGATGCCAGCAGGGGGGGTTGGGGCGCCCACCTGGGAGAAGTTTGGACCCAGGGTCAGTGGTCGTCCTCGGAGGTTCTTCGGTCATCGAACCAAAAAGAACTGTTAGCACTTGAAGCCCTGAATGGCTTTTAGAACGGCTATCTAGTGGGTCAGCATCTACAAATCAGGACAGACAACGCTGCCACAGTAGCTTATATAAACAAGCAAGGAGGCACAAGGAGCCCAGCCCTACAGGCAACAGCTACACAGATCTTGATCTGGGCAGAGAAAAATCTGGTACACCTTTCAGCTGTCCACCTAAAGGGCTCACTGAATACCCTGGCAGATTTCCTCAGCAGACAGGTAGTATGTCAGGACGAGTGGTCTCTAGACCAGGAGACTTTCTACCAGATAGTCTCACTCTGGGGACTACCAGAGGTGGACCTGTTCGCAGCAAAGGAGAACAGGAAGGTTACAACATTTTTTTCCATTCACCCACAAGACGAAGCGAAGGGGATAGATGCCTTTTCACATCCTTGGCATTTCAGCCTGGCATACGCATTCCCTCCAGTGAGGTTGATTCCCAGGGTAATCCAAAAATTTCTCAGGGAACCTGCGGATCTGATTCTGATCACGCCTTTCTGGCCCAAGAGGCCATGGTTCGCCAGCCTGTGGAGGCTGGCCCTGTATCCACCTTGGACACTTCCAGAGAAAGTAGATCTACTGTCTATAGGTCCAGTCCTTCATCCTCAAATAAAGAACCTGAAACTAACTGCCTGGTTTCTGAAGAGCAACTATTGAAAGCACGGGGTTTTTCAGATAAAGTGGTCACGACTCTCTTAGGGTGTCGCAAACCGGTAACTAGAGCAATATACTCTAAGGTGTGGAAAAAATTCAATTCCTGGAAGATACAACAAGGAATGAATCATTCTGGCATCCCAGTAGTGCTAGAATTTTTGCAGGCAGGTGCGGACTTAGGCTTATCAGTCAGCACTCTCAAAGTACAGGCGGCTGCCTTAAGTATTTTTTTGGATGTACCTCTTCAACAGGATCGCTTCGTCAAAAACTTTTTCAAAAGTCTGACAAGATCTAATCCAACTAGGATTAGAGCCTGTCCCTCTTGGGATCTGTCCTTGGTACTAAAGGCTCTTACTAACAAACCATTTGAACCGCTGGAAGAGTCTTCTCTGAAACATGTTACCCTTAAGACAGTCTTTCTAGTGGCCATAGCCTCAGCCAGGAGAGTCAGCGATCTTCAGGCCCTCTCTATTAGGGAACCCTTCCTATCTGTATTTGATGATAGGATAATTCTTAGGACGGATCCTAGCTTCCTACCCAAGGTAGCCTCTACCTTTCATAGGACTCAGGACATTGTCCTACCAACCTTGCTTTCCTCTTCAGAAAATGATGAAGGGGAATTTTTGTCCTTATTGGATGTTAAAAGAAGTCTTTTATTTTACTTAGAAGTCACAAAGGAATTTAGACTATGTGACTCACTTTTTGTTAACTTCTCAGGTGCCCGCAAGGGTCACAGAACATCAAAATCCTCTATTGCCAGATGGCTCAGGATGTTGATTGTAGAAGCATATACGTTAGGGGGTAGGGAACCACCTACAGTTAAAGCACATTCTACTCGGGCAGTGGCGGTTTCCTGGGCAGAAAGAGCAGGAGCGTCCCCGGAAGAGATCTGTAAGGCGGCAGCCTGGACATCTTACTCAACCTTTGCAAGACACTACCGGTTGGACCTGCTGTCAGACAAGGATCAGGCCTTCGGACGAAGGGTCCTCCAGACAGTAGTCCCACCCTAAAAACCAGTAAGTTCTTGCTTGTCATCTCAAGAGGCTGTCCTGGAAGACGACTAGAGAAAGACCGGAGTTAGGCTTACCGGTAACTCTGTTTCTAGGAGTCTTCCAGGACAGCCGGAGTTTTTCCCACCCGGTGTCTGTTAAGGAACTGTAATTGTGGTGAAGATATAAAATGATCTAACGATGTGTTAGTAGACTATGTCTTTCAGGATCTTCTGGTATTTCTCGGGCAAACTGAGGAGGAGATCTAGAGGACCGCCCTTTAAAGAAAAGGGTGTACGTGTTTCCTGTCCCGGAGGGAGGAGCCCAAGGTCTCAAGAGGCTGTCCTGGAAGACTCCTAGAAACAGAGTTACCGGTAAGCCTAACTCCGGTCTTTTCGATCCCCCAAAACTTTAGACCTTTGGGGTCTCGGTGACATTTTCTGAAATGTCGGGAGACGCTATAGTGTTTTCACTCCCCTTTTAATGTTACTGATGTGTTATATTTTCTTGTTTTTTAATTTTATGGATTTTTATTTTTATATATTTGTATATATGAATTAATAGGTATATATTCTTTATCATTTTGTATTGTATTAATGGTGATCGCGGATAACGTTCTAATTTTACAATGAAATGGTTAACTTGTTTCCCTTTTTTATTTTTTCTTCGTTTAACAGAAGTGTATTTTATATTTTTTTGCTTCTAGAAATTGAGTATAAATATTATATATCAGTGGAAATTTTTCTTCCCGTTTTTTTTATATTTTAATTTTTATACTTCTCTATGCAGTAATTGACCAGTCTGTAGGCATTTGTTAATATGTGCACCTTTTTATTCTATTTTTGGCCTCCGTAATCCGTGATCGGGCTCCCTTTTTGACACTAGAGATGCTTAGCTCATGTGATACACAAGTCATGATTGGCCCTATCCATCTATAAGGGTCTGATTGGTAGCTGAGCGGTTGCCATGACACTACATAAGTTATCAGCGGGACGTCTGCGTGTCTTCCTGCCCCACGCTGATGAAGTCCTGCCCACGGACGTAACGCGTATGGGAGGAGGAGCCACGTAGGACGTCACCCGCGATCACCGCTGTCTGTGTTTACATGCTGTATCTGTTGGCACTCGCGGTTTGAGTGCTTTAACATGTGAGTAGTTTTTGTATGTTTTTAACCCCATTAAACTGCCAAACCCGAGAGAACTAGGTTGCCTTTTTTGTTTGTTTATATGGTGGATCGAAACTGCAGGATCCGATTTTCATTTTGATGCTTGCTGACCTATCAGCCATTCTTCTGACGTGTGGGATTAGGATCTTTCTAGTGTGATTTTTATGCCCTGTGACCTTTTTTTAGGTCGAATTTGTGAGGTGAGAGGCCTTCTTGTGTGCGGTGGAGGATATCTGGTTACCTTTATTTACCTGCACTGCATGCTGTGAATTATTTGAGCTTTTTTTCACATGCACATACGGACTTCTTTCTGTACATGGACTTGTTTTTTTTTTTTTTTTTTCATTATTTTTGCGCTGCACTGTATTATTATACATTCTTTTTAGGGATTTTATTAAGAATTCATCCTGAATGCTGGCTTGCATTTTTTGTTTTGGTTTCATATAATTTTTTCAGCGCTAAATACTTCATATTTAACACAGCAACTGTCCAGTTTCTCTATCTACCATGAAAAATCTAGAATATCTGCTGATTATTACATGATTGTGAAATTATCTAAGTGCAGCATTTCTGGGAGAAATGATAGGTGGCAGTACACTTTATTTTAGCCATTCTATTGAATGAGGCACAAAATGATTACAACGGGGAGAAAAGTGAGTGCAAAACAGAAAATGATTTCCTAAGTTTCTTTTAATATTGACCACAAAAAAAATCATGTTTTTATCAGCTCATTGGATCTTCATGGAAAGTTTGAGACTCCTGCCTGGCTAGAGAGAGTTGTAATCATTGGAGCATCAAAGCCCAACACCATCAGTCTTCGTCTGTCAGGTAAGCAGCACCCACACCCTGCATGAAAGTACTTTCTCATGGTAAAGCTAGGTAAATGTACAATGTATCTCTGCTAGAGGGAAGTGTGGTTCTCTAGAGGGAAAAAACACAAACTACAGATTAAATAATCAAAGCAATCGTGTGATCGGGATCTGTTCCCCCTGGGTCCTAATCATTAGAGACTCGAGGCTGTCGCCAACAGCCCGATCTCTGTTGGGAGCGCCCAAGTGAGCTTCAAGCAAGAACATGTGCAGTGCCAGGTCCCTATGGCATAAAGCCCTGCCCCCAGCTGGTCAGGTCTGTATGCTGTATGGGGGCCTATCATTCTAAACATTCCTCCTTTTTGCTATAAAGTAAAACTACAAGAGGGCTATGTTTAGTTTAGCTGCACAGGCGTTCTATCCATTCCCATTTAGGCAGTCCCACTTATGTCAGTTGGGAAACAGCAGCTGCACAAGAATGCACAGGTCTTTCGATCAGCGGCTCTCCCTGTCAGAGGGGGGTCTGCGCTGATTATCAGCACATTGATTATCCACGCAGCCCTCATGAGAGGTGCCCATCAGCCACCAGTCTGTGCTGCATCAGTAACGCCTGTCAGTTCTTATCAAAGTGCCCATCAGTAATGCCTTTCAGTGCCCTTCAGGTGCCAATCAATAATTGCCTGTCAGTAGCTCCTCATCAGTGCTGCCTATTGTGTGCCACCTATCAGTGCTGCCTCATCAGTGCCCATTCATTAGTGCAGCCTCATCAGTGGCCATCAGAAGGAGGAAACTATTTTATAACCGAAACAAAGAAACTTTTTCTTTCTTCGTTTAGCAAATCTATGCAATGTCCGGAAATTTTATTGAGTTTTCCGGCAGTTCAAAAGTGAAAAGAGGAATAGAAGGCATCAATTACATATAAAAAAAAAACGGGTATTCTATGACATACCATTAAAGCTGATTGGTTTCCATGCAGAGCTGCGGCAGATTTTGCGCACTCCTGTTTTAGTAAATCGGCCCAAAAATTGGCAGCCAGAAGGTAGTGATATGTTAAGGAGGAAAATCTATGTGATTAATACAGTACATGTAACCATTCTTTCAATAAAACCATAACTGAATTAATACCCCGTTTTTTAGTTTACTACTTATGAAGTACAACATGCGTGCACAGGGGGTGTGCCTAGGCACACCCTGATCATGTGCGGTGCCCATTCCCCCTACTTTGTGGGCTTCACGGCTCTGCAGTGCTGCTGGCTTCCCTCTTCTCCCCCTGGCTGCTGTGGGGGATGTTTCAGAATGGATAATTGGGGAAGGGGCTGGTAAATATGTAATTTTCTGGCCCCTTCCTTTTCTAAATGAACGGTCAATACACTCGCTCACTGTGTCCATTCATAACTGAAAAATGGTAAACTGTGTTTAATATGTTTCAGTTTGTAAATGAACGGGAAACCACAGAGCACTGCCCATTCATTCACTATCCAGTGCAGCTGAGGCTGCAGAGAAACGTGTATGTGTTTGAGCTTTGGGGTGCACACCCTAATGCAATAGGCTGCACACACCTATGACTGACCCCTTCCCTTTCTGAATAAACACAGTGAGTGATCAGTAGCGTGTGTTTGAGCTTTGGGGTGCACACCCTAATGCAATAGGCTGCGCACACCTATGGTTATTTATTTAAATTTACATAAATGCCTTGCAGCTGACTTTAAAAAATGATCTGGGTTGAGCTTGCATTAACATTCTGACTTATTTTCTGCAGATGGAACAGAAACACAGCTGGAGTTTGAATATGATTCTCAAACCTCTGTACTTACTGTAAGAAAACCTGGAGTGAATATTTCATCAGACTTCACAATGTCCCTACGATAACATCACTAATACACAGAGTGGTGAAGGGGAGGGGGAAGCAAAGACATTTTCTCCCCAGGTGTAAGGGGGGGGCGGGGCGGGGGTGGACATCGTTCATGGACCAAATGTTAGACTAGAGACCAGAATGTGCCGAGTGTGTGTGTCTGTGTGAGTGCGTTTGTGCGTTTTTTCTTTTTTTTGGGTATTGCCCAACTGCACTTGAGTGTACATAGATTGTTTAATGCACTGTACCTGTCCCAAGTATCTATAAGACACGGGATTACCTCTTCTCAGAAAAATAAATGCAATCTTTTGTTGGCCCCTTTCAATCATTCCTGTCCACCATACCCTCCCCCCCTCCCCTGTCGGTCATCCAGCTTCACATCTCTCAATAACATAGCAGAGAAATGGATGACCAAACTTCCAAGAGAGGTCTAACAAACCTGTAGATGACAAACTCAGGGCTGCAGCCATTTATGTGCGAATGATTTTAAGCTGAAAATTGATTCACTAGACCTTGGCATTAATCTGGACAGCAACCCCCAAATCATGATTCCTCTTTGATCGACTTGTATCTGACAAGATACAGCCCAATATTGTGATCCTTCAAACCTAGGTCTGACTGGGGAGACTTTGTCTGCCTCCCTCCCCCCCCCTTTCAGTCTGATAATGAGTGCAAGTTTGGAGGAAAGTATCATGTGGTAAAGATTTTCTATGAAACTCTTCGTTTGTGGAGGGGGGGCAATGGAGCCATGGCTCATTTAATTGGAAATGTTTTGATAAAATAAATAAAACTATAAAATTATTTTGTTTGTGTGTACATCATATTCAAGAACAGTTCAGTTAAATTCCAGTTTTGATCCAGCTTGGCCTAAAATACTACTAATAGTGCAGAAGTTCCTTCAAGTGTTCAAATTGAACCCCGTGGATCAAACAGGTTGTATCGTTTCTTTTACATAAATGCATTATCGTAACACACACGTCAGTTTTTATAGCGAACCTGTTTTACCTAGATGCAGGAAAATAAAAGGGTTGATTTAATAAAATTGGAGAGTGCAAAATCTGGTGCAGCTCTGCATAGAAATCAATCGGCTTCCAGGCCATTTTGTTAGTGTAATTGAACAATCTGAAGTTAGAAGCTGAGTGGCTACCATGTACAGCTGCACCAGATTTTGCACACTCCAGTCTTAGTAAATCCACTCCAATATTTATTGATAGCCAAAGTTTTGGATAAAGTAGGGAAGAATTGGAGCCACTGTTAAATGTTTGTTGCTACAAAAAAATAAATGCTATATATGCACTTTACTTCTACCATTTCAGCTGCATGTATTCTTCCCTTCACTCCCCCGCCACTCAGGAATCCAGTACTAAAGACAGGAGGACCCCCCAGCCTTTTTCACTTATAAAATGTCACTTTTAGGGCCGGTTCACACTGCTGCAATGGATGTGGATGTGATTCGTACCGAACTGCAGTGCAAATTGCATGCGATCTCTGAGGCCGGATTCACACTAGTGCGGTGCGAATTTAAGCAGATCAGCTCTGTTTTAGATGTGAATTTGGAGACCTGAGAGGGAGAGGGGGAGGGGGAGTGTATTGAGCTGAATGAGAGAAATCCTGAATGCCTAGAAAACGCACATGTTTTTTCGGCAGTGCGAATGGATCGCACATATGTGAACCAGCCTCATTGAAATCAATGTATTTTATAATATTATGCAAATTGGATGCGGTTTAAGCCGCAACCAATTTGCATAGGTGTGAACCCGGCCTGAGATGTGATTTCAGCCATACAAATCGTATGGCTGAATATGCATTAAACTTGAACAGGACCCCTCTTTTTTTTTTTTTTTTTTTTTTACAGCCTAATCGGATTGCATGGGTAGTCACACCCATGCGATCCGATTCCTGTCCGAGTTTGCAGATCGCACTGTGATATGCCAACTGATTAGGGGGTGTCATTAACCGACACTCCCAGCAGTTCGCATAAAGCTGAACTGCCGCCAGGAAACATGCAATGCAGGAACCCGCAGTGAATTCACAGGGTTCCCGCATCGCAGCAGTGTGAACTGGCCCTAAAAGTAATACTTCAAACAACATACCTATCCCCACAGCAAATCCACCATTGTCGCAATACAATCTGCTGTTTAGCTGCCACACAGCGGGTCCCAGCTGCTATCTTTGTCCTCTTCGGCTGGCTGCCTCTTTCAGGTGTAAGCAGCTAGCATTATCAACGCCCTCAAAGATATACAGCAGAGGGGGGCGGGGCTGGCTACAATTGTGTGTGTGTGTGTGGGGGGGGCTCTGGCTATGTGCGTGTGTCTCTGGCTACAATTGTGGGGGGGGGCTCTGGCTGGAAAATGGGGACATTTTGCTGCATTGGTAGACATGGGCAGGCTGCATTTTTGGGCACGGATAAAGTTGTTGTTAATATTTATTTTTATAACTTAATTCTACATAAAACATTTAAGTGTAGTTTCATGAGGGCGGGATTAGGGGGCAGGACATGGTAGGGGTTGGGCGGGGCAACTGGTGGCGAGTATTCCTTGAGGCCTGGCTAGTAGCTCAGGACTTGAAATTTTGAGCCCTGCTATATCCTACCTATTGGACCTGCCCTCTGATTGTTCTCTACTGGCAGACAGTGCACTCTCTACTCCATTCCATCTGTGGTTCCTGGGTGCCATTCAGCCTTACAATTTTTCTCCTGGGCCTCCCACCTGTCTTTTTTTTTTTTTTTTTCTAAACTCACAAAAAAAACTTGGCTCAGTGGCGAATGGCCGTACAATGTTTGGTAGCCCTGAAATGAAAAAGGAGGGACCCCCCCCCCCTCTTTCCATTTGAACTGTGCTCCAGAATCAGAGATATCAAACGGATGGAACATCTGACATCTTCCCTAAATAATTCTCTTAATACCCACAACCAGGTATGGGAGCTGTGGGATGTGCTAGAAGCCCCAATAACCTCCTGTTCTCGGGAGGTGACACGTGGTTTGGGTCCCCGGGCATTGAGGAGGCTCTGGGGTGGGTGGTACTTGCCTCTTTTCTCCCTCACTACTCCTATTTCTTTACGCTTCTGAACCTTCTTACTATTTCTTTTTCATCAACAAGCAGTCTAGACTCTGTCGTGATACAGCAGCTCTGAATCACTCAACTGATCGGATGTTGCTCTACACTGTCTTTGGCTATTTGTTCTGCATATCTCACCCGAGTTTTATAGCAGGCAATACTGTATGTAGATGTCCTGCCAGATATGTGCTTTCTAGAATAATATGTGTATTTTTGTTTATTTTTTCTGTTGGAAAATGTTGAAAACCATTAAAAGTGTCAGTTTTCAAAAAGTTATGGGGACCAGTGACACTAATACAGTGATCAGTGCTCAAAATATGTGACTCTGACATTACCCGGTGCCATGCCTATATAAATCGTTGTGCACTACGCACACGGCATTACAGTGGGAGAGAGCATTGTGTCAACAGCCGAAGGAGAAGACCGGGCCAACACTAGTAAAAGAGTTGGAAGAAGATAGCGGAGGAGCCTGGCAGAAAGCACCGGAGAGTGTGGTGAAGAGGCTGGAGAGTCGGAAGATACATCTGAAGAAGACACCCCGGAGCTGCCTTTTAAATGACTTTAAAAACCTGTCTAGTGTGTTTTTTTTTTTTTTACACTATTTCCCCCCCCCAGGTGAATGGGTAGGGGTATGATGTACCCCATAATCATTAACATAGGGTGGGGGGCTGGGCTCTGGGGCTCCCAGATTCCAATAAGCCCTCCACCCGCAGACCCTGACAACCAACAGCCAGGGTTGTCGGGAAGGGGCCCTTGTCCTTTATCAACATGGGGGCAAGGTGCCACCCCCCCCAATGTTGAGGGCATATGGCCTGGTACAGCTCAGAAGGGGGAGGTGCTCGTTTGTCCCCACCCACTTTACTGGCTGCGCTGGTGCTCGGATAAGGGTTTGGGGGGGACAACCCCCACGCCGTTTTTTTGGCGTGGGTGTTCCCCTTAAAATCCTTACCAGACCGATGGGCCTGGTATGCTCATGAAGGGGGAACCCATGCCGTTTTATTTGGCGTGGAGTTCCCCTTCATGCCAAAGCGACTTCAGAAAAAAAGTAGTGCAGTAACTACTTTGAAGTCAGCACGATTTAAAGGGTCACTAAAGTAAAAAAATGTTTTGCTGAAATGACTGTTTACAGGGTATAGAGACATAAAAGTTACCTAATTCCTTTTAAAAATGATTAAAAATAGATAAAAATCAATCATATAATGTACCTGCAGTTTCACTTTCGTTTTTAAACTGGTTTCATGTTTCTGTGAAGTAAAGAGACCCACAGAACAAAAACAAACAAATCCAGGGCAGTGTTTTGTTTTTAAAATGAATCTGATTGGTTCTGAGGAGTTTTAGACACACAGCTTGGACCACAGTGAAAAGCTGCCATGAGATTTTTCATAAGGAGCCAGACAAGCAGGAAGTGTGGAGATCAGAGCAGAATTACAGCAACTTCAAAGCAAAAACGAACAATGAGGACATGAAACCAGGACTGCAGTAAGGTAAAGGAAGCTATTTAGCTAAAAAAAAAAAATTCCTTTAGTGATCCTTTAAAGTCGTGCCAATATGAATGGTAGTCATTCAAAATCATGGAGAATGACTTGTCATCAATTTTGCAGTCCAAAATCATAGGACAAGTCGTATAAGTGTGAAAGGGGGCTAACAGCGTTGCATAACCGCGCAATTACCAGTTGAAGTAGCGCAGTGCTAAATAGCAATACAATGTCCTGATTATAAAAGGAGTAAAACCTTCCTAAAGTCAAGTGGTTAATAAAAGTTGTATTACTGTATTATAAACCCTGAAAATGAATTTTGGAATTACATCAAGGCTCATATGAAACCCTGGTGATTGGGTGACTTTTATTCACACACGCAACCAGTGGCGGTGCGTCCATAAGGGCGCACGGGTGCCGCCCCCTCTCTCACCAATAGATAGATTCATGCATAGCATGAATCTATTTATGGCCGCCGCTGACATCCCCTATTCAGGCACCCAGCCTTTTTTGCTTGGCGCTCACAGTTCACCCAGCTGTGTTAGAAAAGCGAATGAATTTTCGCTTTCCTAACACTGAACTGCCTCTCCGCCAATCAGGTGCTCGGGTCTGTCACCCGTCACCTGATTGGCTGAAACGACAGGCGCTGTGATTGGATGCCTATAAGGCGTCCAATCATAGGAAAAGACATGGAGGACACTGCCATACCTCTCAACATTTGAGATGGGAATGAGGGACGCCTACTAGCAAATGTATGTAGGCATAGGACACGCCCCCTGCCACACCCCCTTAAAGCAGAATTAACAAAAAAAGGTTAGTTAAATCCACAAGTGATTTTTTTTTTTTTTACCAATACTTTATCCTTTATATTGGCTTTAAAAAATTACAAATGCAGCAATTTAGAATTTGAATGAAGGGTTTAGCACCGGGAAACACTTTTTGAAAGATAAAAAGTGCATTTTATATATGTGCTATATAGATCAGACTGAACTGAGGGACAAATGAGAAGGAAAGAGGGACGGCGGTTCCAAATCAGGGACAGTCCCTCCAAATCAGGGACAGTTAGGAGCTATGGACACCGCTCACAAGTGAAAATGGCGGGCGGACAGGGGCACAGTGACAGCATTTGATGGGGCACAGTGACAGCATTTGATGGGCACAGTGGGAGCATTTGATGGGCTTAGTGACAGCATTTGATGGGCACTGTGGGAGCATTTGATGGGCACAGTCACAGCATTCGATGGGAACATTGGGGCACAGTGACAGCATTCAATGGGCACAATGGGAGCATTTGATGGGGCACAGTGGGAACATTGGGGCACAGTGACAGCATTTGATGGGCACAGTGGGGGCATTTGATGGGGCACAGTGACAGCATTTGATGGGCAAAGTGGGAGCATTTTATGGGCACAGTGGGAGCATCTGATGGGGCACAGTGACAGCATTTGATGGGCACAATGGGAGCATTTGATGGGCACGGTCACAGCATTCAATAGGCACAGTGACAGCATTCGATGGGCACAGTGGGAGCATTTGATGGGGCACAGTGACAGCATTCGATGGGTCACAGTGACAGCATTCGATGGGCACAGTGGGAGCATTTGATGGGCACAGTGGGAGCATTCGATGGGCACAGTGACAGCATTCGATGGGAACATTGGTGCACACTGACAGCATTTGATGGGAACAGTGGGAGCATTTGATGGGCACAGTGACAGCATTCGATGGGCACAGTGGGAATCTTGGTGCACACTGACAGCATTTGATGGGAACATTTGATGGGGCACAGTGACAGCATTCAATGGGAGCGCTTGATGGATTGTGAGCACCAGCTGCAACTGCACGCAACGCAAACGTCTATCTATGCATTACATTATACTCAATACGTTTCTGTTAACCGTATCAATTCCTGCCGTGTGGAGTGTAACGTTCTGCTTTATTATTAGGGACAACACAACCCTCTCCTCCATCTATTCTATTCCTGCATTGTACAGACTTTATGTACCACGTTGCAGGCAGAGCGCTAGAGGCGCGATGACGTCATTAACCTGCGCGGGGTCACTTGAAAGGCCTCTATTTTCACTCATTGCTTCCGGGTCTGGTGCAGAGTAATGGGGACGTGACAACAATCAGGGGATGAGGAGAACAGCGCTCGTTTTCAAAGATAATTGTGAATGAATTGATGACAGACGGGACAGTCCTCAATGGTGTGCCGGGCATGTCCTGCTCGCTGTATCTGCCATTGCATGTTAGCAGTAGAATGTACATATAGGTCTGTATAGTGAGAGGGACAGCACAGGGGGGGGGGATGAATGCAGCCAGACAGACAGTCCAGAGGTCGGTGCAAGGCTCAGAAAAGCTTATCATTTGAAAAGGAGTGACCAAGAGTGTAATAAAGCAGATTCCAGTAAGTATTTGAATATTAGGTGTGATATAAAGTCTGTTACTTTTCATTTCCACTAAAGATGTAATACAGTCCCTCAGATATCTAGTGCTTGCTGTTATGGATTCACCATTGACATTAGCTTGATTGCTCACCGATCTCCTGAAATGGGGGGATCCCTGATGATTGGGGGTCTCCTACCCAATAGGCAGGGGTGGGCGCTCCATTCTCCCTCTGTATGTCAAAAACACCAGCCAGGAGGGTCAGTGCTTTCCCCCCTTAAAGGAAATCTTGTATAAGAAAAATACAAGATTTTTGCTATCTGCCATGACTTACCTGTCCCTCTGAAAATGCAAGTTGCTGTGATTAGCGCAGCGCCGTGCAGACTTCCTGGCGGGCTCTGCACGTGTACCATGCAAACACACTGGCTCATCCTTAGTGCTGTGGATCAATATGTCAGCCGCTTATTGATCCACAGCACTAAGGATGAGTCCGTGTGTTTGCATGGTACACGTGCAGAGCCCGCCAAGGAGTCTGCACGGCGCTGCGCTAATCACAGCCAGGGAGACATTGTCCTGATGCTCGGCTGCAGAGATCAGGAAATTTCTCCCTGGCTGTGATTAGCGCAGCGCCGTACAGACTTCCTGGCGGGCTCTGCACGTGTACTATGCGAACACGCTGGAGCTCATCCTTACACAGCACAAGTCAGACGTGTTGCCTCTAATGATGACTATCCTAGGTTTTGATCACTGCTGATTTACTGTACAAATCCTAGGCTTCATTGATGGGAGATACTACTGCAGCTGAGCGGTCTAGTTCTTATACAGTGAAGGGATCCTGCCACTTACCCTCCTTGCCTATTTACAGAATGTCTTCTATTCTGTTCACAAAATACAAGAAGTTTGTTAAAGCGGAGTTCCGGCCACAATTTCACTTTTTAAATATAAATACCCCTGTAATACACAAGCTTAATGTATTCTAGTAAAGTTAGTCTGTAAACCAAGGTCCGTTTTGTTAGGTTGTTACAGCATTTAGACACTTTATAAAATAGAAATCGACTGGGGCCATCTTAAGTGTGGGCATCATGAAGCCAGACTGTATGACTTCCTGGATTTCAGCCTTGCAGATCTCGCACATGCTCAGTGCTGCACAAGCAGTGTCAGATCAGGTTTCAGCACCTGTACTGTCCAAGTCACATGATTCTTTGAGACTGGGGAGTGCACAGACTCCTGGAAAGTTACACCCACTACATTCCCAGGAGTCTGTGCGGTGCATTAAGCACCTAGGTGCAGGAAGTGGGAAGATTAACTATTCTGCCTAGCAACAACACTTTGAAGGCATCTAAAAAAAAAAATGTAATGTTATATTTATGGGTGGAACTCCACTTTAAATAGGAGATTCTGTATATTGTCTTCTGTTTGCAGAATACAAGGTGTTCTGTGAATTGATAAAGGGAGAGGAAAGGTGAACGAGTAGACCGATGGAGACTATCACTGTAAGAGAGCTGGAACTATCAGCTACGGTGCTGGAGGAAGAGTGCTGGTTGTGTATAGTGTCTGGCATGAAAGACACTAGAATTTGTACAGTAATCAGCAGCAATCTGGACCTACGCTACCAGATTTGACCTAACATTCCTGGAGTTCCACTTTAAAGTGTGTATGTAGCAAAAAATGTGTTTTGTTCTTGGATAAAAAAAGGGTTAAAACTCTATTGAGTTGGATTGGGAACATTTCCCTTCACGTCAGGGTCATCCCTCCTCCTAGATGGTTGTCCTTGGAACCGGTGTCGCCATTGTAAAATTTTGGATTTCTTTCTTGGTAACAGTGCTCAACAGTACAAATAGAGCAGTGACCCATCCCAATAGGGGCACAGGCCACAATAAAACTTGACAGAGGGTCTAACCTTTCAATATTCTATAAAAGACGTCCTTGAGATACACTTTATTATTTTTTTACCCAGGTGTCCTGTGCAGGCAGCCTGTTGAATTCGGTTACAAGCACCAGCTGCGTGGATCTCCATGCGTGTCCCGGGGCGTGTGCATTTGCGCAGGTCTGGTGCACAGCTCAGAACGTTGTTTGTCTACATCAGGGGTGTCAAACTGGCGGCCCTCCAGCTGTTCCGAAAGTACAAGTCCCATCATGCCTCTGCCTGTGGGAGTCATGCTCGTAACTGTTAGCCTTGCAATGCCTCATGGGACTTGTAGTTTTGCAACACCTGGAGGGCCGCCAGTCTGGTTGAACTTCTGCTTTAAAGGGGTTGTAAAGGTACACTTTTTTTTTTTTTTTCTCTTAAAGCGGGAGTTCACCCATAAAACAATTTTTCCCCTTAGATGGATGCTAGATGGATGCTCGTTTTGTCTAGGGGAATCGGCTAGTTGTTTTAAAATATGAGCTGTACTTACCGTTTTCGAGATGCATCTTCTCCGTCGCTTCCGGGTATGGGTCTTCGGGAGCGGGCGTTCCTTCTTGATTGACAGTCTTCCGAGAGGCTTCCGACGGTCGCATCCATCGCGTCACTAGTAGCCGAAAGAAGCCGAATGTCGGTGCGGCTCTATACTGCGCCTGCGCACCGACGTTCGGCTTCTTTCGGAAAATCGTGACGCGATGGATGCGACCGTCGGAAGCCTCTCGGAAGACTGTCAATCAAAATAGGAACGCCCAGTCCCGCAGCCCATACCCGGAAGCGGCGCAGAAGATGCATCTCGTAAACGGTAAGTACAGCTCATATTTTTAAACAACTAGCCGATTCCCCTAGACAAAACGAGCATCCATCTTAGGGGAAAAAGTGTTATGTACGGGTGAACCCCCGCTTTAAATAGCTTCCTTTTCCTTAGTGCAGTCCTCCTTCACTTACCTCATCCTTCCATTTTGCTTTTAAATGTCCTTATTTCTTCTGAGAAATCCTCACTTCCTGTTCTTCTGTCTGTAACTCCACACAGTAATGCACGGCTTTCTCCCTGGTGTGGAGTGTCGCGCTCGCCCCCTCCCTTGGACTACAGGAGAGTCAGGACTCTCTCTACGTTTCAGATAAAGGAGCTGTGTTAATGGGCGTCCTGACTCTCCTGTAGTCCGAGGGAGGGGGCGAGCACGACACTCCACACCAGGGAGAAAGCCTCACATTACTGTGTGGAGTTACAGACAGAAGAACAGGAAGTGAGGATTTCTCAGAAGAAATAAGGACATTTAAAAGCAAAATGGAAGGATGAGGTAAGTGAAGGAGGACTGCACCAAGGAAAAGGAAGCTATTTAGGGAAAAAATTGTACCTTTACAACCCCTTTAAGTACATCTTTTGCAAAAAATAATAAATGTAGATTTATTTTTTAGATTATTTTTTTATTTATTCTTTGTTTTAAACAAGGGTGTGCCATTTCAGGCTCCTGCAATCTTTCTCTCCAGCTTTCAGTCCATTCCTCTTTACAAGCTATCAACTTGCAAGTTGGGGGGAGTTTGAATGCTACCCATTCAATCTTCAAGTTCATCTACTGGAGTCGATTCATAGTTTTCTCATTTACATATTGCTGTTGGTTTCTGCCTACAACGGTGGGTGCAGGGAGAGGATCCCCTGCCCACTATCACAGGGAAGGGGGGAGGTTGCTGAACATGTTACACCCTAAATACGAATGTAACATGTTCTGAAAGGTGAACTTATCCTTTAACGCTCAGTGATAAGCAGCACTGGTCCTTCAGTGGCTAGGGTGATTACCTAGCACCCTGCGGCATGGCTGGATGTGTGCTGGTCTGATCTGGAGGCAAGTGCAAGTAAGTATATGTTAGATCAATATAATTTAATGTTTAATATATTGCTCCTGTACAGCTAATTTGATTATAATTTATATCCAAGTAAATATATAGCTAATTGAAGGTTTTGCTAGCTGTATTGTCATGTTCTTTCTCATTGCTAGGTGCCCCAGCTGTTCTCTCGTCAACATGAGACTGAAACTCAGGAATATTTTTCTTGTGTATTTTGTGGTGTCCAGTGCTGGTCTTATGTATGCTCTGCTACAACTCGGTGAGTTACAATGCAGTAGGTTGTAGAAGTAAGTTATTCTGTGTCTTTGGACAGAGTGGTCTTATGCCTATTTATAAAAACATTGTTCCCAAATAGACCGCCTCACTGGATTCTACCATATATTAAATTGACAAAATTTAACCAATAGACTCAAAATTTACTTTTTATAGGCACCACAGCACACAAACTCATCTAAAAGTATGTATTATTTTTATTGTTTTATACAAAAAAGTAAGGATCAAAAGGACAAACAAAGTGAAGTTAAAAATTCCTAGCATCGAGGGCTAGTACAACTACCACATGGACATCACCATAACCATTCATAGGCGGAACTGTGACTGGACAAAAAGTTTGTACTGATGGTAATGAGACATTTGCGCAAAACGTGTCTACCTCTTTGTCCCCTGCTCCATCTGTCAACCATGAGGCTTCAGTAAAAGGATTTTTGGAAGTGCAGCCGTCTGTAATTATTTCTTCACGTTACACAGCATGCGAGCTGGGATAGCATCCGACTGTGTGTGTGTGTGTGTGTGTGTGTGTGTATTAACCAGAGACTTACTCACCTGGAGCAGCTTTTCTTGTTTCATGAGTTTTTACTGATGTGGTCATCAATATTGAGATAGGCCTGGTATAGGTTGATGTGAAGGGTAAAATAATTTGAAACTCTACATGTTTCACGCTGGCGCACTTCTTCAGGAGCTTGTAGTAAAGCCTGGCTGTACCGATGCACAGACACTGGAGAGCTTGCCATGTGTATTGCCGACCTGGTGTCTATGGGCCCTATTATATGGCAGCCCACATGTGATCTATGAGGGCGGAGGTTATTATGCATTTGTATTTGGGGGCCCCAGTTCATCCTCTGAGACTCACCTAGCTACTCCTCCCTACACATTTTCATATTGGTTACCATTGTGCTGTTTCACTAGTGTTTTGCTCACATTTGTGTATTTCTTCACTATTGAACTCCTACTGGTACACAGTGTATTCTATGTTTTTTTTTTTTTAAATACCCGGATATCTCTTGATAGTTGATTACTATTGACTACAGTATTTAACACAAGCTCCTGATGAAGCAGGCCAGTGCGAAACATGTAGAGCTCCAAGTTATTCTACCCTTCACCTCAACCTATACCAGGCCTATCCCAATATTGATGACCATCGGTATAAACCTTTTGTAAAGTCGCAGTTCAGCTTATGAATGGGGATGTCTATGTGGTAGTTGTACTAGCCTTCGATGCTAGGAATTTTTAACTTCACTCTTTTTGTCCTGTTTAATCCTACTTTTTTGTATAAACAAAAATACATACGTTTTAGTTGACTTTGTATGCTGTGGTGCCTATAAAGTCTATTGGTTCAATTTTGTCTATAATTTAGGGATGTGGCACCCTTTTTATTATATTGGCATCCACAGTACCAGTCCCTGTGGGGATGCTTTCTTTTCTCATATATTAAACCACTTTCACACTTAGACGCTTTTCAAAACCGCGCCTAAAAAGCTCACGAAAACCTATTTCCATTAAAATCAATTAATGCTTTCACACTGAGGCTGTGAAAAACTCCCCTCTCCATTGAAATGAATGGAAAGCTCTTCAAAAGCGCTCAGTGTTTTCTGGCAGTTTATAAGCGCCTCAGTGTGAAAGTGGCCTTAAATTGAATCTAAAATCCAAAAGCATATAAATAAAAAATAGTGTACAAGGCACTTCTTGCTTATAAACATGACCAACACTGTAATACTTATTTACATAGTACCGTACCTAAGTGTAGCAACACCCATGTAATTTCATGTTAATATTCTTTATGATTTCATGACTTTGTAGGGACAGCTTAGACAATAAATATCTCATTCAGTTGCTGAATATTGAAAGTTTATTAATCCTCGGATGTGGTGTGTTGTGTTGTTGTGTTTTTTTTTTTTGTAATTGACATGGCTATGCGTATGTAAGATCCGGGTGTGTTTGTTTGGTGGAATTAAACAATATTTCTTTTGTTGGTGTCAGTGGCTCGGCTTCACGTAGAAGCGCACATCTTTGTGCGGGCGCAACGTATCCCATTTACGTTACGCCTCCGCAACTTTGACAGGCAAGTGCCGTGTTTTCAAACCAAAGTTGCGGCGTAGCGTAAATAGGCCGGCGTAAGCCCGCCTAATTCAAATGTTGAAGATGTGGGCGTGTGTTATGTTAATTTTATGTGACCCCACGTAAATGACGCTTTTTACGAACGGCGCATATCCCAGTGCGCATTTTCCAAATTAACCCGCAAGAAGCCAATGCTTTCGACGTGAACGTAAATGACGCCCAGCCCTATTCGCTAACGACTTACGCAAACGACGTAAAACGTGAAAAATGTTCCGACGTCCATACTTAACATTGGTACGCCTCATCTACGCCTCATATAGCAGGGGTAACTTTACGCCGGGAAAAGCCTAACGTAAACGGCGTATCTGTACTGCATCGGCCGGGCGTACGTTCGTGAATTGGCGTATCTAGCTGATTTACATATTTATAGGCGTAAATCAGCGTACACGCCCCTAGCGGCCAGCGTAAATATGCAGTTAAGATACGATGGCGTAAGAGACTTACGCTGGTCGTATCTTAGTGAAATTTTGGCGTATCTGATTCTTTGAATCAGGCGCCAATATACGACGGCTCCGACTCAGAGTTACGACGGCGTATCTGGAGATACGCCGGAGTAACTCGTACGAGAATACGGGCCAGTGTGTTTTAGAGTAAAGCCAGCAAAATGTGCACTTTGGTTTCTGGACTCTACTATGGGTATAAACAACAAGTGGCTAAGTTGTCAGTATGTTGCATATAGTGAACTGGTTGTTTCAGTTTAGAATGTGGTGGTCTGGAATGACCTTGTATGTTCTCTATCATTGTCTGCAGGCCAGCAATGTGATTGTACACACCCTGCTAATGATGTCTTAAGAAAGGAACGGTCACACCACCGTGGCAAAGAGAACTTGCCTATTATATATGTAGTAACTCCAACTTATGCAAGGTAAGTAGTAAATCATATCAAATCCTTAATTCCTGAGGGCCCACCTTCTTCTTTTGTTTGGATACAACACTTAAAAGAAAAAAAGAACTCTGAAAAATATATGTATTTTGCCACACAGTGGGACGGGGCCAACACAATGCATGAGTTAAAGGGGTTGTAAAGGCTCGTTTTGTTATTTAACCACTTCAATACCGGGCATTTTAACCCCCTTCCTGCCCAGACCAATTTAGTTTTCAGCGCTGTCGTTCTTTGAATGACAATTGCGCGGTCATGCAACACTGTACCCAAATGAAATCTTTGTTTTTTTTTCCCCCCACAAATGAAGCTTTCGTTTTGGTATTTGATCACCTCTGCGGCTTTTATTTTTTGCGCTATAAACAAAAGAAGAGCGACAATTTTGAAAAAAAAAACACTAGCTTTTACTTTTTGATTTAAAGCGGAGGTTCACCCAAAACAATTTTTTTAACATTACATTCAGCCGAGTTGTCAGAATGACAATCGGCTGTTTTTTTTTATTTTTTTTTATGTCTTTGCCGTACATACCGTATTTTCACCGCCGCTTCCGGGTATGTAATCTGCAGGACTGGGCGTTCCTAATTGATTGACATCCTTCCGACCGGCGCATACAGCTTGTCACAAGTTGCTGCAAGAAGCCAGACCGCGAGCCGGCTCTATATGGCGCCTGCGCACCGACGCTGGTTTCTTTCGGCAACTCGTGACGCGCTGTATGCACCGGTCGGAAGGATGTCAATCAATTAGGAACGCCCAGTCCCACAGATTCCATACCCGGAAGCCGCGGTGAAAGTACGATCTGTACGGCAATGAAATAAAAAAAATAAAAAAACATTCTGACAACTCGGCTGAATGTGAACCCCCGCTTTAATGCATATCGCAATTTATTTATTTTTAGAAAAAACATTTTTGTTCCTCAGTTTAGGCCGATACGTATTCTTCTACATGTTTTTGGTAAAAAAAATCGCAATAAGTGTATTTGATTGGTTTGCGCAAAAGTTATAGTGTTTACAAAATAGAGGATAGTTTTATGGCATTTAGATTTTTTTTATTAGTAATGGCTGCGATTTTTTTTTATTTTTTTTATTATTATTATTATTGTGACATTGCGGCAGACACTCTTGACACTTTTTTGGGACCATTCACAATTATACAGCGATTAGTGCTATAAAACTGCACTGATTACTGTATAAATGTGCGCAGGGCATGGTAGCATATGTCACATGATGATGCCATTTTAAGGATTTTATGAGTTTTATTCTCACATCTATTTTTGTGGTACACTTACTCACAGTATTTGGACATTTTTATTAGTCCATCATTTTATACTGTCGCAGCTAAATATTTATATTTTATTGTTGCTATTTCGACCATTCACTTATTGCCTTTCAAGTGTACCTGTCACGTGAGCACATTTGCACTTTATCACCTATTTATGCACAGCGCAGCACTACTTCTACATTTACAAATGACAAGTCTTGCCTTGAGTGCTGACAACTCGCACTACAAAAATAATTTTACTGTTGGGGGTCCCCACAACTTGGGAAATGGTATCAAGGTGTCACGGCACTAGAAAGGTTAAGAACCACTGCTCTATAGCATCTCTTTCTACCCTGACACATTTTAGGGCAAAAATGAGTATTGAAAATCGCTGCAATCTACATAACTAGGGTTGTCCCAGTACCGATACTAGTATCGGTATCGGGACCGATTCCGAGTATTTGCGGGAGTACAGACATGGCTGGATGGGGGGGGGGAGACATGGCTGGATGGGGGGGGGAGAAGACATGGGGGGGGGGGGGAGACATGGCTGGATGGGGGGGGGGGAGACATGGCGGGGGGGAGAGACATGGCTGGATGGGGGGGGGAGAGACATGGCTGGATGGGGGGGGGGGGAGACATGGCTGGATGGGAGGGGGGGGAAGACATGGCTGGATGGGAGGGGGGGAGACATGGCTGGATGGGAGGGGGGGAGACATGGCTGGATGGGAGGGGGGGAGACATGGCTGGATGGGGGGGGGGAGACATGGCTGGATGGGGGGGGGGGGGGAGACATGGCTGGATATGGGGGGGGGACATGGCTGGATATGGGGGGGGGGACATGGCTGCATATGGGGGGGGGGGGGACATGGCTGCATATGGGGGGGGGGACATGGCTGGATATGGGGGGGGGGACATGGATGCATATGGGGGGGGGACATGGCTGGATATGGGGGGGACATGGCTGCATTTGTGGGGGGACATGGCTGCATTTGGGGACACATTTAAAAAAAAGTATCGGTATTCGGTATCGGCGAGTACTTGAAAAAAAGTATCGGTACTTGTACTCAGTCCTAAAAAAGTGGTATCAGGACAACCCTATACATAACCATATAAAGAGATGTACTGGTAATGTCCTGGCTTTTTGTGCTTTTCTTTTTTTTTTTTTCTCTGTTTCTCATAATTTTATGTACATGCTCACATAGAAAAATGTTGCATCTTCTGTCTTGCCTTGTTCTCAGGTCCCATCAGCGAGCTGAGCTTATCCGTCTATCTCAGACATTACTTCTAGTACCTGCCCTGCACTGGATTCTAGTGGAGGACTCTGTGGAACGTACGGCGGCAGTGGCTGAGCTCCTGGCACAGAGTGACTTGCCTCACACACACTTGAATGTTCAGACTCCACCAGCAATGAAACTGAAAGACTCCGATCCAAACTGGCTCAAACCACGTGGGGTGGAGCAGCGAAATGAAGCGTTACGCTGGCTTCATCAACATCGGTCCCCTGGAGACCGCGGAGTTGTATACTTTGCAGATGATGACAACACATACAGTGTGAAAATCTTTCAGGAGGTGAGAAGTGTAACCATGTTTTACTGATCCTGGAGGTCGGCAAAAACTGATTTTTGAAGTTAACCGGTCATGACTGAAATATAGTAGTATACTAAATATTTAGACACGTTTCACACTGGCGTGCCGCTAAAGCGCTGGTCGTTTTTGCCGTGCCTTAGCGGCGTTTTAGCACCAGTTTTCTGGCACTGGTGGGCTGTTTTTTTGGATAAACACCTTAGTGTGAAAGGGGGTGTTGTATACGTTTGTAGTTCCCTAGTTTGTTGTGAAGCCATAGGATCGTCATGACAGCCAGGAATAGGTTAGCTGTGGGTAACTAGTTCTCAAATCAGCAGTGGACCATAAGGAGAGCCAAATGGTATTGTATTTCCTCTAGTAAACAAACACTACATGCTTCCTTTATCTTTGATGTTGGTTACAATTTATTTTAAATTTTTTTGTTAGTGGTTGTAAAGGCTAAAAGTGTGTGTGTGTGTGTGTGTGTGTGTGTGTTTTTTTTTTTTCCCAACCTTCTTTGTGCTGCTCCCCCACAGCCCCTCCCTTATACTCACCTGAGCCCCCTCTCGATCCAGCTATGCACAAGGGAGCCTCGGCTGTTCCCGGGTCTCTCTTTCTCATTAAAATAAATATACATATGGTGCTGGTACTGAAACAGATCCTATAGTACTAAAGTCCAAGTGGCCAGTGGGCTGCTATGCAGGCTATAAATAGTCTATTGATTCAGGGAAGCAGAAGCAGTCTCCAAGATATGCAAGAAAAAAACAAATGCAGGGTCTCTCCCCCTCCCTCCTTCCTCATTGGCTGAGTCACAGCAGCTGGAGCCATTGGCTCCCACTGCTGTCAATCACAGCTAGTGAGCCAATGGGGGGTGGGGCTGAGCCACGGCTGTGTCTTATGGATGCATAGAGCGGGGCTCGGGAGTGAGCATGCACCATTGCCCCCATGGCAAGCAGCTTGCTATTGGGGGCACTGGTGAAGAGGGAGGAGACGGGGGGGGGGGGGGGGCATGAGAAGAGGATTGGTGCTGCTCTGTGCAAAACCACTGCAAAGAGCAGGTAAGTATGACACGTTTATTATAAGAAAAAAAAAACAAACTTTTAGAATCGCTTAAGAGTAACTGATGAAAGTAATTTTTACTAAACTAAGTCAGTGTCCTTCGATGGTACCCTTTCGGACCGGTAATCCAGCAAAGCTAATGTGCCTGCATCGGTCGGTCCTTTCTTGCCGACTCACTGCTGAGACTCCTCTTCTGGAGTCTCAGAGAACCCCACCACTGAACAGCCAATCTGAAGTGTCCATGTCACTGAGGAATTGGCATTGACACCTGCAGAAGGACACTGCCTCCTTTACGCAGAAGAGGGAAGGGTTAGAGACCAGAACATGTGACCACGGGTTTAGGTGCTTGAAAAGGGCATTTATGTAGTCTATGCCAGCAATTAGGAGAGTGGTTGTGGGGTGGCTGGCAGACTGGAGAGTATCTTTAATTTAGAACTAAGCCAAAACAATTATAGTTTTGCATTGTGGAAGGCTTAGAACCTTCTTTTTTTTTTTTTTTTTTTAACCTGTGTCCATTGGGTAAATTTCAATTTCTGTCTTTAGGATATAACAGGGTGTGAGAGGAAATCTCCACAAGGTGAGAGGTATTCCTGAATTTAGTGGAGATAAAAAAAATGTGACAGTTACAGTATTGCGTGACAGCTTCTCTGCCATTGTGAGAAAAAGGCTTAATTGATTAGGGGTGTGTGTGTGTGTGTGTGTGTGTGTGTGTGTGTGTGTGTGTGTGTGTGTGTGTGTGTGTGTATATATATATATATATATATATATATATATATATATATATATATATATATATATATATATATATATATATATATATATATACATACATACATACATACATACATACATACATACATACATACATACATACATACATACATACATACATACATACATACATACATACATACATACATACCTAGATTTGGTTATTTCAAAACTTGCTATATATGGTTAACTCATGATGATAAATTCTATACTATTTTATTTTAGATGCGTCATACCCAGAAAGTGTCTGTCTGGCCTGTTGGGCTGGTTGGAGGTCTGAAATATGAAGCACCACTTGTTGATCATGGTAAAGTTGTTGGCTTCCACACCGCCTGGAAGACACACAGGCCTTTCCCTATGGACATGGCAGGATTTTCAGTGTCCCTGTCGTTACTCCTAACCTATCCGAAAGCAAAATTTGACCCTGATGCCGAGAGAGGTTTTCTGGAGAGCAGTTTACTGGGACAACTTGTGACCGTGAGCGAACTGGAGCCACGAGCGGAAAATTGCACTAAGGTTTGTGTGCACGCCCCCAGCATAAACACATAATACAAGCTACAATAATTAACAGTATTAAATAGCAGGTAGTGTGGATTGTTCATCTTGCTAAGTCCCAGTTCACATATATGCGATGCAGGGACCAGCACAATTCCAGTGCCGGTTCATGCATCGCATGTCACCTGCCAGGGGTTCACACTGCCCTATGCCAACTGCTGCGGGTGTCAATACAAAGTTAATGACGCCTAGTGGTGCAGCGGATCGTCACCGATCCTTGATCCAAACGGGTCACCCTGTTCGGATCAGCACACCATGCGATCCGCGGAAGAACTCCGTAGCCTCGGCCATAAGAAAGGCCGCGGCTTTGGCCTGGCTCCGTAGCGGCGGCCATCTTGGTACACCCGGCGGCGCCAGCTGTAGTGATGTTTTGTCGCCGCCATCTTGCTCCACCCCACACTCCTACACAGTAATGATAGTGCAAAGGGGGCAAGCGGACATCTTGTTACACCCAACAGAGTTTTAGATGTCACCGTTTTTTTCAACTCAAAACGGAGCTTATATGCTTAAATACGGTATTTGGAAATCCAGCGGACTGTTTACATGTTAATTTTTAAAAGCAGCAGCAAACCTTGCATGCTTGCTAATGTGACAGAACACCTTTTCAGTTAAATGTGAAAATCAGAGGTTTTCTGTCCCATTAGCAAGCATGCAAGGTCAGCAGGTTTGCTTCGGCTTTTAAAATTTAACAGTCCGTCAGATTTTCATATACTGTATTTAAGCACATAAGCTCCGTTGTGTTGAAAATCTGTGAAATCTAAAACTCCGGTGGGTGTAACAAGATTTGTCTTTTTTTTTTTTTTGCTGATCTGAAAAATTATCCGATCCATGACTCTGATCTGAGGATCCATCCAATCCGTGAGTTTTTTTAATCCATTGCACTCCTAATGACACCCCCAGATAAGATCGCAGTGCTAACTGCCAAATGGTGCAGGAATCAGATCTCATAGGTGTGAGCACTCATGCGATCCGATTCCAGTGCGGACCAAAAAAAGGTTCCTGCACCATTTTGGTGCGAATGCGATGCAAATTCAGCCACATAATCTGTATGGCTGAATTCGGATCGCACAGACATCACATGTGATCTGCACAACAGTGCGGTGCGAATCGCGTGCAATGTCTTACATTGCACCAGTGTGAACCAGATGTTTTACAATTATGAATATTGGTGCATTAACAGTAAGGTTATGCCTACTTGCTATTATCCTTCATATCCTACAGCAGCCAGATGGATCCAAATGGAAACGCTGCTATCATGTGTTGGTTCAGCCCGATACCTTTTGAAAATCTGGGCACTTCCCTTACCCTTTGTCAAATTCTGTGTTTTTATGTTCAAAGATGATGATTTACACTCCCAATTCCTACCAATTGTTATTAGGGTTGTCCCGATACCACTTTTTTAAGACCGAGTACAAGTACCGATACTTTTTTTTTTTTTTTTCAAGTACTCGCCAATACCGGTACTTTTTTTAATGTCATGTGACGCACTGATAGATGGCATTGGCTGATGGGCACTAAAATATGGCACTGACTGATGGATGGGCACCGATAGGTAGCACTGATTAGCACTGATAGGTGGCACGCGCTGATAGCTGGCACTGAAAGATGGCACTGATAGGTGGCACTGATGGCTGGGACTGATAGGTGGCACGCACTGATAGGTGGCACAGATATGTGGCAATGATGGGCACAGGTGGTCATGGTGAGCACAGATGAAGTGCCACTTATAAGGCTACACTGATGGGCGAAAATGATGGGCACAGATAGGCGGCAATGATGGGCACAGATGAAGTGGCACTTATAGGGCTGCACTGATGTGTGGCACTGATAAGGGGGGGCATTGATATAAGGTGGGCTGTGAGCAAATGGGGGGGTCTCCAAGGGGGATGCTGCTGATCTAATGGCAGTCAGCAGTCAGTACCCCCTCTTAGAGACCCCCATTAGCTCAAAGCCCCCCTTCCTTAGAGACTTCCAGAGATCAGAGAGGCCCCCATTATAACAAAGGGCCCTGCCCTCTTTAAGACATCATTCATGTCTTACCAGCGTGACCCAGGGGCCACTGCAAGGGGGGGGGGGGGGGGGAGTGTGAGAGTTGAGAAGGGGGGGGGGCAGAGCCGCTCTTGGGCTATGCAGACAGTTACCCTGCCGATCTGTTCACAGAGACACATTATTACTCACATTCACACTATTCACTGGCAGCACTTTCTTCCTCTCCTCCCGAACCGCTGAATAATGTCACGATGGGGCCGGTACTAGAATGCATTTGTCGGGCGGGGAAGAGAATATGCCGGGTGCAAGAGGAGTGCACACCACAGCCATCTCTAAACAGTGAGGGATTTCCCCTGCGCGCCCGCTGACTTCCTGTTGTTCCCGCCTCTCTCTCCAATCCCAGGTATCAGGTGAAGCATCGACAGCATTTGCGCAAGTACCAGTACTCGCGCAAATGCTTGGTATCGGTCCCGATACTAGTATCGGTATCGAGACAACCCTAGTTACTGCTCCCACTTGCAGCCAGGAGGCAGCCTAGCTGTGGTGCCTCTTCTGTGGTTTTCCCCTACTGTCTACACTTACTGTATTTATTGGCGTATAACACTCACTTTTTTACCCTGAAAATAGAGGGTAAACTGTGCTCGCGTGTTATACGCAGGGGGCTGTGGAAAGTTTTTTTTTTTTTTCCTGAAACTTCCCTCTTAAAGATGGGGTGCGTCTTCTACGCCGATAAATACGGTAATTTTGTAACTAGAGCTAAAGCTTTACCCTTGCTACCACTTATTATCCCATTTACAATATCAAGGGCGGATAGTCGCCAAGAACCCCTTGTGCAAGAAAAAAATAAATTGCCCCCTCCCCTATTTGTATACTGCCCAAGAACAAATGCTTATTTGCTAGATGGATATGTATTGCCAACTGGGGTCAGACAGTGAACCTTCTCTCCTTCTAATATAGATGTCAAAAGGAAATGGTAGAAGCATTTTGCATGCCTGTATTGGTCAATCGGGAGTAAAATACCAAATTGGGAGCATGGTTTGGGCTTCATGAAAATACGTACTGCTTCTCATCTACTCTAGAAGTAAACAGTGGGGGGCCATTTACTAAACCTGGAGCACTCAGAATCTGCATTTGTGCATGGTAGCCAATCCAGCTTCTAACTATAGCATATTCAATTAAAGTATATGTAAGCCCTCACCTTGTAAAACAATGCATACAGTTACAAATAGAAATGAAATGCAAAATATTTGTGTACCACCTTCCCCCCTTTCTTAATAAGTGATCACACCTTCGCTGCATAAGTATCTTAGAGAGCTGGGAGAGGAGAAACGGCAGCACACTGGTTTTCCTACTGAATGGCTGTTTAGGGGAGGGTTTTGTGTCAGCACAAGTGTGATCGTTGGAGGAGAGCAGGCTGAGTTCTCAGCATCACTAGAAAACTGACTATGTTGTGCTCTCCTGCCTAGTGTGGTCCATTTATAATAGGAAATCAGAGTGACTGGTAGGAACAAAAGGGATTTAACAGAAAGGAAGCAATACAAAGAGAACATGATACTTTTTCATACAAGCATATGGTACAGCAGGCACATATCAGGAATATGAAATTTGAGGTTGACCTATTCTTTAACCCTCCTAGCGGTATTCCGAGTCTGACTCGGGGTGAGATTTTCATACCAAAAGCGGTAACCCCAGGGGCGGACTGACCATTGAGTCACTCGGGCACTGCCCGAGGGCCCCATGCCACTAGGGGGCCCCATCAGGGTTGCCAGGCTCAGTAAAACCAGGGACAGTATGTAAAAATCTATGTTTTTTTTACATCTGTCCCTAATATGTCCGAAATCGATATGCTTTTGATGTGAAAATCCCAAGATTTTAGCTGCCCCGCCTCTGCACTGCCTACTGGCGTGGTGGCCATCTGTAAGCCCAGGGGCCCCATAATCTTCTATTGCCCAGGGGCCCCATGAGTTGTCAGTCCGCCCCTGGGTAACCCCGAGTCAGACTCGGGCTTGCCTCGTTGCAGCAGCAGACAAAGTTACTTACCTTCTCCTGGATCCAGCGATGCCACCGCACTGTGTGAGCGAGCGGGACCTCGCTCGATTCACACAGCGTCCTCCTGTGCCGCCGATCTCCGTTCCCTGCGACGTTACGACGCACGGGAGCGGAGAACGGCGCCAAATTCAAAAACGTAAACGAACACATTACATACAGTATACTGTAATCTTATAGATTACAGTACTGTATGTAAAAAATACACCCCCCCCTTGTCCCTAGTGGTCTGCCCAGTGCCCTACATGTACTTTTATATAATAAAAACTGTTCTTTCTGCCTGGAAACTGTAGATTGTCCATAGCAACCAAAAGTGTCCCTTTATGTCAAAAATGGTTTTAGATCAGCTAGAAAACAGCGATAATAAATTATAATCACTTGCAGAATTGTGCGATAGCGATTTGTGGGGAAATTCGTCATAAAAAAATAGCGACAATTCTGCAACTGAGCAAATTTCAGTGATTTTGAGTTGATTACATTATTGAATAATTTTTATTTGAATTATATTATTATTTGTTATAATTATTTATTATATTATAATTTATAATTTTTGTTTTTAAAAAAATTTCATACCCGGGATGCCTATTAGACTCTTGTTTGGTCAGATTTAAGTGAGTTATTCCTAAGAATTACAGGCCTACAGTATAAAACGCCAAATTTCCTTGCAAATAATGGTACCGCTTTCAGCACCTTTTTTCTGAAAGAATCATACCGCCAGGGAGGTTAAAGTATAACCAAAGGCAAAACTTTTTTGTTTTTAGTGAAGAGGGATTAGAACATCTGTCAGGTTTTTATTGGTGTCTGTGTCCCCCTCTATATTTGTCCTGTTTGCTATTATCGTCGAAAGTAAAAGAAAACCCCAAATTTTGGGTTGTCCCCAGAAAAGTAGTGGAGGGAAATTCTTCCAATGGGGACACTAGACCTGGGGGTCCCCAAGGAATTCCCTAATTTGTAGGGATTTCCTCTCACTTCCTGTTTGGCTATGGGACAGGAGCTGAAGGGAAATCTTCCTAATACAACAAAGATGGCAAAAAAAATCTGACCGGGGTTATAACCCTCCCTTGCTCTATCCAAAATGTAAAAAAAAAGCTTTGCCTATAGTTCTACCTTTTTAAAGCGTGAGTTCACCCATAAGAAAACATTTTCAAAAAACCCCCTTAGATTCCTGCTCGTTTTGTCTAGGGGAATCGGCTATTTGTTTTAAAATATGAGCAGTACTTACCGTTTTCGAGATGCATCTTCTCCGTCGCTTCCGGGTATAGGTCTTCGGGAGCGGCGTTCCTTCTTGATTGACAGTCTTCCGAGAGGCTTCCGACGGTCGCATCCATCGCGTCACTATTAGCCGAAAGAAGCGGAACGTCGGTGCGGCTCTATACTGCGCCTGCACACCGACGTTCGGCTTCTTTCGGAAAATCGTGACGCGATGGATGCGACCGTCGGAAGCATCTCGGAAGACTGTCAATCAAAATAGGAACGCCCAGTCCCGCAGCCCATACCCGGAAGCGACGGAGAAGATGCATCTCGTAAACGGTAAGTAATGCTCATATTTTAAAACAACTAGCCGATTCCCCTAGACAAAACGAGCATTAATCTAAGGGGAAAAAGTTTTTTATGTACGGGTGAACCCCCGCTTTAAGCTTTGACAATAAAACCTGGATGCTGATTGATTTCTTTACAGAGCTGCACCAGATTTTGCGCTCTCCAGTTTTATTAGATCCCAACCCCCCCCCCCCCACATCTAGGCGTACATAACACCAGGAGGGAATCCCAGTACTCATGTGACTCGCATCTCTGATAAAACAGATCCTCTATGGCCCATGTGTAGCTGCAAAGCCTGCATAAATGGTTTGTCAGCCTTGTACATTACTTTTAGCAAAAGGAAAATGGGTCCGGTTTCGTGCAAAATCAAGTAGAAATTTGCGCCGGAGCCGGCGAACAAAACCGCACCGGACTGCAAACCACAGCCAGACGCGTGTGAACCCAGCCTGAGTTGAGCTGAATTTTGTAAGCATCTAGTTTGAGATTGCAGTTCTGAAGGTGATAAGAGCAAAAAAGAAAAACGTGGCAGCATATATAGGCTTTATCACCCCATTAAGGTGTGAGTTTGTAATGCTGCACATTAGGACCCCATCATCCCACTAAGCAGTATAATCTGTAAGCTTGTATATTATGACTGTCATTCCTCTCCCAGGTGGACTCTCTGTAAGGGTGCCTGTGAAAAGAAATCCTGCAGGAAGTCTTATAAACACACACCGCTTTAGGTTTGAATGCAGGTTGGGAGAGCAGAGATAAAAACAATAGAATGTTCCTGGTGAGATTATTGATTATATTCAGTACACAGTACAAGGTACCAAGTGCAGTGCAAGGCAACTTATAGTGTCTCCAGCTAGCACTGGCCGCTTGAGTGTAGCAGTTTGCAACTCACACCTCTTGCGATTTTTTTTTTTTATTTTTTTTTATTATTATTTAATAATTAAATCATCTAAGTGTAATTACCTGTATATTTACATTAGGGTTGTCCCGATACCTATACTAGTATCGGGACCAATTCGAACATTTGCGCAAGTACTTGTACTCGCACAAATGCTTCCGATTCCTGGCGGAGTAGCGGGCGGTGCGTCGAGCTAGCAGGGAGTGAAGAGTTCAGGGCGACCGGAGCCATCATATTCGGTTGCGGAAGTGACGCTCCGTGTTGCCATCAGAGACGCCCATCTTGGTACACCCTGCACTCAGCCACAGTATGCCAGCAGTGGACATCTTGTTACACCCACCCCATATAGTTTGGGCTGGGTGTAAGAAGATGGCCGCTGCTGCTGTTATGCGGCCGAGTGCAAGGAGTTGCAGGCAGCCTTCCCTAATGGCATTTTAGTGCCTGCCCATCAGTGCCCATAAATGCCACCTGCCAGTGCCAGCCGTCGGTGCCAACTGCCAGTGCCAGCCAGCCATCTTTCTGAGCTGCAGATCAGTGCTACCTAATCTGTATTGTGCTTTGAGAAATTTATAAAAAGTATCGGTGAGCACTTGAAAAAAAGGATCGGTACTTAAAAAAGTGGTATCGGGACTTCCCTAATATACATCTAATAGAGGAGGTTGCAAATGCACAACTCTCTGCTTACCAGATCAAAGGGGCAAGGGGCCATCTATTACCTGCGAATATATAAAAATTATTTAGCACTAAATATACCTCCTGCCTCACCTACTATGGCAAAGACCAGGGAAACTATTATGAAGATAAAACCTTTTAAAAAAAAAAAAAATCAGTCCTTGCCCTTATCAATGTGGGTGCTGCTGCAGCTGGCTTTTACATGCCTCTAAACATGAAAGTAGGGGTGCAACGGATCGTCATTGATCCGTGATCCGAACCGAAAAAGATTGATCCGAACCGCACACACGTGATCCGAGGATTGTTTTCTAAAAAAAATAATAATAATAATTTGCACATGTTCAGTCCACACACAGCGTGGTCATGGCGAACGGAGGAGCTTGAATGCCCCGCGTCATTTAAATCCCCTGTATGGGAGCATTTTGGCTTCCCTGTCAAATATAATGATGAAGGAAAGAGGTTAGTGGATAAAACCGTGACGGTGTGTAGGCACTGTGGCACAAGAATGCCATATGACAGTGGGAACACATCAAGTATTGTCACTAGGGGTGCAACTGATCCGTACAGATCAGCACCTTCAGGTCGGGACACACGGCGATCCACGGGCCTCCCGGTCCATAGGAAAGGCCGCGGCTTCGGCCTAGCTATCGAAGCCATCGAGGTCCACCCGGCGCGGGGGATGCAGGCTGCTCCTCGGAAGTTTGTGGGCACTTGAGCTCAATATGTCATTGACTCCTAACAGCCCAGCGATGAGCTCCATGCTGCACCTTGAGGAATCCACACGGGGAGCCGCTGCCGCCGCCGCACCGGGCGTCCTGCTGCTTGCCAGAGAAGAGAGAGGAGGCGATCGGGGGGATCTGTATGGACTGAGCACGTAGGGGGGATTTTCACTAGACACTCAGCCCGCCGATCAATGACACTAAAGGGATCTGATGATTGGCATAGTTCAGGTCACAGTAGGGAACTGATGACACCACTTTCGTACATGGGGCTGCGACTTCCACTTGGCTGCACATATAAGTATTGCGAGATGCAGTTATTTCAACACAAAACAGAGCTTATACGCTTAAATACAGTATTTGTAAATCTGACGGACTGTTTAAATGTGAAAATCAGAGGTGTTCTGTCACATTAGCAATAAACAGTCCGTCGGATTTCCAAACACTGTATTTAAGCACATAAGCTCCGTTTTGTGTTGAGAAGAACTGTGAAATCTAAAACTCTGGTGGGTGTAACAAGATTTGTCTTTTTTTTTTGCTACTCCGAAAATGATCCGATCCGTGACTCCTGATCCGAGGATCGATCCGATCCGTGAGTTTTTTGATCCGTTGCACCCCTACATGAAAGTGAAACGGGTCAATTTATTTTGGGTAAGGAAAGGGATGTCATCCAAAAAAAAGTATTCCTTTTATTGAAAAGACATGTAACTTGCTGTAGAAACTTCCTACGCGTTTCGGACATTTAGGGCCAGATTCACAAATGAGATACGACGGCGTATCTCCTGATACGTCGTCGTATCTCTGTTTCTATCTATGCGACTGATTCATAGAATCAGTTACGCATAGATATCCCTAAGATCCGACAGGTGTAATTGTTTTACACTGTCGGATCTTAAGATGCAGTACCGTGGCCGCCGCTGGGGGGAGTTCGCGTCGTAAACCAGCGTCCGGTATGCAAATTAGGAGTTACGGCGATCCCCGACGGTTTTTCGCGTTCGTTACGTCGCCGCTAGTCTAGTTTCCCGTCGCAAAGTTTTTTTTGGTGCCTTAACTTTACACAGCAATCGTATTGCTGTGTAAAGTATGGCCGTCGTTCCCGCGTCGAAATTTAAAAAATAACGTTTGCGTAAGCCGTCCGGGAATACGGAATTACGCTACGCGCGTCGCCGTTCAAAAAAATTACGTCACTTCGCGCAAAGCACGGCGGGAGTTCGGAAACGGAGCCTGCGCGGTAGGTCCGTCGCGGGAGCGCGCCTAATTTAAATGGCACACGCCCATTTGAATTGGCCCGCCTTGCGCCGGAGGCCGCCGGCGTAGGTTTTCATCGCAAGTGCTTGGTGAATCAGGCACTTGCGATGAAAAATTGCGGCGGTGTAACGTATCTACGATACGTTACGCCGCCGCGATTCTACGTGAATCTGGCCCTTAATCCTTCGATTTAGTGATGAGGACAGTGGCTGTATTTATTTCTTTGGTTTCTTTGCAATAAAGTTCAAAATGACCGTATGCCATAGTAGCCCTGATTTCCAACTCTGAAAATTTACAGCTTTGAACACATTCTAACTGCGGTTGTAGAAACCAGAGCTTTGCACGTTCCATGAGCAATGGATCATCACGACTCGGGTTTCCTTTACTAGTGATACAGATGAATGCTAAGACAACCCAGCTCTTGTATAACAAAATCTGAAATGCAAAAGGGTGAAGTTCCACTTTAATAACTTCTCGGGAACTTTCTAAATTGAATTATACTCTACCTGTGGTAGATGAGCACAAGATTATTCTAAACTTCCACATAGCTAATATTAGAGGAAGTAAGAAAATGAATAACCTAAATAAAACAAGAATGCCTAACTATGTTCGAGGCATTGTGCTACAGATAGAAAATATAGGGAATTTAATGTCATTTGTCTTTTTTTTAATCTTTATTTAATATAAACGCCTCTTGTCCTTTCCAAATTTTGGCCATCGCTTGTCACACATGGTGAAAGCTTTGTTCCTTTTTCACAGTAGAACAAGAAATATATATATTTTATTTTTAACCGTTTAAGGACCAGTGCACGCCTATTTACGTCAACAGAATGGCACGGACAGGCATAAGGGCGTACAGGTACATCCCCCTTAAGGTGCCGCCGTGTGGTCGATCTCCGTGAGCCCAAACGCGGGTCCCGCCGACTCGATCGCCGCAGGGATACCCGCAATCGTCTCACCGAGAGAGCGGGGAGATGCTTATGTAAACGAGCATCTCCCCGCTCTGCCTAGTGACAATGACTCTGATCTCCACTCAGTGTAACTGGAGCGGAGATCAGTGACGTGTCGCACACAGCCCATCCCCCCTACTGTAAGAAGCACTCCCTAGGAAACACTTAACCCCTACAGCACCACCTACTGGTTAACCCCTTCACTGCCAGTGTCATTTTACACAGATATACAACCACAAAGCCCAGGACATCATATGGAACGCCATATGACGTCCTGGGCTTTGTGGTTGTATATCTGAATGATGGGTGCAGCTACAGGCATCATTCAGATATTGCCGTTTTCAGCCGGCGATTCCCTTCGCCATAAGAATGATCATAGCGGCTGTTCCACTGCTTGATCTTTTTACAGGCGCCGAAAAGGGACTCCCCCCGCCCCCTCTGGTGCTTCTCCCGACTCACCGCTGCAATCGGTGAGTCGAAGATACGATCCACCGGCCCCCGGGTTGTGATCATTTATAGTGGACCGGATGGTCGCCGGAGTGTCTATGATCGTCAGAGGCCGGACGTGATGTTATGACGTCACGCCCGGCCTCTGCATTCAAAAAAAAAACGGCGCCGCTTCGGCTGTGAAGCAGTGGGTTGATGTGGGGTCTTTTTGACCCCATATATCACTGTAAAGAGGTCCTGTCATGCCATATTCCTATTACAAGAGATGTTTTGTTTTTTTAAGTGTCAAAATAAAAAAAAATTAAGTGCCCCTGTCCCGTATGCTCGAACGCATATGTAAGTCCCGCCCACATATGAAAACGGTGTTCAAACCACACATGTGAGGAATCGCTGCAAACGTTAGAGCAAGAGCAATAATTCTAGCCCTAGACCTCCTCTGTAACATGTACCCAGTACATTTTAAGTACCGAAGTTTGGCGCCATTCCACGAGCGTGTACAATTTTAAAGCATGACATGTTGGGTATCTATTTACTCAGCATAATTTTATCTTTCACATTAAGCAAAAAAATTGGGCTAACTTTACTGTGTTTTTTTTTTTTTTAAAAAGCATGAAACTGTTTTCACAAAGAACGCGTTTGAAAAATTGCTGCGCAAATACCGTGCAAGATAAAAAGTTGCAATGACCTCCATTGTATTCTCTAGGATCTCTGCTAAAAAAACATATATAAATAGTTTTTCGGGGTTATATGTATTTTTCTTGCAAAAAAAAAAATGATGATTTTTACATGTAGGAGCGAAGTGTCAGAATTGGGTAAACACTATGGGCTGGATTCACGTAGATCCGTGCATTTTTACGGTAGCGTATCGTATTTACGCTACGCCGCCTTACGTCAGAGAGGCAAGTGCTGTATTCACAAAGCACTTGCCTCCTAATTTATGGCGGCGTAGCATAAATGGGGCTGGCGTAAGCGCGCCTAATTCAAATGAGGATGAGGGGGGCGTGTTTTATGTAAATGATTGGCGACCCGATGTGATTGACGTTTTTCACTAAAGCGCCACCTAGCGGCCAGCGGAAAAATTGCACCCTAAGATACGACGGCGCAGGCCGTCGTATCTTAGCTAGGTTTAAGTGTATCTCAGTTTGAGCATACACTTAAACTTACGACGGGCTTAGATTGCGAGTTACGTCGGCGTATCTACTGATACGCCGGCGTAACTCTTTGTGAATCCAGCCCTATATGGTTAATATCAAATTTCCAAAGTGAGTTTGATATGAACACCTTTTCCAACCTTCAGTTTGAAAAAAGAAGAGGGCAGAGATGAGCAAGTACGAGTCGGCATTCACAATGCATTGTCCTGGTTCACATTCAGCAGTTTGGGAAGACCAGTTTAATGAACTGGTAAAAAGTTCACTGGTACATCTCATTTTATCAATGCAGTGATGATTCCCGATGGGTAATGCCGCGTACACACGGTCGTTTTTCAGCATGAAAAAAAATGACATTTTTAAAAACGTCATTTTTCGACTTCTGAAACATGCTGCATTTTTTAATGTCGTTTTTTTTAAAATGTCGTTTTTCGGGTTGTAAAAAATTATCGTGTGTGGGCTAAAACGACGTTTTAACCTGCGCATGCCCAGAAGCGAGTTATGAGACGGGAGCGCTCGTTCAGGTAAAACTACCGTTCATAATGGAGTAAGCACATTCATCACGCTGTAACAGACAAAAAAGCGCGAATCGTCTTTTACTAACACGTAATCGGCTAAAAGCAGCCCAAAGGCGAATAGAACTTCACCTTTAGAGTGCCGTCGTACGTGTTGTACATCACCGTGCTTTGTTCATCATTTTTCAAAAACAATGGTGTTTGGGCAACATCATTTTTAATGATGAAGTTGGAAAAAAAATTTTTTTTGGACATGCTGAAAAAAGTTTTTTTTTTTTTTTAATGCCGTAAAACGAGAGTGTGTACATAAGGCTTCTATAAATATTGGTAGCACACCTTTAAACACCACTTTAGCTAGAATGTGTTTTTTTATTTTCCACAAGTACATTTTTTAGAGCATTCAAATAGTTTCCTCTTCATCACTAGTTTGTTCATGTTGAAAAGTGAAATCGAGCTGCATAGTTAAAAAAGTGAAAACATGCCAGCAATCAATAAGGAAATGAATAGGAATTGAATAGAACAATAAATCCATCTGTTCCTGTAGGCGTGGTATAGTGGCGTGCATCAGACAACACCCCTTGTGATGTGCCGAGCACCTGTCTTACTCCTTTTATCATTTTACTGACATATGGCTCTCCTCTCCTCTCCCACGCAGGTCTGGGTGTGGCATACAAGGACAGAAAAGCCAAAGCTCAAGCAGGAAGATTTGCTGGAAAAACAAGGGAGGGGATCCAACCCCAAAATATTGGTGTGATGTACAACTGTGTTTGACAAATTGTATGGCAGTTTATAATTGTGAGATGTTTGTCCTCCAACGCCAGACATCAGCTGCTCTTGTCAGATAGATATATAATATATACACCAAAATCTACAGCGTCCACTTTGCTTAAATGTTTATCTGGAGTGTTTGACGTTCTTCTGCAGAAACTGTAGGAGGAAATCCTTGTAAGTGTCAACTTTTTTTTATTTTTTTAAAGCGCTGCCGTTACAAAAAGCAGTGTTGCCTTCGACTTGGCTTTCAAGAGCTATCTACAGAAGTTCAAAGAGCCAGGTTGTGCAAGCTGTTCAGTCTTTATCGTCTTTTGGGAAGGAGGTTAAAAAAAAAAATGTATGGGGCAGCCAATACTGACCTCCTTCTGAAAATGCTGGTTGCTTAAGGGTCCTTTCACACGTGCGGACTGTTTTTTTTAGATCAGTTTTTATCATCAGTTGATCCGTTTTTCATCCAGTTGTCATCCGTTTTTTTCATCCGTTTTTTTTTTTTGTTTTTTTTGTTAGAACTTTATTTTTATTACATATTTTGATGAAAAACGGATGTTAGCGGATCGGATGTTAAACGGATCGTCTGCTAACATCCGTTTTTCGTCCGTTCCGTTTTTTTGACGGAAGAAAAATAGGGTTTTTTCTTTCGTTCCAAAAAACGGAGCTTAACGGAGACGGATGTTAACGGACGTTAGCGGATGCTCATCCGCTAAGGTACGCTATCCCATTGGAAAGCATTGCAGTCCGTAAACGGACGTATGAAAAAACAGACGAACGGTCCACACGTGTGAAAGGACCCTAACTGTATCTGACTTTATTCATTTTAAGTCATACAATAGAACATGGGTGCTCAACCTGTAGCCCTCCGCTTGTTGCAGAACTACAAGTCCCATGAGGCCAATGCAAGGCTGACCGTTACAAGCCAATCCCATTGCAAGGCTGACTATTCTGCCACGTACACACGACTGTTTTTCATGTCATGGAAAAAAAACACAGTTTATCTTGACGTGATTCCTCCCAAGCCTGCCTTGCATACACACGATGCATACACACACGATCGTGATAAAAAATGCTCGAGCAAATCGTGGTGACGTACGACGGCACTTTAAAAGGGAAGTTCCATTCGAATGGTGCCACTCTTTGGGCTGATTAGGCAAATTTCCCTTCTCCTAACTTGCTTCTGAGCAAGTGCGTTTTTTCCCCCCTCTTTAAAGCCTACACACAACCATTTTTTAGGGCGAGGGAAAAACAACAAGGAAAAAATAGAGCAGGTTCTAAATTTTTAATGGCCATTTTTCACATCGAGAAAAATGCTCTGTAGCCTACACACGACCGTTTATAACGACCAATTTAAAAAATTGCATTTTTCTCGTCGTGAAAACCGGTCGTGTGTATGCGACATTACACGCATGACTCCAAAAGGCTGAGGCATGATAGGACTTGGAGTTCCACAACAGCTGGAGGGCCATAGGTTGAGCAACCATGCAATAGAACATATACAGTAAACTAGTGCAGAATTCCTTCGCTCTATACTTGTCCCAGATCAGTGATGACCCAGAAAACACTAAAACTTTGACATCACAATTCCAGCATTCTCAAAAGCGAAGGTCTGCAATGGCGGCCTACATCATTTCCTGGTAGGTTTACTTTAAAACTACAAACGATTGCGCAGTGCTTACATTGTGTGTAAGTCAGCAATTTTAACATGGATATTAAAATGTATTAACTTCGGACCTGTTATGTTTTTATATTTTATGTGAACATTTTGTTATTTATGTATACATTTTTTTGTTTAAAGGGAATTGACAAAAATGGGTGTGGCTTAAAAAACTTGAGGGCACTTTAGGCCAGCAGACCCATTTTGGTACTGGGACTATTATATTCAGTGGTAGAGTACTTCTATTTTGCTGTTACTCTGTTTCTTTATTGCCAAGGGCTGAAAACAATAAGCAATGTCTATTTGATCGATACAATGCATGGCAGAAATGATCCAAATGAAATATAATGTTTGCAAATTGAATCCAGCATCATGTAGTGATCATTTTACAGTAGTGTAGTCACAATGACTGGTTAGAGGAGTGAGTCTGGGTAACGAGGATTCAGCATTCTTCTACAAAGTAAGACTTATTTATAATTTTGTAGTGTATGTATACGAATGGCTGGTAGTGGTTATTCACCTTCAACTGGATGACTTCTGTAATGCTGAAGATGTGTCCCAAATTATTCAAGCCATTTTTTCTGTTCTAATGAGTGTCAGCGACGTACCCCAGTATTTATATCCACACACATCGCACAGTCATCGTAATTGAATCACTGTGTAAAGCAGCGATCCTCAAACTACGGCCCTCCAACTGTTGCACAACTACACATCCCATGAGGCAGGGCTCAACATTTTAAGTCCTGAGCTACTAGCAAGGCCTCAAGGGTTACCCGCCACCAGTTGCCCCACCCAACCCCTACCATGTCCCGCCCCTAGACACGCCCTCATAAATTATCTCATGAAATGACACTTAAATGTTTTATGCAGAATTAAGTTATAAGAATAAATATTAACAACAACTTTATCCATGCCCAAAAAATGCAGCCTGCCCATGTCTACATGTGCAGCCCTGTGTCCCCAGTGCAGCCTACCTGTGCTGGGTAAGAGAGGAGAGGCGAGGAGAGGAGGAGCCGCCGCCTGGTTGTTCAGAGCGCGGTGAACATAAAAGCTTTCAATTCAATAGCTGTGTTCCCTGCCGCTAGCCGTCATATACAGCCCCTCCCCCCTTGTCCGGGAAACTTTGATAGATAGATCACCCGTCCAATCCTGGGATGGGTGATCTGTCTATCAAAGTGCCCGGACAAGGGGGAGGGGCTGTATATGATGGCGAGCGGCAGGGAACACAGCTATTGAATTGAAAGCTGCAATGTTCCCCATGCTCTGAACAACCAGGCGGCGGCAACTCTTCTCTCTTCCCCTAAGATCACTCCTTCCTCGCCGCCCCCTGCTCCCAGGCAGCCCACACTCGCCAGCCCTCAAAATCCACTCGCAAAATGCAAGCAGGCGAGTGGAAATTTTGAGGGCTGCCATGAGGCATTGTAAAACTCTGACATTCACAGACATCACTAGGCATGATGGGAATTGTAGTTCCTGAACAACTGGAGGGACGTAGTTTGAAGACCCATGGTGTAAAGTGTCAAGGCAGATGTTGACTTTCCAAGAAGTTTTTGAGGGGCCTTGAACACCATCTGTCTCTCGCATATAATGTTGTTTTAACATCTCTACCCCAACAGTTTGAAAAGTCACACCTTCAGCCATGTAAATCGAAGGACTGACACATGTGCAGACTTGACAGCAGCCCACATGTTATTGGGTAACCAGGACACGATGGTTTCACAATTTCCACACCTCCCATCCTAACTACTAGCGATACCATGACTTGGATGAATAAGAAACCTTACAGATTCAGAATGCTAGTGAACTTTGTACACCGTGTGCTCAGTAATGTATTTTGTATGTATATCTCACACATTTTTTACTGTCTGTCGGTATACTGTGGGTTAAATGTTATAGCGATGTGCAAAATACATTGAGTTCCCAGCAGCACCCTTTTGGTGCTGACAGTTTCCATACTGTATTTCTTGTATTGCAAAATGTACAGCAAGAGGCCTGAGATTTCATAGCACAAAGTGTCAGTTTGCTCAGTGAATAAATTTACAGAAAAAGAAATGAGAAGAACAGCACCTGTTACCAATGCACACAAATAATTTGCAGACTCCACTGTATAGCGAAAATTCTACAAGGAGATCTGGGAGTCAGAAACATAACTCAAGTGGGTAACTTGGAACATCAGCGCCCACCAAAATTTTAATTTAGGGTGGACTGAGAGAATAAACTGAGCAGGCTTTGTTCTGTATGTGTGTGTTTATGTTCTTGTTTCCAACTTGCAGCCATCCATTATTGTGAGGCCTTTTGTCCCCAGCAGCCAGTAGTGAACGTCTTTGTAAAGGAGTTGTAATGGCATTGAACTCCTGCAGTCTCTTGTATCCGCAGTGTCAATCTTCTGTAGCATTGTATATACTGAATATTCTGTGTACCCCATGGGGATGTCATCAGATGCACTTGGGCACCTCCTGTATTTAGCCATTTTGCCACCATTGAAGTAATTACTTTGTAAGATTGCACAAGTTTTCTCAAGTTGCAACACATAACTTTGGGTGGTGGCATTTGAGTCTAATTGTTAAAACGGTTTTAGGAAATGTGATCACTTCCTTTCTATGAAGTAAGTCACGTATTTTAATTCAGCATAAGACGCTGGTATAAGGAAGATGCTTTAAATTGTGGAATCACATATTTCCCACGCTTAGTGTTTTTTCTTTATAGAGAATCTGTCAAGATAGAAATATTGAAGCTATCATTTCTGACTTGTTTTTGAAGGTGCATGTTTCCAGGCTGTCTTGTTCATTGCTTTAATACATAAAGATGCTGTAAAGGTATTTATTATTTTAAATTTTAAATAAAAAAAAAAAACATCTTGTATTTCCCTGCTCCCAAAACTCCTCCTCTTCTGGGGTTTCCCGCTGGGACTCTCAGCTCCTACTCTTTGAGTGTGCACCCATATCAAGCCGCTTGCTATGGGGCACACCAGCGGGCTCGCTCTCACGCCGATCTGTGTGCAACCATAGACTCCCACAGCATGGCTCCGCCCTGCTCCCTCTTCACAGGATTTGATTGATGGCTCCCGCTGCTTCTTCTGTGTCCTGTGAGGAGAGGAACACAGACCAGCACTGCTGCAGATGGACACTACGCTGGACCAAGATAGGCCGTACATTTTTAGATTTACGAAAACCATATAATATGAGGTCAATCCTAAACACTTTCAATTTGTATGAAATTAGGCAGGCCCTTGTACTATGTAGTTGAAGGAAAATCTAAAGGAAATTGAACAAGAAAATGTTATAATGTATGGCAAGCTTGAGGGTCCGCTATGCGGACTCTGCTTTGCTCAGCAGGGGATCAATCTGCTGAGCAGACGAATGAGAGGTCGCTCTCCTCTCACTGTGCTGAGAGAGACCTGTCAGGGTCCCACTCTCCTAAATGTGGAGATCGGATGAAAAAGGATTGCCGGTCTGTTTTCATCCAATTTGCCAGACAGATGGAAAATGGGGTCTTCATCTGCTCTGGATTTCACGGAGAGGATCAGATCGGATAGCAGTCAGCGGACATGTCACTGCTGCCCCATAGGTGTGACTGGAGGCTCCAATCGGGTCCACCTAAAAAACTGACAGGTGGACCTGATTGGAAAGCCTGTGTGAAAGGGCCTTAGCATATAGGGAGGTGAGGGGGCAATACAACTACTGGGACATTTTTTACCTGAATGCAGGGAATGCATTAAGGTAAAAAATGTCATAGTTGCATAGTAGGTGTGGTCATGAAAAAAAAGTCCATCCTATGTGTGTGATTTTATGTCAGTATTACCTTGTATATCCCTGTATGTTGTGGTCGTTCAGGTGATTCTCTAATAGTTTCTTGAAACTATCAATGCTCCCCGCTTAGACCACTGCCTGTGGAAGGGAATTCCACATCCTTGCTGCAGTAAACAACCCTCTACGTAACACGCCCTGGCGTATAGCGCAAAACCCCCGAACTTGAAGGAAAATTCCTGGAAAAAAAAATACTTGGTTTGGATGGCCCTCATCTGTGTTTAGCCCGTTGTCCATCGGCGGCCTCATCTGGTCCGGCGTCCTTCTGCGGCCATCGTGGTGTCCTTCCCGTGCTGTGTTTGAACCACTCCGCCGACGTATACCGAGCGCCGTACACTCGGGCAGGCTCGGCTCCTCTCGCGTAAAGGACGCACAGGACGTGGCCGCGAGAGGAGCCGAGCCTGCCCGACTATACCCGAGTGTACTGCGCTCGGTATATGTCGGCGGAGTGGTTCAAACACAGCGCGGGTATCAGCGTATATCGCGCACCCACGATTTTGCCCTGATTTTCAGGGAAAAAAAGTGTGTGGTATATGCCGATAAATACTGTATTGAGTTGCCATGCGTCTTGTTAAACTCCCTTCCGCAAAAAAGTTTTATCCCTATTGTGGGGTCACCAGTGTGGTATTTGTAAATTGAAATCATAACCCGATCTCAAGTGTCTCTTCTCCAGAGAGAATAAGTTCAGTGCTCACAACCTTTCCTCATAACTAATATCCTCCAGACCCTTTATTATCGTTGTTGCCCTTCTTTGTACTCTCTCTATTTCCAGTACATCCTTCCTGAGGACTGGTGCCCAGAACTGGACAGCATACTCCAGATGAGGCCGGACCAGAGTCTTGTAGAGCGGGAGAATTATTGCTTTATCTCTGGAGTTAATCCCCTTTTTAATGCATGCCAATATTCTGTTTGCTTTGTTAGCAGCAGCTTGGCATTGCATGCCATTGCTGAGCCTGTCATCTAGCCACCCAAATGCATTTTTTATTTTTTTACATTTTTCTACATTCAACCTCATTTGCCATGTAGTTTTAGCTGCCCACCCCATTAATTTGTTCAGATCTTTTTGCAAGGTTTCCACATCCTGCAGAGAAGTTATTGCCCTGCTTAGCTTAGTATTGTCTGCAAATACAGAGATTAAGCTGTTTACCCCATCCTCCAGGTCATTTATGAACAAATTAAATAGGATTGGTCCCAGCACAGAACCCTGGGGGACCCCACTACCCACCCCTGACCATTCTGAGTACTCGTCCTGCCTTTAGGACCACTTTTAAGGCTGTCTATATACTAGTAGAATTTTATTCAAAAGTTTTTTTAATTTTAAGAAAGTTTATTTGATATTCTAAGTGCCGGTTCACACTACAGCGACATGAAAGTCGGCATGACTTTGCGAGGCAACTTCAAGTCGCCCCCAGGACGTGCAACATTGCCAGTGGCCAGTCAAACAATAATCAGTTCTGTGTGAGGGAGGGGTTTGCCTGAGAAAACCATTTTCTCTTCCTGTAAAGTTGCTTCAGTTAAGACAGTGATCTGACTTTGGAGGCGACTTCCATTGAAATCAATGGGTACAAGTCGCCTAGAAGTCGGATTGAAGTAGTACAGGAACCTTTTCTGAAGTCAGAGCGACTTCAGTAGTGTGCATTAACCACTTAAGACCTGGACCAAAATGCAGGTAAAGGACCCGGCCTGTTTTTGCGATTCGGCACTGCGTCGCTTTAACTGACAATTGCGCGGTCGTGCGACGTGGCTCCCAAACAAAATTGGCGTCCTTTTTTTCCCACAAATAGAGCTTTCTTTTGGTGGTATTTGATCACCTATGCGGTTTTTATTTTTTGCGCTTTAAACCTAAATAGAGCGACAATTTTGAAAAAAATGCAATATTTTTTCCTTTTTTGCTATAATATCCCCCAAAAATATATAAAAACGTTTTTTTTCCTCAGTTTAGGCCGATACGTATTCTTCTACCTATTTTTGGTAATAAAAAAATCGCAATAAGCGTCTATCGATTGGTTTGCGCAACATTTATAGTGTTTACAAAATAGGGGATAGTTTTATTGCAATTTTTTTAATATTTTTTTTCTTTTACTACTAATGGCGGCGATTAGCGATTTTTTTCCGTGACTGCGATATTATGGCGGACACATCGGACAATTTTGACACGTTTTTGGGACAATTTGTCATTTTCACAGCAAAAAATGCATTGTTTAAGCGGTTGTATACCCTGTAAAAAATTATTTTTTTCTTTTTTTTTTTTTACACCTGTAAAGGAAAAGCCATAATGAGCTAGTATGCACAGCATACTAGCTCATTATGAAATACTTACCTTAAAACGAGGTGAAGAGAACTTACCTGGTCCACGCCGAGCGAGATGTCATCTTGCTCCGGCGTGTCTTCCGGGTATCGCCGCTCCAGCGCTGTGATTGGCATGCGCGCGGGAGACTTCAATTCGGCAAGGTCCGGCGGCTGCATGCGCCGCTGCAATCAGTGGCGCATTGCGGGGGGAATACCTCCTAAACCGTACAGGTTTAGGAGATATTCTTTATACCTACAGGTAAGCCTTATTATAGGCTTACCTGTAGGTAAAAGTCAAAAAGTGGGGTTTACAACCACTTTACTGTGATAATGGCAATTGCAGTTTGGGAGGTAACCACTAGGGGGCGCTGATGGGGTTAAGTGTGACCTCATACGTGTTTCTAACTGTAGGGGGGTGGGGCTGGACGTGTGACGTCATTGATCGTGCTCCCCTATATCAGGGAACATACGATCAATGACAGCGCCACAGTGAAGAACGGGGAATCTGTGTTTACACACAGCTCTCCTCGTTCTTCAGCTCCGGGGACCGATCGCGGGACTCCAGCGGCAATCGGGTCCCGCGGTCACGGAGCTTCAGACCGGGTCGTGGGCGCCCGCCCATGGCTGGGCACTTTAAGAGGACGTACAGGTAAGTGCTTGTGCCATTCTGCCGACGTATATGTGCAGGAGGCGGTCCTTAAGTGGTTAAGACGGCTCTCATTCACTTTAATGTAATTTTCTCATGTCGGGCGACACAAGTCGCGGTAGTGTGAACCAGCACTTATGGCTAGTGGGGTCAAATTGCCTTTTTTTTCAACCACAATGACAAGAATATTCGAAAGCGCAGGATGGAAGATTGTTTTCGGACAAACAGACTTATATATAGTACATTCATTCCAAAATCGATTGTTGAAATCAAATGAAAATTTGAAGTTCTTTTGATCAACATTTAGCCAGTCATCAAACACAACATTTTGGTAAGAATGGTCAATTAAAAATCTGGTGTATTGCCAGCTTTAGTCACTAACCTGGAACAATCGTGTGCATTTCATGTTTTTTCAGCATGCCTCATATGTACAGACTTGCCAGTGACTTTCCAAGCAGGAAAGAAAAGAATAACAGCCCTGGAAGCCGCACCTTTTTAAAATCCAAGTGAGAAGTGGCAGCTTCACATTTTTATCCTGACAAGATCCTATTAAAGGTAATATATTTGCTGTATGCAGTTTAATATATTTCATAGAAAGTGTAATATTCAAGCAAACGGAAAAGCCATAACTACCTTCCTGGAATTCTGTGCCATCCTCTTAGCTGCTATAAACGTGACCGCTGTAATGTGATTGGTTGGGGTGGATTACACCTCTACCTTCTGCTCCGGTTTTGATTAATGGGGCCCACTTTCTTTACTAAGGATATACTGGCCAAATATTGTTCTATTTAACGTTGTCTTCATTATTTATTTGGAAAGAGTCAGTCCTTCTAGGAAACTGAAATTGTGTCCTTTTTTGCAATTATGTGGACTTTGTGTGCCGACTCCTTGAATAAACAATTTACAATACGCAATCTTGTAGCTTTTCTTTATTTCAAGCTTGCATGCTATCGTGTAAATGTCTCGTAGTAGTTTACTTTCTTAATGTATTTTTCTGTGTTTATAATATGTTGGTTTTCATTATGTGTCACTATACATTGTTCACACCCATAATCTGAAGGGAAGTACTGTACATACTTTGTTACCTATAGTAATATAGATAAAGGAACAGCTCACTATGCCAAAACAGTGTGTTTTTTTTCCAATGCAAAAACCTATAATATCAGCAGAGAAGTGAATTTGTTTATAAACAATACAAGGAAAAAATGATCACATAAAAATATGATTTTTTTTTATTTTTATTAACCACTTAAGCCCCAAGCCTGTTTTTCAGATTCGGTGTTTACAAGACTAAAATCGTTTTTTGTTTTTTTTTGCTAGAAAATTGCTTAAAACCCCCAAACATTATATATATATATATATATATATATATATATATATATATATATATATATATATAATAAACACCCTAGAGAATAAAATGACGGTCATCGCAATACTTTTTGTCATACCGTATTTGCGCAGCGGTCTTACAAGCACACTTTTTTTGGAAAAAATAAGACAACAATAAATTTGGCCCAATTTTTTTATATATTGTGAAAGATAATGTTACGCCAAGTAAAATGATACCCAACATGTCACGTTTTAAAATTGCACCCGCTCGTGGCATGGCGTCAAACTTTTACCCTTAAAAATCTCGATAGGCGACGTTTAAAAAAATCTATAGGTTGCATTTTTTGAGCTACAGAGTAGCTCTAGGGCTAGAATTATTGCTCTCGCTCTAACGATCGCGGCGATACCTCGCTTGTGTGGTTTGAACACCGTTTTCATATGCGGGCGCTACTCGCGTATGCGTTCGCTTCTGCGCGCGAGCTCGTCGGGACGGGGCGCTTTAAAAAAATTTTTTTTTTGTTTTCTTATTTTTGATTTTATAATTTTGTACACTGAAATAAAAAAAATAAAAAATGTATCACTTTTATTCCTATTATAAGGAATGTAAACATCCCTTGTAATAGAAAAAAGCATGACAGGTCCTCTTAAATATGAGATTTGGGGTCAAAAAGACCTCAGATCTCATATTTAGACTTCAATGCAAAAAAATAATAAAAAAAAATGGAAATTTTGTCATTTAAAAAAATGACAACAAAAAAATTGTCTCTTTAAGACGCTGGGCGGGACTGACGTTTTGACGTCACTTCCGCCCAGCAATGCTATGAGGACGGGTGGGGGCCATCTTGCCCTCACTCGAGTCCTCACACACTAGGCAGCAGCACCCGATCTCCCCCGCCGCTACCGACTGCTCCGGTAAGCGGCGGAGGGCACGGAAGAGCGGCGGCCCTCTCCCGCCACCGATAACGGCGATCTCGCAGCGAATCCACCGCGGAGACCGCCGTTATTGTTTACACGCCCGCCCACTGAAGAGATGGATACCTCGGTTGTGGCAGCAGCTGCTGCCGTTACCGAGATATCCATCTTTAAAAACAGGACGTATATATACAGTGGGCGGGCGTTAACCGGTTAACCTCTTAAAGCGGGGGTTCACCCAAAAAAAAATATTTAAAATTGCATCTAGCAGAGCCAGCATACTAAGGACATTACATTTCGGCAGGTCATTTTTTTTTTCTCTGTAGATACCTTTTATATCCTGATGTTGTCCAGGGCTTCCGGGTTCCGATGACTGCGGGACTGGGCGTTCCTATCCTTCGGTTCGATGATTGACTGCTTGTGAAACAGGTGACCTGTCGCACAACGCACGTCACCAGATGTCTGGAAATACCCGACCTGCGAGTCGGCATTATACGGCACCTGCGCAGTCAGCTCTACACGGCGGGCGCAGACGCCGTATAGTGCCGACTCGCAGCTCGGCTATTTCCGGAAATCTGGTGATGTGCGTTGTGCGACAGGTCACCTGTTTCACAAGCCATCAATCATCGAACGGAAGGATAGGAACGCCCAGTCCCGCAGTCATCGGAACCCTGAGGCTGGGATAGGAACGCCCAGTCCCGGAGTCATCAGAACGCGGAAGCCCTGGACAAAATCAGGATATAAAGGTAAGTACAGAGAGAAAAAAAAAAAACCTGCCAAAATGAAATGTCCTTACTATGCTGGCTCTAATGTAAAACAATTGTTTTTAGGGTGAACCTCCACTTTAAGGTCCGGCTCATGTAGATATACGTTGGCAGAATGGCACGGACAGGCATAATCACGTACCTGTACGTGGCCCTTTTAAATGCCTGCCTTCCCCGTGAGTCGTACCATGGACTCGATCGCCGCGGGGATCCCCGCGATCGTCTCACGGAGGTATAGAGCGAGGAGATGCTTGTGTAAACAATGACACTGATCTCCGCTCTGTGTACTCGGAGCTTAGATCAGTGTCATGTTACACACAACCCATCCCCCCCCCCCCCCCCACAGTAAGAAACACTCAACAGGGAACACTTAACCCCTACATCGCCACCTAGTGGTTAACCCCTTCACTGCCAGTGTCATTTTCACAGTAACCAGTGCATTTTTATAGCACTGATCGCTGTAAAAATGACAATGGTCCCAAAAGTGTCCGATGTGTCCGCCATGATTTCGCAGTCACGATAATCGCTGATTGCCGCCATTACTAGTAAAAAATAAAATTAATAATAAAAATGACATAAAACTATCCCCTATTTCAGGGATTTGCAATTAGCGGACCTCCAGCTGTTGCAGAACTACAAGTCCCATGAGGCATAGCAAGACTCTGACAGCTACAAGCAGGACACCCAGAGGCATGATAGTTTGGCAACAGCTGGAGGTCCACTAATTGCATATCCCTGCCCTATTTTGTAGATGCTATAACTTTTGCGCAAACCAATCAATAAACGCTTATTGCAATTTAATTTTTTACCAAAAATATGTAGAAGAATAAATATCGGCCTAAACTAAGGGGAAAAATGTATATATATTTTTTGGGGATATTTATTATAGCAAAAAGATATTGAATTTTTTTCAAAATTGTCGCTCTTTTTGTTTATAGCGCAAAAAATTAAAACCGCAGAGGTGATAAAATGCCACCATAAGAAATCTCTATTTGTGGGGGAAAAAAGGACGCCAATTTTGTTTGGGAGCCACGTCGCACAACCGCGCAATTGTCAGTTAAAGCGACGCCGTGCCGAATCGCAAAAAGTTGCCTGGTCTTTGACCACCCAAATGGTCCGGGGCTGAAGTGGTTAATACACATTTAAAAAAAATATCCAATATAAACCTACAGTGAGGCCCCACTTATTCCGACTGTTATCAATTGAAACTTCATCAAATGCTATAAGTTAATATGCTTTGTTCTGCTATAAAATATACTACAATATTTCTAATGTAGTATATGACTATTATTGGTTTAATACATCCAAGATTTTAATATTTCCACTGCAGTGGGGTCCCATTGTTGGACTATATTGTGTGGTTTTTTTTTCACACTTTTTAGATGGGTATCAATTAAAAAAAAAATCATATTTTATGTGTTGGTTTGTTTTCCTTACATTGCTTTTAAGCAAATTCCCTAACCTGATATTGCTGAACCTAGTTTTGCTGCCACAGTAACGGGAATCTGTCTGTCATATTTCTAGTATAAATTAGAATTCGGAAGATTTATGGTCATTAAGAGATGCAGGGACACAGCCCCTTTCCTCAAGATTTCATACACAAGGTCTGTATTTGTAGCATTGGGGGAGATTTACTAAAACTGGCGTACACAGAAACTGGTGAAGCTGTGCATACCACGTTTCCCCCTGAAAATAAGCCTGGGTCTTATATTAATTTTGGCAACCAAAATCACAGTAGGGCAGGGTAGTTCTTACCATGTAATGTGCTGTCTTCTCTCCCCCTCTCCCTCCCTGCCTGTCAGGAATCCCCAGTGTGAACCAAGTTAAAATGCTCATAAAATCTTATAATCCACTAATTACATTAGTATATATTGTACAATGTGTGTGTTTCTGTAATATACTTGTGCCAAATACCTTCATTAAAGCGCTTCCGTAACCCGTCTGAGCTCTCTTCCCCGCTCTAAGCACTGCAGGAAGGGCGAGATCCCCCACTGACATCTGGGAGAAGAGGAGGAGAGCAGCAGGAGGTCAGCTGAGCACCGAGCGTGCTGTACCAAACGTATTTGCCCCCAATTATATTACAGAAACACATTGTACTGTATACTACTATAATAGAGAGTATAATAATATTATACAAGCATTTACTAGGGCTTATTTTCGGGGTAGGGCTTATATTGCAGCCCTCCTGAAAAATAATTCTAGGTCTTATTTTCGGGCAAACACGGTAGTAACCAATCAGCTTCTAGGTTTTATCCAATGTTCACATTGGGCTGATTTGGCATGCAATTTGATATGTCAAATTGCATGCCGAATCAGTGGCTATTGCCGGCAATGACACAGTCCGAATCATTGCGACAGACTGTGTGGCGCTGCACAGATTCCCAAAAGTAGTACCTGTACTGCTTATGGCGATTTAAGGGGCAATTTGAATAGACATCTGTCAAATCGCCCCTGAAGTCTGATTGCATTGCTGGTTTGAAATCGTGCAAGGTTCTAACCCATAGTCGATGTGAACCTGGGCTTATTGTCAAAGCTTAATGTAAGCAGCTGACTGGTTACTATGCACAGCTGCACACTATTCTGTGTGCACCAGTTTTAGTAAATCTCCCCCATTGTGTCTTGTATGTGTAATGTCATATTGTCCCTCCCCATAGCACAAGACATCGGATTGCAGTCTTTTCTTTATTTCTCTCTATGGGATTTACATTTTGGCAGCTACAGCTGGAAGGAGACTGCCTCTCCTGAAATTACCCCACTCTCCTCACTTCAATGAGCAGCTGCAGACACAAGCAGGACCTCAGGGTCTTCCATACAGAGGGCAGTATACAACAAGCAGCCTTGGACTACCTCTACAGATTATATACAAATGAATCTCTAGACCGTGTCTCGGTCTCCCCAATCTGTGATGTGCTTAGCTAGAGCTAGCACAGGCCGCCTCCCCCCCACCCCCAGTTTCCCCAGTACTGGACTTGAAAAGGGCTTTTGTTTTCTCTAGATTACTGCTAATGGTCTCCACTACACCCTTCTCCAGCAGGAATCCTTCAGAATCAGTCTCAACGTCTTCAACACCAGTAATCTTGTCCATGGAAGTCTGGAGAAAACGCATGCTCACTAGAACCGAGGCCTGCAAAGAACAAAAAAAGGGCATATTTGCATATAAGACTTACATTTGGAAAAGGAGAAATCCATGTAAAATTAAAGGAGAAGTATGGTCAATGTTATTTTGGCTCTACTTGGATCACAGGAGTGCAGTTAGTGGGCTAAATTTTGCTGTTGGCTTACGTCACTCAGCCTGTCCAGGTGCTGGATCGATCCTGACTTTACAGTTGGGATCCACCCAGATGCCTGGACCGGCAGCTGGCTCAGCCTCTCAGCTCTGGAGGGATAGAGCCAGTGATTTACAGTCACCACTCTGCTCAGAGCGGAGGAGAGAACTGAGCGATTAGCAGTATTTGATTGCTCAGTGCAGAGGTGTCGGGGGACAGATGTAGCATCGGATCAATGCTGCATCCACCAAGGTGAGTATTCCCAACCCCATACTTTTTTAATGTCAGCATTTCATTTGTGTTCCATATATATTCCACTACTTTTAGTCCTTGATTATATTTGCATCAGCTCTCTACAGAACAATCTGTGGTGGATTGCTCTTCAGAGGGCATGTGACAGGCATTGAAAAAGCCTGTGCCTCAACCACGTGCATTGCCTTTGGTTGCTGCGCAGCCCCATTTAAATATACAAAAACAACAAAAGGCAATCATTTTTGCAGCTTAAAGTGTTAGTAAAGTAAAAAAAAATGTTTTTTAATTAAAATAACAAACATGTTATACTTTCTGTGCAGTGGTTTTGCACAGAGTGGTCCTTATCCTCCTCTTCTGGGGTCCCAGGCAACAATATTAGCTCCCTCTCTTTTGAGGGACTATTATAGCCAGCTGCTGGCTATGGGAAGAGCGTAGTTTTAACTGGGTATTAGTGTGATTTATATTGCCTGTATCATTTACTTGCCTTTTCTTGTAATGATGGGCTCACATGTTGTGACTAAAGTTTGTAGTGTTGTGGCTAATTGATTTTCTTATGTCCATGTATTCATTCGCCTAGCTTGTCTCTATTTGCCAAAGGGGGACAGGAAACTTTTTGTTCTGGGTCATGCAGCATCCAGTCAATGCCTTGACATATCTTTGTGTTGCATCTCAAATGTGGGAGTTCTAATGTGATAAAAACACATCTATTCCCTTCATTGCTTTACTGTACCTGCATGTTGCTGTTTTAGGTCTAATTACTGTTAAGCTGCCACCTGTATAACACTAAACTAAGATATGTAGTTTCTTCACAGGAAATGTCCCTTTTCAAACTATAGACAGACGTCATGCATTAACCTGTGCAGTGCGATTCTGTATGCCTCATGTTTGAATACAAAGAGAAATTGCTGACAAAGGAATGAGAGGATTTACTCTAAGTTGAGTGCACAGGTCAAAAAGTGACCCCCTGAAACGACATGATCAATGCACATGTTATGTGGGTGAAAAGTACAAGGTGCAGGTAAGAAGGTTATAAATTATTTTATTAATATTTACCAGTAAATTAAATTCTGCGCTGCTGCTGCTTGCTCTCAATCCAAGCTGTTATTGACAGTCATGAACCAATCAGAGTGGATGCTGATCATGTGATACCCATGTTAGCTATGACGTAAATATCACATGTAGGGTGCAGGCTTAATTGATAAAATAAGCCTGCAGACGAGCATTGATACCTTTTAAGCAGCTACACCATCAATTGAATAGTGTAATTGTCAGATGCAATTACATTACAAAAAAAAATAAAAATAAAACCACTCTGTAGTTTTTTGCTCTCTTTGTCTCATTGAATAGATTTCCTTTAATTATACACAATAGAAAGTGATTGATGCAGTTGCTATCAGAACTGTAAAAAGTTTATTTAACATCAGCTGCATACAGAAGACAGTGCTGTGTTCTGGCAGTGGTACAGGGACTTCCCATCTGCAGCTGAAACAAAATCAAGTTGGGCTGAGTGCTGCTCATCCTTTCTCAAGAAACTTAGTATTTTTATCATTGATTGATTGATTGATTGATTGATTTTTGAGCTTAATTAGGCGCCAAATGCCCACTGTGAAGTGAGCGTCTAAGCGCCGCTGGTGAGATGTAACTTTGAATCAATCCGTGGTGAAGAAGAGAGAGAAAAGAGAAGAGAGGGCGGTGAAAGGAAAGGGTATCCAGCCCTTAGGGGAGCAAGAGGAAAGAGCTGTGAAGTGTATGAGAAAAAATATAAAAGAAAAAAGGAACAGTGGGGATACTAGAGGAGGGGTAGAAGACATCATAGTTATTAGAGAGGCAAGTGGCCCCTTCAATGAGGGGGCGGACTGTAAGAGGGAAAAGAATATAAATTTAACCATAGGCCTGGATGAACAGTTCCGTCTTTAGTTTTTTTCTGAAGAGGAGCAGGTTAGATGTCATCTTAAGTTCCAAGGAGAGGGCATTCCACAGCATGGCACCCCTACTCTGGAGTCGTTTGCCTCCCATGGAAGAAAGTTTAGATGGAATGACTGTGGCTAAATGTTGGGTCTTGGATCTTAATGGGCGCGAGGGTTCATAGTGCACCGCCAAGCTGTGTAAGTACTTGGGACCCTGTCCCCAGTATGCACGGAAGAAGATACAGAGCGTTTTAAAGATCACTCTCTGCTCGATAGGGAGCCAATGAAGTGATCTCCTGGCCAGGCTAATATGGTCTCTTCTCGCTAAAACGAGTACAAAGCGAGCAGTGTGGTTCTGAACCACCTGAAGCTTATGGGCCCATTTCTGCGGGGCACCCAATAGGAATACGTTTGCCCCGTCTAACCGGGAATGGATAAAAGCCTGGGCAAGTAGTGATCTGTTATTTTGGGTGAATAGATGTTTTACTTTTCTGAGGAGCCTTAGATGGTAATTGGCATTCCGCAGGATGTTTCTGAAGTGGGGAACAAACGAGAGGGTGTCATCGATTATGACTCCTAGGTTTTTTACCTGCTTGGCTGGAATGGGTGTGGGTCCGAAAGACAGAGGCCAAGCAGCCAGCAATAGGGGGCTAGTAGGACCAATTAATAGAACTTCAGTTTTAGCTGCGTTCAGTCCAAGCCTATTGCCAGCCATCCAGTCCTGTATTTCTACCAGGCATTTCGCCAACTGAACTGGCTGCTGAGGTCCTCTTGCTGAATCAACCAGAATTTGTGTGTCATCAGCATAAAGCTGACACTCCAAGTTATTGTTCTGGATGATGTCAGCAAGAGGACGAACATAGCAGTTAAAGAGGAGTGGCGATAGAGCACTCCCCTGTGGAACTCCGCATGTCAGAGGTCTTGGGGTAGACCGGTGTGTTCCCATCTTGACACATTGTGTTCTCTCATGGAGAAACGAGCGTATCCAACTCAGGACCACCCCGTTAAGACCAAAAAGATTTTTTAATCTGTCCAACAGTATATCATAGTCGACAGTGTCGAATGCTGCGGAGAGGTCTAGCAAAATCAGGGCTGCCGACCCCCCTGCGTCACGGATTGTCAATAGTCTTTCTCGCATGGCCAGCACAGATATCTCGGTTCCTCTTCCCGGACGAAACCCCGACTGGGTGTCATGGAAGAGGTTACCCCCCTCAAAATAGTTTTGTAGCTGCCTGAAGACTACTTGCTCTAGGATTTTTGCCAGGAAGGGGATGGCGGAAATGGGCCTGAAATTGAGCGGGTCATTTATGTCTAGACCCATCTTTTTCAGAAGGGGTGTTACTATGGCATGCTTAATTTTTCCTGGGACGATGCCTAATTGCAGAGAAAGGTTAATAACTTTGCAAATGTCCAGGGCCAATGTTTTTGCATTGGCCTTCATGAGCCACCCGGGACAGATATCATCCGGATATGATGATGCTTTTAAGTCTCTCATAATTTTCAGTATCTCCCCAGGGGTAGTATCTGTAAATCGCATAAGACCTGAATGGAAGCCAGATGATATTGGTTGGTCGAAGGGTCGCATAGCCTGGTTGGTAGATGTCCGGATTTTCTGTATTTTGGCTTCAAATGACAGAAGAAGGCTGGAGCACATTTTATCTGAAGATGGTATGGAAGAAAAGTATTTTTTGTTGTTAAAGAGGCTGGATGTGATTTTGAATAGTTCAGCCTCTTTATTAATAGCTTGGGCTATTTGGGCATTATAATAGCTTCTTTTTTGGAATTTTACGTGCTTGCTATACACTCTGCACTGGTTCCTGTAGGCCAATTTGTCCTGCGGGTGGTTAGTTCTGATCCATTTGCGTTCAAGCTGACGTCTTTTGGATTTTAACTCTCCCAGTGAGGATGAATACCAAGGGCATGATTTAGATTTCCTAGGCCTATTGTATGACGTAGTGATGGGCGCCACTTTGTCAAGGGTGTTTATTAGTTTTTGTTCAAATGCATCCATGGCCTGTTCTAATTTTTCCAAATCATTTTGAATGTCGACTAACTTCTGTTCTGAATTGCCTTGGCTGTTAATATAGGCTGAATGAAAGGTTTCATCGCTGATTTTTGTAAGTTTTCGGAAAGGCTTTGATCTTTCCATCGGGGGGCCTGAGGTATTTTTTCTGGGGGCTAAGTCTGGCAGAGTGTATTTTAATAGATAGTGGTCCGTCCATCCTGTCACTGTTGTAGATAGATTTGTGACTTGAAGATCATTAGAGAGTATAGCGTCAAGCTGATGTCCAAGGATGTCCAAGGATGTCATTGAATACAAGGCTTCCTCTGATTGGCTGAGTTTGAGATCCTGATGTCATCCTGCCCACAGTGGCGGTCGGTGGTAATTTCTTTGGGGGGGGGGGGTGATAAACAGTACCCATTCAATTTAAATCCCCCTCTTAAAGGGGTTGTAAAGGTAAAAAAAAAAAATCCCTAAATACAGTTGTATTCAAAATTATTCAACCCCCACTGAAATTGATTGTTTTGGCCAGTTTGACATTGATTTTGGTCATTCAGTCATCCTGCTTACAATTAAATCAAAGAGGCACGTGTAGGTCAGACAAATATAACATAACATTTATAATGAAATAACCACAAATGTCTTTTCTGTGCTCACATCATTATCAGTTTTATTCAACCCCCAAGTGACATTCAATCTTAGTACTTAGTACAACATCCTTTTACAGTTATACCAGCTTTTAAATGTGAAGCATAGCTTGACACAAGTGTCTTGCAGCGATCTACGGGTATCTTTGCCCATTTATCATGGGCAAAAGCCTCCAGTTCAGTCACATTCTTAGGCTTGCGCACTGCAACTGCTTTCTTTAAAGCGGTGGTTCCTCTAAAAATAAACTTTTGACATTGCATTTCCTCTAATAATTACAGTTAGAATCGGCTGGTTTTATGTAAAAAATACCTCCGTACGTAGCGTTTGTATTATTCGTTTCCACCGCCACTTCCGGGTACGATGCTGGCGGTGGGCGTTCCTTATTGATGGACAGGCATCCGACCGACGCATCCATCGCGTCACGAGATGCCGAAAGAAGCCGAACGTCGGTGCGGCTTTATACGGCGCACCGACGTTCGGCTTCTTTCGGCATCTCGTGACGCGATGGATGCGTCGGTCGGATGCCTGTCCATCAATAAGGAACGCCCACCGCCAGCATCGTACCCGGAAGTGGCGGTGGGAACGAATAATACAAACGCTACGTACGGAGGTATTTTTTACATAAAACCAGCCGATTCTAACTGTAATTATTAGAGGAAATGCAATGTCAAAAGTTTATTTTTAGGGGAACCACCCCTTTAAGTCCCACCAGAGGTTCTCAATCGGATTTAAGTCTGGTGACTGCGATGGCCACTCCAAAATGTTCCAGCCTTTAATCTGCAACCATGCTCTAGTGGACTTGGAGGTATGCTTGGGATCATTGTCCTGTTGAAAGATCCAACGTCTCCCAAGCCTCAGGTTTGTGACGGACTGCATCACATTGTCATCCAATATCTCCTGGTACTGAAGAGAATTCATGGTACCTTGCACACGCTGAAGCTTCCCTGTACCTGCAGAAGCAAAACAGCCCCAAAGCATGATTGACCCCCCGCCATGCTTCACAGTAGGCAAGGTGTTCTTTTCATCATAGGCCTTGTTCTTCCTCCTTCAAACATAGCGTTGATCCATGGGTTCTAATTTTGTTTCATCAGTCCAAAGAACACAATCCCAAAACTTCTGTGGTTTGTCCACATGACTTTTGGCATACTGCAGTCGACTCTTCTTATTCTTTGGAGACAGCAAGGGGGTGCGCCTGGGAGTTCTGGCATGGAGGCCTTCATTACGCAGTGTGCGCCGTATTGTCTGAGCAGAAACTTCAGTACCCACATCTGACAAATCTTTTCTCAGTTCCTCAGTAGTCACACGGGGACTTTTCTCCACTCTACGCTTCAGGTAGCACACAGCAGTCGAAGTCAGCATCTTCTTTCTGCCACGACCAGGTAGCGTTTCAACAGTGCCCTTTGCCTTGAATTTGTGAATGATGCTTCCTATGGTGTCTCTTGGTATGTTTAACATCTTTGCAATCTTCTTATAGCCATTGTCCTTCCTGTGAAGAGTAATCACCTCTTCTCTTGTCTTCCTGGACCATTCTCTTGACTTCATCATGTTTGTAACCACACCAGTAAATGTTTAGAAGGAGCTGAGTATCACAGTCATTTTAAAGCTGCCTGATTGGTGCTTATTAGGCTTTATTGCTGCTCCCTGACATCCACAGGTGTTTTCAATACCTGATTGAAAACACTTCAATGAACCTCTGTTCTTCAGAGTGGTAGTCTTTAAGGGGTTGAATAATTGTGTAAATGAAGAATTCACAAAATAAACATTTACTACTGTATTACAAAACCAATTGATGTCATTTTAGTTGGATATGGTTCTTCAAGAAGTCCTTGTAGGATTTCATTCTGAATACAATTACAAATGAACACTAAATTCCCTAAAACCCTTTACAGCATTGGGGGGTTGAATAATTTTGAACACAACTGTAGCTTCCTTTACCTTAGTGCAGTCCTCCTTCACTTACCTCATCCTTCCATTTTGCTTTTAAATGTCCTTATTTCTTCTGAGAAATCCTCACTTCCTGATCTTCTGTCTGTAACTCCACACAGTAATGCAAGGATTTCTCCCTGTTGTGGAGAAAGCCTCTTGAGGGGGCGAGCAGGAGTGTCAGGACGCCTACTAACACACATCTCCTTTCCCTATCTGCGAAGTAGAGAGAGTCCTGACCCTCCTGCTCGCCCCCTCAAGAGGCTTTCTCCACAACAGGGAGAAATCCTTGCATTACTGTGTGTAGTTACAGACAGAAGATCAGGAAGTGAGGATTTCTCAGAAGAAATAAGGACATTTAAAAGCAAAATGGAAGGATGAGGTAAGTGAAGGAGGACTGCACTAAGGTAAAGGAAGCCATTTAGGGAATTTTTTTTACTTTAAGTAAAGAAATATAGTATTTTTTTCGATATTGTATTACTATATGTGTTTGCCTTAAAAGGATTGGAGTAGTAGCTACTTTGCATGTTTAAAATTCTATACTGCATAGTAATTTAGACACTTCTGTTACTGCATTGCCGTTTAATAACATAGGGCCATATTCTCAAATAATTTACGCCGGCGTATCAGCAGATACGCCGACGTAAGTCCGATCCTATGTTTAAGTGTATTCTCAAACTGAGATGCACTTAAACATGCCTAAGATACGACGGCCTGCGCCGTTGTATCTTAGGCTGCAATATTTACGCTGACCGCTAGGTGGCGGTCAGCGTAGAATATGCAAATGACTAGTCACGCCGATTCTCTAACGTACGCTTGCCCGCCGTAGTGTTTTAGCGTCGTTTCCGTAAGCGATACGTGGCGTAAAGATAAACATGCCCCCTAGGTGGCGTACTCAATGTTAAGTATGGCCGTCGATCCCGCGTCGAAATTTGAAAATTTAACGTCGTTTGCGGAAGTCGTACGTGAATGGCGCTGGAAGCCATTTATGTTACAGTCAAAACAAATGACGTCCGTGAGACGTCATTTAGCGCAATGCACGTCGGGTAATTTACCCGACGGAGCATGCGCATTACGATCGGCGCGGGAGCGCGCCTAATTTAAATGATCCACGCCCCCTACCAGGATCATTTGAATTAGGAGGGCTTGCGCGGGTGGACTTTACGCGACGCCACCGCAAGTTTACAGGTAAGTGGTTTGGGAATCAGGCACTTGCCACTTAAACTTGCGGCGGTGTAACGTAAAGGACATACGTTCCGCCGCCTCAGATCTTTAAGAATATGCCCCATAGTGTTAGGGTGGATAGGCGCTAGTTTCATCTCATTCCACTAATCTATTTTTTTTTTTTTTTTTTTAACAGAACTCATTTCACTAATCCTAGAAATACACAGTAAACCAGGGTTCTCAAGTGCGTTGCTAGACAGTATTTGGTAATATTTTGGAATAGGAGACCACCTTAGTTAAACAGCGTACACACGGGCCGAATATCGAACTGCATCGGCCTGTTCAATAAACACCGTCTGACATTCAACCCGTGTGAACGGCAACCAGTCGGTCAGCTTTTGTCGAAGGGGCATGACCGAAAAAGGTCTGCCAATCGGCATCAGATCAACGCTCTCAATGGCTGAGAGTGCTAACCTGTCTGTTCTGGTGAGGGGGCGTCGCCCTGTCAGAACATAATAGCTTAGCGGTGTACCTAAGGCTCCTTTCACACGGGGCGGATCCGTTCGAACTGAGTCTTGAAGGGGATCTCTCCGCTGATCCCCGCTGAGCAGGCAGATGACAGGTCCTGTCCACTCCATTATGCAGAGCAGACAAGGACAGAGCTCGCTCACCTCTATGAGACTGCATGTCCGTTTCCATCTGAATGTCATCCGATCTGACCCACTGGACTGATGTTGAATGTTTAGCCATCCGTCTGTTTTCAGTGGATTTGGCACGCTGACAGCATAATGAGAAAAAAAAGCAGATCACTGGCTCTTGTGTAAGGGACATCGGTCCCCAGTGGAAGAGGCACATCAGCCTCATTAGTGCCCACCAGTACCGCCTGCCAGTGCCCACATTGACCACCAGTGCAATAAAGTGCCACCTATCACTGCCCACGAGTGCCACCTATCAATGCCCACAAGTGCCACCTATCAATGCCCACCAGTGGTGCCAGTCAGTGCCTCATCAGTGCCACCTAGCAGTGCTGCCTATCAGTCTCACCTACCAGCGCTGATCAGTGCCCATCACTGCCACCTATCAGTGCCCATCACTGCCAGCTATCGGTGCCACATATTAGTGCCAATTCTCAGTACCCACCAGTGCCACCTATCAATGCTCTTCAGTGCCAACTCTCAGTGCCCATCAGTGCAACCCATCAGTGCAGCCCAACGATGCCCATCAGTACAGTCTCATCAACGTACATCAATGAAGAATAAAAATTACCCGTTTTGCAAAATTTGAAAACAAAATATAAAACGGTTTTGTATTTTTTTTTTATTTTTTTTTATTCAGTCTTTTTAAAAAAAAAATTAACAAAAAATAAGTACCGCAGAGGTCATCAAATGCCACCAAAAGAAAGCTCTATTCATTTGGGTACAGTGTTGTATGACCACGCAATTGTCATTCAAAGAGTGAGAGTGCTGAAAGCTGAAAATTGGTCTGGGCAGGAGGGGGGTATAAGTGCCCAGTATGCAAGTGGTTAAAGGGTGAGCCTGAGAGTGAACCATATCTGTCCAATGATTTGTGGAGGTTGAGGAGGAAGTTATGAGTTTAAATTCAGGCATACAGTATGTCATCCACAAATATCTTCTCAAATTCTCTGTCTCTAGCTAGGATTCTGTGAGTATTGTGACTCTTCCTAATGTGGGCCGCTAGGGGTTCAATACGTAGGACAAATACAGGAGGAGAGAAGGGACATCCTTGTCTTGTGCCATTGGAGATGACAAAGGACCCAGAGGTTGCATATGGGGTCCTGATGAGGACTGCGGGAGAGATGTACAGATGAGTGGCCTGCAGGAAGAAGACTTTATTTCCCTATCTAATGGCAGAGAGTGATGCCCTGCAGGAAGGGGGCCTTAATACTGACATCTAAGGGTGGAGAACAAGTTTAGTAATGGGACTCTCTTCTTTATGTTGGCCGCCACATCAATGAAGTCAGGTACTTTCTAATGTTATCTTTGGCTTATCTGAATGGCATGAAGCCTACTTGAGCTTTGTGGATTCTAAGATCTAATAAGCTAGTAAATATGTTGATGCCGAAGTTCAATTGAGTTATTGACCAGAAGTCTTTATTTGATTGGAAATGACCATGATGAAGGATGTTTGCATGTCCCTTGGTAGTTGGTATATATGTTTTGTTAACAAACTCAATAACTGTAACTCCATATGTAGCAATAGGGTTGGTATAAATGTTACCGTGAGAGAAAAAAGTATTTGATCCCCTGCTGATTTTGTACGTTTGTCCACTGACAAAGAAATGATCAGTCTGTAATTTTAATGGTAGGTTTATTTTAACAGTGAGAGTCAGAATAAGAATAAAAAAAGTCCAGAAAACGCATTTCAAAAAAGTTATAAATTCATTTGCATTTTAATGAGTGAAATACCATATTTATTGGCATATAACACGCACCTTAATGTTGAGAGGGAAGTTTCAGGAAGAAAACTTGAATTTTAAATAAAGTAAAGTAAAATAAGAGTCAGTGCCCATAATTGCAGCCTCTTCAGTGCCCATCTTCAGCCTTGTTATTGTCCATCATTGCAGCTTGATCTGTGCTCATCTGCAGCCTCACCATAGCCCATTATTGCAGCCTGCTTAGTGCCAGATTACACAGAGTCGGGATCTCATGTGTATCCGCTGCTCGCAGTCCCCCTTTCTTGTTCTGGCTCCTATAACAGAACGCCGGTCCAATGCTTGGACATCTATGCTAGAAGCCTGGCCAGGAAGGGGGGGGACGACTGTGTGTGACTGCAAGCTCCGAGTACACAGGAGATCCCGGCTCTGTGTAATCCGGCGGTGCTCGCCCCCTCCTTCCAGGGTATAACACGCACACATGATTTGCCCCCTATTTTCAGGGGGGGAAAAGTTTTTTTTTATACGCCAATTAAATATGGTTAGTACTTGATCCCCTATCAATCAGCAAGATTTCTGGCTTTCAGGTGTCATCTATACAGGTAACAAGCTTAAGGCTTCATTCACACTTGGTGGACTCTGTCGCTACGGAATCCGCCTGCTCCCGTCGGCTCAGCGGGAGATCAGTCCGCAGATCTACGCTGAGCCGACGATGACAAGCTCCTCTCTGCTCACTGAGCGGGGAGGGGCTTATCGGGCACCGCTGTGTCCCTATGGAGCGATCTGATGAAAACGGACAGCATGTCCGTTTTCATCAGATCTTACCCGATCTGATCCACATGGACGGATGGGGACATGGCCCCCATACGTCTGTTTTTAGCGGGTCGGATCGGGTCGGATGTCAGCGGACATGTCTCCGCTGACATCCGACGCTCCATAGCGATGCATGGAGCGGCCGTTCAGGTCCGCCGACAGACGGAACCGAACGGCCAAATGTGAATGAGGCCTAAAGGTAGAGTTCCTAATCTCAACTTGTTACCTATATAAAATGCACCTGTCCACAGAAGCAATCAATCAGATGTCAATCTCTCCACTATGGCCAAGACCAAAGAGCTGTCCAAGGATGTACAATCTTGTCCAAGGGGACAAGATTGTAGACCTACACAAGGCTGCAATGGGCTACAAGACCATCGCCAAGCAAGTTGGTGCGATTATTTGCAATTGGAAAACAAAAAAAAACTGTCAATCTCGCTTAGTCTGGGGCTACATGCAAGATCTCACCTTGTGGAGTTTCAATGATCATAAGGATGGTGAGGAATCAGCCCAGAACTACACGGCAAGGCAGGTGGGACCATAGTCACCAAGAAAACTATTGGTAATGGTAACACACTACGATGAAGGACTGAAATCCTGCAGCTCCTGCAAGGTCCCCCTGCTCAAGAAAGCACACGTACAGGCAAGTTTGCTGATGAACATCTGAATGATTCAGAGGAGAACTGGGTAAAAGTATTGTGATCAGATGAGACCAAAATCAAGCTCTTCGGCATCAACTCAGCTCGCTGTGTTTGGAGGAGGAGGAGGAATACTGCCTATGGCCCCAAGAACCCCATCCCCACCATCAAACATGGAGGTGGGAACATTATTCTTTGGGGGGTGTTTTTCTGCTAAGGGCACATGACAATTTCACTGCATCAAAAGAAACAATGGAAGGGGCCATGTAGCATCAATTCTTGGGTGAGAACCTAATTCCCTCAGCCAGGGCATTGAAAATGGGCCGTGATTGGGTATTCCAGCATGACAATGACCCAAAACACACGGCCAAGGCAACAAAAGAGTGGCTTAAGAAGAAGCACATTAGGGTCCTGGAGTGACCTAGCCAGTCTCCAAACCTTAATCCCATAGAAAATATGTGGAGGGAGCTGAAGGATCGAGTTACCATACGTCAGCCTCGAAACCTTAATGACTTGGGGAGCATCTGCAAAGAGGAGTGGGACAAAATCCATCCTGAGATGTGTGCAAACCTGGTGGCCAACTACAAGAAACATCTGATCCCTGTGATTGCCAACAAGGGTTTTGCCACCAAGTACCAAGTCATGTTTTGCAAAGGGGTCAAATTATTTCACTCATTAAGATGCAAATCAATTTGTAACTTTTTTAACCACTTAACTACTACCCCACCGCGCCATAGCGAAAATACTGCTACAGCGCGGTGGAGTTATTCCGGGACGAAGACCCGGCGCATCACAGATCGCGGTAAATCGCCGCTGATAGCGGCGGTTTACCACGTGATCGCTCCGTCAAATGACGGAGCGATCACTTGTAAACAAACCGGCGTCATGTCATGACGCCGGTTCCTCCCTCTCCTCTCTGTACCGATCGGTACAGTGTGAGAGGAGAGGGGGGAGAGCGTAGCTGTAGCTGGATCTGTGACAAATGCAGTCACAGATCCATCCCTCCCTCCCTGTGCAATACTCTGCAATACCCCCATACCCCCCATACTCTGCAATTAACCACCCATACTCTGCAATTAACCACCCATACTCTGCAATTAACCACCCATACTCTGCAATTAACCCCCATACTCTGCAATTAACCCCCATACTCTGCATTTAACCCCCATACTCTGCAATTAACCACTCATACTCTGCAATAACCCCCCCCATACTCTGCAATAACCCCCCCCCCATACTCTGCAATAACCCCCCCCCATACTCTGCAATACCACCCAATACTCCACAATACCCCCAATACTCCGCAATACCTGCTAATATGACAGAAACTAGATTTTTTTTTTTTTTTTTTACAGAATTTTCAGTGTTTTTTCTTTTATAGCGCAAAAAATAAAAATCGCAGAGGTGATCAAATGCCACCAAAAGAAAGCTCTATTTGTGGGAAAAAAAAGACACAAATTTCAGATGGGCACAATGTTGTATGACTCAGTAATTGTCATTCAAATTGTGAGAGCACCGAAAGCTGAAAATTGGTCTGGTGAGGAAGGGGGTTTAAGTGCCCAGTGGTCAAGAGGTTAAGGACCACCTAACGCCGATATACGTCGGCAGAATGGCACGGCTGGGCTCCGTGACCGTGGCCACAGGACTCGCGCACCCGATCGCCGCTGGAGTCCCGCGATCGGTCCCCGGGGCTGAAGAACGGGGAGAGCTGTGTGTAAACACAGCTTCCCCGTTCTTCACTGTGGTGCCGTCATCGATCGTGTGTTCCCTTATATAGGGAATCACAATCGATGACATCACACCTACAGCCACACCCCCCTACAGTTAGAAACACAGATGAGGTCACACTTAACCCCTTCAGCGCCCCCTTGTGGTTAACTCCCAAACTGCAATTGACATTTTCACAGTAAACAATGCATTTTTAATGCATTTTTTGCTGTGAAAATGACAATGGTCCCAAAAATGTGTCAAAATTGTCCGATGTGTCCGCCATAATGTCGCAGTCACGAAAAAAATTTCTGATCGCCGCCATTAGTAGTAAAAAAAAAAAAAATTAATAAAAATGCAATAAAACTATCCCCTATTTTGTAAACGCTATAAATTTTGCGCAAACCAATCGATAAACCCTTATTGCGATTTTTTTTTTACCAAAAATAGATGGAAGAATACGTATCGGCCTAAACTGAGGAAAAAAATGTTGTTTTATATATTTTTGGGGGATATTTATTATAGCAACAAGTAAAAAATATTGAATTTTTTTCAAAATTGGTGCTTTATTTTTGTATATAGCGCAAAAAATAAAAACCGCAGAGGTGATCAAATACCACCAAAAGAAAGCTCTATTTGTGGGAAAAAAAGGACACCAATTTTGTTTGGGAGCCACGTCGCACGACCGCGCAATTGTCAGTTAAAGCGACACAGTGCGAATCGCAAAAAGGGGCCTGGTCCTTTTAGCTGCATTTCGGTCCGGGTCTTAAGTGGTTAAAATGCGTTTTTCTGCATTTTTTGTTGTTGTTATTCTGTCTCTCACTGTTAAAATAAACCAACCATTAAAATTAAAAACTGATACATTTTTTTGTCAGTGGGCAAACGTACAAAATCAGCAGGGGATCCCTTAGGCTTTATTTGATGGGAGAGTTTTAAGTGTTACTGATTTCCTCCTCGTCAGTTGGTGCGCGGAGGAAGTGTTGGTCAGATTCACAGCGTTTAACTTGTGGTTATTGGTGTGGTTTTGTAATATATTAGGCATATTTTGAGGGGGGTGGGTTGTGGGGTATCTCAGGGCTGTTGTAGAGATTAGTGAAGAGAATAATGGAGAAATTACTGAAAATTGGGGCTATTTGAGAGGGGTGGGAATTAAGAGTGCCTGTTTTACCCTGTTGTGTGGTCTTACTTATTTTCTCTTTCAGTTTCCTAACGAGGAATGTATGCGTCTTATTCATACCTCCCAACCTTGTAACCTAAGATTAAGGGACACCTTGGGATGGAGCAAACATGTGGCACACAGAGCATGCCATGAGAAAAATGCACTGAATATTGGGCATGACTTAAAGGAGTCTAAAACTACATATGGTATAAACTCCTGTCACATATGTACACATAGATTGAGAGTGACAGAGTCCAGTGCATGTCCTGCCACATGTGTATACACAGATACAGTTGGTATCTGAGCAACACTTGCCAATTATAGTGTGTAAAGCTTGCTCACTTCCCCATCTGTCCCTGCATTCTGTGCCTTCTCCTCCCCAGTTCTTTCTTACACCAGGTTTGCAGGGATGTTGTGTTTAGTCTGCAGCTGTTTCCATGAATCAGTTAAACAGCACCAGCCAGCTGTTTAGTAATTGTACTCCATTATTCTAACTTGCATCTATTCAGAAGTCATGAAACTGCAGCCAATCAGGAAGGAGCTTGCACTGCCACATGACCGTATCAGAACCTCCTGATTGACTGTAGTTCCGAACTTCTGAATTCAGTGTTTTGCTACTTTTTTTAATTAGACTGACACAAGAGATAAAAAAAGAACTAGAGTTCTATTTTATAGCTTTTAGGATTTAACTTTAGTGAGGGAGTCCCATCCTTGAGCTAATCACTTCTCCTTTACATGTGTAGCACTACCCCCGTAGGAGCTGCTGGTTTAAATTTGGGCCTTGCACTTTAACTCGCTCTTCTTTGTCTAGGATATGAGATGAGAGTCTAAGAAACGTCAATGTCCACACAAGTTGTAAATCCTATTTCTGTCAGGTTTTATTTCACACAAACTTGTATAGGTAGAGGGATGGAGGGTCAGGGGAAGGTTCAGGCACATGATGCAGATCACTGGGGAATAGGGGTGAGCCGAAAACCCCCCTGTTCGGTTCGCACCAGAACCTGCGAACACACCAAACGTTTGTGCGAACTTTAGAACCCCGTTAAAGTCTATGGGACTTGAACGTTTGAAATCGAAAGTGCTAATTTTAAAGGCTAATATGCAAGTTATTGTCCTAAAAAGTGTTTGGGGACCTGGGTCCCGCCCCAGGGGACATGTATCAATGCAAAAAAAAGTTTTAAAAACTGCATTTTTTTCAGGAGCAGTGAATTTAATCATGCTTAAAGTGAAACAATAAAAGTGAAATATTCCTTTAAATTTCGTACCTGGGGGGGGGGGGTGTAAAGTCGGCATGTGAAATAGCGCATGTTTCCCGTACTTAGAACTGTCTCTGCACAAAGTGTCATTTCTGAAAGAAAAAAAGTCATTTAAACCGGACTCACGGCTATAATGAATTGACGGCTCCCGGCAATTCAGAGAGTATTCATTCATTAAAAAAAAAAAAAAAAATGCGTGGGGTCCCCCCAAATTCAATTACCAGGCCCTTCAGGTCTGGTATGGATATTAAGGGGAGCCCCGCCGTCAATTTAAAAAAAAGACGTGGGGTTCCCCCTAAATATCCATTCCAGACCCTTCAGGTCTGGTGTGGATTTTAAGGGGAACTCCACCCCAAAATGGCGTGGAGTTCCCCCGAAAATCCACACCAGATCTCCTGAACCGTAACAGGCCACATGCCCTCAACATGGGCCAGTGGTTGTGGGGGTCTGCGGGCGGGGGGCTTATCAGAATCTGGAAGACCCCTTTAACAAAGGGGACCCCCAGAACCTGCCCCCCCTATGTGAATTGGTAATGGGGTACATTGTACCCCTACCATTTCACAAAGGAAGTGTAAATAGTTGTAAAAAAAACACACACACACCGTGGAAAAAAGTCCTTTATTAAAAAGAAGAAAAAAAATAATCCAGCGGTGAAAATCCACTCGGTCCCGGCTCCCCGCTCCAACGTCGTCAGTATCCACCGACGGGTGATCTCTCCGGTCCAGCGATGAGAAGATCCAGGAGCGCAAGATTCGGGATCCAGAGCGCAGCATCGCCGGCTGCCTGTCTCCACTGCCGGAGACAGCCCGTCGAATGACGCTGCTGAAGCTGTGACATTTCTTTTATTGGTGAGGCAGGGCCACCCGTCATGTGACCCCGCCCCCTCTGACGCAAGGGGGAAGCCTGGGCTTCCCCAGTGACGTAGCAGAGGGTGTGTCAGAGGGGGACAGGGTCACGTGACGGGTGGCCCCGCCTCACCAATATAAGAAATGTCACAGCTTCAGCAGCTTCATTTGCCAGGCTGTCTCTGGTGGAGACAGGCGGCCGGCGATGCTGCGCTCTGGATCCTGGACGATCTTCTTATCGCTGGACCGGAGAGGAGATCACCTGTCGCTGAATACCGACAATGTTGGAGCGGGGAGCCGGGACCGAGTGGATTACCACCGCTGGACTTTTTCTTTTTTTTTAATAAAGAACTTTTTTCCACGGTGTGTGTGTGTGTGTGTGTGTTTTTACAACTATTTACACTTCCTTTGTGAAATGGTAGAGGTACAATGTACCCCATTACCAATTCACATAGGGGGGGCCAGGATCAGGGGATCCCCTTTGTTAAAGGGGTCTTCCAGATTCTGATAAGCCCCCCGCCCGCAGACCCCCACAACCACCGGCCAGGGTTGTGGGGATGAGGCCCTTGTCCCCATCAACATGGGGACATCCTCCCCATGTTGAGGGCATGTGGCCTGGTATGATTCAGGAGAGGTGGGGGGGCCGCTCTGTCCCCCTCTCTTTTCTGCGGCCAGCCAGGTTAACATGCTCGGATAAGGGTCTGGTGTGGATTTTTTTCCTTCAGAAATGACACTTTGTGCAGAGACCGTTCTAAGTACGGGAAACATGTGCTATTTCACATGCTTACTTTACACCCCCCCTTGGTACGAAATTTAAAGGAATATTTCACTTTTATTGTTTCACTTTAAAGTGAAGTTTCCATCCCAAAAAGTTTTTTTCATTATTGTGCTCATTAGACCTAAAAAAGAAAAAAAATATGTTTTTACTCATCTGGAAATGCCTGTTGCTATGCAGTCCCACGAAATCTGCCTTTGGAATCACCTAGGATCCTGACATCATGTCCCTTTAATGCTCCTGGGAAATGTGTGTCATCATTTCCCAGGATCCAGTGCGCTACCCAATTATCACTCCCCATCCATGACTTCCAGGAAGTAAGTGCTTGTGGGCTTCACAATGCCCACAAGCAAAATGACAACGGTGTGGACATAGTTTTATAAACTATCTTTTTTGAATAACTATGCGGATTGTAAAATAGTAAGTGACCGGATTTATATTATAAATACGCATGATGAAAGGACATACATTTAAAAAATGCTAATTGTGGTTGGAACCCCGGTTTAAGCATTATTAAATTCACTGCTCCTGAAAAAACTGCAGTTTTTAAAACTTTTTTTTTGCATTGATACATGTTCCCTGGTGCAGGACCCAGGTCCCCAAACACTTTTTAGGACAATAACTTGCATATTAGCCTTTAAAATTAGCACTTTAGATTTCCCCCATTGACTTTAACAGGGTGTTCCGCGGCTTTTCGAATTTGCCGCGAACACTCCAAATTGTTCGTTGTTCGCCGAACAGGCAATGTTCGAGTCGAACATGAGTTTGACTCGAACTCAAAGCTCATCCCTACTGGGGAACTTCTAAGTTTCAAGAGTCACACTCACCACTTTCCTCAGAGTTGCTCACCCGGATAGGCCTCTCTCACTGGCCTAGCAGCCGGGATGATGCACGGACAAAAAGAAAATAATACCGTCTCTGCCACAGACCTTTCTTTGAAAGTAGAAATAAACTGTTCCAGAATCCTCTGCCACAAAATTTAGTACCCGGATTTTCAGACGTACAGTTTGGAGCCTTTAACCGGTTAACGCCCGCCGCATGTATATGTACGTCCACAGAATGGCACGTACAGACATATGGGCGTACATGTACGTCCCCGCCTTTACGCGGGTCGGGGATCCGATCGGGACTCCCCCGGTACATGCGGCGGTCGGAAACCCGCTGCGAGCGATCCGGGAGAAGGGCGCGGCTATTCGTTTCTAGCCGCCCCCTCACGATCGCTCCCCGGAGCTGAAGAACGGGGAGAGCCATATGTAAACATGGCTTCCCCGTGCTTCACTATGGCGGCGCATCGATCGAGTGATCCCTTTTATAGGGAGACTCGATCGATGACGTCAGACCTACAGCCACACCACCCTACAGTTGTAAACACACACTAGGTGAACCCGAACTCCTTCAGCGCCCCCTGTGGTTAACTCCCAAACTGCAACTGTTATTTTCACAATAAACAATGCAATTTAAATGCATTTTTTGCTGTGAAAATGACAATGGTCCCAAAAATGTGTCAAAATTGTCCGAAGTGTCCGCCATAATGTCGCAGTCACGAAAAAAATCGCGATCCCTGCCATTAGTAGTAAAAAATAAATAAATAATAAAACTATCCCCTATTTTGTAAACGCTATAAATTTTGCGCAAACCAATCGATAAACGCTTATTGTGATTTTTTTTCACCAAAAATAGGTAGAAGAATATGTATCGGCCTAAACTGAGGAAAAAACATTTTTTATATATGTTTTTGGGGGATATTTATTATAGCAAAAAGTTAAAAATATTGCATTTTTTTCAAAATTGTCGCTCTATTTTTGTTTATAGCGCAAAAAATAAAAACCGCCGAGGTGATCAAATACCACCAATAGAAAGCTCTATTTGTGGGAAAAAAAGGACGTCAATTTTGTTTGGGAGCCACGTCGCACGACCGCGCAATTGTCTGTTAAAGCAACGCAGTGCCGAATCGCAAAACCTAGCCTGGGCATTTAGCTGCCTAAAGGTCCGGGGCTTAAGTGGTTAAGCCGACCCGGCAACACTGTAAGGCATCATAGAATATGGTGCATCCTCCAATAAAGTTACCAGGCCTTTCCCGAGATACCAGCCTTCCGCTTGGTCCTCTCCAGGACAGGTCCTCCCCTGGTTTCCTCCATTGAGTGGCTTCCTCTCGCAGGACAGACAGCACAGGATCATCTTCAAAGTGCAGGCCCCAGTTAAGACAACTGGGCATACCTGGTGGAAACGCAGCCTCGAGCCAATGTGGTCCCGGGGCTGAAAATGGACCATCACATACCTCGAGCCAGGAGGGCCACGAGGCAAAGAGCTCCGAAAAAAAAATGGCGTCTGCCCTTAAGTATCCTTCCCCAGCATGCCCAATGAAGAGACCACTCCCACTGGGCTGTTTCCGGGGGAAAACACCCAATACACTCTGGCCTGCCTGTGTTCCAACATTGGCCTGTGGTGGTAACGCCACCTACAGGCAAACAATGGGAAAACCCTCCAAGCACAGACATAGCCAGAACAGAGGCTGATTTAGCCTTAATCATCAGAGTCTGAGCTAACTACCAGCTCAGACACCCACTAAATTTAAACATAGCGCCTGGTCATCAGGAGCAGGGCGCTACATATGGAAAAAGTGTAGCGCTTATTTTTGTGCATAAGTCAGTTGACAACACATGTCAAATGTTGCAAACATACATATACATGGAATCTTAATTTCAGTGACACCAAGTGACTAAGGCCCCTTTCACATTGAGGAGTTTTTCAGGCGGTACAGCGCTAAAAATAGCGCTGCTATCGCGCCTGAAAAACTCCTTCACTGCAGACTCAATGTGAAAGCCCGAGGGCTTTCACACTGAGGCGATGCGCTGGTGGGAGACAAAAAAATCTCCTGTCAGCAGCATCTTTGGAGCGGTGAGAGGAGCGGCATGTATACCGCTCCTTCACCGCTCCTTCCCATTGAAAACAATGGGAAACCGCGGCAATACCGCCCGCAATGCGCCTCTATAGAGGCGCATTGCGGGCGGTATTAACTCTTTATCGGCCGCTAGCGGGGGTTAATACCGCACTGCTAGCGGCTGATACTCGCGGCAATTCCGGCGGTATAACGCCGCTATTTTTAGCGGCGTTATACCGCCACCGCAGCTCCCGCCCCAGTCTGAAAGGGGCCTAAGTGTGATCCGTGAAAAGAAAATAGTAACAAATAAATCAGAACGAAGCAGTCCTCTTTTGTGACCAACACAAATAACAATCCAAAAGTGTAGAAAAAACTGCAAGCTTGAAAGGAAGAATTCCATTCCAAGACTATATGTATTTTACACTTCCTGGTGTTTATTGGAATTTGCGGTGCCAACTGATATGTGGATTTAGGACCAGCTGGATACATCTTGCTTACTGATAATATAAGCCTGTTTTGACTTGGGTGGTAAATACCTCACCAAGTCAACACCATCTGGTAAGCCTCCTTCATATATAGGTGGTGGTGTCTCTATCCTTTCACAAAGTGGGTCATATCCATGTGGAATTCTTAATTTCAACCTTGCAGTTTTTTCTACACTTTTGAACTATTATTTGTGTTTGGTCACAATAGAGGACTGATGCGTTTTTTTTCACGGATCACACTAAGGCCCCTTTCACATTGCGGTGTGATTTTAACCCCCACTAGCGACCGAAAAAGGGTTAATACCGCCCGCAATGTGCCTCTGCAGAGGCGCATTGCCGGCAGTATTACTGCAGTTTCCCATTGATTTCGATGGGAAGGAGCGGTATAGGAGCGGTAAACACCCAGCTCCTATACCACTCCAAAGATGCTGCTTGCAGGAGATTTTTTTCCTCCTGCCAGCGCATCGCCTCAGTGTAAAAGCCCTCGGGCTTTTACACTGAATGCAAACCTCCTTAAATGCAAACCTGCAGTATCTCACAAAAATTAATACACCCCCGTACATTTAAAAAAAAATTTATTATATCTTTTCATGTGACAACACTAAAGAAATGACACTTTGCTACAATGTAAAGTGGTGAGTATACAGCTTGTATAACAGTGTAAATTTGTTGTCAAAATAACTCCACACACAACCGCTGGCAACAAAAGTGAGTACACCCCTAAATAAAAATGTCCAAATTGGGCCCAAAGTGTCAATATTTTGTGTGGCCACCATTATTTTCCAGCACTGCCTTAACTCTATTAGGCATGGAGCTTCACAGGTTGCTACTGGAGTCCTCTTCCACTCCTCCATGATGAAATCACAGAGCTGGTGGATGTTAGAGACCTTGCGCTCCTCCACCTTCCATTTGAGGATGACCCATAGATGCTCAACAGGGTTTAAGTCTTTAGACATGCTTGGCCAGTCCATCACCTTTGCCCTTAGCTTCTTGGAGGTGTGTTTGGGGTCGTTATCATGTTGGAATACTGCCCTGCGGCCCAGTCTCCGAAGGGAGGGGACAATGTTCTGCTTTAGTATCTCACAGTACATGTTGGCATTCATGGTTCCCTCAATGAACTGTAGATCCCCAGTGCCGCCAACACTCATGGAGCTCCAGACCATGACACTTCTACAACCATGCTTAACTGTAGGCAAGACACACTTGTCTTTGTACTCCTCACCTGGTTGCCCCCACGCACGCTTGACACCATCTGAACCAAATAAGTTTATCTTGGTCTCATCAGACCATGAGTCATGGTTTCAATAATCCATGTCCCTAGTCTGCTTGCCTTCAGAAAACGGTTTGTGGGCTTTCTTGTGCATCATCTTTAGAAGAGGCTTCCTTCTGTGAAAACAGCCAGGTAGACCAATTTGATGCAGTGTGCGGTGTATGGTCTGAACACTGACATGCTGACCCCCCCATCCCTTCAACCTTTGCAGCAATGCTGGCAGCACTCATACGTCTATTTCCCAAAGACAACCTCTGAATATGATGCTAAGCACGTGCACTCAACTTCTTTGGTCGACCATTGCGAGGCCTGTTCTAAGTGGAACCGGACCAGTTAAACCGATGTATGGTCTTGGCCACCTTGCTGCAGCTCAGTTTCAGGGTCTTGGCAATCTTCTTATAGCCTAGACCAGGGATATGCAATTAGCGGACCTCCAGATGTTGCAAAACTACAAATCCCATCATGCCTCTGCCTCTGGGTGTCATGCTCGTGGCTGTCAGAGTCTTGCTATGCCTCATGGGATTTGTAGTTCTGCAACAGCTGGAGGTCCGCTAATTGCATATCCCCGGCCTAGACGATCTTCATGTAGAGCAACAATTCTTTTTTTCAGATCCTCAGAATGTTCTTTATCATGAGGTGCCATGTTGAACTTCCAGTGACCAGTATGGGAGAGTGAGAGCAATAACACCAAATTTAACACATCTGCTCCCCATTTACACCGGAGACCTTGTAACACTAACAAGTCACATGACACCGGATAAGGAAAATGGCTAATTGGGCCCAATTTGTTGGGTTATTTTGAGGGGACAACAAATCTACACGTTTATACAAGGTGTACACTCACTATTTTTCACTTAGTAGTAAAGTGTCATTTCTTCAGTTTTGTCACATGAAAAGATATAATAAAATATTTACAAAAATGTGAGGGGTGTACTCACTTTTGTGAGATACTGTATAATGGTAACAACTAGATGCTTGCTGTTACCTTTATTAGCTTTCCACATCCAGAGTGCTCTCTGTTATTAAAGGCTTATCAATTTAGCACCCTTGCAGTTAGTTTGGCTTGCTCTGTAATCAGAGAAGCTGAGATTGATTGCCTGGGTGTCTGTTTATGGTTTTGCAGGCTGTGGATTTGATTGTTTCCCCCTACCTCTGTATATAATCTTCTAGTGCTTAGGGCGGGACAATTAAATGCCAAATCTAAATAATTACTATGCCTTGGCCAATCCCTGGGGATGTGTGCCCAGTAGGTGGTCAGATAGGCAGTAAATAGACCTGAGCCCGTGACAAGGCTCTCTTACAGACAGGGCTTATGGACTTGTTCTGCTCTGGGATCTGTGGGTGGAGTCTAATCCTTGTGCTGTGGATGTGTGGACTGTACTAGTCTGCTTATTTATAATTATTATTATTAATATACAGGATTTATATAGCGCCAACAGTTTGCGCAGCACCTTACAATATAAAGTGAGACAATGGAGTTACAATACAATAAAATACAAGAGGGCCCTGCTCAGAAGTCCTTACATTCTAATGCTACCAATTTACCTCATGGTCTTTATGGTCCTCAACTTTAAGGACTTGAGCTGTTCTATTCTGCTTATTTGTGCTAACAATGAATCTTTTGGTCCGCAGCTGTAAGGACTCGGACTGATTTTGTCCATTATAGTCTGTGCTGAACTTTGTCTCCTGGTCCCCAGCTTAGATTGAAAGACTGTGTTACTGCTGCTTTGAGAGAGCAATGTCCTCTGCAGAAATGTGCTCAATTTGGAATATCCCATTCCCCATTGTCCTCCTCCTGTTTCTTCAGCAATAAATACTAAAAAGATATCCCCTAGACCAGCCTTTCTCAACCTTTTCAGCATGGAGAAACCCTTGAAATAACTTTCTGGTTCCAGGGAACCCCTGCTAAAAATGACCATATCTGCAACTTCTGATACATTCGTGAGATGGACAGTGGAAAGAACACTTGTCATTGAAAAGAGGTACCCCCTTACAAAAAGATCAATGGTGTCACTGGAGAGGCCGAAAATGGTCATTGTTCAAGGAACCCCTAACAACTTCTGGAGGAACCCTAGGGATCCATGGAATCCTGGCAGGGCCGATCCTAGGGTCACGGGCGCCTGGGTGCAGAAATTTTTCTGGCGCCCCCACATGGGCATCGTAATTTTACCAACTCCTCCCCTTTACAAATGTTTCTATGGCAATGACTCAACCACAGAGATGCTCCCCCACGAAGTCTTCATTAACCTGGGATCCTTACATGATCTGTTAACAATAAACAAAATACAAGAAGAGAAGCAGAGTACTTTATTGGGACCTGAAGGGGGGCCTCTGTGATGGACACAGAGAGGGCTTCTGCTAGAGAGTCTGTTAGATGTTCGGCGCCCCCACCTCTGCAGGCGCCTGGGTGCAATGCACCCTGTGCACCCTGCCTAGGATCGTCCCTGAATCCTGGTTGAGAAACCCTGCCCTAGACTGTTTACTGAGCCGGAGTCAATGGACTAATGCTATGTGCCTGGCTACCTCTGCACTGTTTTGGGAAGTAATCTGTTAAAGCTTCATCAGTCCCTCCGTGTGTAGCGCTACATTAAATTTTCTGATTTTTGAGCTAAGCCCTGCCTCCTGGGGCTAGCCCACCTGTCTGCCCTAACACTATCCAATTACAGTGCCAGAGTGACCAATAAGAGCACTCTTGCTGGAGGGTGGAGCAGCATGGTGACAGCTCCAGAGGCGGGGCTTAGACTCTGACGTTGGAGAAGTAAATTTCTTTATAATGGAATGCATCTAGGGTCAAAGGGTAAAAAGTAATAGCAAGCACTTCATGGCACTTGTTCTTAGGCAGACCATTTTTTTTTTTTTACAAGTCTGAAAAAGCAGAACATTTCCTTCAAATATAAAGTCTAACAGTAGCAAAGCAGTGTCTGATATTCTCACCTGTAGAAGGAAGAACAAAGTGACAGCCGCCCCATTTGTAGCCATAATTCCAGTGTAATAACTCAGTAAGGCCTCCCGGCAGCCTCTGACCCAGATGTTTAGCTCATCTGTCTGGTAGCTGTAGCTGTAATGGGCTGAGTTATTGGTGATCTGGTTCTGGATGCAAGGCCTAGGAGAGCTGGGGTTACAGCAGCTGAATGGAACACTGTCCATCAGGTATTTGCCATCCACATTGCTTTTTATACGACTGCAGATAAAAGAATAATAGCAATTATTGAAAAGTAGGGCAGCACAGAAAACATGACAGATGCGGAAAACTGTAATACATCAAAGAAGTTTACACTATTTCAGCTAGAGCTACTATAGCAACCGCCAGTAAATGTCACATTGCACAATATGTGAGCTTTGGCGGGAGGTAAGAATAACCACTTTCTACTTCCTCATTTCCAATTTCAGTAACATACTCAGTAAAGACTTTATAGAGCATCCAAGCAACAATGTTTGTTTTTCTTACTGATTTTCTTATCAGAAGGGCTGAATTTGCATCTGTGATGCCTATCTCTAAAAACCAAGCATCTTTGGTTTCCCAAGCATTATACATGGTGTAATCAGATATAGGAGATGATGTATCTAGGCCAGTGGCGGTTGGTGCTAATAAACTGAAAAAAACATTAAATGCTGCCACTGTGCCCATCAAATGCTGCCACTGTGCCCATCAAATGCTGCCACTGTGCCAACAAATGCTGCCACTGTGCCATGTGCCAAATGCTGCCAGTGTGCCCAATGCTGCCAGTGTGCCCAATGCAGCCAGTGTTTCCAATGCTGCCAGTGGCAGGTGGCGAGTGGTGTCCTCCATTTCTTCCTAGATGAGGAAGACTCTTCTCCCGCCCGCTCCTCCTCTCGTCCTTCCAAGCCTGCCGCTTCAGCCAATCAGGTGACCGGGAACCAGACACGGTGAACATGATTGCTTGAGAGGCGGGTCAGTGTTCGGGAAGCAATTCCCTAACACAGCACTGTTTAACCAGGGAACGCACAGCCTGTGCGCCCTCTGGTTAACCATTTGGAAGCCGATTAGAGCCCACAGGCTCTAATCAGGAAGCCTATTAGAGCCTCTCGCTCTAATCAGGCACTTCCAAAACACACCCACCGCTGTTATTCAGATGGCCGGCGCTCAACAGGGAGCCGGACACCTGAATAGTGGGCAGCAGCAGCGACAATACATATAGATTCATGCAAAGCATGAATCTATGTATTGTTGATTGATGGGTGCAGGAGAGAGGGGGCGGTGCTCCTGCGCCCACTATGGACGCACCACCACTGATTTGGACCAATAAGTCATATATGAAAACAATGTTGAAAAAAAAATTGGTTTACTGGTGAAAGAAGTGGATGACTAGACTAGTGTGCTTTTCCTTCAGATGACCGCAAGCTTAAAGGATATTTAAACCCAAGAGAAAAAAAGGTAATATGTTGCAGCTTAGAATTCAATAGCTGCAGCGGGTTCATTAGTTTCCTTTTTAGCAGGCCAAGTACATTTTGTATAAGTGCAAAAAAGTAGCTGTTGATCTTGCCAGAATTCTGAACTGATACCTCTAAACAACGTCATCCACTTTCCCAGCTATTTTCTTTGAAGTACAGAACACCTCCTCTCAATGCATTGGAGATGAGAAAAGGGGGAGGTTGTTGTAGTCCAAATGAGGAAAGCAGCCTAGGGTAACTATGCTGCGCCGCCATAGATACAGTGTGGTGGGTGAGTGTTTTCATCCTATGACAGGAAGTTTATTAATGGCAAGATTATCATTAAAAAAAAAAGGTTAAAAAGACCTGGGGAAAAAAATTTTTTTAGCCACCACAGATAAGTGAGGTAAGCTGCAATCTATTAAATTTTTGTTTTTGCGTTAAGATTAACACTTTATTACCAAATTTGTAATTCAATGTTGAAAATGGGCAGTGACATCCAGAGGTTGACATGGGTGCTGCACTGTGACACATTTAACTACTGTAATAAGATAGCAATAATGACGTCTACTGGAAAATAAATGGGTCATCGCCTGAGCTGTCACAAACATTCAAATATTATTCCTTCTTCATTACACTATTTAAAGAGTCTAAAGCCCTGTACACACGACCGGTTTTCTTAACGGGAAAAAGTCAGACGGGAATCCCGACGGAAAATAGAGAGCAGATTCTCTATTTTTTTCCGGCAGTTTTCCTGTCAGAAATCTGCTAGGGAGCATTCACACGGCCGGGATTCCCAGCCAAAAGCTCTTCTGGCAGTTTTCCTGCCGGGAAAACCAGTCGTGTGTACGAGGCTATAGAGCAGAGGTCTCCAAACTGCGGCCCGAGGGCCAGATGTGGCCCTTTGCTAGCCTTTATCCGGCCCTTGGGGCACAATTTCTTCCAATGACATGAGGCACTACTTCTCCCATTGACACCAACAATGGGGCACTATATTATCCACTGATACCAATGATGGGATACTATTCCTCCTACTAATAGGGGGAATACTCCTCTTCCTATTGACCACCAACCCTGAGGCCATATATGTTCTCACTGATGCCAGGCCCGTGACTTTTTCTTCCCTTGCTGGCCCCAATCCGGCCCTCCTAAAGTCTGAAGGGCAATAAAGTGGCCCTTTGTTTGTAAAGTTTGGAGACCCCTGCTATAGAGTATGCAATGGTTAACCTTTCCTTCTTATTGAGAGCACATTAAATAAGTTAGAGCTTGCAGTGTATATTAGCTTACTAATCCAGATGCTAGAGACAAGCCTAATTTTATGATAATATTTGATACAGGTTTCACTGGCATAGGTATACAGGAAAACCTGGCTGCCTCATTACATTAGAATTGCTCTAAATATCTTTTACTAATTTCTTCTAGAGAGGGGCATAATCATTTAATTCAAAACTCACTCTTTTACTTCCTTGGAAGAGAAGTCCAGGTAACGGTTGCTGATCCATTGAACCTCAAACCAGTCTTTGTAGTGGTTGTTCCCACAGCACTGGAAGTCCATTTGCAACGTGTCCATGGTTCTTTTCTGGTAACAACGACCTGGGGTGTCGGTATCTTTGTAGAACCTAATGCCATTCTTCAAGCCAACCTTCAAGGATTCCTCCAAACTTCCTCGCATTACAATACTAAGGAAAAGAGCAGTAAAGCAGAGCAGACAACTCAGAATGGAGAAGAAAAAATAAGGAAGCATGAAAGACTTCCAGCGGGGATATTTGGCCATATCAAGTGAGTCCTGGCTGGATTTGCTTGCAAACAGACCAAGCAGGATTCCCAATAGTCCAGCAGTAATCACGGTGTTAGGGACAGCATGGGCCACAGTGTTGTCCATCACTTCATTGTGTATCCATAGTTGAACCTTTAGAAAGATCCCCAAGCCAAAGGTCAGACATCCCACTAGGACACTGACCCATGAGAGAAGCCAAAGAGTTTGAGCAAGTTTTACCCTCTTCTGAAAAGTAAATTTGGTCTTGAGGAGAACCATCTTGATGGGGGAGACAGGGTAAGGGGATTTAAAAACCCCTTTCTTAACCCCAAAGGGTGGGGATTTTGGGGGTGAGAGAGAGAGAGAGACCCAAAGGTTTTCCGCGTAGGACAAGGGAGTAGAGAGAGTCCGAGGTAAAAAGAGAATCGGATTAGCTAGTGAATAATCCAACACTCAGCTGTTTCTACTGACAATCGCTCATTAACACTATCCCCTCCTATCCTGCTGTGCCTTTGTCAACCTGTATTCTATTTAACCTCCTGACTATCTCTATCAGCGGGTCCATCTTGTCTCCCACATTTTATTTAAACAGAAAATACCTAAACACTATATGCTGCACATGCCGTTATCATATTCGTTTTTATTACTAACTTTAACATACCATTTCTCATTTAAACAAATATCTTAAATTTAACTCTTGTTTATGCCTTTAGGGCTCTAAAGAATTTTAATGACCAGTTTTCCTGACTTGAGTAATTGTCTGTATATAGCTTTTTAGACTGATCTTGGACATTTTTCACATTAACAGGTACATTATTAACAGTTGTACTGTCGGCTAATGACTGCATGTCATAAAGCCATTTTCAGCTGCTTTAGGCTCTGACTATAGAAAATTCCCATCATGCTAAAATTACTTTTAGTCACACTATATATTTTAATCTATAATTGCTTGTTTTAAAAGTATTGCTTGTTTGAAAGTACTAGAAGCAAAATAATTATTTAATGACTGACCATGTTTTGAATCGATTGAATTTTTTTTTTTACCGGGTAATCCACTTTTTTTTTTAAAGTAATTTATCATAATTATTGCCATCTTTTCCTATACATACAGTACAGACCAAAAGTTTGGACACACCTTCTCATTCAAAGAGTTTTCTTTATTTTCATGACTATGAAAATTGTAGATTCACACTGAAGGCATCAAAACTATGAATTAACTCATGTGGAATTATACATAACAAAAAAGTGTGAAACAACTGAAAATATATTTCATATTCTAGGTTCTTCAAAGTAGCCACCTTTTGCTTTGATTACTGCTTGGCACACTCTTGGCATTCTCTTGATGAGCTTCAAGAGGTAGTCACCTGGCGCAGCACCCCATCACTCTCCTTCTTGGTCAAATAGCCCTTACACAGCCTGGAGGTGTGTTTGGGGTCATTGTCCTGTTGAAAAATAAATGATGGTACAACTAAACGCAAACCAGATGGAATAGCATGCCGCTGCAAGATGCTGTGGTAGCCATGCTGGTTCAGTATGCCTTAAATTTTGAATAAATTCCCAACAGTGTCACCAGCAAAGCACCCCCACACCATCACACCTCCTCCTCCATGCTTCACGGTGGGAACCAGGCATGTAGAGTCCATCCGTTCACCTTTTCTGCGTCGCACAAAGACACGGGGGTTGTAACCAAAGATCTCAAGTTTGGACTCATCAGACCAAAGCACAGATTTCCACTGGTCTAATGTCCATTCCTTGTGTTCTTTAGCCCAAACAAGTCTCTTCTGCTTGTTGCCTTTCTTTAGCAGTGGTTTCCTAGCAGATATTCTACCATGAAGGCCTGATTCACACAGTCTCTTACCAGTTCTAGAGATGTGTCTGTTGCAAAAGGTGGCTACTTTGAAGAACCTAGAATATGAAATATATTTTCAGTTGTTTCACACTTTTTTGTTATGTATAATTCCACATGTGTTAATTCGTAGTTTTGATGCCTTCAGTGTGAATCTACAATTTTCATAGTCATGAAAATAAAGAAAACTCGTTGAATGAGAAGGTGTGTCCAAACTTTTGGTCTGTACTGTAAGGGTACAGTAAAACCTTGGTTTGAGAGTAACTTGGTTTCAGAGCGTTTTGCAAGACAAGCAAAATGTTTTAATACATTTTGCCTTGATATACAAGCGATGTATTGATATAAGAGTAGCGTCATGTCACAACGAAGTATAAAAGAGAAGAGAGGAGCCTCTAAGTGTAGCAATATGGTTACATTTTAATGAAGATAAAATATTTAGCAACTTATTGCTACACTTAGAGGTGCCTCTCTTCTCTTTTATACCTTGTAAAAAAAATGCTTTGATATACAAGTGCTTTGGATTACAAGCATGTTTCTAGAACGATTATGCTCACAATCCAAGGTTTTACTGTATAGGAAAATATACATACACTGACAACAATACAGAACATAGAGTTAATAAGTACGAAGACTTGTTTTTAGGTTTTCCAAAATAAAATAGAACAAGAAATATAAAATAATTTTAATTAAGAATAACCAGCCATGTATTAATCTACAATGGACCTGCATGGCATGGACCTGCTATGCAGCTTATATAAATTGCCCTGGGGAGACTGGGGCAATCTATTAATAATGGATTTAAAGCAAAAAGACATGACAATAGAAGGTTTCAAAAATATTGTAGTGCTGTTTATTATTTGCATTAGGCCTTATTATATATACAGTCACCCACTAGCTTTTTCAAGCCTTAGTCATCCTATTATAAATATCTTGTCTGACAGGTATCTCCTCCCTGATTACTGCAGACACAATCTTGTTAACAGCTGCCAGCTCAATAATTCCTTAATGACCCTGTTAGCAGCTTGCTTGTTTCTCACCCATGTCTTCCACACCCTGTGGCAGCCACTTTCTCTCTTGATGTGTCACTTTCACTGAACCCTGCTAGTTTTCTTCACCAAAACATGGCCACATTTTAGAATTATGGCTTGACTAAGAAATGTATATACAGTGCATCCGGAAAGTATTCACAGCACTTCACTTTTTCCACAGCTTTTTTCCAAAATAGATTAAATTCATTATTTTCCTCAAAAATATACAAACAATATCCCATAATGCAACATAAAATAAGTTTGTTTGAAATCTTTTCAAATTTATTAAAAAGAAAAAAAAGAAAAAAATTCCATGTACATAAGTATTCACAGCACCTTTGGCACCAATTACAGCCTTAAGTCTTTGAGTATGATGCTACAAGTTTGGCACGCCTATTATTGGGCAGTTTCTCCCATTCTTCTTCGGAGGGGATCTTAAAGGGGGTGTAAAGGTACAATTTTTTTTTTCCTAAATAGCTTCCTTTTCCTTAGTGCAGTCCTCCTTTACTTACCTCATCCTTCCATTTTGCTTTTAAATGTCCTTAGGGAGGGGGCGAGCACGACACTCCACACCAGGGAGAAAGCCTTGCATTACTGTGTGTAGTTACAGACAGAAGAACAGGAAGTGAGGATTTCTCAGAAGAAATAAGGACATTTAAAAGCAAAATGGAAGGATGAGGTAAGTGAAGGAGGACTGCACTAAGATAAAGGAAGCTATTTAGGAGAAAAAAATACAACCCTTTACAACCCTTTTAAGCTCCATCAGGTTGGATTGGGAGCGTCGATGCACAGCCATATTCAGATCTCTCCAGAGATGTTCAATCAGGTTCAAGTCTGGGATCTGTCTGGGCCACTCAAGGACATTCACAGAGTTGTCCCGTAGCCACTTATGAGTTATCTTGGCTGTGTGCTTAGGGTCATTGTCCAGTTGGAAGATGAACCTTCATCCCAGTCTAAGGTCCAGAGCGCTTTGGAGCAGGTTTTTATCAAGGATGCATCTGTACATTGCTACATTCATTTTTCCCTTGATCCTGACTAGTCTCCCAGTTCCTGCCACTGGATGGTATTGGTCAGGTGATGAGCGGTGCCTGGTTTCCTCCAGACATGACGCTTGCCATTCAGGCTATCAGTTCAATCTTGTTTCTTCAGACCTGAAAATTGTTTCTCATGGTCTGAGAGTCCTTCAGGTGCCTTTTGGCAAACTCCAGGTGGGCTGTCATGTGCCTTTTATTGATGAGTGGCTTCCGTTTGGCCACTCTACCATATAGGCCTGATTGGTGGACTGCTGCACAGATGGTTGTTCTTCTGGAAGGCTCTCCCATGTCAACAGAGAAGCACTGGAGCTATGTCAGAGTGACCATGGGGTTCTTGGTCACCTCCCTGACTCAGGCCCTTGTCCCCCGATCCCTCAGTTTAGCCAGGTGGCCCACTTTAGGAAGATTCCTGTTGGTTCCAAACTTCTTCCATTTATGAATAATGAAGGCCACTGTGCTCATTGGGACCTTCAATGCTACAGAAACGTTTCTGTACCCTTCCCCAGATCTGTCCCACGATACAATCCTGTCTCTAAGTTTTACAAACAATTCCTTGAACTTCATGGCTTGGTTTGTGCTCTGACATGCACTGTTAACTGTGGGACCTTATATAGACAGGTGTGTGCCTTTCCAAATCTAGAGATTTGTGTCAGGGATTATGCAGTGTTAAAAAGGCATGTCAGTTTGGAGCTCCGGCCGGAAGCAATCCAAAAACAACCCGTCCAATAGGTATGGAAGTAGTGCAATCAACGGGGGGTGATCCGATGCGACACACGTTCCACCCACGCTCCGTGGGCGGAACATGTGTCGCAACGGATCACCCCCCGTTGATTGCACTAATTCCATACCTATTGGACGGGTTGTTTTTGGATTGTTTCCGGCCGGAGCTCCAAACTGACATGCCTTTTTAACACTTCTACCATGTAAGTGTGTTTTTGTCTTTTTAAATAAAATTTTATTTATAGTTTTACACTATTGTGCCCCTTTATGTGTTTTCCATGGTACTCGGTTACTAAGCTTTCCACATATTGGATTGAGACGGGGATTGGCATCAAGCTCGGCCCATCTGTACTTCAACTTCCACAGTGTAAACCTACATGCTTTCTGGGGTCCTCTTTTAATTAAGGGACCGCTGGAAATCTGGTAAGCGGATTCAATACTCTTATGGTGGAGGATCTTTGTCTATTGGATTGTCACTACAAGTTTTTGATCAACATTTGTGGACTCCTTTTTTCCCCCCTTCTTTTCACTGCACTGGTGATTAGGATCTATGTCGTTTCTCTAAGGACTTTGTTTTTCTTTTTCTCTGTTTTTATGATTTATTTCATGGACAATCACCTGTGGCATGATTTTTGGGTTCATTTATTTGTTTTATAATTGTTAGCGCATCTTTTTTTTTTTTTTTCCCATGCTATCACTGTTTAAATATTTGCAGTAAGGTGCAGCTTTATTTGTTTACACATTATTATTATTTTGGAGCATTGATTTGTTCGAATTTTTAGTTTATTAGCGCAGTTGCTCCCACATCTTTTTTCATAATTTTAGTGTCATTGTAAAAAAATTACAGAAAAAAAAAAATGCCCACATGTGCAGTAACACCATTTATTTTTAAATTAACATGGCTCAAGAAAAGTTTGGTTTTGTTGAGTTTTATTATCTAAAGATTGTAATATATATATATATATATATATATATATATATATATATATATATATATATATATATATATATATATATATATATATATATATATATATATAAATAAATAAATGCTGCAAGACAATATCATGAAAAGGGTTTTTCTTGACTGTTTTGTATATTTATTTATATATATATATATATATATATATATATATATATATATATATATATATATATATATATATATTAGTATATATAAAAATATAAATAAATATATATATATATATATATATATATATATATATATATATATATATATATATATATATATTCCTTTCTTTTTGAAAATGTTGGAATTTTTTAGTGCTTGGAAGTAGTACAAAACTTCTGTAACACTTCAAGAATGCTTTGCATTAGGGGTCTGCACTCTCCGGGGGACGTGGCTGTCCTCATTTTTCCAGGGATTTGGTTAATTTTGTGCCCAAGGCCCCTTCTTTCCCATCTGGTGCCAAAAAAGAAAGAGGAGGATGCCCAAGTCTGGGTGTTGTCTTCCTACTTTCTGTTTACTCCAAGATTTAGACCTGGGAGTCTGTTTGGCACCGCTGGTATTTAGTGAGTGAGTGAGAAACTTATATAGCGCAACACATGCAAACTGAATCGCCTCTGGGCGCTTAGTATCTGTTTCCTACTGTCCTTTTGCCTTCAGAAAAGATGGGTTTTGAGTTTTTTTCTGAAGGCCAGGTGATTTACCTCCATTCGGATGCTGGTTGGTAGAGCGTTCCATAGTCTAGGTCCTTGGACTGCAAATCTTCATTCTCCTTTGGACATGTATCTGGCTTTGGGTATCTGGAGTCGATTTTGGTCGGTGGATCGGAGAACGCGATTGGGGTTGTGACTTTTTAATTTTTCGCATAGATATTGGGGGGTATTTCCTTGAACACACTTATGCGTCAGACAGAGTGCCTTAAAAGTAATTTTGTCTTTTACTGGCAACCAATGAAGGGATCTCAGTGAAGGCGAGATTGATTCCCATGTTTTTTTTCCCAGTAACGAGTCGAGCGGCCGTATTTTAAACGACTTGCAGACGAGAGATTTGGTATTTTGGGAGTCCGAGGTAAAGGGCATTTGCATAGTCGAGTCTGGAGTTGATAATTGTTGCCACCACGACTCCTATGTCTTCTTTCGGGATAAAGGGAACGAGTCTACGTAGTGGGCGCAGCAGATGGTGGGATCCGCTGACTACTGATCCTATTTGTGCATCCATTGTCATGTGGGTGTCAAAAATGACTCAGAGACTTTTGACTTTGGTGCTAGGGGTGATGATTTGTCCCAGAATGGGCAGCGGTGTCCATGTTGGTGCGGGAGATCTCTTTCGTTTGGCGTGAAACAGGAGAAGTTCTGTTTGAGCTGTTGAGTTTAGGGTAACTCTTTGTCATCCAATTTTCTATCAAAGTAAGGCATTTCACTAGTCCGAGATAATGGTCCTTATTGTTGCAGATGCGAAAATATAGTTGCGTGTCATCCGCGTAGGAGTGGTAGAGTAACTTCTGGGTACTGATGATTTCAAAAAGAGGGCGGAGATAGATATTGAACAATACAGGCGACAAGGGGGATCCCTGAGGGACTCCGCATTTGTTTTTCAGAAGTGAAAGGACCTAGTTTCACTATTTGTGATCGGTTTTCCAAGAAGGAGGAGAACAAGGGTAAATCCGAGTCCGCGACTCTAGCTACTTCAGCTAGGCGAGTCAGTAATAATTTGTGGTCTACAGTATCAAATGCTGCGCTTAGGTCCAACAGTACCAAAAGACAAGATTCTCCTTCGTCTGCTGCTTAGAGAGCGTCATCCCATATTTTGAGTAGTGCTGTTTCTCAGGGCCGGCGCAACCACCAGGCGGACCAAGCGGCCGCTTGGGGCGGGCAGGTCCGCAGCCTGGGATGGGGCGGAAAGATGATTTTTTTTTTTATTGTCCGGACTCCCGCAGACTCGCAAGCGGCGGGCGCGCTGCACACAGCCGCAGAGTCCGGTCCGCGGCGGCGGCGATCTATAGTGGTGGTAGGCACGGCTCAGGCTGCCTGCGTCCAATAGCAGGCTCCACCGCTGCGGCGCCGTCCTCCTAGCCTTTCCCCTAAAGAAGGCGACGGCAGCCCCAGAGCACGGCGGGAGTTGTAGTTCTCCAACAGAGCACAGGCACACAGACTTCACTTGGCCCTCTGGTGCCTGTGCTCTGCAGTGACTACAACTCCCAGATTGCACTGCAGGGCACTCAGAGAGAGGGAGAACGTCACATGTTGCTTCTCTCGGTTCACGATTGTCCCGCCTCCTGCTCTCCGCTCTGTGAAAGGTAGGAGTGGAGAGGGAAGGGAGGAAAATATATGGAAATGTGATGGATGGGGTGTGGGGGGCAGTGCTGTGTGTGTGGGGGGGGGGCAGTGCTGTATGTGGGGGGGGCAGTGCTGTGTGTGTGTGTGGGGGGGCAGTGCTGTGGGGGGACAGTGCTGTGTGTGTGAGGGCAGTGCTGTGTGGGGGGGGGGCAGTGCTGTGTGTGGGGGTGGGGCAGTGCTGTGTGTGTGTGGGGGGGTAGTGCTGTGTGTGTGTGTGTGTGGGGGGGGGGGAGCGCTGTGGGGGACAGTGCTGTGTGTGTGTGGGGGACAGTGCTGTGTGTGTGTGTGTGGGGGACAGTGCTGTGTGTGTGTGTGTGGGGGACAGTGTTGTGTGGGGGGGGGCAGTGCTGTGGGGGGACAGTGCTGTGTGTGTGGGGGACAGTGCTGTGTGTGTGTGTGTGTGGGGGGGGGGTAGCGCTGTGGGGGACAGTGCTGTGTGTGTGTGGGGGACAGTGCTGTGTGTGTGTGGGGGACAGTGCTGTGTGTGTGTGGGGGACAGTGCTGTGTGGGGGGGGGGGCAGTGCTGTGGGGGGACAGTGCTGTGTGTGTGGGGGACAGTGCTGTGTGTGTGTGGGGGACAGTGCTGTGTGGGGGGGGGGGGCAGTGCTGTGGGGGGACAGTGCTGTGTGTGTGGGGGACAGTGCTGTGTGTGTGTGGGGGACAGTGCTGTGTGTGTGTGGGGGGACAGTGCTGTGTGTGTGTGGGGGGCAGTGCTGTGGGGGGACAGTGCTGTGTGTGTGTGGGGGGCAGTGCTGTGGGGGGACAGTGCTGTGTGTGTGTGGGGGACAGTGCTGTGTGTGTGGGGGGCAGTGCTGTGTGTGGGGGTGGGGGGTTAGCGCTGTGGGGGGGGCAGTGCTGTGTGTGTGGGGGGGGTAGTGCTGTGTGTGTGTGTGTGTGGGGGGGTAGCGCTGTGGGGGACAGTGCTGTGTGTGTGTGTGTGTGTGTGGGGGACAGTGCTGTGTGTGTGTGGGGGACAGTGCTGTGTGTGTGTGGGGGACAGTGCTGTGTGTGTGTGGGGGGGCAGCGCTGTGGGGGGGGGGCAGCGCTGTGGGGGGGGGTAGCGCTGTGGGGGGACAGTGCTGTGTGTGTGGGGGGCAGTGCTTTGTGTGTGTGGGGGGCAGTGCTTTGTGTGTGTGGAGGGCAGTGCTGTGTGTGGGGGGACAGTGCTGTGTGTGGGGGGCAGTGCTGTGTGTGGGGGGCAGTGCTGTGTGTGTGTGTGGGGGGGGGTAGTGCTGTGTGGGGGGGGGGATGTGTGATGGGGAAATACTGTGTGGGGGGGGTATGTGATGGGGGGCAATAATGTGTGGGGGGATATGTGAAGGGGGGTGCATTACTGTGTGGGGGGATATGTGAAGGGGGGCATTACTGTGTGGGGGGATGTGTGAAGGGGGGGGGCATTACTGTGTGGGGGGATATGTGAAGGGGGGTGCATTACTGTGTGGGGGGATATGTGAAGGGGGGCATTACTGTGTGGGGGGATGTGTGAAGGGGGGGGGGGGATTACTGTGTGGGGGGATACGTGAAGGGGGGCATTACTGTGTGGGGGGATGTGTGAAGGGGGGGGGGCATTACTGTGTGGGGGGATATGTGAAGGGGGGTAATACTGTGTGGGGGGATATGTGAAGGGGGGGCAATACTGTGTGGGGGGATATGTGAAGGGGGGCATTACTGTGTGGGGGGATATGTGAAGGGGGGTAATTATTGAAAGAAATATTTTTGCAAGGGAGGTGGGTGGCCGTTGGGGGGGGGGGGCGCCAAAATGGAGCTTCGCTTGTGTAGGCAGAAATCCTTGCACCGGCCCTGCTGTTTCTGTTCCTTGACCAGGACGGAAACCCCGATTGAAAAGGATCGAGTAATTTATGGGTGTCTAAGTGATGTAGCTGTTGTACAACTTCTTTCTCCATTATCTTGGAGAACACATTTAGGCCTGTTATGGGTTGATGATGGTTTGGGTCTTTGGGGTCAAGGGTGTTTTTTTTTTTAGAATTGGTTTGATTATGCCTTGCTTCAGTAAGGTTGGCACCATGCCTTCCTTGAATGACTGGTTTATGAGGTCCGAGATAGCTGGTGCCACAATATCGGCACATTCTTTCAGCAATTTGGTGGGGATGATATCATTAGTCCCTGGTCTGATGTATTCCCCCGTACCCTCATATGAGGGATCATTAGACTTTAACATATACTGTCCTGTCCCACCCTTGGTCCTTTGCATGTTTCACTTTAGCCTGATGTTTAAGGTTGCTGGCATAACATCTTCTTTTCCCTTTTCCAATATGGTGGCTTCCGTGTTTGCATTTCCAGTTAACGGACGCCGCCATAGGCTTTAGTGAATAGTATCCTAAGCCGGACCATCCAAGCCTCATCTGCGTCTGGATGGTGTGTATCCTGCACGCGCATCCGTGCTACGCAGTTGGGGACTGAGTGGATTAGTTTCCATCTGCCTGTGTTTACGGCGCGGCTCCCTGAGGGGGCGGGCCGTGTCACCATGGATACAAGTGACACACCATCCAGCTGATGGTGTGACGTCATCCATTCGGACCAATTGGGTGGAGGGGTTTAAAAGGATGCCAGGGAGACTACATGGTGTCATTCCCTCTCCTTGACGAACCTGTTTAGGAGTTCAATGCGGGCTTGCTACACACAAGGCAAGCAGGATATTGTATGTCCTTCTTTTCCTGGTACCTGACTTATTCACAAGTATGGGGTAAGTGCATAGGTGTGTGCTGGGTGTGCCTGGGCACACCCCAATCACCCCATGTTCAAAGCATTATCCAGGAGTGGCACCAGGTGGGTGGTTTGGGGTGCCAGTGACCAGTGTAAATGCCCCCGTTATGTTAAAGGCTAGGTTCAACTAACTATAGGAACACACTACATTTGTTTTTAGAGTGTAGCATAATATGCTCCCAATCAACCATCAGAGCTTCCTCCATGTGACAGCAGGTGGCGTTCATGTGCGTTTGAGCTTTGGGGTGCACACCCTAATGCAATAGGCTGCGCACACCTATGGGTAAGTGTGAGTTGCACTGATCATTTTATGCATTTTATTAGCAAGCAATAGCCCCCCATATACAGTACAGTTTGGGCACAAAAGTTTGGACACACCTTCTCATTCAAAGAGTTTTCTTTATTTTCATGACTATGAAAATTGTAGATTCACACTGAAATAACACATGTGGAATTATACATAATAAAAAAAGTGTGAAACAACTGAAAATATATTTCATATTCTAGGTTCTTCAAAGTAGCCACCTTTTTGCTTTGATTACTGCTTGGCACACTCTTGGCATTCTCTTGATGAGCTTCAAGAGGTAGTCACCTGGCGCAGCACCCCATCACTCTCCTTCTTGGTCAAATAGCCCTTACACAGCCTGGAGGTGTGTTTGGGGTCATTGTCCCGTTGAAAAATAAATGATGGTCCAACTAAACGCAAACCGGATGGAATAGCATACCGCTGCAAGATGCTGTGGTAGCCATGCTGGTCCAGTATGCCTTAAATTTTGATTAAATCCCCAACAGTGTCACCAGCAAAGCACCCCCACACCATCACACCTCCTCCTCCATGCTTCACAGTGGGAACCAGGCATGTAGAGTCCATCCGTTCACCTTTTCTGCGTCGCACAAAGACACAGGGGTTGGAACCAAAGATCTCAAGTTTGGACTCATCGGACCAAAGCACAGATTTCCACTGGTCTAATGTCCATTCCTTGTGTTCTTTAGCCCAAACAAGTCTCTTCTGCTTGTTGCCTTTCTTTAGCAGTGGTTTCCTTGCAGATATTCTACCATGAAGGCCTGATTCACACAGTCTCATCTTAACAGTTCTAGAGATGTGTCTGCTGCAAAAGGTGGCTACTTTGAAGAACCTAGAATATGAAATATATTTTCAATTGTTTCACACTTTTTTGTTATGTATAATTCCACATGTGTTATTTTAGTGTGAATCTACAATTTTCATGAAAATAAAGAAAACTCTTTGAATGAGAAGGTGTGTCCAAACTTTTGGTCTGTACTGTAGGTCTCCTTGAAACTTATGAATCTATATATGTTTTTTTACTGATTAGACCCATTTAAAATGCCATATCCATTGGATTACAATCCTAGTCTCTGATGGGATTCGTTTGGGACTACTTTGGGCAAATGGAACCTACAATGGGGAATCAGTGACGGCATTCCGATCTCTGGGGGAGTGCACATACCTTTCAACATTTTGACACCATGTGTGGTGCAAAAGGTGGAATTTATTTTTTATATTGTCAAATCTTATTCATTTTTTGATTCATTATAGATAAAGGATGTCATTTGATATCCCTGAAGAACTAATGATTGTTTGAAACGCGCTGGATGAGCCATCGTTCGACTGTCTCCACTTTGGAGGACTAGAATATTGGCATTACATCTTTTTATACACATTGTCCTTTGTTTCATATTTTATGACATTTCTATATGTATTTTGTATCAATAAATTTCTATATATTTTTTATATTGTATTTTGTCTATACAATCCCAATTACAGAGGTTATCTTCTACAATTGTAATCATTAAGGGATGATGGCAACTTCATGTTTCTATACGTGAGCTGATACTATTTACATATCATGAAAAGAATGCCTTAAACAAAATCTTTTATTGAACAAAAAGAAAAAATACATACAGTAGGCCATCGTGACAAACGTCAAACGTAGTAAACAGTATCATTTATAAAAGGCATACAGCGACATCCCCTATTATTGTATGTATTAGTATGAGACGTCATTACCAGTACCATTTACAGTTGGTCATATTATTATTATTATACAGGATTATATAGCGCCAACAGTTTGCGCAGCGCTTTACAACATTAGGGAAGACAGTACAGTTACAATACAATTCAATACAGGAGGGATCAAAGGGCCCTGCTCCTTAGAGCCTACAATCTAGAAGGGAGGGTCAAGTGGAACAAAGGGTAGTAGATGTGGGGGGTGCATATCCATGCAATAGACATGTTGTGCCGTGATAAGAACACTCCCCCCCACTCCACCCCACCTAGTATACACATTCTGTTGGGAGAACAGAAGGCCCAGAGATCATGGTTTGTCCATTCCCAGTCAAATGCAGGTTTCAGGTGTTTTGAGCCAGCTGTCCCATATCTTATCATACTTGGCGGGGCACCCTCTATGGGAGTACAGTGGGGATCGAAAGTTTGGGCACCCCAGGTAAAAATTTGTATTAATGTACACATACGAAGCCAAGGAAAGATGGAAAAATCTCCTAAAGGCATCAAATTACAGATTAGAAATTCTTATAATATGTCAAAAAAAGTAAGATTTTATTTCATTTACACTTTCAAAATTACAGAAAACAAAAAAATGGCGCCTGCAAAAGTTTGGGCACCCTGCAGAGTTAATATCTTGTACTGCCCCCCTTTGTAGAAGCCATCCTCTCTTTAACTTCAGCTTTTTCACAGATGGCATCAAGTTACCATCCAAAATTTGCTGAAATTTTATTAAATCCATTTTTCCTTCTACTCGTGAAATGTTCCCTGTGCCACTGGCTGCAATACAACCCCAAAGCATGATCGATCCATCCGCATGTTTAACAGTTGGACAGAGGTTATTTTCATTAAATTCTGTGCCCTTTCTTCTCCAAACGTACCTTTGCTCATTCCGGCCAAAAAGTTCTATTTTAACCTCATCGGTCCACAGAACTTCTTTCCAAAATGCATCAGGCTTGTCTATATGTTCATTTGCAAAGTTCAAACGCTGATTTTTGTGGTGAGGACGTAGAAGAGGTTTTCTTCTGATGACTCTTACATGAAGACCATATTTGTACAAGTATCTCTTTATAGTGGAATAGTGTACCACAACTCCAGTGTCTGCCAGATCTTTCTGGAGGGATCGTGCAGTCAAACGTGGGTTTTGAATTGCTTTTCCCACAATCCTGCGAACTGTTCTGTCTGATATTTTTCTTGGTCTTCCAGATCTTGCTTTAACTTCCACTGTTCCTGATGACTGCCATTTCTTAATTATATTACAAACAGAGGATATTGACATCTGAAAACGCTTTGCTATCTTCTTATAGCCTTCTCCAGCTTTGTGAGCGTCAACTATTTTCAGTTTCAGTTTTCTAGACAACTGCTTAGAAGAACCCATGGTGCTGATTGTTGGGGCAAGGTCAGATGAGTCTGGGCATTTAAAACCTTTGAGATTGACATCACCTGGTCTTCCCAGACGATGATTGAGAACAATCCAAGACACTGGCAGGTCTCAGCTTTGCAAAGGGGGCAGTGCATGCTATAAATTCTGCAGGGTGCCCAAACTTTTGCAGACACCATTTTTTTGTTTTCTGTAATTTTGAAAGTGTAAATGATGGAAATAAAATCTAACTTTTTTTGACATATTATAAGAATGTCTAATCTGTAATTTGATGCCTTTTGGAGATTTTTCCATCTTTCCTCGGCTTCGTTATGTACATTAATACAAATTTTTACCTGGGGTGCCCAAACGTTCGATCCCCACTGTGTATACGTTTCTTGTAAGGCAAAACATTATTGACTTCCACTATCCAATGTGAAAACTCTGGTGGATTGGGTCTCATGCAGACTCTAGCTATGACCTTCCATGCAGAAAAGAGTGTTTCATGCAGGAATATTTTGGTGAATAGATTGAACTCTGGGCCAGGAAAAATTCCCAGGAGACACGGTTTTGGCTGAAGTGTTATAGTGTGCCCACAGCTTGGCTGCACATTGGGCAAGTGGCAGATTGACTGCTCTTATATCTGGAGATTCTGAGCGGTGTTGCAAAGATTTGGGTTAAACGATCTGACAATTTAAGAAACACTAATTTGCACGTGTCTAGGGCAGTGGTCTCCAAACTGTGGCCCGGGGGCCAAATACGGCCCTTTGCTTGTCTCTAGCCGGCCTTTGGGACACTATTTTTTCAACTGACATTGATGATAAGGCTCCATTCCTCCCACTGACCATTGATGAGGCACAATTACAGCTGACAAGACAAAATGATGGGCACTATTACTTCCACTGACACCATCGATGGGGCACTATTCCTCCCACTGATACCAACCATGGATACATTTTCATCCAGCTAAACTCAACAATGGGTACTATATTATCTATTAAAACCAATGATATGTCACCGTTTACTCCCACTGATGCAAGGACGTTTTCTACTGACACTGGCCACAGTCTGGCCCCCCTAAAGCCTGAATGACAGTAAACTGGCCCTTTGTTCAAAAAGTTTGGAGACCCCTGGTTTAGGGCATCACTCCATTCTTCATCCTTCACCCATAGAGCCTACCTCCCCCTCCCACCTGGACTTTCAGGGCATACGCCAACGTAGTTGCCTGCGGGAGTGTTAACGTAGTGTAAAATTGAGAAACCAACTTCTTAGGATCAGGACATTTTATTGCTGCCCATAAGGGGTTATCATTTAAGGAGTATTGCAATGAGTATTAGCACTCAGGATGTCAGCATAGAAAATCATAAGTGAAAATATATATACACCTAAATCAAAAGAAAAAAGCTACAGGCACAAAAAGTGCATATAGCTAAAAATAGTCCAAAAGACAATTAGTCCAAAGACAGGTATTCCAGTCCATAAGAGGTACTATATGGTTTGTGTAAATGGCTCTTCAAGGCCAATGGGAATAACTAACAGGTACCCAGGGCAGCTCTTCTAGAAGGCAAAGTCAGCTCAGGATATACATAGGAAAAAATGTCAAACGCCAGTCCACGAGACTCCGGTACAGCCGCCATCTCCACCTACGGACACAGCCAGTTCTCCCCAACTCCAAGCGGCTATCATAGCCTGGATTTGAGGATACCTTTTGATGCATTCTCTGTCTCTGGACCTCTTACCAGCTGGAACTTTTCCATCACCCCGTCCTGAGCACCGCTTCATTTACTATTATGTAAAAGTGGGTATATCAATTTGTTATTTCATTAAAACAGAATACTCAGAGGCGCTTCTCTTGTTTGTTTTATCATTTAAGGAGAGGTCGTCTAAGGGGAACTGTGTGTAGAAGGCATGTCGGAGCTGTATATACCTGAAGAACATTTGTTTCGGCAGTACATATTCAGATTTTAGACTATCAAAAGACTTCAGTTTTTTGATGTGGGTGATGTGGGACAAGTAGAATATTCCCCTAGAACTCCACACTCCACTATCGTGTATGAGGTTGAATTCAGAGAGGGTTGCGTTATGCCACAGAGAGGTAAAGTTATGTGGTGATGTGATGTGCAACCTGTCTCAGGCCATACCCCACACTTTCCTATACTGATACAATAGGGACCGCCGGTCAGTCATTCGTCCCTCACCTCCCGTTCCTCCCGCTATCGCCACAAGGGGATCTAAGGTTGGCTGTGACCACTTTGGGCACAAAAAAATAAGAAATCTTTCTCGGTCTACCTTATCAATATGAAAGATTTGTGACAATTGGGCTGCGAGATGGTATGCATTAAAATCAGGCAGTGCCATTCCAGCAAGGTCAGTCAGGTTTTTTTAACTTATGCCATGGAAGTTTGTGCCTATTGTTGCCCCAGACAAACGGTTTAAGGAAAGTTTCCAGTATTTAGAAATGCCTAAGCACCAAGTACACCGGTGAGTGCCAGATCATACATAACAGTTTTTGGCAGCAAAACCATTTTTATGAGATTTATGCGGCCCATCACTCCCAGTGGAAGACGAGCCCATACCTGTGTCTTCTGCTTAAGCATTTCATATAGTGGTACTATATGAAGCGAGATGTAATCTGCCGGGTCCCGAGTGGTCCGTATTCCCAAGTACTGTATTTGATACTGTCTACCCTCTGCAAGGGAAGCATGACCCTATCTCTGGGTGGTGGGAAGCTGTCAAGGGGGAGTATCTGAGATTTGTCCCAATTGATTCGAAGACCGGAGAATGCGCCAAACTATTCTATCAAGGCTAAAGCTAGTGGTAGGGTGTTGCCCGAGTCATCAAGGGACAATAAGGTGTCGTCTGCATAAGTGCTGTTTTTTTCCGGTACCTCCCCCTTTATAGTCCCACTATCCCTGGATGTGTACGTATAGCTATTGCGAGTGGTTCTGCTGTCAGTGCGTACAGCATAGACGACAGAGGACACCCCTGTCTCGTACCCCTGGAGAGAGGAAATTGCTCTGAGGGCCATCCATTAGCCAGAACCCTCGCACTGGAGTCTGATAAAGAAGTTGGACCCATTTTATGAATTTAGGACCTAAACCAATCTTGTCCAGGCAGATCCAAAGGTGTCTCCACTCGACCGAGTCGAATGCCTTGGCAGTATCCAAGGCTACGATCACCCTGGACCCCGGGTTGTCATGTGTCGCCTGTAGATTAATAAACAGTCTCCTAAGGTTAAAAGATGTGTTCCTGCGTAAATCCTGCCTGATCCCCATGTATCGGTGACAAGATGACGTTATTGAGGCGGTTGGCAAGTACCTTTGCACGTATCTTGACATCTATTTAAAGCAGAGAGATGGGGCGATATGATTCTGGGAGATGTGGGTCCTTGCCGGGCTTGGGGATTAACACTATTGTAGCCTCCCTCATGGAGGCTGGGAGATCAGATATGGAGTTATATAATGCGAGTAGCCTGGGGACGAGTAAGTCCGCTATGTGGAATAAAACTCCACAGACAGGCCATCTGAGCCTGGAGCTTTGGACCTGGGGAATTCAGCTATTGCTCTAGAGATTTCATCTTTTGTCAATGGTGCCTCTAGCTCCCTAGTCTGTTCCTCAGTTAACTTGGGGATTGGTTGCTCAGCTAGGAATGACTCCATCAAGGTGGTGTCACTTGGAGCTGTGGTGGCCTATAGAGTGGCAAAGAAGTCCCGGAACATTGTCGTTACCTGAGTAGGCTCCATCACAAGTACATCACTAGGGGAGCGGAGTGAGATCACCACAGGAGGTCTCTCCTCACAATGCACCAGATAGTCCAACAACTTCCCAGTCCTCTCCCCGTATTTTAAGCCGCCTGGACTCCCTGGTGATCTGGTCCCAGTCAAAGGCGTTTGGTAACATCCATTTCCATTGACGGAGTAGTGTAAACGCTAGCTTTTTTAACTTGTTTGTGAGTAGACAATATCTCTGTACATTTTTATTAAACCTTGCTATTGGTAATGCACAAGGTTGGTGCGCCCTTCTTTTCCTTGTATTTATTGCCAAAGTAGAGAGGTCATGGGAGCCCCCCTTAGTAGTAAGGACAGACAGTCATATACTGTAAGTGGAACAACTATTGTATGACATGAAGGCCAAGGATAACATCTGTTAACAGCAGAAATCAGACCGCAGTGTCTCTAAAAACAAGCAACAGGGATAGCAGATATAGCTCACCGCCAACGGATAGTGTCCAACCATGCCGAGGTGTCCTCTGGGGAAGTAAAGAAATGCACAGCTTTGCCATATTCAACCTGGAGTTAGGCAGGGGACACAACATACTGTACTTAAGCCCACACTGAGTCAAATTATAATTGAGCTCGCCCTGGGCCCAAGCCTCCTGCAGGACTAAGTCCCGATCCCATAAATGCTATAACTTAAAGATAAAAGGTTGTGGCAGGGCACCTGGAAGACCCCTATTGGCTGGTGTCCGATGGGCTTGCTCCACCGAGAAGGAGAAAAAAATGGCATTAGGTGGGAGTTTTGGAAGCAATTCCTCAGTAAAAGCTGTAGGGTTAGAGCCCTTAACCCCCTCAGGTAGGCCCAGTATGCATACGTTTTTTCTCCGGTTGTGATTTTTAGCATCTTCTGCCCGACTCTCCAGGGCCTTTACCTTTGCCTTTAAAGTGTGGAGATCAGCATTATGGCCACGAAGGGTATCCTCAGTCAAGGAGACTCGATGCTCCACTTTAGTCACCCGCTGAAATTCAGATCCTTTAGAATGAAGCCCATATTGGTTTGCAGGCGATCAATTTGGGACATGAGGGTGGTTTGGCAGGTAGCTATAACCTGCATGACAGCCTCCAGGCCCTCTGCCCCTGGGTAGCCATGCTGGTAGTAATGGTGTTGGGAGCCTAATTTCCCACCAATTCAGGAGGATCCACGAAAACGCCCATGCGTGGATAAGGTGGCTGACTCTTATCCCACGTCATACTGCGGGAACACCACTGGGGTGGGGGTCAGTTCCAGGGTGAGGAACAATTACTGTACCCAAACAAAGAAGGATAAATGGTCTGGTCGAGCAGAGCTCCACTACCGCATGTCTTCTCCCAGCGCCATCTTGGACACTGCACATTAGATATATTTTTTACATCTATTCAATGCATTTACTAGCGTGCTGGTAATAGGGGATGCACTGTTTTTTGTATTTATGATTTATGATACAAGCAACAGTTTGTACACGGTTTGGAGTACGAGTTGTAGTTTTTCACAAATGGGGTGGTTGATTTACTAAAGGCAAGATATAAAGGCAAAATATACTGTCCACTGCAAGTGCAGTTTCTCTAGATCTGAGGGAAAGCTCTGAAATTAATGAAAGCTATGCTGATTTCTATCATCCAATCATGTGCAAGCAAAAGTGCTGTTTTTATTTTCTTTGCCTGTGATTGAGTATTCTTTGCAAATTGAAGCTTTACCTCACTTACCAAATTCTGGAGCAACTGCAATTGCAATGCACAGTATACAGTATTTGCCTTTAGTAAATCAACTCCATAGTATTTTTTATAACACTAGAGTAAAATGTTCTATGTGCTGTGGGTGTTTACACTATATTTGAACTTGTCATTACATATTTACTATTTAATATCAAAACCTTTTTTTCTGTTACTGAAAGTATTGGTCCTCATTTTCACCAGTGGTCTTGCATTTAGATTTAGATTTCATCTGGCAAAATATAAATTTTTTTGCTTTCACGATCGCTTTTTACTGCAGTTAGATGTTTCTGTTATAAAGCAGTTTTAGCCATATTTAGTAAGGTTTAAGTGCCTTTAGCTGCGTTTAGAGCTTCTAATCTAATCCAAGGCGCACAGGATTTTTTTTCTGTCCTTATCCCTGTTGGGAAGATTTCTTTTCAACTTCCGTCCTGTTTACACTGCAGCAAAAAAAAAAAATGACAAAGATTGCATCCCCCCCTTATTACTAATTAAACTGCCTTTGTTGCTGCCTGTGTCCCAGTTTCAGTTCTGCTCACTTCCTGTTTTAGGGACACAACAGAAAGTAAGGGGAAAGCCCCTTACTAGAGGCACAGCACTAAAACCCAATAGAGGACTAACCCTTCCTAACTCTTATTCAAAACTAAAATAGTTTTGGCTGGAGTTATACTTATATTTGCTTAGTATCTTTGTAAAACGTTGTGTCAGTGTCTGGAATGTACGTTCACATAATGTGTAGTTTCTAGGAAGCAGGAAACCATATACTGTATTATGGCACACATTGGTGCCAGTTGTACATGTCTTCGTTAGGATATAATAATCTTTATTTTCAGTATATATATATATATCTAGTCCTGATCAAAAGTTTAAGACCACTTGAAAAATGGAAAAAAATCATATTTTACATTGTTGGATCTTAACAAGGTTCCAAGTAGGGCTTCAACATGCAACAAGAAGAAATGAGAGTGAGACAAAACATTTTTTGAGCATTCAATTAATTGAAAATAACGAATAAACTGAAACAGACTGTTTTTCAGCTGATCAAAAGTTTAGGACCACATGCCTTTAAAAGGCCAAATCTGTGCAAAGATGTGGATTCATTGTCATTTTCTGTCAGGTAGTCACACGTTGTGATGGCAAAGACAAAAAAACTCTCCCTTTTTGAACGTGGTCGGGTTGCTGAACTGCATAAGCAGGGTCTCTCATCAAGACACTGGACGATCCTCGACCCAAATTAAGGCCCTTACTGGTGCTGACTGCAGCCCCATAACCATCAGATGGCATCTGAGACTGAAGAGCTTCAAAAGCAAAAAAACTTCTTCAAAAACCTCGTCTCCTTGAACGCCACAGAACTGCTCGTTTGGACTTTGCAAGAGAGCACCAAACATGGGACATTTAAAGGTGGAAGAAAGTTTTATTCTGATGAGAATTTTTTTTACCTTGATGGTCCTGATGGTTGCCAACGTTACTGGCATGACAAGCAGATCCCACCTGAGATGTTTTTTATGTGCCACAGTGGAGGGGGCGCCATAATGGTCTGGGGTGCCTTTTCCTTCAGTGGAACAATGGAGCTTCAGGAAGTGCAGGGGCGTCAAATGGCCGCTGGCTATGTCCAGATGTTGCAGAGAGCATTCCTCATGACTGAGGGCCCTCGTCTGTGTGGTAACGACTTGGTTTTTCAACAGGACAACACTACAGTGCACAATGCCCGCAGGACAAGGGACTTCTTCCAGGAGAATAAAATCACTCTTTTGGCCCATCCTGCATGTTCCCCTGATCTAAACCCAATTGAGAACCTTTGGGGATGGATGGCAAGGGAAGTTTACAAAAATGGACAACAGTTCCAGACAGTAGATGGCCTTCGTGTGGCTGTCTTCACCACTTGGAGAAATGTTCCCACTCACCTCATGGAAACGCGAGGCATCAAGCATGCCGAAACAAATTTTTGAAGTGATCAACAATAACGGCGGAGCTACTCATTACTGAGTTCATGTTTGGAAGTTGGATTTCTGTTTTGGGGGGGTTTAGTTATTTTTTGGAGGTGTGGTCCTAAACTTTTGATCAGCTGAAAAACAGCCTGTTTCAGTTTATTCGTTATTTTCAATTAACTGAATGCTCAAAAAATGTTTTGTCTCGCTCTCATTTCTTCTTGTTGCATGTTGAAGGTCTACTTGGAACCTTGTTAAGATCCAACAATGTAAAATATGATTTTTTGCCGTTTTTCAAGTGGTCTTAAACTTCTGATCAGGACTGTATATACACACACACACACACACACACACACACACAAAATGAACACCCGTGCCCCTATGTCTCGTACAAATTTGAAAAATTTAATTAAAACGAAATTGAAAATTAAAAAAAAATGCAGCTGCTGTCTATTGCCTCAACAAGATAATGAAAAATGTATATTAAACAGTGTTTGCTATAGTAAGGTGACCAGATTTTTTAAATAAAATCCGGGGACATTTTTTTACTAGTAATGGCGGCAATCAGTGACTCTCTGCCCGTCGCCGCCCGCCTCACAGCCTGTCAAGTCTTACTCTCCAGCCCCCCGGATACTACTGGGTAGGGAGCAGAGGAATATCACTCCGCCAGGGATGGCAAGGAGATAAGCAGGCAGGCGACTTGAGTCAAGGCAGAAGAACATGCGAGCGGAGCTGAATGGGCATGAGCCCGAAACTGAAGAAATGGTCCCTCCGCTCCGACTAGCACATGATCATCAGAAAGGGGCACAGATCATGGAAAAAATACACCCCCTAAGCTAGTAGGAGCGGCGGAGAGGGGGTATGTAATTCAGAATTGTTTTCTTCAATTCTGCACTGACTGTCTTTGAAATGGCCCCAGCCCCTGTTCAAATCCAATCCGGGGACAAAACCGGGGACAGACTTGGTTCGGGGACAGTGTCCTCTATCCGGGGACTGTCCCCTGAAACCGGCGATGTCTGGTCACCCTATGCTATAGCATTCATCTTTATTTTCAGACATGTGACTAGTGTTATCAGCTTTCTTTATTAAAAAGAATGGACATTATGGCAAATAATAGATAATATGTTGTAATTTAATTAATTGAGCCTTTTAAAAGGTCATCTTTGAATTTTCTCGGCAATGTTGTAATATCTGTTACTCTACAAACTCAGGACTTGTTTACACCAGTGAGCCTTCCTGAAAACACCTCCACTGGTTTGTGGCCAATATACCCATTTCTATGCATCACACTGATTACTTTTTGTTTTACAGAATTGTATTAAAATGCCATGAGTAACCGACCCTCCCCCTGGATCCCCATAATGTGGCATCCCTGCGAAGGAGCGTCAGGTGATGTTGAGCAGTGGCGGCTGGTGAAGTTTTAAGATGGGGGGGGGGTGCAAGACCCCACCCCTCCATGTGTGGCCCCTCCCACTTCTCGTAAGTCGAGGCCACGCAGTGTTCCTGGTTCCGGGACCATGTTGGCCCGGAGCATCTGAACAGCGACGGGGACCCAGCGAGTGACTGGGTTCCCATCTTTGAGGATCCCAAGCAGTATTTGCTGTTCGATGGAGAGTCCGTCTGAGGAGCGCCATTGAGAGGCTGGCGATCCAAAAGGGCCTCGAAGAACCACCGGGGATCAAGGTAGCCGGACACTGAGGGATTGATCACCTGTCAGTCGGTACCTGGGCAACAAGTTGAAGGAGATCCAGGCGTAATTCATCTAAGGAGGATCATCTCCTTAACTACAAATCAGAGAAGGCCTGTGGCAGAGGTTTCTCTCTGACGTTCACCAAGGAGGGTCTGTGGCAGAGACTTTTCCTCAAGTTCAAGTTCACCAAGGAGGGTCTGTGGCAGGGACTTTATCCTATAAATGTTCGAGTGATACTCCGGCGGCCGGGTCAGTGAGAGAGGCCTGTCCGGGTACGCTAAACCCACTCCGGCAGGTGTGGCGCGGAGAAGTGTTACACTTGGGATCAGGACTGTTTCCCTACCATCACACCTGAATCTGCCGTTCTCTCTTCTTCAACTTTACTTTCCTCACCACATGTTTATTGTTTTTACCCGGTTGGGTAATAAAGAGCACAGCAAAGAGCACCTGTTGCGGACATTTCTTTACTTCTACCAAATGCAATACGCATCATTCACCCCTAGGAATTCGGGGGAGCCATGAGGTAACACGACGCCCAAAACAACCAGCAGCTCCTCCGGGGGTAATGCCACAGACGATAAAGGGATAAGACAACTTAGCAAATTGCGGAGACCTATGCCAAATTATCATATTATTGGGACTACATCCCTGCGGGGAGACGCTATGAACACATCTGTCTAACCCCCAGCCAGAACGGATCGGATGATGGGGGCAAGCTTACTGAGAAGGAACAGGAAGTGAGAAATTCAGACAAAGAAAAAAAAACATTTAGAAGAGAAATGGATCGCCGCCATTACTAGTAAAAAAAATATTATCAGGGGTGACGGTTAACCACACCCAACATAAGGTGTCGGCATATGCAGACGACATAATGTTCTCATTCACTACTCCCTCAGTCTCCCTCCCCAATATGTTTTACGAATTTGCAAAATATGGGGCGCTCTCCAACTTAAAAATCAATTTCGCAAAGTCAGAGGCGATGGGAGTGGGAATACCACAAGCACAACTCACACACCTACAATCCAGCTTCAAATTGAAGTGGACGACGACCGCCTTTAAATACTTAGGCACATATATTCCCCATACTATCTCGCGGCTGTATGATCTCAATTTCCCGCCCTTACTGAGAACCGTTAGATCGTTGCTAAACCGATGGCACACAGGTCTGCATTCTTGGGTGGGCCAGGGCAATTCGTATTTACCACCAGACAGTTCACCTAGGGAGGCTAGTTGATTGGTGTCGCCATCAAGAGACCAAACTCTGGACACAATTGGAACAAAACCAAAGTACGGTCCCCCTCAGAAGGGCTCCCTGGTGCTACATGTCCCTGCCGACAGAAATCAAGCGCCACCCACTGATTGGCAACACGACATGAGTTTGCGCTCGACTCATCTCCCAGGCCTCCATATCCTCTCCCAACTCGCCTTCATATTCCATATTGGGAAACCCCGGGTTTACACCGGGAATGCAGGACGCATTTTTCCGGAGACTGGGCGATGCAGGCCTACACCAGGCTTCCCACTTTAGTTACGGGCGGACGTTGGAACACCATTGCAGAACTTTCTGACCCCACGGGCCCGTTTCGCTTAGACTTTTTGAGGTCCCGTCAGCTTTCCGCCACTTCCTTCGCTCTTTTACGCCCCCCTGCTGCCAATGACCGACCTCTCACGACACTGGAGGGACTCAGGTACTATAACTGGCAGAAATGTAGGAACTGGAACTAAATTGTAATTTCAATGCGACCAGACGTCAGTGCATTCTTAGGTTCACACACAAGTCCTCCATTTGTGGCAAAACCCAGGAGACCAACTACAAACTGCTGTTGAGGTGGTACACATGGACACGGGCACACATCTTCTGGTCATGCCGCACCACTTTTGGCGAGTGGTGCGGGAGGTGGCTCAGAAATTCACGGAACGCACCATACCAGACGATCCTGCATTCTTTCTTCTGCACGCGTCTAACTTCCCGGAGAAAGCATACAAAATGTCTGTGATTAGACATCTGCTTGACGCAGCCAAGGCCTGCATTCCACTCCACTGGAAAGCCACACTTCCACCGACCATTTCTTCTTGGCTGGCTAGGGTGGAAGAGATAAAACACATGGACACCTCGTCCTTACAGCGCAAAATAGGCAGGAAACATTCACTAACACTTGGCAGCAGTGGAACATCTTCATATTCTCCGCTGAGGGCCAAGCTTTGAGAGAACCCTCCGCTGCAGTATGAAGACACGTTCTTCTACGGGGTCCCCCCCCCCCTGGCCTCTTTCAGTGAAAGTACAGGTTACTATGTCGGCGTTCCAGGTGAACCTCACCGACATTCCGTACGCAGGAGACTAAACTCCTACCCCCCCCCCCTCCAACCCCCTCATCCTCTATCCTCTGACCGCTCCCTATACTATTTCATTTTACTACTATCCTTCTCTTTACTGTTTTCAGCCTTTCCTTCCTTGATTAATAGAAAACGAAGGGCCCAGGCACATGGGCTCTGACACCTAGCATCGCTACAAATTAGCACATATACACCCTCCTCTACTAGGAGGACCTCCATGCCATCGCCGCAAATCCGATATAATTGAGACGCCGGGGCATCTGCCAGGGGCACACGTGACACCCCGCGGACAAATTGTAATGTTTATACCCCCAGTGGCGTATCTAGGGTATGGCAACCATGGCAAGTGCCATGGGCACCATGGGGAGGGGGGCGGCAAAAAGCCACCCCCCGCATGAAAAAAACCCCACCTGCCCTCCTGTGGCCGCCTCCCGCACTAATGTAGCTCCTGGCGTTGCGGCCGGCCTGCTGAAGCACGGCACTGGCACAGCAATTGCTAATATTGCTACTTGGCCTGGGGAGGGGAGTGACAGGCACCCCCATGACGGCCGATGACTGGCCATTGATGGCACAGTGGCTGCTTTTGATGGGCACAGTGGCTGCAATTGATTTTTTTTTTCAGTTTGTTTGCGCCCCCCAAAATATTCAGCAGCAGCCGCCAGTGGTCCCCAGTGTCCCTCTCTGTCTTCGTCGCACTGCGTCCCTCCCTGTCCCTGGTTATCTGAGGTTTCAAATGTTTTGACAGGGGCGCAGTTTCAGTGCTTGCCATAGGCGCCATTTTCAAAAGATACGCCTCTGTATACCCCCCATATCGTGTTTGGTGGCTAGACCTATGTTTGTATTTGATATACTATGTACCAAGAATTAAACCAGTGCTATTGTTTTATCATAAGTATCACTCTGTACCATGTCGGGCCATGTGGGCCCTGTCCCTGTTATAAATAAAATAAATAACATTTTTTAATAAAAATGCCATAAAACTATCCCCTATTTTGTAGATGCTATAACTTTTACTAAAACCAATCAATCAACCAACCAAAAGGCATTTTTTCTTGTCTATGCATTGGGGCTGCACTGGAAATACCTGCCAGCGTAGCCCTGATGCATCTAGTGCAATGGGCCCTCAATCTATAACCAATCAAAGGGCTTATTCACACCGCAGGCAAGGGGGGCGGTAAAAGTGTATGCTTGAGCTGCAAATTTACTTCCCCCCAACTTTCCAGCTAGACAGAATGTTGCATTCACTGAGTGGTAGTGCTACAGAACCTGACCAATTTAAGTGAATGTGGGCGGCCACATGCAGTGCACACAGTTGCGGTGGGTCGATTTTAAGGGTTAAATTAACAGTGACAAGGCGACATATTGGCTCCTCACTGCCTGTCAAAAGCCCTCTGAAAAGTGATCCACAATGAATCGCTGCACATGTGAATGAGCCCTAAGGACTGACCAGATCAGCAACCCTCTTTTTTCTAAACAGTCAGTCTGGTTAAAGTTATAATTTTTGTTACATTTTTGATGTAGCGGACAGAAACCGACAAAGTTTCACCCGTCAGGAGAACACCTAGAAAACAAACATTAACACACGCGCTTGCAGTTTGTAATGGAAGTATTTGCACAGTGTAGCTGTCGGTGAACTGTCACATTAATGAGCAGGGAAAGGAAACCGAGGTCTCTGTAATGTAATGTAGATACTGCAGGAGCCCCCTTATGTTTGTCTGAGAAACTGTTCCTCATATAAACAGCAACAATAGTCTCTGACTACATGTCAGCACTGCCCTCCCCCTCACTTTGTCACACTTTGCACTCTCTGCTCTGTGTGCCTGTCTCTTCAATGGGGAAGTGAGACGTGCTTCCTGAGGGAGGGACAGTCACTAACTTGACGGTCTCTTCAGTCTAGGAGGGAGGAACAGACACTGTGCTGGAGAGACACACAAATACTGCAGGAGGAGCACAAGAAACAGAAACAGGGAGGGAGTTGGAGGGAATGTGTTTGGGGGAGTAGTGCTGTACAGCCAGTCCTGACTTCTCTTCCTGTCCTCTTCTCAGTTATCCCAGGAGAGGAGACCTGGAGGCTGACACTTCCCTGCTGCAACCCCTGTCAGAGCAGGTACAGCCGGAATGGAGGAGGACCACCCTGCAGGTGAGCGGAGAAATATATCCATAGTCTACAGAGGATGATGGCTTTACTTTATACTGACTATAGGTACAGAGGATGGTGGCTTTATACTGACTATAGGTACAGAGGATGATGTCTTTACTTTATACTGACTATAGGTACAGAGGATGGTGTCTTTACTTTATACTGACTATAGGTACAGAGGATGATGACTTTATACTGACCATGTCTATAGGGGATGGTGGCTGTATACTGACCATGTCTATAGGGGATGGTGGCTGTATACTGACCATGTCTATAGGGGATGATGGCTGTATACTGACCATGTCTATAGGGGATGATGGCTGTATACTGACCATGTCTATAGGGGATGGTGGCTGTATACTGACCATGTCTATAGGGGATGATGGCTGTATACTGACCATGTCTATAGGGGATGATGGCTGTATACTGACCATGTCTATAGGGGATAATGACTATAGTCTACAGAGGATGATGACTTTATACTGACTATAGGTACAGAGGATGATGACTTTATACTGACCATGTATATAGGGGATGGTGGCTGTATACTGACCATGTCTATAGGGGGTGATGGCTGTATACTGACCATGTCTATAGGGGGTGATGGCTGTATACTGACCATGTTTATAGGGGACGATGGCTGTAAACTGACCATGTATATAGGGGATGATGGTGGTATACTGACCATGTATATAGGGGATGATGGCTGTATACTGACCATGTATATAGGGGATGATGGTGGTATACTGACCATGTATATAGGGGATGGTGGCTGTATACTGACCATGTATATAGGGGATGATGGCTGTAAACTGACCATGTCTATAGGGGATGATGGTGGTATACTGACCATGTATATAGGGGATGATGGCTGTATACTGACCATGTATATAGGGGATGATGGTGGTATACTGACCATGTATATAGGGGATGATGGCTGTATACTGACCATGTATATAGGGGATGGTGGCTGTATACTGACCGTGTCTATAGGGGATAATGACTATAGTTTACAGAGGATGATGACTTTATACTGACTATAGTCTATAGAGGATAATGGCTTTATACTGACCATGTCTATAGGGGATGATGGCTGTATACTGACCGTGTCTATAGGGGATGATGGCTGTATACTGACCGTGTCTATAGGGGATAATGACTATAGTTTACAGAGGATGATGACTTTATACTGACCATGTCTATAGGAGATGATGACTTTATGCTGACCATAGGTTACAAATGATGATGTCTTTATACTGACCATAGTCTACAGAGAATGATAACAGGTTAATGACCGTAGGTAGCAAAGAATGATAACTGTTATACTGACCATAGTCTGCAAAGGATGATGACTTTATACTGACCATAGTCTACAGAGTATGTTGGCTTTATACTGACCATAGTCTGCAGAGGATGATGGTTTTATACAGACCATAGTCTGCAGAGGATGATGACTTTATTATGCTGACCATAGTTTACAGAGGATGATGACTTTATACTGACCATAGTCTACAGAGGATAATGACTTTATTATGCTGACAATAGTTTACAGAGGATGGTGGCTTTATACTGACCATAGTTTACAGAGGATGGTAGCTTAATGGTGACCATAGTCCACAGAGGATGGTGGCTTTATACTGACCATATACAGAAGCTAATGGTTTTATACTCACCATTAGGGATGAGCTTCGTATTCGAGTCAAACTCATGTTCGACTCGAACATCGTATGTTCGATCGTTCGTCGAAATACGAACAAAATGGGTCGTTCGCGCCAAATTCGAGTTACGTTTCACAGATCATAATTCACTGCAGCATCGCTGGCTGATGATTGGCCAAGCATGCACTATGACCCGCATGCTTGGCTAATCACAGCTTGCAAAAAAACGGAGAGCCATAATTGGCCAAAGCCAGGGTGGCTTTGGCCAATTATGGCTCAGGGGGTTTAGTACACGCCCCACACTATAAAAGGCCGCCGGCAGGTCAGACTTGTGTAGTGTGTTGCGGTGGTTGAGAGGACAGAAAGAGTGTGATTTTTTTGCAGGTAGATAGAGCAGGCAGGCAGGCTAGTCAGTTAATGTTACACTGCGCTCGGTATATGTCGGCGGCGGCGCTCAGAGACAGCGCGGGAGAAGCGGAGAGTACACCACCACGGACGCCGGACCGGACAAGGCCGCCGATGGACGCTGGGCAAGACACCGAAGAAAGGCATTCAAACTGTAAGTATTTATTTATTTTCCTTAAAATTCCCTTCTAGGTTTGGGGTGCGAGCTTTACGTCGGTGCGCGCTTTACTCCGATAAATACGGTATATACATCCCAGGTGTTGTACATATATTTATACACTGTATAGTTTATCTAGATCAGTTCTCCCTTATTTACTGGCAGGCAGGTGATTGTGCTAGCTGCAGTATTCTTACATGGTTTATTGCCTGTGTCCTCTGTAGTTTGCACCTAAAGCTACTTGGTGTGTACTGGCCGTGTGCTCTGTAGTTTGCACCTAAAGATTCAGGATACATGTTCCCTGGGGCAAGACCCGGGTTCTCAAAGACGTTTTCACAGGCATACTTTAGACACCCAGGGCCAGATTCAGGTAGAATTCCGGCGGCGTAACGTATTGCATTTACGTTACACCGCCGCAAGTTTTACGGGCAAGTGCTTGATTCACAAAGCACTTGCCTGTAAACTTGCGGCGGCGTAGCGTAAATCCGTCCGGCGCAAGCTCGCTTAATTCAAATGGGGCGTGTATCATTTAAATTAGGCGCGTTCACGTACTGTGCATGCTCCGTTTTGAAATTTCCCGCCGTGCTTTGCGCGAAATGACGTCGCACCGACGTAATTTTTTAAACGGCGGCGTGCGTTACGTCCTTTCCTATTCACGTATGACTTGCGCAAAAAAAAAAAAAAAAAATTCGACGCGGGAACGACGGCCATACTTTAACATGGCAAGTCTAAATATAAGCCAAGAAATAGCAGCTGTAACTATACGCCGGGAAAAGCCGACTAGCGACGATGTAAGAGAATGCAACGAACGCGCGTACCTTCGTGGATCGCCGTAAACGGCTAAATTAGCATACCCGACGTGGAAAACGACGCAAACTCCACCCAGCGGGCGCCGAAGTATTACACCTACGATCCGAAGGCGTACGAAGCCGTACGCCTGTCGGATCGAAGCCAGAAGCCGTCTTTACTTGGTTTGAGGATTCAAACTAAAGATACGACGCAGCAAATTTGAAAGTACGCCGGAGTATCAGCAGATACTCCGGCGTACTTCTTCTGTGAATCTGGCCCCCAGAAGGTACAATATTTAAAGGAATTTTTCATTTTTTTATTCAAGCATCATTAAATCACTGCTCCTGAAAAAAACGACCGTTTTTAAAACTTTTTTTCCATTGATACATGTTCCCTGGGGCAAGACCTGGGTTCTCAAAGACGTTTTACGACAATAACTTGCATATTAGGCTTTAAAATTAGCACTTTTGAATTCGAACGTTCGAGTCCCATAGACGTCAATAGGGTTCTAAATGTTCGCGCAAACGTTCGGTCCGTTCGAAGGTTCTGGTACGAACCGAACGGGGGGTTGTTCGGCTCATCCCTATTCATCATAGTCTACAGAGGAAGATGACTTTTATGCTGGCCATATCCTACAGAGGATGATGACTTTTTACTGACTTTGTGATGACTTGCTTATCACAGTGTACTATTTACTTTCTTTGAAGCTGACACAAACTGTTATGCTGCGTACACACGATCATTTTTCGGGTTGTAAAAAATTACGCTTTTCAGGCTCTAGAAAAAACAATGTTTTTTTCAACCTGATCATTAAAACGGCCTTGCCTACACACAATCGTGAAACAAAAATGCTCTATGAAAGCGCGGTGACGTACGACAGGACTATAAAGGGGACGTTCCATTCGGATGAACCCTTTGGGCTGCTTTAGCTGATTTTGTGTTAGTAAAAGACGATTTGCGCTTTTCTGTCTGTTACAGCGTGATGTGCGAACGATAGTTTTACCAGAACGAGCGCTCCCATCTCATAACTTGCTTCTGAGCATGCGCGCATTTTTCACGTCGTTAAAGCCCACACACGACCATTTTTTACAACCCGAAAAACGACAATGTTAAAAACGCTGTGAAAAAATAGAGCATGTTCGAATTTTTTTTGGCCCATTTTTCAGAACCCGAAAATGCTTTGAAGCCCACACACGGTCGTTTTAAATTACATAAAAAAAAACGTAATTTTTTACAACCCGAACTGCTTCAGATTCGATTTATTGGATTAATGAACTTAAAGTGTTGCTAAACCCAGAACCTGCATTCACTATATTTGGTCTCCCACAGTACACAGAACATAGAAATGCAATTATTTTATTAAATAAACTGATAAATACCTTTTCTCACCAGCAGTATATAGCAGCCTTGTAACTTCTATCAGTTCCTAGAAAAGCTTGTAAGAGTTTTCATTCTTCCCTGATCCTATGTCTGGACAGTGCTGATTGGCCCTGTGCTAATCAAATGCACCCTCCCAAGAAATAAAAACTCTCTAGCAATACACACCAAACTGAGCATGTGCAGCCAGTTCCCCATACTCTGTAAATATCAGGTTATTTTTTGGAGTCGGTTGAAGAAGAGGAGGATCAGAGAGACAAGATCAAACAGTATTTATACACAAAGTGGAGGAGTAACCCCTTAGGTTTCACATTGAGTATAACAAGCATGCTTTACAGCATATACAGACTGATTTTCTGATGTAGGTTTAGTAACACTTTAACCACTTAAGGACCCCTTCAGGCCGATATACGTCGGCAGAATGGCACGGCTGGGCACATCCACGTACCTGTACGTGGCCCTTTAAGCCCAGCCGTGGGGTCACGCATGCCCGCGACCCGGTCCGAAGCTCCATGACCACGGCCACGGGACCAGCGGACCCGATCACCGCTGGAGTCCCGCGATCGGTCCCCCGAGCTGAAGAACGGGGAGAGCTGTGTGTAAACACAGCTTCCCCGTTCTTCACTGTGGCGCCGTCATTGATCGTATGTTCCCTGATATAGGGAAACCCAATCAATGACGTCACACCTACAGCCACACCCACCTACAGTTAGAAACACATATGAGGTCACACTTAACCCCTTCAGCGCCCCCTTGTGGTTAACTCCCAAACTGCAATTGTCATTTTCACAGTAAACAATGCATTTTTTGCTGTGAAAATGACAATGGTCCCAAAAATGTGTCAAAAGTGTCCGCCATAATGTTGCAGTCACAAAAGAAATCGCTGATCGCCACCATTAGTAGTAAAAAAAATTTTTTTTATAAAAATGCAATAAAACTATCCCCTATTTTGTAAACGCTATACATTTTGCGCAAACCAATCGATAAACGCTTATTGCGATTTTTTTTTTACCAAAAATAGGTAGAAGAATACGTATCGGCCTAAACTGAGAAAAAAAAACGGGGATATTTATTATTGGATTGGATTGGATTGGAATAAATACTTATAGAGCGCCGAATGCGAGTTGTGAAACTCGCGTCTAAGCGCTTACCAACAAGCTGGGGGGGGTATCCAGTTCCCAAGAGCAAAAAGAAGAAGCTAGGACATCTAAGTAAAAGAGGGGGGGGGGGGGTGTCAGGGCACAAAAAGCCTATCCCTACTCCCTGACCATGGACCGCAGCCTGGGATTAAGGCAGCGTCCTGCTAAAGGCTTGGAAGGCCAAGTCTCTATCTGTAGGCTTGTGAAAAAAGAAGTGTTTTCAAGCCCTTACGGAAGGCCATCAAGGAGGAGGATGCTCGGAGCCGATGAGGGAGCTGGTTCCAAAGAGAGTTCCCCAGTGTTTGGAGCCGGCGGCCACCTTTTGAAGCTGATCGACTAGATTTAATAATTGCTAACAGGGCGTCAGTCGAGCGAAGCTCTCTGGGTGGACAGTAGTGTTGTGTCATATTCGATAAGTACATCGGACCTAGTTGCCAATAGGCCCGAAACACCAGACAGAGTGCCTTGAACTCAACCCGTTTTGCTATCGGGAGCCAGTGTAGATTCTTAAGCACCGGGGAGATGTGATTCCGCCTTGGGCAGTTTGTGACTAGTCTTGCAGCATGATTCTGTGTAATCTGCAATCGTTTTATCCACTTCTGTGGGAGCCCTAGAAAGAAAACATTAGAACAATCTAACCTAGAGTGGATAAGTCCATGAACTAAGATCATACGGTTGTGCTGAGTGAAGAGATTCTTAATTTTCCGTAATAATTGCAGATGATAGTTGGCTGATTTTATGCAATATTTTGCGTGAGGTACGAAGCTTAGTTCAGCATCAAAAATTATACCCAGATTTTTTACCTGCTTAGCTGGAGTTGGGGCAGGGCCAAACGAGGATGGCCAGGCAGGTAAAAAGGTAGAGTTGGCTTGTGGGCCGATCAGCAAAAGCTCAGTTTTGTCGGCGTTAAGGCCTAGCCTGTTTGAGTCCATCCATTGTTGGATGTTAGATAATCCCTTATTCAGCTGCTCAGGCATATTAGGTCCACTTGCAAGGTCTGCCAAGATCTGTGTGTCATCCGCATAGATCTGGCAGCCTAGACCATAGCTGGTAATGAGGTCGGCAAGTGGGCGCATGTAGCAGTTAAAGAATAAGGGAGAAAGGGCAGAGCCCTGAGGTACCCCGCAGGTCAATGACTGGGTATTTGAGCGGTACGACTCCATTTTTATGGAGTGTGTTCTTTCTGACAGGAAAGATCTAATCCAATTTAACACTGCGTCCTCACAGCCAAATAAGGATTGCATTCTAGAGAGAAGGATAGAATGGTCAATGGTGTCAAACGCCGCAGAGAGGTCCAGCAGCACCAAGGCTGCGGACCCCCCCGCATCGCGGACACCCAGCAGACGTTCCCTCATATCTAGGGCAGACATCTCCGTACCGCGACCGGGTCGAAATCCCGACTGGCAGTCATGGAACAGACCGTGTGACTCAAACTGCTCCTGCAGCTGGGTAAACACAACCTGCTCCAGGACCTTAGATAGAAAAGGCAAAAAGTAAAAAATATTGCATTTTGTTCAAAATTGTCGCTCTATTTTTGGTTATAGCGCAAAAAATAAAAATCACAGAGGTGATCAAATACCACCAAAAGAAAGCTCTATTTGTGGGAAAAAAGGACACCAGTTTTGTTTGGGAGCCATATCGCACGAATGCGCAATTGTCAGTTAAAGCGACGCAGTGCCGAATCGCAAAAAGTGGCCTGGTCTTTGACCAGCAATATGGTCCGGGGCTTAAGTGGTTAAGTATGTAATGGTGGGCCCAGCTAAACCATCATTTTACAGGACCTTTAATCATTGGAAAATTTACAGCTATTACATTTTAAAGATCTCAAAAATAAAAACTGAAACAAAATCTCCTTATGTGTGCCCAATGAAGGGCCCAGTCACACTTCTCATCTTTATAACTGCACCTAAATGCACATGGAGTTTTGTCACTGCACATGTATAGTTGTTTTCAGTGGTTAAGCAATTAATGGAAGTGTACAATAGCCACATGAAAAAAATACATATAAACATGCTTGAAAAATCTATACGTTTTTTAAGTCAAAGTGTAACTTTGGAACTGGGGTCTTAATTGCAAATTATATTTTATATAATAGTATATACTTTGCAGTGTATATATATAATATACACACATATACTCAATCCTAATATGTGCAACAAGTAAGATATTATTTCTAATTCAATGCTGTGGGTTACCACTGCTTGTTGGGTAATTATCTTGACCTCATTAAAGCGGAGTTCCGGCCACAATTTCACTTTTTAAATATAAATGCCCCTGTAATACACAAGCTTAATGTATTCTAGTAAAGTTAGTCTGTTAACTAAGGTCCGTTTTGTTAGGTTGTTACAGCATTTAGACACTTTATAAAATAGAAATTGACTGGGGCCATCTTAAGTGTGGGCATCATGAAGCCGGACTGTATGACTTCCTGGATTTCAGCCTTGCAGATCTCGCACATGCTCAGTGCTGCACAAGCTGTGTAATAGGTTTCAGATCAGGTTTCAGCACCTGTACTGTCCAAGACTGTACTGTCATGATTCTTCGAGACTAGGGAGTGCACAGACTCCTGGAAAGTTACACCCACTACATTCCCAGGAGTCTGTGCGGTGTAGGTTAGGAAGCTTAAAGCGGGAGTTCACCCATAAATGCTGTTTTTTGCTCTTTTACCCTTAGATGGATGCTCATTTAGTCTAGGGGAATCGGCTAGTTGTTTTAAAATCCGAGCATTACTTACCGTTGTAGAGGGCGATCTTCTCCGCCACTTCCGGGTATGGGTCTTCGGGACTGGGCGTTTCTTCTTGATTGACAGTCTTCCGAAAGGCTTCCGACGGTCGCATCCATCGCGTCACGAGTAGCCGAAAGAAGCCGAACGTCGGTGCGGCTCTATACTGCGCCTGCGCACCGACGTTCGGCTACTTTCGTAAAATCGTGACGCGATGGATGCGACCGCCGGAAGCCTGTCGGAAGACTGTCAATCAAGAAGGAACGCCCAGTCCCGCGGGCCGCAGCCCATACGCGGAAGTGGCGGAGAAGATCGCCCTCTACAACGGTAAGTAAGGCTCGGATTTTAAAACAACTAGCCGATTCCCCCTAGACTAAATGAGCATCCATCTAAGGGGAAAAACAGCATTTTACCGGCGAACCTCCGCTTTAAGCACCTAGGTGCAGGAAGAGGGAAGATTAACTATTCTGCCTAGCAACAACACTTTGAAGGCATCTAAAAAAAAAAAAAAAATTCTTAAAGGACTAATGACATTTTTTTAAAACTACTGATGTAATGTTATATTTATGGGTGGAACTCCGCTTTAAATAAAGGCTCTGTTTCATTGATTTCATAACTTTAGGCCTTTTTTTCTTTTAGAGCCCCTTTTCTCTGTTCAATCAATAAAAAGTCACCCATGCTTGTATTTGGAAATACACATAAGCTACGTCTTTGCATTGCACAGTTTATACATACATTTATGCAGATCCTAAAAAGATGCATACGATGTCCATATGCACATAAACTGCGTTTCCTTTTTTATAGCATTAATACACAGGAAATATACTGTGATATATTAGTCATGATTGTACGGAGATAAATAAGTAAAAGGGCCTTGTTGGGACCTGTATTGGGTTACGTACCCACAACATACCTTTACGAGTACCTGTGGTTTAAGTCATGATGCAAGTAACTAGCTTGATATAAAACTGACAATTCTAAGTTATAGCTGCACAGTTATTTCTATTAAAAACTGTGTGAGATGGCATTGTTTAAATCTGTGTTTCCACATTAAAGGGTTTGTAAAGAATTTTTTTTTTTATCTTAATAGCTTCCTTTACCTTAATGCAGTGCTGTTTTCATGTCCTCATTGTTCGTTTTTGATCTCAAGTTGCTGTAATTCTTCTCTGATCTCCACACTTCCTGGTTGTCTGTTTCATGATAACCACAGTACTGGGAGCTTTCTCTCTGTGGTCACTAATCAAGGAGGTGTGATTACTGTGTGTCTAAAACCCCTCAGCACCAATCAGTTTCGTTTTACAAACCATCACTGCCCTGTATTGGCTCTGTGGCTCTGTACATCACAGAAGCAGGAAACAGCATGCAAAAACGAAACTGAAACTGCAGGTACATTATATGATTAATTTTTATCTATTTTTGATCATTTTTAAAAGGAATCAGTTAGCTATTATGTCTCTATACCCTGTAAATAGTCATTTCAGCAAAAAAAATAAAAAATCCTTTACAACTCCTTTAAGTCAATCATGTAGGGTCCCTCAGTGAGTTTGTGGCCATCTTTGGATACTCCAATAGGATCCATACTGGACTCTGCCTTCACTCTCACTAGACTGAAGAAAGGTAAACTATGTGAGAAGGTTACAGAGGAGAATACTTTCCAATGTTTCAGTACAATGGGAAGAGATCTGTCGTAGTAAAGGTGATCGGAATGCAGTATTTGAAGGAATGGTACTTGTAGGGTGTGTGTAAGTGTTCATACATAGCGGAGAAGGGTGTGTAAGTTTAGATTACACAAAGTCAAAGTGAAGCATGTAAGTGTGAAACAATCTTACAATTAGAGGTGGGTGTAAGCTTTTACTGAAACAAAATGAAGCAATAAATCTGATCAGCTGTTGTACTTACACTTTTTCTTTGCTCCTGTTTTTATAAATCAGCCCACAGGATTTTTTTATGGTTTTTGTTTTTATGTAGGTTGCTAGCTCCTTCTTCAACTCTCACCAATTGCTCATCTTGGGACTGGCATGCTAAATCTGATATCACATATGCAAAGCCAATTTGTGAACACAAACCTGGTAGGGCCAGTTTAGATAGGAGTCAATCAACCTACCAGCATGCCTTTGGAGTGTTGGGGGAAACCCACTCAAAGACCCCAGTGCTGCAATGCTTTAAAGCGGTTCTCCACCCTAAAGTGGAGTCCCGCTGATCGGAACCCTCCCCCCCTCCGGTGTCACATTTGACACCTTTCAGGGGGGAGGGGGGTGCAGATACCTGTCTAAAGACAGGTATTTGCACCCACTTCCGGCCCGGCATTCACGGGCAAAAGACGGGCATTCCGAAACATCCCGTCGCCCCCCCATTGTGTGCTGGGAACACTCGGCTCCCAGCACACAGCGGGAGCCAATCGGCGGGCGCGGCGCGACTCGCGCATGCGCCGTAGGGAACCGGGCAGTGAAGCCGCAGCGCTTCACTTCCTGGTTCCCTCAGCGTGGATGGCGGGGGGAGCAGCAGAGAGACGAGCGATCGCTCGTCCTCTGCTGCGATCGGCGCTGGACTCCAGGACATGTAAGTGTCCTAATATTAAAAGTCAGCAGCTGCAGTATTTGTAGCTGCTGGCTTTTAATATTATTTTCCCATGGCACATCCGCTTTAATAAAGTCATTGTGCTGCCCCAGTGTGAGTTTATCTTAACTACCATTTATTCCACTGTTTTTGAGATATACATACATACATACACAGTGTGCAAAATAAAGGGTTGCACCGAATAGAAAATTTGGTGCCGAAACCAAAACCGAAATTGTAGAATACACTTTACCAAAAACCGAAAATTACATTTTTTTTTTATTATTTATATTTTTTATATATAATTGTATTATATTTGACTTTTTAATTAAAGAAGAAGTCCAACCTGAGCTTGTTTGGTTGGGATTCTCTTATGGGTCCTATGGGTCGGCAGGGCTGGACTGGGACAAAAATTTGGCTCTGGTCTTCATCCAGTTTGACCCACTTTAATTTTGAGTGTCCCCAACAGCGTCCTCCTTACATCATAGTGTCTCCAACAGCGTCCTCCTTACATCAGAGTGTCTCCAACAGCGTCCTCCTTACATCAGAGTGTCTCCAACAGCGTCCTCCTTACATCATAGTGTCTCCAACAGCGTCCTCCTTACATCATAGTGTCTCCAACAGCGTCCTCCTTACATCAGAGTGTCTCCAACAGCGTCCTCCTTACATCATAGTGTCTCCAACAGCGTCCTCCTTACATCATAGTGTCTCCAACAGCGTCCTTCTTACATCATAGTGTCTCCAACAGCGTCCTCCTTACATCAGAGTGTCCCCAACAGCACCCCCTTACATTACATTAGATTTCCGGTCATCTCTATGTCCGTAGGAGGCATGGGCGCAAGGTTGTAACGTCACGCCCGGGTGCCCGGAAGTAAACAAATGCGCAATCGCGGTCTTATTGACCCCGCATCTCTCCATAAAGAGGACCTGTCACAATATATTCCTATTACAAGGGATGTTTACAGTCGCCTATAGAGGTTTTTGAAGTACTGAAGTTTGGCGCCATTCCATGAGTGTGCCAAATTTTAAAGCATGACATGTTAGATATCTATTTACTCGGCGTAACATCATCTTTCCCATTATACAAAAGAATTGGACTAACTTTACTGTTTTGTTATTTATTTATTTTAGCTCGCAAATACCATGCAAGCTAAAAACTTGCAATGACCGCCATTTTATTCCCTAGGGTGTCTGCTAAAAAAAAAAATACATAATGTTTGGGGGTTCTGACAAATTTTCTAGCAAAAAAATTATGGCCCGGATTCAGATACAATTGTGTATCTTTAGGCGGGGGTAGCGTATCTTCTATACGCTACGCCGCCGTAACTTTTAGAGGCGAGTATGGTATTCAGAAAGATTATGCGCACGAAGTTACGGCGACGTAGCATATAAGGGCCGGCGTAAGCCTGCCTAATTCAAATATGGAAGATGTGGGCGTGTTTTATGTAAATTAAGTGTGACCCCTCTAACGAACGGCGCATGCGCCGTCCGTGAACGTATCCCAGTGCGCATGCTCCTAATTACGCCGCAAATAGTCAATGCTTTCGCAAACAACGTAAACGACGCAAAATTTGACGCTGGCCCGACGTCCATACTTAACATTGGCTACGCCTCATATAGCAGGGGTAACTTTACGCCGGAAAAAGCCTTACGTAAACGACGTAAAAAAATGCGCCGGGCGGACGTACGTTCTTGAATCGGCGCATCTACCTAATTTGCATATTCGACTTGGAAGTCTAGGGAAGCGCCCCTAGTGGTCAGCTTAAATACTTACGCCACTCATATCTAGGCAACATTGAGGCGTATCTGATTCTATGAATCAGGCGCCGAGATGCGACGGCCCACATTCGGAGTTACGACGGTGTATCTGGAGATACGCCGACGTAACTCCTTTCTGAATCCGGGCCTATGATTTTTACATGACGGAGAGAAGTGCCAGAATAGGCTTGGTGCTGAAGTGGTTAAGGTACAACATAACTGCTGTGTAAAAAAATAATGCTGACTTGGCATAACACAATAAAAACGTGACGTTAGCTGGGTCTTAGTAAGATGGGCAATGGACTAACTGAATTTGTTTCTTTACAGATGTGTGCCCAACAACTGAGTGGGAGATGCGTTTACAAGCGCAGGAGGAGGAGGTCATGCTGCTGAAATCAGTACTGCGTGATGTTCTACAACGACTTCAAAACTTGGAAATTCACTCAAATCCTGGAAATTTATGTAAGTCAGCTTCATTTGGCCTTTTGGCTTTGATCTTTCATAATGCAGTGATCAATTACAAAAAGGTATTTGTAGGTTAGGTCCCATTGTCATCTCACATAAAACAATAATTTGGTCCGCAAAATGTGGTCTGTATAAAGGTCAGATTTACAGGTGTGAGAATATTGAACCCATGGGAAATCAATTCTTCCCAAAATGTGATCTGACTGTATTTATAAGAAAGAGTGGCAAGCCTATTAAAGATGTGACTGTTGTCTGATAATATGTCATTTCAGCAGAGTTTGGTTCACACAGTCTATAGAAACAGCATGAATATTGTTCTGTAGTCAGATGTTAGCCTAAGGCCCAATTGGTTTGTTTTAGGTGTGATGCATTGTGCTATGTGTTTTGGGTGTTTTTTTTACCATTAAACTCCTATTTTTTGGAAAAAATATTGAGTAAGCTGCTCTTTTTCTAATGCACTGCATTGGCAATATATATCAGTGGCGGTTCGTCCATAGAGGGCGCTGGAGCGCCGCCCCCTCTGGCTCTCACCGCCACTGAGTCAAATAACACAGATTCATGCATTGCACAAATCTATGTTATTTTCGCCGCTGCCGCTGTTATTCAGATGGTCGGCGCTCAATGTCCGGCCATCTGAATAACGCCAGCTGGTTGGCAGTAGGGAAATGTCTATCAAAATCAGCGGCTCTGATAGGCTTTCCCAATACAGCCCTCGGGTCCCGGAAGCTTATTCTCGGAGCGCACAGACTGTACACCCCTTGAATAAGATGACAGGCGTCTCAGCCAATCAGGTTGGCCGGTTCTGGCTACCAGTAACCTGATTGGCTGAGACGCCTGTCAGTCATCGAGGGCGGGAGAAGACATCGTGGGACGTGGATGCCTAAAACCAGTAAAGGTAAGTGCCGGGCGGAGGGGGAAGAAAGCAGTTTACAGGGCACAGTGGGGACAATTGGCACAGCGGCGATCCTTAAAGGGCACAGTGGTGACAATGTATGGCACAGTGGCTGCGTTTAATGGCATGGCACAGTGGTGACAATGCATGGCACAGTGGTGACAATGGATGGCACAGTGGTGACAATGGATGGCACAGTGGCTGCGTTTAATGGCATGGCACAGTGGTGACAATGTATGGCACAGTGGTGACAAAGGATGGCACAGTGGCTGCGTTTAATGGCATGGCACAGTGGTGACAATGTATGGCACAGTGGCTGCGTTTAATGGCATGGCACAGTGGTGACAATGGATGGCACAGTGACTGCGTTTAATGGCATGGCACAGTGGTGACAATGGATGGCACAGTGACTGCGTTTAATGGCATGGCACAGTGGTGCGAATTGATGGCACACTGACTGCATTTGATGGCATGGCACAGTGACTGCGTTTAATGGCATGGCACAGTGGTGCGAATTGATGGCACAGTGGCTGCATTTGATGGCATGGCACAGTGGTGCAAATTGATGGCACAGTGGCTGCGTTTGATGTCATGTAACAGTGGCTGCGTTGGGCACAGTGAGACTGCAATTTTTTTTTTCCTTGCGCCCCCCCAAAAATTTTGAGCACCAGCCGCCACTGATATATATATATATATATAAAAGATGCCAATTGGGTCTAAATGTTAATAGTCTGACTGAAGTGGATAAATAAAGAATAGTGACTTTTTTTGGAAATAAATGTTGCTGCAGGATTTTCCTGATCTTTCTGTGCTGGTCATGTGACCAAAATACTAGGCAATTGGCAGAATCTTCTGCAGGAAAAGTGAGTACTGTAGCCTTCTAGCATTCTTTATTTATCCACCCCACACTTAAGGCCAATGTTAATGGGCTTGTGTTTACTTTGGAACTGATTTTCTCCCATTACAAGTCTATGGGGATGCAAAATCTGCTGAAGCAGATCAAAATCAGATAAAGGCAAGTCAAATGCGCCTACAGTAAATTCTGAATGATCACGGAAGTATCTTACATTAATGTCAAAAGCAGCCAGCATGTACAGGCTTACCTCACTTTTAAGTACATGTAGCAATACCCCCCGAAGGGGCTGCTGGTTTAAATATGGGCCTGCCGTTACCTCACTGTTCACCATGTTCGTCTTAGGGGTCCTCCTTGAAGAGTTAGGCCCTTTTCACACGGGGCGGATCAGTAATGATCTGCCCCGTGAACCTCCGCTTGCTCAGCAGGGATCGCTCCGTTGATCCCCGCTGAGCCGTCGGATGACAGGGCGGTCCCCGCACACTGTGCAGGGACCGTCCTGTCTTTTCTCCGCTCTCCCCTATGGGGGGATCGGATGAACACGGACCGCCTAAAAAACTGTCAGGTGGACCTGAACGGGCCGCCCATGTGAAAGAGCCCTTATCCACAAATGTCTGCACCAACACTTAGTCTCTTTTCTTCCAAGGTTTTAAAACTCAGAGGGATGGAGGGTTAGGGGAGATTCAGGTACCTTACTTTGCGGATCACGGGTACGTTTTTTGGATCCAGAAGACAAACCGTTTCCACACTGGATTCAGCAACCACCGGATAGGCCTCTCTCACTGACCTAGCAGCCGGTGTGAAGCTCGTTCAAAAGTCTCTGCCACAGACTTGAGTGCAGTCGAGTCGTTGCACAGTCCTCTGCCACAGGACCGTGTAACCACGCACACACTTTGCAAGGTTCCAAAGACACAGCTACACAGTACCAGGATCTTTCAGCCAGGCTGGCAGCACTGTGAGGTAGATTGGCCAGGATGCGTCCTCCAATTGAGTCCCCAATTGCTTGGCTCCTTCCTGCAGGCAAGACAGCACAGGACCACCCCTGGACCAGTAGGCCCCAGAAACTCCTGGGCCTATTCTCAGTAAACGGAGCCTCGGGCCAACAGACCCAGAGGCTAAAAAGCTGCTAACACATCCCTGAGGCCAGGAGGGCCAGGTCAGAATCGGAAGACCCTGCCAGAACAGTGTCTGTTCCTTAAGTACCCTCTCCCAGAATGCACAGCAGCGGGGACCACGCCCACCGGGCTGCTTCTGGGAAAAGAATACTCAATGCACCCAGCCCGCTACATTTTCAACCTTGACCTGCGGTGACAGCGACACCTACAGTCAAGTGGAAAATGTGCAACGCAGCTGAACTGGAACAGAAACCAATAATTTGACATAATCACTCCGAGCTAAACTACAGCTCAGATAACTTAAATTGACAAATAGCGCCTACCCAACAGGAGCAGGGCGCTACATACACAATGGGGTTTATTTACTAAAGCTGGAAAGTGCAAAATCATGCTCACTTCTGCATAGAAACCAATGAGCTTCGTACCCCAGCTTGTTCAATTAAGCCTGTTAATAAAACCTGGGAGCTCATTGGTTTCTGTGCAGAAGTGAGCCTGATTTTGCACTTTCCAGCTTTAGTAAATAAACCCCATTGTGTACTTAAAAGTGGGATAGGCCTGTACTTAACAATGACATAGGCCTTAAGACTGTTAATTTATCTTTACCTTAACATTTGTGCTTTGTATTTGTGGTTCTGTTTTTCCTATGGGTGGTTCTCACCACAGCTGTGGGACTATGCAGCAATTTGCATTTACCCCATACAGGTATATTAAAGTGATCCCAATGACCTGTTGGTCTTGTACCAACAAGAGCTTACATTTGAGATCAGATTGAAACACTTCTAAAATCATTGAGAGCTCATTTATAGGGAGACTTCGACCTAGAGTTCTGCTTTAAGTTAATTTTGCATTCCCATTGACTTATATAGGGGGAGAAGCAGTTTTGTTGCAAACAAAATCCCATCAACACAATTAGGCCGCGTACACACGGTCGGTCCAAACCGATGAAAACGGACTGAAGGACCTTTTCATGGGTCCAAACCGATTGTGTGTGGGCCCCATCAATCAGTTATTCTTCGGTCAAAAATTTTAGAACTTGCTTTAAAATTGAACCGATGGACGCCTAACCGATCGGTCAAAACCGATGGTTAGTATGCAAAAGCATCCGTTAAAAACCTGCGCATGCTCAGAATCAAGTTGACGCATTCTTGGAAGCATTGAACTTAATTTTTCTCTGCACGTCTTTGTGTTTTACGTCACCGCGTTGGACTCGATCGTTTTTTTAACTGATGGTGTGTAGGCACATCAGACCATCAGTCAGCTTCATCGGTTAACCGATGACAACGGTCCTTCAGACCGTTCTCATCGGATGGACCGACCGTGTGTACGCGGCCTTAGGGTCTCCAAACTTTCTAAACAAAGAGCCAGTTTACTGTCCTTCAGATTTTATAGAGGCTGGACACTGACCATTGGAAGTAGAAAAGGTCCCGACATCAGTGGGAAAAACAATACCCTACCATTGATGTCAGTGTGAGGACTTGTGTCCCATCGTTGGTGCCACTGGGTCCCATTGTTGGTGTCATTTGGAGAAATTGTGCCCTATCATTGGTGTCATTGGGAGGGATTGTGCCCCTTAACTGGTGTTGGTGGGGGGAATTTTGCCCCATTGTTGGTGTATAATAAAAAAACAAGCAAAGGGCCACAGTTTGGAGACCACTGCTCTAGATTGATGCTTATCTTTGCCTCAGGAAAGAGCACATTTGCCCTTCACTAGTGTGTAAAGAACTTAGGGCCAGATTCACAGAGCAGATACGACGGCGTATCTCCTGATACGCCGTCGTATGTCCTGATACGCCGTCGTATCTGTTGTTCTATCTATGCGACTGATTCATAGAATCAGTTACGCATAGATAGCCATAAGATCCGACAGGTGTAATTGTTTTACACTGTCGGATCTTAAGATGCAATACCACGGCCGCCGCTGGGGGGAGTTTGCGTCGTAAACCAGCGTCGGGTATGCAAATTAGGAGTTACGGCGATCCACGATGGTTTTTCGCGTTCGCTACGTCGCCGCTAGTCTAGTTTCCCGTCGCAAAGTTAGTCGTTTTTTTTGGTGCCTTAACTTTACACAGCAATTGTATTGCTGTATAAAGTATGGCCGTCGTTCCCGCGTCGAAATGTAAAAAATAACGTCGTTTGCGTAAGCCGTCCGGGAATACGGAATTACGCTACGCGCGTCGCCGTTCGAAAAAATTACGTCACTTCGCGCAATGCACGGCGGGAGTTCAGAAACGGAGCATGCGCGGCAGGTCCGGCGCGGGAGCGCGCCTTAGTTAAATGGCACACGCCCATTTGAATTGGCCCGCCTTGCGCCGGAGGCCGCCGGCGTAGGTTTTCATCGCAAGTGCTTGGTGAATCAGTCACTTGCAATGAAAAATTGTGGCGGTGTAACGTATCTATGATACGTTACGCCGCCGCTCATCTACGTGAATCTGGCGCTAAGAGTGAAAGAAAGGCTTTGACAAAACCTTAAACGTATTGAAGGATAACTGTAGTTTTTTTTTTAAGATTGCACCATATTATCCCTACCTTACTCCCCACCCTTCTCATCCAAAAAGTGAATAGGTACACAGACCTGAATACTACAAATTAGTGTAGTCATATAAGTTTCTTATGACTTTTGATTGGTACTTGAACTTTGTCCCTTGCGACAATAAATACAGCCTAATAAAGTTATTCTGGCAATGCAAACAATGATTTGATACAATGAATATTCAAGCATCTGCTCTGATAATCTATTAGCTAACGCAGAGCTACCAGTTTGAAATTAGCATTTTGGAATTCATTAAAAAAACTATTATTGTTCAGGCTGATTATCTGACAAGCTGGGCTGTTAAAAAGTTGATTTAAAGTATATTCAAACCCAAGTTCTAAAATCACATATAGGTTTTAACGTGTTTTTATAATTTTAATATTTTGAAATCTGCACCTTTTGGTAAAGTGTATTTAAAGACATGTTTTTGCTCTGTTTTGTTTTGCATATATTGGTGAATGGTTAGAAATTGTCAGATTATTAGTATTTGTGTTCCTTGTCTATTTGTCCCAATAACTGACAATTGTCTGTGAAAATGAAAGTGAAAGAAAATCCCAAATTTTCAGCTGTCACCGGAAAACAACAATAAAGGGGGAATTTTGAACCCATTTGTGCTGATGAGTGAATTTTGCTCATTAGGGATAGATTTCCTTGCACTTCTTGTGTGTGTACAGGTCATTAAAGCGGAGTTCCACCCATATAAAAGTCAGCAGCTACAAAAAGTGTAGCTGCTGACTTTTATTGATCAGACACTCACCTGTCCCACGGTCCAGCGATGCGGGGTACGAACCCCCGCTCGTCTCCCCCTCCTCTCTGCGGCGCCGGCATCATGACTGTGGGTGCCCCGCTGTGGCCGGACTATCATCTTGGACGACAAAAAAGAACAGTTACTCGAAAAACGGTAATTGATGGTCGGATTTTGGAGGCAAGACGGGAATATCAAAAATATAAATTTTATTACAAAAATAGAAAATTAACAAAAGCAAATAAATAAAAAAACGTATAGGATATATGATATAAGCAATATCCTCTGTACATCGTCTACGCTTTTCGACGTTGGGCTTCCTCAGGACGAGCAGGAGAGATTTACAATGTAAAGATATATTTCATTGTCTCAGAATATTCCAAATCGTGTATAGATATATCAAGAGAATAATAAAATGACAATGGTCCCAAAAATGGGTGAAAATTGTCCAATGTGTCCGCCATAATGTCGCAGTCAAGAAAAAAATCGCTGATCGCCGCCATTACTAGTAAAACATTTTTTTTTTAGATAAAATGCAATAAAACTATCACTTATTTTGTAAACGCTATAAATTTTTCGCAAACCAATCGATAAACGATTATTGCGATTTTTTTTTTACCAATAATAGGTAGAAGAATACGTATCGGCCTAAACTGAGGAAAAAAATAAAATGTTATATCTTTTTGGGGGATATTTATTTTAGCAAAAAGTAAAAAATATTGCATTTTTTTCAAAATTGTCGCTCTATTTTTGTTTATAGCGCAAAACATAAAAACCGCAGAGGTGATCAAATACCACCAAAAGAAAGCTCTATTTGTGGGAAAAAAAGGACGTCAATTTTTTTTGGGAGCCACATCGCACGACCGTGCAATTGTCAGTTAAAGCAACGCAGTGCCGAATCGCAAAAACTGGCCAGGTCCTTTACCTGCATAAAGGTTCGGGTCTTAAGTGGTTAAAATAATCCCATGTGATCCTGCTCTGAAAATTCTTGTGCAGGAACTGTTATAAAGTGTCAGTGCTCTGTCACTGTGTCCTAATTCTTCTTCTGTGTTGCCAACTTGTCACATGGGCTTTCAATGGAGACTACAAGTGTGTGTAATGACACTTATTACACAGGCATGGTTCACTATTGTTATGTCGAAACTGGTTCTGAAAAATGCCATACAGCCAGTGCAGAAGTGTTATGTAGACTGTAAGTAGTTATAATGAAACTGCAAGAGATCCACAGTGCTTATATGTAACAAAGAATAACAAATCTGAATGGGTGTTTTATATATATTTTTAAATGGTAGTTGTTTATGATTTATAATTTATATATCGCAAACTACCTGTCTACCAGTTAGGGTTTAAAGACAAGCGTAGAAAGCCAGAGATCTCCCTGTGACGGTTGGGTGGGGAGTTATCTAGTTGTCCTTTCATGCATGCATCTACAGAGCATCAGAACCCACAACCTTCCTTACCCAAATCTGACAGCAGTGGATATGCAAATCTTTGAGCCTTCACTTTTCTCAATTGAAGAGTGAAGAACATCTTCCATTCACAAGGATGTTTTGCTTGAAATCTTAGCCATACACATGTGTAATGAAATCTTTGAAGATAAAGTTTCAATGTGATGTACCTCAATGAAAGGAGAACTTAGACCAAAGCCAGGTTGAGGGGCATAACCCTTTAGGTCTCGTACACACAATAGGATAGCCAGAGGACAACGGTCTGAAGGAGTCACGTCTACACACCATAGGTTAAATAACCGATCGTGTCAGAACGCGGTGACGTAAAACACAACGACGTGCTGAAAAAAATGAAGTTCAATGCTTCCAAGCATGCGTTGACTTGATTCTGAACATGCGCGGGTTTTTAACCAATGCTTTTGCATACTAACGATCGGTTTTGACCTATCGGTTAGGCGTCCATCGGTTAAATTTTAAAGCAAGTTCCTATTTTTTTAACTAACCTATGGGGCCCACACACGATCGGTTTTGACCGATGAAAACGGTTCTTTCAGACCATTGTCCTCCGGCTTTCCTATCGTGTGTACAAGGCCTTCGTGTTTAGTGAAATTGAATATATTTTAATGCCATTGGTAATATTGGGTATTCATCAGATGTATACACTGAGTGGGGAATGGGCTCATATAGAGTATAACTTATTTATATGGTTAAAAAATGTAAGTGTTTTCATGATTTGTATTTTACTGATTGTAAATTTAACTGTAAAACAGGTCATTCCAACTCCTCTGTGGTGCAGTCTGTGAAAGATACCATTACACCATCAAAAACCTGCAGGTAACAACATGTGTACGCTTTTTATTTGCTATAACAATTAAGGATTGGAGAGGTTATATATGGAAAATATCTATGTCTGAAGCCAAATTAAAGCACAATTCAAACAGTTCTGATATATAGCAGTTATACAACAGTTTGACCATCTCTGGACATAAACTATTGCATCACATACGTTCTGAACATGGGGTCATCATGTTGGAAAATTATCCTTAAATCCCCTTAATCTCTGTTTAATAAATGTCTCCTAACCTTTACATGTATTTAATCCTCTCTTCAACTACTACCTAAAAGGTAAATGTGCCAGATCTTGCAGGATTCATTTAGGCATCTGTCATTTGCATGCATTGCTTCTCCTTCTAGATAGCAAGAAATGTAAATCTGCATATTTCATGTCTGTGAACCCTCGCTTCAGAACATCTTATGCTGCTGGGCAGAAGAGGTGAAAATGGGTAGATGTGGTCAGGGGCAGATTCTAATGCCTGGTACACACTATGGGCTAGATTCATAAAGACTTACGACGGCGTATCAGTAGATACGCCGTCGTAAGTCCGAATCTTTAAGCGGTATGCTCAAATTGAGATACGCTTAAATGTTGCTAAGATACGCGTAAGTCTCCTATGCCGTCGTATCTTATACGCCGTTTACGTAAGGCGTTTTCAGGCGTAAAGATAAACCACCAAAAAGACGGCGCAGCCAATGTTAAGTATGGACGTCGGACATCCGTCGTTTGCGTAAGCCGATTCAGAATGAGGCTGGGCGTAGGTTACGTTCACGTTGAAAGCAAGGAGTATTTGCAACGTGATACTGAGCATGCGCGCGCATGCGCCGTGCGATAGGCGCTTCATTTACATGTATGGTAATGAATCGTGAATTCATTACCATACAACACGCCCCCTATTTTGAATTAGGCGGGGTTACGCCGGGCCATTTGCGCTACGCTGACGTAACTTAGGAGGCAAGTGCTTTGTGAATACAGGGCCAGATACACAGAAGAGATACGACGGCGTATCTCTGAAACGCCGTCGTATTTCTCAGATTATCTATGCGACTGATTCATAGAATCAGTTACGCATAGATGGCCCTTAGATCCGACAGGTGTAACTGTCTTACACCGTCGGATCTTAGGATGCAATACCTCGGCCGCTGCTGGGTGGAGTTTGCATCGTATTCCAGCGTTGGGTATGCAAATTAGCAGTTACGGCGATCCACAACGGTTTTCACGGTCGTTACGTCGGCGCAAGTCTTAGTTTCCCGTCGCAAAGTTAAGCAATCTTTTTCATTGCTTAACTTTACACCAGCCATGTTAAAGTATGGCCGTCGTTCCCGCGTCGATTTTGAATTTTTTTTTTCTGGCGTAAGTACGTTACGCATGTCGCGATTCACAAACACGTCGCGCCGCCGTAATTTTGCGCAAAGCACGTCGGGAAAATTGCAAACGGAGCATGCGCAGAACGTCCGGCGCGGGAGCGAGCCTAATTTAAATGGTACACGCCCCATTTGAATTGGGCGGGCTTGCGCCGGACGTGTTTACGATACACCGCCGCAAGTTTACAGGTAAGTGCTTTGTGGATCGGGCACTTACACTGAAAACTTGCGGCGGTGTAACGTAAACGGGTTACGTTACACGGCCGCAATTACACGTGAATCTGGCCCACAGTACTTGCCTCACTATCTTACGTCGGCGTAGTGCAAATGGCATGCGCTACGCCGGCAGAAAGATACGCCGCCGTACGTGAATCTAGCCATATGAGTTTTTTTTTCATTCAGCACAGAACTGAGGAGCTCACAGGAATGTCTCTGTACTAACTACTAACTATGCAATTGTGATTTTGGGTTTTGCACGTTACCTCTAAGTTCGTTGTTAAGGGAAGAAAGTCTGTAGAAATTGCAATGTCCACACAAGATGTAAAACCTTCAACTGTTAGGTTTTATTTTTGCTGCATAAAAATTGTGAAGAGAGTGGAGAGTATAGAGAGAAGGGGAAGGTTCAGGTACGCGGTACAGAATGCACAAAAAAAAATCTAGAGTTCCAGTATTCACCACTCTCTCTTGAGTGGGTATTGCTCACCCGGATTGACCCCTCTCACATGGCCTAGCAGCCGGAATGATGCGAGAACAGTAGGAGAACAGTCTCTGCCACAGACCGTCTGAGAACGAAAGATGGATAGTCAGGGATCCTCTGCCACAGGATTTAAGTCCCGAACTTCTAGCCTTACAGTAAAAGAGCCTTTAAGCCGACCCGGCGGACTGTAAGACCAATAGAGTAATGAATCCCTTTATAACGAAGTCACCAGGCCTATCCCGAGACATTAGCTTGCCTTGCTTGGTCTCCTCCAGGGAAGGACCTCTTCCGGTTTCCTTCGTTAAGCAGCTTCCTCCACTTGGATAGACAGCTTGGGATCCCCTTTTGAATCGTAACTGGGCCTACTCCACGGAAATGCGACCTCGGGCCAACGTGGTCCCAAGATCGAGATCACACACAAGTGCTTCGCGCCAGGAGGTCACTCAACACACCATGGTTCACTTGTGTCCCAACATGGTCCTGAGGTGGTAACGCCACCTACAGGCAACAGGGGAAAGTCCTATTTAGCACAATCATAGCCAGAACAGAGGCTAATGTCAATGAAATTCAACAAAGTCTGAGCCCACTATTGGCTCAGGCACCCTCTAAATTTAGAATAGCACCCCAGTCATTGGGAGCAGGGCGCTACATAATGTTATTTTAGTGAGCTCCACGCCCCCCCACTAGAACACAATGGTCAGCGCTTGCAGCCATTGGTTGTGAGCACAGTTCCGATGCTGATCAGTAGATGTTTTTCTGGCATGCCTGTTCCCCGGAAGTCGGACATTGAGCCTGCTTCTGTCAGATAGGCTGCCGTACACACGGCCGAATGTTAAACTGCCCGATACTGGCTGATCTTCGGTCTGTGTGTACCAGGCTTAAAGTGATTGTAAAGATTCCAATGTTTTTTTTAAATAACAAACATGTCATACTTACCTCCGCTGTGCAGCTCGTTTTGCACAAAGTAGCCCCGAACCTGGTCTTCTGGGGTCCCTCTGCGGCTGTCTCGGCTCCTCCTCACATCAGATAACCCCCTCTGGGAAGCGCTTTCCCAAGGGGGTTACCTTGCGGGCGCGCTCCTGCGTCCAGCAGTTGCATCCATAGACACGAATGTCGGACTCGGCCCAGTCCCCCGGTGCCCGCATCATCTGATTTGATTGACAGCAGCGGGAGCCAATGGCTTTGCTGTTATCAATCTATCTAATGAAGAGCCGAGAAGCCCGGGCTGAGATCCAGTGCCTTCTCGACACGGGACTTTGTATGAATTAGCCTTGCATCTCCATTTGGCATAATTTTGTTAACTATTTTGCTCCCAGGTGCCAGTTTAAAACTGAGCTGGGATAGCAGCTATTTGTCCCAGTGTCAATTTATAATGGCACCTGGGTTCAAAGACTCTCAGGCCGCGTACACACGGTCGGACAAAACCGATGAGAATGGACCGAGGTTCAGTTTCATCAGTCCAAACCGACCGTGTGTATAGCCCATCGGTCTGTTTTCCTTCGGTCCAAAATTTTAAACCATGCTTCAAAATCGAACCGATGGACCGCTGCCCGATCGGTCCAAACCGATGGTTAGTACACAAAAGCATCGGTTCAAAACCCGCGCATGCTCAGAATCAAGTCGACGCATGCTTGGAAGCATTGAACTTCATTTTTTTCAGCACGTCGTGTGTTTTACGTCACCGCGTTCTGACCTGATCGGATTTTGAATTGATGGTGTGTACACACATCAGACCATCAGACCACTTCAGCGGTGAACCGATGAAAACGGTCCGTCGGACCATTCTCATCGGTTTGGACCGATCGTGTGTACAAGGCCTTACTAGTTCCAGCAACAATCAAGTGTTTGACAGCACTGAGTCTAGCAGTTGAATAAATTAGCTTCTGCAATCCTACTTCAGAGCGCTAACTAATAGTGGTCCATAACAGAGTATTGCCAAACAATGCAAGTGGAATGACTTCATACATGACATCAAAGCACTTTTTATAATCTCTGTGGCAAAGCCAGATCTTTTTAAACTATTGCCTTCCATCTGCTGACAGGGCAGAGCTACATCAAATTCAGAAAGGATCCTGACAAAACTGTCAGGATCCACCAAGCTGCCTGATTGATGGCTGGCACGGCCTTTTAGGGTGCCGCTGAAAGCCAGGAAAGCTTGCCCCCTTCCCAGTCTGGTGCTCCAGTGAACATTAGTGGAGCAAAGCGAGGTGCATTGACTGACAGTCACTGTTGACTGCTGTGAGTAGACTGAAAGCTGATTGATCAGCGGTCAGGTGATTGCTCAGCTCTTTATCTTAGAGCTGGCATGGAACAGCTGCAGTATCACATAGATGGCGAGTATGCAGGCTTGTTTTTTCATTCAACCCAAACTTCTCCTTTACATGTTAACCAAACAGTTCAGCCACTATATAAAGTGACAACGTCATATGGTCACGAAACTAAAATAAATACTGCCTAGAATAGAAACTATTTACTAACCTATCCCACTGCCTGTGCAGCTGTTCTATTCTCTGTATTCACAAAATATAGGCGCCCATAAGGAAGCACCACCTAGCTTGATAACAGTCAAGATTTAAAAATAGACCGACGTTGGTGGAAAATTATCAGCAGAACAGTATCTGCGTTTTATCAGATGCAGTTATATCTCTGGCCAAAATTTCTGAAGGAGTGTCAGATGCCTGTTCCCCCCTCTGCACGCTATGGTTCCTCCTATTGTCACCATAGGACATGGGGCTTGTGAAAGAAGCCACAGAGTGCAACAAGGGACCATGCATGCACCTTACTGGGAAGCATGCTGGATAATATTCTATCTCGTAAATACAGAGGGGAAATGTGACTTTCATACATGGGGAAAGTAAGTATTAAAGTGGATGTAAACCCAATTCATGACATTTGAGCTGGGCACATATATCTGCAGTATTTTGTTATCTGTCTTCAATGAGCCAAGTCCTATAGCTTGGTTGCTAAAATAAATTAGCAGAGAGCAGGTCCTATTGCAAAACACCTCTGAGAGTCTTTGCCTATGATGAGAGGGGGTGTGTGCCTTTCCTCCAATCAGCAATGTTAGCTTTCTTGACTGTATGCCCAGACATCAAACTCTGTGTTAACCAGGAAGAGAAAACCTCCTAACACAATCTCAACTTTCAGAACAGTATATAAATGTGAAGACAGCAGATATACATGTAAAACATATGTAGGAAGATTGGTTTCATCTCTGTGTATCATCTGAGGCTGTTCACTTCACTGGGTGTATGGAGGGTTTACATCCACTTTAAATTGCTTCTTTTCCAGGCAGCATTTATTTTTATTTTTGTGCCCACATGGCAGGGTTACTTTAACCTCTTTGTGACTGAAATATGACTTTTTAACCACTAGCCGACCAGCCGCCGCAGTTAGACGGCGGCAGGTCGGCTCGGCTGTGCGAGATCATGTAGCAATACGTCATCTCGTATTTCAGCCAATAGGGGCGCCCGCTCGCCCCTGGTGCCGACGCATGTGCCCGACGGTCATGATCACCGCCGGGCACCCGCGATCGCTCGTTACAGAGCGAGAACCGGGAGCTGTATGTGTAAACACATAGCTCCCGGTCCTGTCAGGGGGAGAAATGACGGATCGTCTGTTCATACAATGTATGAACAGCGATCAGTCATTTCCCCTAGTCAGTCCCACCCCCCTTTCAGCTCTATTTGTGGGAAAAAAAGGACGCCAATTTTGTTTGGGAGCCACGTCGCACGACCGCGCAATTGTCAGTTAAAGCGACGCAGTGCCGAATCGCAAAAAGGGCCCGGTCATTGATCAGCAATATATCACCATAACACTAAAATCGCTACAGCTACAGACATCTGTGATCTAACACTAACCTATCTAGCCCTATGATGAAGAAATCGGTATACATACCTTTTTTAAAGCCGGTCTCCAGCGTTGGAAGCTCTGTAGAGGACACAGGCGACAATGGCTGTGAAATGAATGGGGAGTGACCTCACCCATATACTTACTATGGGGCTTCCATTTTCGGCTGTGTTCTTTAAGTCTAATAGCTGGATTCAGAACGCTTTACGCCGGCGTATCAGTAGATACGCCGACGTAACTCTGAATCTACGCCGTCCTAAATTTAAGCGTATTCTGGAAACCAGATACGCTTAAATTAGGCTAAGACACGAGCGGCGTAAGTCTCCTATGCCGTCGTATCTTAGGGTGCTGGCCGCTAGGTGGCGCTTCCGCTGAGTTCGACGTAGAATATGTAAATTACTAGATACGCCGATTCACGAACGTACGGCCTAGTCAATGATCGCTGCTCCCGATATGAGGGAGCAGATGATCAGTGGCCTGCCACTAGGAAGAACAGGGAGATGTTGTGTTTACACGGACATCTCCCCGTTCTTCAGCTTTGTGACCCGATTGCGGGATACCGGCGGACATCGCTTCTGCGGGTCTTGCGGCACCGCCGGCAGCGCATGCGCAACCACACGGCAACAAATTTAAAGGGGCGTACATATATGCCCATTTGCCTTCCGTGTTATTCTGTCAATGTATAAGTTTGTGCGGCGGTCGGCAAGCGGTTAAAGCGGAGTTCCACCCAAAAGTTTAAGCACTCCTCACTCCCTTGCATGTCACATTTGGCATGTCATTTTTTTGGGGGGGAGTGGGGGCTTTGTTAGGAGTGGAACTTCCTGTCCCACTTCCTCCTTTCGCCTACGGGCCGCCTTGGCGACTCCTCCTCTGGCTCTAGCGGCCCCTCCATCTAGGCGATCTCCTGGGACACGTGACAGGTCCCAGAAGTTCAACCTGTCCACTCTGAGAGCTCAGTGTGACTTGCGAATGCGCAGTGCGTGCCTGGCCGTGAAGCCGAAAGCTGTCATGACTGGGTGCCCACAGTGGCAATGGAGGTGCCGGCGGAGAGGAGGAAAAGAGGAGGGACGCTCCGGGCGGCCGCATCGCTGGACCGTGGGACAGGTGATCGTCTGTTTATTAAAAGTCAGCAGCTACACTTTTTGTAGCTGCTGACTTCTAATAAACATCAAAATCCTGGAACTCCGCTTTAATAATAACATTTTATAATAGCATTTTACATATTAAATTGCAAATAGTTGTTTATTACAGCAAGTTTGCTTTTTAGCATGAACCTGTTCTCTCAGCTTCTAACCAGAGTTACAGGATGCTGCCTAGATACACAGGTTGCCTATTGTCTGTAGTCAGTCTGGTTGACACGCCCTCTGCCCAGACCTGCCGGTTTTGATTTACAGGAGCTCCTCCCCCCCCCCCCCCCCACACACACGGATATAGTTTGGAAGAATAGCTTGTGCGGTCACATGACCACAGATTAAAGGTACAAATTACTGGAAAGACAGGCAGTATTTTTAGCACTCAAATGTAAAATAAAACAATATGTTTGAAATAGCTTGCTGTGGGTTGAAATGGTTCTGGGTGTCCAAGCTTCAGGAAACTCTGGTCTTGAAAGTGTTAATTAAGCCCAAACCATTATATTAAATTTTAGAGGTTAAAAAAAAAAAAAAGAGGTAAGAAAATGGATGTCATTCATTTTAATAGTCATGTAATTTAGCATGCTTCTGAACCATAACATATAACACCTTAACCGAACTCTGACCCCCCTCCACAAAGAAATAATGTTCTCTCTATATTATCATGAAAAAACAGCGGAAAAAATCAAAATCTATCGCATTAATTAAATTAATTCTGTTATCTTGCTTAAATTTTCTGTTGTTCCCCTAGTGTGGCCTACAGTTAGAACAAACCCAGGGACATACTTAACCCCTTCCCCGCCCCCTAGTGTTAACCCCATTCACTGCCAGTGGCATTTTTATAGTAATCCAATGCATTTTTATAGCACTGATCGCTATAAAAATGTCAATGGTCCCAAAAATGTATCAAAAGTGTCAGAAGTGTCCGCCATAATGTCGCAGTACTGAAAAAAAATCGCTGATCGCCGCCATTACTAGTAAAAAAAAATATTAATAAAAATGCCATAAAAATACCCCCTATTTTGTAAACGCTATAACTTTTGCGCAAACCAATCAATAAACGCTTATTGCAATTTTTTTTAACGAAAGATATGTAGAAGAATACGTATCGGCTTAAACTGAGGGAAAAAATTTTTTTTTTATATATTTTTGGCAGATATTTATTATAGCAAAAAGTAAAAAATATTCATTTTTTTTCAAAATTGTCGCTCTATTTTTTATTTTTGTTTATAGCGCAAAAACTAAAAACCGCAGAGGTGATCAAATACCACCAAAAGAAAGCTCTATTTGTGGGGAAAAAAGGACGCCAATTTTGTTTGGGAGCCACGTCGCACGACCGCGCAATTGTCAGTTAAAGCGACGCAGTGCCGAATCGCAAAAAGTGCTCTGGTCTTTGACCAGCAATATGGTCCGGGGGTTAAGTGTTTAAAGCTCTGCATGCAGTGATTTAAGGCTACTATATGGATGGTCCGTCCCTTTCCTACTCAATCTACTAGCAGCAGTAAAATCAAACACGCGACTGTTCACTAGTCCCAGACACGCAACTCCAATCTGGACACTTGGCTGTCGGTAATCCTTCTGGCTTCCAGATCCACCTGCTTGCTAGCTCCCTCTGCGGGGTGGAGGCAGACAGTGTTAGCTAATTCAGCATGACAGTCTGGTGAGAGTGCACCAACACAGTGTCCTAGATTGCTCCTGTTAGGTAGCCAAGCATCTGGCTACAATTAAAAATTCATACCAAGGAACTGCAAGGTATTCCTCAACCACACTCACTGCAAAAGCCTTCCTGCTTATAGCATAAATTGAATGCAAGTAACCTCTCTCAAAGATGTCAGTTTTTGAATATTTGACATAAATTCTAATAGCTGGATTCAAAGAGGTTTACGCCGGCGTATCAGTAGATACGCCGTCGTAACTGTGAATCTACGCTGTCGTAAATTTAAGCGTATTCTGGAAACCAGATACGCTTAAATTAGGCTAAGATACGAGCGGCATAAGTCTCCTACGCCGTCGTATCTTAGGGTGCATATTTATGCTGGCCGCTAGGTGGCGCTTCCGTTGTTTTCCACGTCGAATATGCAAATGAGCAAGATACGCCGATTCACGAACGTACGTACGCCCGTCGCAATTATTTACGCCGTTTACGGAAGACATACGCCGGCGTAAAGATAAAGCTGGTCTCTAGGTGGCGCAGCCCATGCAAAGTATGGACGTCGGAACAAGCGTATCTTTTTACCTCGTTTGCGTAAGTCGTACGCGAATAGGGCTGTGCGTAAGTTACGTTCACGTAGTAGGCAGTTGTGACGGTATTGGTATGATATCCCCGTCAAACAGTCCCTTCTTCCCATAACAGAACATCACAGAATCATCCACACATGAGCCAAGGCTGAATGCTGGAACCAGAGAGAGTTTAATGGTATAACACACAGCTTATATGTAATTTCCAAAGCTGTTACAATGACAAATCTCCGCCCCCCTCACACTGGGGCTTCCATACAGATCATGGGCAGACATTTCGGAGCCGACTCTGAAAACACATTTTCTTTAGATAATGACATCAGTGGAGTTAATTACTAGGTGTAACAGAATACATTATCTAGACAGCCTGACCACAATGAAGCAATCAGAATAATTAACATGAGCCCCTTCTAATCACAGTAAACAGTGACCACAGGGCTTCTTCACACAACACACTAGATCAATTAACATTTCAACAGCCTGTTAGCAGAGGGAGTCACACCTGAAATCACCTTCTAACACAGCATTAACCAAGCAGGGAGAATTTAAACTGAAGCATCCTTCACAGCAGTGTTCGACGTATCTTAGGCATTCTATCCGACGCATGCGCACTGGGATACGTCCACGGACGGCGCATGCGCCGTTCGTTCAAAACTTCATTTACGTGGGGGTCATGATTTATTTACATAAAACACGCCCACCTCAACACAATTTGAATTAGGCGGGCTTACGCCGGCCCATTTACGCTACGCCGCCGTAACTTAGGACGCAAGTGCTTTGTGAATACAGCACTTGCCTCTCTAACTTATGGCGGCGTAGCGTATATGAGATACGCTACGCCTGCCTAACGTTAGGCAGGTCTTACTGAATCTGGCTATAATACTTTAATCAATAGCAAGGACTTCTTCAAGAAGGAAACCACTAGATCTGGTGATGGCTAGAGGGATAAGCCTTTTCCATATTTCTAATTTATCACCATAAAAACATACAAATAAGCAACACCCACAAAAGGAAAGAAAAAGAAGAGAGTAAAAAATATGTTTAATTTATGTGTAGAGCTCTGTTAAGGGAGTAACTGGAAATATTAGATTCAAGACTTCTGGGGCACAGAGGTAACGGGGACCAACACAGACAGTGCAATATAGGAAAGGATATGGGGGATATGGGGTACCCTGTGTTGAATCATGATAGTTGCTTTCTTTGTGACATGCAGCCAAAAAGGAAGGTCAAGGCCTATAGGCCACTTTAGTATTATATTATTGGAAGCATCGTTACTGCAGAGCTGTACCAGATTATCTATAGTTAACAGTAAGTCGCCATCTGCAAATTATAAAAAAAAAATTGACCATGCTAAACCGGCTTAGACCTTATATATACACACACATACATGTAAATATATCTGTTGATATAGATAAATATATTTACATGAAGGGACAGCGCCAGGGAGTGTGAGTTTATACGTTATGTTTATATCACTTTTTAATGAGTATTATATGTTGTGCAATGAAGTCTGCATCCTCTTTTCTGTGGAAATTGACCAGGGTGTATGTGAGAGCATTTGCTCAACTGACAGCTGCCTTATGCCGCGTACACGCGATCAGGCTTTTGCCCGGCCAAAAGCACATCGGAATTCATGGAATTCCATTGGAGTAAAATAGATCATGTTCTATATTTAAACTCCGATGGAATTCATCGGAATTCCGATGGAATTTCTCTGATGGGGCATACACACGGTAGGAATTTCCCATGGAAAAAGTCCGTCTGACTTTTTCCATCGTAAATTCTGATCGTGTGTACGCGGCATCTGAGAGAGTTCCAGCACAGTTGGACATTTTCCCCAGCAAGGTATATTTGACCACCTTATTTACTGAGTGTCCATGAAGGGAGGTGGGTGGCCACTATCAAGAGGGTGATTTGATCAGGTGGAAGTCACAGAAAATCCTATCCTATCCCATGCATCAATTTTTTTTAAAGTTGCACCAATTTTTTTAACACATTTAGCTGGATTCAGAGACGCCGCCGCAACTTTAAGGCGGCGTAGCGTATTTACGATACGCCACCTTAAGTCAGAGAGGCAAGTACTGTATTCACAAAGTACTTGCCTCCTAACTTACGGCGGCGTAGCGTAAATAGGGCCGGCGTAAGCGCGCCTAATTCAAATTAGGATGAGGGGGCATGTTTTATGTTAATGGAGGCATGCGCCGTCCGTGTACATATCCCAGTGTGCATTGCGCCAAAGTACGCCGCAAGGACGTATTGGTTTCGACGTGAATGTAAATTACGTCCAGCCCTATTCACGGACGACTTACGCAAACGACATAAAATTTTCAAATTTCGACGCGGGAACGACGGCCATACTTAACATTGACTAGTCCAGCTATTTGATGGAATAACTTTACGCCTGAAAATGCCTTACGTAAACGGCGTATATCACTCTATGATATTGGCAGCGCAGCACTTTGGCATTTTAGAATACTATTGATTTTTACCTATATGTGCAAAGTTTTGCTGAAGGGGGTCATTTCATGCTTTTTATGATTATAAGATGTCATATTTTGCACTGTATTGAATGCACTTATATATATTTGTATGTACAGGTTTTATATATATATTTTGTACAAGGGGGTTGTTGCATATATACTATTCAAGCCAAGCCCTACTATGACTTTTCCAAGTAGATTGGACCACATAATTGCAGACTAGTAACATAAGTTGTCCTCCAATACTGTCCCTAAAGAACCCAGGCAAGCTGATTCAAACAAGTCTGCTTGAGAGTGGAGAAAGAGCATCAGCAACCCTGGTTGATAAAGCAATGACAAGACATGCAAGAAAGATGAAGATATACTATTAATAGCATAAACAATGCTCATACTGTCTGTCCAGAAAAAAAGACATTTGTTGTTCAAATTCCACCCACAAAATTCAGTAGCCAATGACAATGTGGAACAGTTTGGGAGCGTTGAGTATTATTTAGACTTTTCTCCACCCAAGGCCAGACCAGGCTTCAGCACAAAAAGAGAATATGAGAATGGGCTGAAAATATTTCGAGCCTGCAGCATAAAACTGTGTGAGCATTTCTCTCTTTCTCTCTCACATTATACATACACACCGATTACCCATACCTTTAGCTGTTACAACCACCCATTTAATACTGAGTAGGCCCCCCTCTTGTCATCAAAACAGCCCCTTTTGCCGCAAGATCAGTTTTTACACCACATCCCACAGATGCTTGATAGATTTAGATCTGGAGAGTTTGGAGGCCAAGTCAACATCTCAAACTTGTTTTTGAAGTGTGGCATGGTGCATTACCCTGGTGCCATCAAGGAATACTGTTTGCATAAAGGGGTGTACCTGGTTACCAACAATGTTTAGGGTAATGGTACATGTCAAGTGACATCCACATGAATGGCAGGACCTAAGGTTTCCCAGCAGAACATTGCCCAACGCATTACACTGCCTTTGTCAGCTTGCCTTCTTCCTATATTGCATCCTGGTGACATCTCTTCCCCAGGTAAGCGATACACACTCACACCCAGCCACCCACATGATGTAAAAGAAAATGTGATTCATCAGACCAGGCCCCCTTCTCCTATTGCTCTGTGATCCGGTTCTGATGTTCACATGTCCATTGGAGGCGCTTTTGGCTGTGGACACGAGTCGGTGTGGGCACCCTGACTGGTCTGCGGTTAAGCAGCCCCATACACATTCACAACAAACTGAAATGCCCATTTTCTCTGCTTTCAACACATCACCTTCAGAGACAACATGTTTACTTGCTGCCTAATATATCCCACCCACTTTCAGATGCCACTGAATGAGATAATCAATGTTACCCACTTAAAGGGGTGGTAAAGGTTCATTAAAAAAAATAATGTGGTGACCGGGGAGGGTGAGTCCCACGGCCACACACATGCGCTTGATGGTTAGCTACTTGGTTCTTGGGGCTAGGAGCCCAGGGTCAGGTGGTATTAACCCTTAGTGAGGGCCAGATGGTATTAACCCTCTCTGCCACGTGACGCCACTGTAGTCTTGGTATACCCCGGGAAACTACAGCTCCGGGGGCCTCCGTATCCCCGCTAGTTAGGATGGTAATAATACAGTCCACAACAGGGGGTTAAAACAACAAAGGCTTTACTGGCATGAAGGCAGGTGTCAAAATCTTCACAGCTTTAAACAGAGTGTCAAAATGTTCTGCAGGCAGTCTCTGGATCACACAGCTAATAATGCTTGAGCTTAGTTGATCATATACTGTATATACTCGGCTGCAAAAGCCGGATAGTAATTCAGGGCCTATGCTTAACTAGGCTGAAAAATAGATACACTTACTGGAGTGTCTGTAGACTTGAGGCTTTTCGCCGGAATAACGGATTGATCCGATAAATGAGCTGAAGTACTGGTTCTGTAATGTTTAGGGATACTCCACTCTTTGCTGTATTTTATCCTGGAGGCTTCAGGCCTGCACTGCTTTTCTGACTGTGTGTTACTCTGCTCTGCCAGGAACTGAGGGAAGCATTAGACTGGCTTAAACAGGAAGTACAATCCCTTATAAGGGCCTGATGAGGCTGAAGCTCATTGGTTGAGAGCTGTGGATCATAGAGACTGCCTTGTAGGATAACATAACACAATAAGGTCTTATCTAGCATTTAATCCTCCTGACTCTAATACACTGACTTAACATGAGATGGTTGACTAAACCTCTTAAAGCTATACACACCTAATAAACGTATTATCAACCATAAATCACATCATAACTATCTGAGTCCCTGCAGGGGAGATCCCACAAGCCGAGGGCCTCAATCTGACAGGGACTACAACAAATACCTGTACTGGGACACCACAAACCCCACCACTAAACAGAAGTCGTCCTCGACGATTAAGGCACTGATGGATTGAGGAATGAGGTGACCTTGGGGCCACTAGAAGTCCTGAGGCATTTGTACACCAATGTCCGTTCCAGGTTCTTTGGGAAAAATAAACATATAAGAACAGGATCATATGATAAGTCCTGAGGCATTATACACATAAATGTCCCTTGCAGGCTTATTAGATAAGTGAGATCATTATTTTGTGCAGGGTAAGTGGTTATCTGGGTCCCAGACAGAATACATATCTGTTAAACGTTATCACTCAGTTTTGAACAGTATATTATTGTTAGATCACACTTTCAAGACTGAGCAGGTTTTGGATTGGGCTGCCGGAGGCTTTCTACCCAATGCCTTGGCTACTGGGGCCCTTAGGCTATTAGCTCTTCTCCCCAGAACACACTTTAATATTTGCTAGACATTTTTATTCTATGTCTGAAGTACATAATTAGACATTTCTTATAGGATACCCTTTTCTTTTTGTAGTGCTTAAGTGAGGGATAGGAGACTTACTGGCCAGGTATGTTCCTATACACTAAATAAGGTAAGTAGGTAACTAGTGACATATTAGTTAGTAATGATGTATACTTGAGATGTATACTAACTGAGGTGTATGTAGTCTATCTACATATATTGTAGGTATAATTAATGGATTAATCCCTATATCTTGCTGGGGGATATCCGAAATTAGGTCTGGCGGATCTACGCAACACCATTTCTGAGTTTTCTGGAGCACTGTTTTCTCCTTGAACACTTGCTTCTTCTGGACTGACAGCTGCACCTTCATCTTGGACAATGGGGGCCTGTGATGGCTCTTGACTTATGGAGCTTTCTCCCACATTAGAAGGTTCTGATGGGACTGCAGCAGGTGAGCGGATGGCTGGAGTAAACTCTGGAGCTTCTGGTGCCAAGACTGAGGTTGATGGAATGGAACTGATTGGCACATAACCAAAGAAGACGTTTTGGTCAGAAGGGAAGAGAGGATCATCTTCGAACATCAGGAGTGGCCTCTCAGGCTCAACTGGCTTGGTGGGCTGCACTTGTGCTGGCTGAACTGGAGGTGGAAGACTTGGTGGTGCAGAAGGAGGCACCAACACAGGCAGGTTCCCTTTGTGACACAGCTTAATCCGGTTTCGGTGGACAACTTGTGGTGCATATCCGGCTTTTTGAACTGAGTAGACATCAGAGTCCGGATAAGGGATGGAAATCACTGTGTATGGTTCAGTTTCCCAAAGGGAGTCCAACTTATGGGTTCTAGGATGCTTCTTCAGCCAGACTTTATCACCAACTTGCAACGGCTGGGCAGAGGCATGGCGGTTGTAGTCCTGTTGCTGCCTATAGTGTGCCTCGCCCATCTTTTTGTTGACTATCTCTCTCGCTTCCTGAATCCTTTTCTGATGTTCCGAGACCCACTCCGAAGAGGCTTGGGGGGAGTGGTTGAAAGGTGCTTGAAGTCCAAAGACCCTGTCTTTAGGCAGTTGACCGTGTCGGCCCATCATGAGGTAAAATGGAGTATAACCAGTGGAACAGTGGATGGTATTGTTGTAGATTTCCAACAATTCAGGCATTAGTTGAGGCCACTCTTCAGGTCGGGATACAGAAGCCGCTCTCAGCATGTGGATAAACACCTGGTTGATCCTCTCACAGAGTCCATTCCCCTGCGGATGATAGGCAGTGGTCCTGAGTTTCTTACAAGCATGGAACTGGCACAATTCTTGAAACAGTTGAGCCTCAAAGGCCGGACCTCGGTCGGATAAGACAGTTTCAGGACATCCAAGTATCTGTACCCAATGGGTGTAGAACTTCTGGGCTGTCGTCTTGGCTGTTAAGTCTTTGACTGGCACAACCACTACCCACTTGGAATAGTGATCCACCATGGTGAGAGCATATGAATACCCGGACCGGGTAGGTGACAGCTTGACATGATCCAAGGCGACCAATTGGTTGGGCCTCTCGCTCTGAATGGAATGGAGGGGTGCTCGCGCATTCTTGCGACCATTCTTGGTGATATTGCAGACTGCACACTCACTGCACCACTTTTCAACGTCGCTCCTCATTCCAATCCAGTAGAACCGGCGTCGGATGGTGGCTTCTGTTTTATGGACCCCAAAGTGTCCTGACTGGTCGTGGTAGGCATTCAATACCATGGCGGCATCTCTCCGAGGGATCAGAATTTGGTGTAGCCTTTCACCCGACACTGGGTCCAAGAAGTTCCTGTACACCATTCCTTTGTGCACAAATAGCCTTTTCCTCTGACGCCACAATCGCTTCAATTCGTAGTCGTTCTGGCCCCGTCGCAACCGGGGAGGTACCCTCCTGGTCAATAAATACTCCTGCAGATCTCCCATAGTCTGACTTTCTTCCTGTAGGGTCCTCCAGGTATACAGGTCTTCCTGGATTGCTTTAGACCCAGATTCACTCCCCTCGCGGGTGACGACCACATCCTGATTCACGAATCTTTGATAGAAGGGAGGCATCTCCACATCTTCCCACTTGTCCTCCACTGGGGGATCTTCGCCAGGAGCCATGCGTGATAGCACATCCGCATTAATATTAGACTTGCCACTTCGGTACTTGATAGAGAAGTCATAGTTGGCCAGTCTGGAGGCCCATCTTTGCTCAAGGGCACCTAGTTTAGCGGTGTTCAGGTGAGCCAGGGGGTTGTTATCGGTGTAGACCGTGAATGAGGTGGCTGACAAATAGTCCTTAAATTTTTCGGTGACTGCCCACACGAGGGCCAGGAGCTCTAACTTGAAGGAACTGTAGTTAGAATCATTCTTCTCAGCCCCTCGCAGATTCCGGCTGGCGTAAGCTATCACCCTCTCTTGTTTTCCCTGCATCTGGGACAACACTGCCCCGAGTCCTTCAAAGCTGGCATCTGTATACAGTCGGAAAGGCTGAGTATAATCCGGATAGGCCAGGATGGGAGGCTCTGTCAATAGATGTTTTAGAGCCTGGAAGGCCACCTCTTGCTCTTTGGCCCATTCCACAGGCAGCTTGCCATTATAGTTCCCCTTCGCCGTGCCTCGCAGGAGAGAGGTCAATGGCTCGGCAATTTGTGCAAAATGAGGAATAAAGCGGCGGTAATATCCTGAAAATCCTAAGAAGCTCCGAATATCCTTAACGGTGCGTGGGATAGGCCAATTCTTGACAACTTCGACTTTAGCTGGATCAGGTTGGACCCCTTCGGCACTGACGACGTGGCCCAGGTAATGTACTTGTGGCTTGAGTAGGTGGCACTTGGAGGGTTTGACTTTCAGACCATGCTGGATCAGTACTTGGAAGACGTCGGACAGGTGAGTCAAATGTTCCTGATAGGATTTGGAATACACAATCACGTCATCCAGGTAGAGTAGGACACTCTGGAAGTTAAGGTGTCCCAGACATCTCTCCATCAGCCGTTGAAAGGTAGCTGGGGCATTGCACAGCCCAAAGGGCATACTTTTAAACTCGAAAAGACCCATGGGGGTGACAAAGGCTGTTTTCTCCCTGTCTTCGACGGCCATGGGCACCTGCCAGTATCCGCTGGTCAGATCCAATGTAGAGAAGTAGGCCGCAGAACCCAGCGCGGTGAGTGACTCCTCAATCCGGGGGAGAGGGTATGCGTCTTTATGGGTGATGTCGTTCAATTTCCTGTAATCAACACAGAAACGGATGGTCCCATCCTTCTTCTTAACTAACACAATGGGTGCTGCCCAGGGACTCTGGCTCTCTTGTATTACGTCCGCCTCCTTCATGTCGGTTAATAGTTTCTTGACGGTTTGGTACATGCCTGGTGCCACAGGCCGATGCCTTTCCTTGATGGGGGGTTTATCGCCGGTCAGGATTCGATGCTTAATCATGGAGGTTTTTCCAAAATCGGTTGGGTGTTTGCTGAAGGCACTCTGGCACTCCTTCACCACCTCGATGACCCCTTCGACTTGTTCTGGTGGGGTGAGAGATCCTCCTATTTGCAGTTGGCGCCACCAAGGTTCTGGAGAATTTTCGGTAGCCCCTGACACGGTTTGGGCACTCAGCTGTTGGGCCGCCTTCCGTGAAGAGAGTATGTCACTGGAGTCCAAGAAAACAAGTTGGGCCACTGGAGTGTACTTTGGTAGGGTGGTGGCTATGCCGGACAAATTAACTAGGCGGACTGGGACCCGTCCATTCACCACCGTCACTAGGCTCCTTGCAGCTCGGACCAAAGGAAAATCTTCAGATTGTATGGGCTCCAGTAAGGCCTGATAGTCCTGATTCCTTACACCAGGGCGCGCCCGACACCACAAAATTGTCTCTGTGTTCGGCTGCAGGGTCACGGGCCTCATGTCTTGGATCCGAACTTTACCGATTTCTCCTCTCCGGTTCGCGAACTTCTGTTCTGCTTTCAGAATTTTGAGATGGTGTTGCGCAGTCCTCTGACCTGAGGAAGACATGTGGGGGAGAGAGGCATGCAAGGCATCCAAAATATCACTGAAGCAATGTCTCATTATATTCATCCCCAATATAAACTCTGTGGCCCCTGGTACCGTGACATTAGTGACAATTATACCTTGACCTCTAAGTGTGTGACCTCTCAGCTGAATAGTGGGCTCCCAGTACCCATGTCTGGGAATTGGTTTCCCGTCCCCTGCCAGGACACTAAAATCCATATCATCTGGTTCACACAATGAATCGACATTCCAGTACCTATAGAATAGGCCCTTAGAGATGGTAGACACCTGCGAGCCTGTATCAATCAGGGCCTGCAGTTGGACACCATCTATGGTAACATTTACATAGGGGCAGGATGCAATGTATAAGGACTGTCCTGAGTATATTGGCTCTTCTGCTGGACCTGTGATTCGTTTTCCTGAGGGCCGGTCCTCGACCTCAGGGGACGCCCGTTTAAAGCCCAGCATTGCATCTTCCAATGACCGGGTTTGTCACAGAAATCACAGTAAGGCCTACTAGAGGGTCCCGAGCGAGGCCCGCTAGAGCGGGGAGGAGGGGCAGGAGTAGGTCTCCTAGTCTCTGGAGGCTCTCTAAGTACCCGAGTGGTGTGATTAGCCAACTCCTTTACCACTTGGGTAAGCTGGGCAATATCTTGTCTAACCTCTTGAATCTCAGTAATTGTAGTGGAGGCCAGGGTGACAGCCACGGGTGCGGGGGCTGGTGGTAACAGTGGTGCAGGGCACGCCGCCGCACCCATGGGTTCCGTTTTAGGGTCAGGATGCTCCTCGGGGCTTGCCCCCTGCTCTATAACTTGAAGGGCTAGGCGCTTAAAGGCAGAAAAAGACATATTGGGGTTCTGTACAGCTAACATCTTTAATTGCGCCTTGTCCCATTTATTTTGGACCCCTTCTATGAATCTATCCATCAATAGTTTGTTACCCTGGTCAGGGGTGATGTTGTCCAGTTTCTGGACTGCCTCCAGGGCATTCTGCAAGGCTACTGCATATGCCCTTAGTGTTTCCCCCGGCTTTTGTCGCCTCTCGTACAGCCTGAGGCGGACCTCTGAGGGTGAGTGGGACTCAAATACCTGATGTAATCCCTCGAAGATCTGATCTACTGTAGTCTTCTCAGAAGTGGGCCAGGTACGGACTTCCTCACGTGCAGGTCCCTGCAACTGTCCCATGAGCAACAGCACCTGTTGGTTAGGGGGGAGAGAGTAGAGAGAGAAAATGCGTTGGAAGCTCTCTTGGAAATCCTTGAGGGAAAAGGGATCCCCTCTGTAGTTAGGCAACACAGGCTTCCCCAGGTAGAAGGGGGGGGCCCCACTGTCATGACGTCGTACTGGAGGTGATCCCGGAGGGGTAGCTTGTGCAGGAGCCGCAAGAGGATCTGGTACATCACCTGCATCTGGTGATCTTGGGGCTGACATGTTGTAGCCTTGTTTGAGTGCGCTGTCACTTTAAGAAACTGTGAGAACGCTGTCTTTGAGTGCGCTGTCACTTTAAGAAACTTTGAGAGCGCTGTCACTTTAAGAAACTTTGAGAGCGCTGTCTTTGAGTGCGATGTCGTTGAGTGCGATGTCGTTGAGTGCGATGTCGTTGAGTGCGATGTCGTTGAGTGCGTTGTCTTTGAGTGCGATGTCGTTGAGTGCGCTGTCTTTGAGTGCGCTGTCTTTTATTGCCAGACACGTTGCTATGGCTGCGCCCGGCAACTTCTTTTTTTTTTTTTGGTCCGGTCAGCAATTGTTTCCTCCGTGCAACACAGAGTGGATTCTCTAGTTCCGGCTTGCACACTGAAGAGGCGTCACCGCTGGGGCTTGACTGGGCGGAGCTGCGACCGCTCCCGTGCGCGGGAAATGCTGGAAACAATTTAACCCCTTCAGGTACAGACTTTCTCCACTTAACAATGGCAGCTAACAGTCTTTCCTTCACCTCCCCCACCACTTGTATATGCACCTCGCTGAGTAAATTACTTTCAATGACACAGTTCAGATTCTGGGGGGGGGGAGGACTTGCTTTAGTGGCTGAATGGTTAAGGCGTACACCCGTATCCTGTTCGTGACGCCAGAAAACGATGTGGTGACCGGGGAGGGTGAGTCCCACGGCCACACACATGCGCTTGATGGTTAGCTACTTGGTTCTTGGGGCTAGGAGCCCAGGGTCAGGTGGTATTAACCCTTAGTGAGGGCCAGATGGTATTAACCCTCTCTGCCACGTGACGCCACTGTAGTCTTGGTATACCCCGGGAAACTACAGCTCCGGGGGCCTCCGTATCCCCGCTAGTTAGGATGGTAATAATACAGTCCACAACAGGGGGTTAAAACAACAAAGGCTTTACTGGCATGAAGGCAGGTGTCAAAATCTTCACAGCTTTAAACAGAGTGTCAAAATGTTCTGCAGGCAGTCTCTGGATCACACAGCTAATAATGCTTGAGCTTAGTTGATCATATACTGTATATACTCGGCTGCAAAAGCCGGATAGTAATTCAGGGCCTATGCTTAACTAGGCTGAAAAATAGATACACTTACTGGAGTGTCTGTAGACTTGAGGCTTTTCGCCGGAATAACGGATTGATCCGATAAATGAGCTGAAGTACTGGTTCTGTAATGTTTAGGGATACTCCACTCTTTTCTGTATTTTATCCTGGAGGCTTCAGGCCTGCACTGCTTTTCTGACTGTGTGTTACTCTGCTCTGCCAGGAACTGAGGGAAGCATTAGACTGGCTTAAACAGGAAGTACAATCCCTTATAAGGGCCTGATGAGGCTGAAGCTCATTGGTTGAGAGCTGTGGATCATAGAGACTGCCTTGTAGGATAACATAACACAATAAGGTCTTATCTAGCATTTAATCCTCCTGACTCTAATACACTGACTTAACATGAGATGGTTGACTAAACCTCTTAAAGCTATACACACCTAATAAACGTATTATCAACCATAAATCACATCATAACTATCTGAGTCCCTGCAGGGGAGATCCCACAAGCCGAGGGCCTCAATCTGACAGGGACTACAACAAATACCTGTACTGGGACACCACAAAAATAACAAACATGTCATACTTACCTCCACTGTGCAGTTAGTTTTGCACAGAGTGGCCCCGATCCTCCTGTTCTTGGGTCCCACGGCGGCTCTATTTGATTGACAGCTGCCAAAGCCAATGGCTGCGCTGCTATCAATCTATCCAATCAACGTCGAGACTTCATGGAGAGGAGGACGCAGAGGACGTGCACAGCAGGGGAACAGGCTTGGGTAAGAAAAACGGGGGACTGGGGTGCCCGTGTTTGCCAGGTGTTTTTTCCCCTTAATGCATAGGATGCATTAAGGGGAAAAAACACAAACCTTTACAACCCCTTTAACCTGTTAGTGGTCTTAAAGTTGTGGCTGATCGGTGTATGTACTATTTATATACTTTGGTAGCTGCAATTCATAAACAAACATGTCCCACAGGTTTCTGCAATAAGAACTTAGGCCTCGGACACACGACCGAGAATCTCGTCGTAAATGAAACGTTGTTTTCCTCGACGAGTTTCTTGTCAGGCTTGTCGAGAATCTTGTCAAGCTTTCTTTGCATACACACTGTCAAGACAAAATCTTGTCGTTCTCAAACGTGGTGACGTACAACACGTACGACGGCACTATAAAGGGGAAGTTCCATTCCACTGGCGCCACCCTTGGGGCTGCTTTTACTAATCTCATGTTACTGCATGTTAAGTAAAAGTTTGGTGAGAGACGATTCGCGCTTTTCAGTCTGTTACAACGTGACGAATGTGCGATTTCCATTACGAACGCTACTTTTACCGAAGTTGCGCTGCCTTCTCATACTTTATTCAGAGCATGCGCGCGTTTCTAAGCATACACACAAACGTGTTTCTCGTTGTAAACCAGCCTGACGAGAAACACGACGAGGTAATTGAGACTCCCGACAAGAAAATGTTCTCTTTTTTTCTCGTCGAGATCCACGACAGTTTTCTCGACGAACAACATACACGTGACCGTTTTCCTCGGCAAAAAAGCTCTGTCAGCATTTTTCTTGATGGATTTTGTCAAGGAAAACAGTCGTGTGTACGAGGCCTTACACCCATTTCTGGGTACGTTCCAGCTTTTTAAGATCATTCCCCATATCCAGGGCCGTTTGAAGGAATTTGGGGGCCCCAAGCAAGAAGCGGGGGATGGGGTGTTGCTGAGTTTTAAAGCGGATGTGCCACTAAAACAATATATTAAAAGCTAGCAGCTACAAATACTGCAGCTGCTGACTTTTAATATAAGGACACTTACCTGTCCTGGAGTCCAGCGGTGATCGCAGCAGAGGATGAGCCGATCGCTCGTCACCCTGCTGCTCCCCCCTCCATCCACGGTGAGGGAACCAGGAAGTGAAGCGCTGCGGCTTCACTGCCCGGTTCCCTACGGCGCATGCGCGAGTCGCGCTGCGCCCGCCGATTGGCTCACACGCTGTGTGCTGGGAGCCGAGTGTTCCCAGCACACAACGGGCGACAGACGGGATGTGACGGAATGCCCGTCTTTCGCCCGTAGCGTGTGGCCGGAAGTGGGTGCAAATACCTGTCTTTAGACAGGTGTCTGCACCCCCCTCCCCCCTGAAAGGTGTCAAATGTGACACCGGAGGGGGGGAGGGTTCCGATCAGCGGGACTCCACTTTAGGGTGGAGGACCGCTTTAAGTAGAGAAGCGGGGGGGACAGCTGTGCAAGCATTTTTTTTAATCAATTTGATAAGTGTACATAAGCTGGGTAGTACTTCTTCTGATAAGCGGGGGGGGGGGGGGCTGCTGCTGCTGAATGTCGGGTAGTACTTCTTCTGATGATAAGCGCGTCCCTCCCCCATGTTCTTTTTACCCCTCCTCCCTACTGCATACCGCACGCCAGGAGATTCAGTTTGCTGTTCCCGGCCGGGCTAAAAGGAAGTGAGCACTGAGTGTGTGCACTTTCTGTCATTCCGGCCGGGAACAGGACACTGAATCTCCTGTACCGCGCGGTTACGGTACCCGGCCGGACTGCAGGAAGAACTAGGAGGGGGAGCTTGGCCACGCTACAGGCTGCAGCACTTATAGGAAGCGTCCTGCTGGGGCCCCTGGCCAGCTCGGGGCCCCAAGTAGTTGCTTGCTTTGCCTGTCTTGTTCCGACGGGCCTGCCCATATCCATAGAATAAAGTAGGCTTTGTTACAAGGAAACCTGTATACATTTTTACCAGATATTGGCAGAACTATTGTGCATATATATAAATGTTCATGAAATTAAAAAAGAAACATAAAAAAAGCAAGAAAGAAAAGAAGGAAATTAAGAAAAGACGAAAAGAGGTGTAAGGGCCAGTTCACACCACACCACTTTTTTTTTTTCTGCACAAAAAATTCATGGAAAGTAGGTTATTTGGTTTTCAATGGCATATTTCACACCAGTGCTTGCTGTTCCAGTGTGTTCCAGTTGCAGAAAAAAAAGTAGAACATGCTGCATTTTTCCTGCACTGGACTGTACTGGAGCGCTGTAAAATGCATCAAAAACGCACTGGAACACACGTTATTTAAGGTCAGGAAAGAAAAGGGGGGAAAATGCACTGGACTGCATCAAAAACGCACGGCAACACATCAAATATGCGCATGCAGAAAAGCATCTGGAACGCATCCAAACTGCGTTTCTATGGTGCGAACTCGCCCTGAAGAAGTGTAGTTTTCCTCCACAACCATCCCACGGGTCCAGCTTGCATCATTATTCTTTGTCCCCTGAGATATAATGTATCCAGCGGTCCTACATTTTTCCAAATAAAAATCCTGACCCATAACTTTTCTGTACTACAGATAGAATTAAACACCAATGTCAAGTTCCACCCCAGCTTTTGATTAAATAACACAGCAAAAGCTACACAATGATAAGGGTCAAACTTGACCTTTCCAATCAGCCAGCTCACTCCGTGTTGTGCAATGTAGTAAAAGCCTTATTGCCCTTCCTCTCCCTATCTACCGTATATCCCGCTGTCTAGGGAATCTAACATTGTGAATGATGGATGAAATATTTAAAAATACAATACCGGCAGTCCCTGGGTTACGAACAAGTCTAAACCCACAACAGTAAAATCAGTCTGTATAGGCAGTAAAGCATGCTTGTTATCTTCACTTTGGATCCTCTGCACTGTGTAAAAAGGCTGTTTGATCCTGTCTTCTCTGATCCTTTCCTTCTTCCACAGTCCCCAAACCATCTTCTGATATAACAGCGCCCTGGGGGCAAGATGCACATGCCCAGTTTGGTGTGTATTTCTAGAGAGTTATTTTTTTCTTGGGAGAGTGTATGTGACCAGCACAGGGCCAATCAGCCCTGTCCAGACAGGTCAGTGGTCCTACAGCCTCAAAGGACAATCAGGAGAATGAAAACTCCTCCTACAAGCTTTAACCAGACACTGATAGAAGTCACAAGACTGCCACAACTGCTGATGAGAAAATATATTTAGCAGTTGATATTTACTAAAACTATTCAATTTCTATGTTCTGTGTACTGTGGGAGACCAGATGTAGTGAATGCAGGGTCCTGGGTTTAGTAACACTTTAAGTTGAACTTTTATGTAAGTTGGAACAGGTACAAGTGCAATGCCTCGTACACACGACCGGTTTTCCCGGCAGGAAAACTGGTATTAGAGCTTTTGGCCGGGGATCCCGGCCGTGTGTATGCTCCATTTCTGTATCTGCTGACTTTTAAAATTGCGGAACTCTGCTTTAAAGTGGATGTAAACCCACTCTCATCCTTTCTAAACTACTGCCATAGTGCTGATCTATAAGGATATACATGTCTCCTGCATGTATCCTTACCTGTCAAAAATCTCCCCTCTGTCTGTTATAAGAACTGAAAAACTGCAGATTGAGTGGATCTGATGTCTGGAGCTCGGTGGGTGGAGTCGTGATGCCAGTAGACTCCCCGCCCACCTCTATACTCCCCTTGTCAATATGCATTCTCCTGTGTATTCCTTACACTAAATTCTGCTATGATCACTAACATCCAGTCAAAATCCAGAAAAGTAACATGACTTTAGAAAAGGAGTGGGGGTGGGAATTAAGGGGCTCTGAGCAATGGTTCCTTTTTCCGGGGGTTGAATTTGCATTGTGATTTGATACATAAAAAAAAAATATTTTGAAATAAGATTCATAGGTTAAAGGAACACTAAAGGTAAAATAAAAAAAAATAAAAAATAACATACATGTTATACTTACCTCCACTGTGCAGATCGTTTTGCACAGAGTGACCCGGATCTGTGTCTTCTGGGGTCCCTCGGCGGCTGTCTCGGCTCCTCCTCGCAAAAGCTTTCCACCATGCGAGCTCCCTCGCATGGTGGAAAGCTTTTGCGAGCGCGCTCCCGTGATACAGCAGCGGCCATAGCCGCCGACTGTATCACTCGGCCCCGGCGCGCCACGTCATCCGCTGTGATTGACAGCAGCGCCAGCCAATGGCTGCGCTGCTATCAATCCGCCCAGCCTAGCCAATCAACGGCCAGGCTGGGAACCGAGCAAGATGACAAGCACGCGCCCGGGACTTTCGAACGGTGAGGTAAGTAAAACGGGGGCTCGGGGGGGGGGCGGTGCTGTCAGATGTTTTTTTACCTTAATGCATAGGATGCATTAAGGTAAAAAAACTTTTACCTTTACAAACCCTTTAATTGTAAATTACAGTCCCGAATGTTAAATCACAGATTCAATGCCAGAAATAGCATGTACTATTATATTTCCTCTGCCAAACCCCAAACTAAAGATGGGGCTGCATGTGCTTCCTATCATTTCCTAACCAAAAGGAGATATTGTTTCATTTTATGAGGACTGACTTTTTCAAATGTAGGATGAGAAACACAGCTGGTGTACTGTATATACCAGGGTTTCTCAACTTTTTTCAAGGCACTCTTTAAAATTATAGAAAATCTTAATGCACCTTATTCTAAAATAAAAATAAAAAACCTATTCTACAGGGAGTGCAGAATTATTAGGCAAATGAGTATTTTGACCACATCATCCTCTTTATGCATGTTGTCTTACTCCAAGCTGTATAGGCTCGAAAGCCTACTACCAATTAAGCATATTCGGTGATGTGCATCTCTGTAATGAGAAGGTGTGTGGTCTAATGACATCAACACCCTATATCAGGTGTGCATAATTATTAGTCAACTTCCTTTCCTTTGGCAAAATGGGTCAAAAGAAGGACTTGACAGGCTCAGAAAAGTCAAAAATAGTGAGATATCTTGCAGAGGGATGCAGCACTCTTAAAATTGCAAAGCTTCTGAAGCGTGATCATCGAACAATCAAGCGTTTCATTCAAAATAGTCAACAGGGTCGCAAGAAGTGTGTGGAAAAACCAAGGCGCAAAATAACTGCCCATGAACTGAGAAAAGTCAAGCGTGCAGCTGCCAAGATGCCACTTGCCACCAGTTTGGCCATATTTCAGAGCTGCAACATCACTGGAGTGCCCAAAAGCACAAGGTGTGCAATACTCAGAGACATGGCCAAGGTAAGAAAGGCTGAAAGACGACCACCACTGAACAAGACACACAAGCTGAAACGTCAAGACTGGGCCAAGAAATATCTCAAGACTGATTTTTCTAAGGTTTTATGGACTGATGAAATGAGAGTGAGTCTTGATGGGCCAGATGGATGGCTGGATTGGTAAAGGGCAGAGAGCTCCAGTCCGACTCAGACGCCAGCAAGGTGGAGGTGGAGTACTGGTTTGGGCTGGTATCATCAAAGATGAGCTTGTGGGGCCTTTTCGGGTTGAGGATGGAGTCAAGCTCAACTCCCAGTCCTACTGCCAGTTTCTGGAAGACACCTTCTTCAAGCAGTGGTACAGGAAGAAGTCTGCATCCTTCAAGAAAAACATGATTTTCATGCAGGACAATGCTCCATCACACGCGTCCAAGTACTCCACAGCGTGGCTGGCAAGAAAGGGTATAAAAGAAGAAAAACTAATGACATGGCCTCCTTGTTCACCTGATCTGAACCCCATTGAGAACCTGTGGTCCATCATCAAATGTGAGATTTACAAGGAGGGAAAACAGTACACCTCTCTGAACAGTGTCTGGGAGGCTGTGGTTGCTGCTGCACGCAATGTTGATGGTGAACAGATCAAAACACTGACAGAATCCATGGATGGCAGGCTTTTGAGTGTCCTTGCAAAGAAAGGTGGCTATATTGGTCACTGATTTGTTTTTGTTTTGTTTTTGAATGTCAGAAAGGTATATTTGTGAATGTTGAGATGTTATATTGGTTTCACTGGTAAAAATAAATAATTGAAATGGGTATATTTTTTTTTTTTTGTTAAGTTGCCTAATAATTATGCACAGTAATAGTCACCTGCACACACAGATATCCCCCTAAAATAGCTAAAACTAAAAACAAACTAAAAACTACTTCCAAAAATATTCAGCTTTGATATTAATGAGTTGTTTGGGTTCATTGAGAATATGGTTGTTGTTCAATAATAAAATGAATCCTCAAAAATACAACTTGCCTAATAATTCTGCACTCCCTGTAATAGTTTTACATAACGCAGCAACATCCATACATGTAGGACACCCAACGTTAGAGGTGATTATTTCTTCCAAAGCAAATACACTTTTGCACACTGGTACAGACTAGTATTCCAATGTTTCTCTTCTCCCTCAATTTCTCTCCATCATTCAGCTAATGTCACCCGAGTGCTGAGGGAGAGACCTGCAAGCTGATTGGTTTCTATGGAGAAGTGAGCCTGATTTTGTACTCTCCAGCTTTAGTAAATAAACCCCTGTATCTCCTAGTCTTGCAGCAAAGGTTGCCACTTTTTCTTCAAGCCAAACCTGAACACTTTAGCGGCGCACAGCAAAAATATATATTAGAGGTCGACCGATATATCAGCAGGCCGATATGTCGGCCGATATTTGGCCGTTTTGAAGAAATTGGCATCGGCCGACTTTCATCCAAATTAGGTCGATATTTAACATGGCCGTTAGCGGTGCCTCGGCTCCGGAGCTAGGCCGAGGCTGCGGCCTTTCCTGATGCTGTGACCGCGGCGGCAATCCGAGGAGTCGCGGATTGCCGCCGCGGTCACAGCATCAGGAAAAGCCGCGGCTTCGGCCTAGCTCCAGAGCCGCGGCCATCTCGGTACACCCAGCGCGGCGGCCCTCCCCTCTGTTTACACCCAGAGGAGGAGGGGCCCACTCGCTGCCATCTGCTGACTTTTTTTTTTTTTTAGTTTTAGGAAGTCGGCAGCGGGCCTGTAACCGCCAGTCGGCGGCCGCCGCTGCCGACATCCTCCACTCTGCAAAAAAAACGTCCCCTGACTGCTGCGCGCCCTGCCTACAAACCCCAGAATGCAGCGAGGGCCGGCAGTTACCGCTGATTGGCTGTTACCAGCCCGCTCTGCATTCTGGGGATTGTAGGCAGAGGCGGGGCAGCACGTCAGGGACGAATGGAGTCTTGTGCTAGGCGGGTGGGCATTGATAAATGACTGACATTGGGCTGTACTGGTGGGCACTGGTTGGCACTGATGAGGTGATGCACTGGTTGGCACTAATGTGGTGACGCACTGGTTGGCACTAATGTGGTGACGCACTGGTTGGCACTAATGTGGTGACGCACTGGTTAGCACTAATGTGGTGACGCACTGGTTGGCACTAATGAGGTGGCACTCGTGGGCACTGATGAGGTGGCACTGATGGGCTGCACTGGTGGGCACTGATGTGGCACTGACAGGCTGCACCCCACCTCTCCACCCTAAACAATTATCTCCTCCCCACCTCTCCACCCTAGGTTTTTGATGAGAAAAAAAAAATCGGCCTAAAATATCGGCCGCAAAAATCGGCAACACATATCGGCCATCGGCCGCCCCGATTTCCAAATATCGGCATCGGCCAGAGAAAAACCCATATCGGTCGACCTCTAATATATATATATTTAGTATACACTATAGCAGTGGTCTTCAAACTGCGGCCGTTGGCTTGTCTTTATTAGGCATGTGCATTTCGTTTCGTTCCGAATCGAAATTCGGACACATTTTTCATTATTCGGACATTCGGATGCATACGAATTCCCGAATTGCAATATTAATGAATTTACCGAATCCGAACGAACGTTTTCGATTCCGAATCGAAAACCCGTGGACGAAATTCGATCGGAATTCAAATTTTTTTTTTCGAATTCCGATCGAATTTCGTCCGCGGGTTTTCGATTTGGAATTCGAAATTTTTTTTTTTTTTTGAATTCCGATCGAATTTCGAAATTATATTCGAAGAGAGAATTTTCGAATTCGACCGGATTTTTCGAAATTCGGTCGAAAACGAACGAGTTCCGAAAACGAATTTAACACATGTAACGAACCTAACTTAACGAAATTAATTAAATAACGAATTAAAACGAAACTAAACGAAATTTTCCCTTTTGCACATGCCTAGTCTTTATCCAACCCTTGAGCCATTATTCCTGCCATTGACACCAACAATGGGGCAGTATTCCTTCCGTTGACATCAACGATTGGGCATCATTTCTTCTAACGACAACAAAATTTGGGCACATTTCCTCCCATGGACACCAACTATTTCTCCCCCTAATACCAAAGATCGGGCACTGTTTACTCCCACTGGGCACAGTCCGGCCCCCCTAAAACTTGAAGGACAGTAGACTGTCCCTTTCCTTAGAATGTTTGGAGACTCCTGCACTATAGGATTGTAACAGACCTGGGACACCTTTGGGAGTTTCAAAGAGAATAGTAATGTGGCGTGCATAGTGCCCCCCTCACCCTCCTATGGGGTTCTATTCTGAGCCACATTCCTGTATGAATATTGTGTCCGAGTTTCAGGTGGACTGAAACCTGAACACATAATTCAAAACCCGGACAGGTGGCAACCCTATTTGCAGCCTTAGCAGGGTGCCTCTCCTCTCTCCCCTCCTGATCCTTCGCTGATAACGAAGGTTAAAGGGGTGGTTCACCCTAAAAACTACTTTTTCTTATTACACTGCCCCCCCACATTACAATACGATTAAGGCTATTAGTTTTTTTTTGATGCTGTACATACCTTTGTACAGCATATTCACCCGTGGCTTCCGGGTTGCGAGTCCCGCGGGAGTGGGCGTTCCTAACATGTCTGTGATTGACGTTTTGACCAAAAACGAGCTCCCCCCGTCGCGTAAGCTGCGTCACGTTTGGCGAAAGGAGCCGAACGGCGAGTCGGCGCTATACTGCGCATGCGCATCGCCGTTCGGCTCCTTTCGCCAATCGTGACGCGGCTTACGCGACAGGGGGAGCTCGTTTTTGGTCAAAACGTTAATCACAGACATGTTAGGAACGCCCACTCCCGCGGGACTCACAACCCGGAAGCCACGGGTGAATATGCTGTACAAAGGTATGTACAGCATCAAAAAAAAAATAATAGCCTTAATCGTATTGTAATGTGGGGGGCCAGTGTAATAAGAAAAAGTAGTTTTTAGGGTGAATCACCCCTTTAAGCACTGCCACTCTTCTCTTGTCCCTGTATTCTCTGCATGCCTGGTGCTGTGAGTCTTCCTGAGCCCCCTTAAACACCACAATAGGAGAGGGGACACATTAAGAGCAGTTTGAAGAGAGACACAACGGGGAACTTCCAGTTCAATTTGCAAGATCCTCTGTCGGGTGCTCAGGCTCAGTGTGTCCTTACACACCACAACACAAACAAGTAATAGGATTGAGCCAGCGATATTAATGGTTGGTTACATGAAGTGACAAGCACAACAGCTGGCGCATTTCGGCAACAGCCTTAGTCTTTGCCTCCAGAGTGCCCCTTTACACACTCCAGATTGCCCCCTTAATACAGTATTACTAAGGAGACACTTGAAGATGTGCAATCTGGAGGATGTAAGGGGCACACAGGGGCGGACTGACAACTCATGGGGCCCACGGGCAATAGAAGATTATGGGGCCCCTGAGCTTACAGATGGTCACCATGCCAGGAGGCAGTGCAGAGGCGAGGCAGCTAAAATCTTGGGATTTTCACATCAAAAGCATGTCAGTTTTTGGACATATCAGGGACAAATGTAAAAAAAACACCGATTTTTACATACTCTCCCTGGTTTTACTGAGCCTGGCAACCCTGATGGGGCCCCCTAGTGGCATGGGGCCCTCGGGCAGTGCCTGAGTTTCTCAATGGTCAGTCCGCCTCCGGGGGGCACACTAGAGCAGCCTTTATCAATCTTTTCAACACAGGGGAACCCTTGAAATAGTTATCCGGTCTCAGGGAACCCCTGCTAAAAATTTTAAATCTTCAAATAATGATACATTAGTGTGATGGTGAGTGGGAAGAATGGTCCTTACACTTGTGGTCATTGGGAAGAATTACCTCCTTACATATAGCTAAAAAGATCAATGGTGTCAGTGGGAATCTGAGAGGCAGAAATTGCCCAATGCGGATGGAACTCCTAGCAACCTCTGGAGGAATCCTATGGTTCCACTGAACCTCTAGAGGCATTAAGGGGGAACTCTGGAGGTAATAACTTAGTACCTCCAGAGTGCCCCCTTACATCCTCCAGGGTGCCCCCATACATCATCCAAGGTGCCCCCTGTTCCTATAGGAACATGATCCACTGAGCACAGGTAAAATACTTTGCAGGCTCCTGTGGGTAAAAATAATAAATGCACATTTTATTTTAGTGCCAAAATACGTACATTTATCATTTTTACTTTAATGGTGAATTTAGCCTTTTAAATATTGATTGATTTTGTTTATTATAGGAGTGTCTGTCATGTTTCAGCTTGTTAGTAAATGCTCCATCAGTAAATTCTTCATGTCTTGTCAGTAAAAAAAAGTCAAAGGGGGTTGGCAACACTGCACCATGGGCAGAGCCATCTTTTAGCAGTCCCCTCCAACAGGAGGAATCGTATGTGGATAGAAAAGGTTATCAGTGCAGCAGGTGGGGGAAATTACTAAAACCAATCTATTGTGGCTCTCACTGCAGCAGCTGAAAGCCGACATCTCCTGCTGAGAGCCGCAAATGATTAGTTCAAGTTATTTCCCTCACCTGCTGCACTGATTCGGCTTTCTCTTGCTGCTTGAGTCCCTGTCGACTTGCGCTACACTGTTGTGTAGTGCCAGTCTTATGGGGCGGACTGTGCTGAGAGGCAAATTAGTCTAGCGGCCGCACTGCTTTCAGTATGCGGGCGGCCCGCATTCCACAACTGTGGGGGGGGGGGGGCTGCTTCTAATTTTGACTGTTCTATCATCTTGGACCACAAACCTTAAAGCGGAGTTCCGGCCACAATTTCACTTTTTAAATATAAATACCCCTGTAATACACAAGCTTAATGTATTCTAGTAAAGTTAGTCTGTAAACTAAGGTCCGTTTTGTTAGGTTGTTACAGCATTTAGACACTTTATAAAATAGAAATTGACTGGGGCCATCTTAAGTGTGGGCATCATGAAGCCAGACTGTATGACTTCCTGGATTTCAGCCTTGCAAATCTCGCACATGCTCAGTGCTGCACAAGCAGTGTCAGATCAGGTTTCAGCACCTGTGCTGTCCAAGTCACATGATTCTTTGAGACTGGGGAGTGCACAGACTCCTGGAAAGTTACACCCACTACATTCCCAGGAGTCTGTGCGGTGTAGGTTAGGAAGCATTAAGCACCTAAGTGCAGGACGTGGGAAGATTAACTATTCTGCCTAGCAACAACACTTTGAAGGCATCTGAAAAAAAAAAAAAAAAATTCGTAAAGGACTAATGACATTTTTTTAAAACTACTGATGTAATGTTATATTTATGGGTGGAACTCCACTTTAATTACTATGCTATGTTTTCTGCTGCACCATTGGCATGGTTATATCTTCTTTGTCCTCTCCATAAATTTATCAAAAATGTGTGCTTAATGTAGAACTATAGGCTTTTTTTTTCCATTCTGGATAGAGTAAGGGAGGGTTATAGCCCCTGTCAGTTTATTTTTTACCATCCCTGACCCATTGCAGAGATTTCCCTTCACTTCCTGCCCCATAGCCAAACAGGAAGTGAGAGGAAATCTTTGCAAATTAAGAGAATCCACCAGGCCCTCAGAACTAGTGTCCCCACTTTAAAATGTCAGGGCGGGTCTTAAATGGAAAGGGGTGTGGCCTTGACAGGAAAGGATGGGTCATATTTAAATTATGGGGGTGCACGAGTTTTTAGTCAGGCCTAGGGCAGCACAAAACCTAAATACACTACTGGGTTTATTAGCATACAAACCAACATTTCAGGTTAACAATAAGAGATAATAATACAGTATATGGTAAATATACCAAAGCAAAACTAAAAACCTATAACAATGTAAAGGAGACAGGAGCAGTAAAATTGTGCCCAATTCGAACACGAAGGTCCATTGAACCAGATAGCTAAATGGAAGTCCAGAAATAGCTTTCCAAGGTGTTCTAGAGGTCATAGGGTGTTTGCAATGTCCTCGTAACACACTTAACATTTCCAAATGAAAGTTTGTGATCAAAAATCTCCTTATTGGGGTGGATGCTATATATAAAGTTGAACTAAATAAGACACTATAGTAAGCCTAAGAATAAGTATAACCATTCCAACCAGGGTAGTGCCTGGTGTCCTGCTAAACCTGTGGAATGAGTGCATAATATCTAGTGACTAAAAGAGAAAATAAGCAACCTAGAGAGGTAAAATGTAATTTATTTTCAATTAAAACGATTAAAAGAGAGAGACTGCACAGGCTCATAGTGCAGTTACCTTTATTAACCAAGCAATTAAAAATAAAGTAAAAAGTTGCACTCACAAATGGAGGCTTGTATCAGGCATGACAAGGCCAATAGCGGCTGAGGAGATGTCTCTGGTTCTCCTCTCCTGCATTTCTACACCTGCAGTGTTCTGAGGAGAAAATTTCACCTCAGACACCATGCCGGGGGATGAGATTAATACAGTGGCTACAAAGTAACCACTTTGTATGTCATGCCTGCTACAAGACTGCGCTGTGCAATTTTTTACTTTGTTTTTAATTGTTTGGTTAATAAAAGTAACTGCACTATGAGCCTGTGCACTCTCTCACTTTTGTTTTATAAATGCAGCATTATAAACTGTGTTTATTATGCTTCGTTTTGTGAATGGACAGGAGCCTCTGTCCCCTGTTCATTCATCTGCAGTGCCGCTGAGGCTACTGTGAAAGGGACTGGGGAATGTGTCTTCAGTCTTTCTCTGTCTCAAAAGTGAGACTTCAGGGGTCTGAAATCCAGGGCAGGACCAGGGGCGGACTGAACATTGAGTCACTCGGGCACTGCCCGAGGGCCCCATGCCACTAGGGGGTCCCATCAGGGATGCCAGACTCAGTAAAACCAGGGAGAGTATGTAAAAATCTATGTTTTTTTTTACATCTGTCCCTGATATGTCCGAAACCGACATGATTTGATGTGAAAATCCCGCGATTTTAGCTGCCCGCCTCTGCACTGCCTCCTGGCCTGGTGGCCATCTGTGAGCCCAGGGGCCCCATAATCTTCTATTGCCCAGGGGCCCCATGAGTTGTCAGTCTGCTCCTGGGCAGGACTTAGGCTGGCGGGGGCCCCTGGGCTTGAGTCACTTTGGGGCCCCCACGGGACCTTTTCACACCCAAAACTTTTTATTTTAAGCGTGCCACTCTGATACCGTTTGTCCGCCATTACATCATTGCCTAAAGCAGACAGGTTTTCTCAACGGCAGTAAACGAGGCACTGCGTAACTGCAAATAACAATAACCAATCAGCAAACGTCAAGATGACTGACATTTAATTTAGCTAATTACCGTAAATTACATTTTTCATTGCAGGGCAGGGCCAGGTAAAAATGCTAGACCAATCAACAAACTTTAAATGCAAAATTAAAATGGAAGTAAACTCAGCACTTCATATCAGGCTTTTCATGCCATGTAATGTGTAACATTATTTACAATATTGCCCAGTCTAATGTATGTAAAAACGATTCTTACTGTGTTTTATTCATTTTTTATAAATTCTACTTCTGGGAGTAGGCTGCACCTGCAGCATCTTGTGTATGTATTGTTCTCTGAGTCCCCTGTGGAAATCACATCCACCCTTCCTTGCTTCCCCTTGCTGAAATCTCGCGCATGCACGATTGTACGTTTACCCAGCCTCTTTCTTGACCGAAGTTACTACGGCAACCAAGCGAGGAAGCTGAGAATGACTGCCAAGTCTTGCATGTCTGCTAAGCTGTGCCGCTGAGAGCGGAACTCTCAGACACAGCATAATGTTGAAATGGGAACGGCACACACAGAGCGTGCCGTGACTCAGTGGACGGGATGCGCATGCGCTGGAGAAATAATCAAATATTGCAGGACAAAATACAAGAAGAAGAAAAAAGTAAGAAGACTTTAACAGGCAGGGGCCCCCTATTGGGCGGGGGCCCATGGGCTTCAGCCCAGTCAAGCCCAATGGTAAGTCCAGGCCCTGCCCTCACCAAAGCCCTCCTCAACAGCATTGTAAAAAAAAATATCTAAAATGTTATTAACCACTTGAGACCCGCGCTATTGACAAAAGACGTCAACAGCGCGGCTCTCAGGTGCCAACTGGACGTCTTTGGACGTCATTTAAAGTACATTACCCGCGTGCGCCTCTGGGGGGCACGCAGCGGGTAAACACTGTCCCGGTGCATCGCTGGGAAGCCGATGCGTGTACCTGGTGGCCGCGATGTCCGCCGGGTACACGCAATCGTCGGGAACACAGCAGGGACGTGGAGCTCTGTGTCTAAACACAGAGCTCCACGTGCTGTCAGAGGAGAGGAGACCGATCCGTGTCCCTTGTACATAGGGACACAGCATCGGTCACCTCCCCCAGTCACCCCCCTCCCCCCACACAGTTAGAACACACCCAGGATACACATTTAACCCCTTCCTCACCCCCTAGTGTTAACCCCTTCACTGCCAGTCACATTTATACAGTAATTAGTGCATTTTTATAGCACTGATCGCTGTATAAATGTGAATGGTCCCAAATTTGTGTCAAAAGTGTCCGATACGTCCGTCGCAATATCGCAGTCCCAATAAAAATCGCAGATCGCCGCCATTACTAGTAAAAAAAAAAATCATAATTCTGTCCCCTATTTTGTAGGCGCTATAACTTTTGCGCAAACCAGTCGCTTATTGTGTTTTTTTTTTTTTTTTTTACAAAAATACGTCTAAAAATACGTATCGGCCTTAACTGAGGAAAAAAATAGTTTTTTTTTTAAAAAAAAAGGGATATTTATTATAGCAACAAGTAAAAAATATATATATTTTTTTAAATTGTCGCTCTTTTTTTGTTTATAGTGCAAAAAATAAAAACCGCAGAGGTGATCAAATACCACCAAAATAAAGCTCTATTTGTGGGGAAAAAAGGACGTCAATTTTGTTTGGGAGCCACGTCGCACGACCGTGCAAATGTCAGTTAAAGCGACGCAGTGCTGGAAGCTGAAATTTCGCCTGGGCACGAAGGGGGTTTATGTGCCCAGTAAGCAAGTGGTTAAATTAAAATGAATTGAAAATTAAAAATTGAAAAAAAAAAAACATTTGTTAAAAAAATCAGACTAAAATAACTAATCGGACTTGAAAGCCACACCCAATATGTGGCATAGTTTAGCTACACCCACTGTGTGCTCCTCCTCCCCAGGCCAGCCCTGACCGAGCCACTCTGGCACCCCTCTGCAGCCCCTGGCCACTTTGTGCAGCAGGTGCCCGACCCAACTTGTGAGCAGAGAGTATCTGGAGCAGAGCTTCAGCCTGGGATAAGGTCGGGGGGGAGGCAGGGAAGAGGGAGAGCGGGAGGGAGTCGCTGCACCATGGGCCTCTGGGTTGTACTTGCGTCCTGGGCCAAACGTTTCTAATAGGCCCCTGCCTACTGCTATTGTATTCAGCAGCACCCAAGTGTGCCTGAACAAAACGGTGCTGTTGAAAAAGTGACTAGGCCAGATTCTGGTAGATCCGGCGTATCTCTGCGGCGGCGTAACGTATGTCATTTACGTTATGCCACTGCAAGTTTTACAGGCAAGTGCTTTATTCACAAAGCACTTGCCTGTAAAGTTGCGGCGGCGTAGCGTAAATCACCCGGCGCAAGCCTGCCTAATTCAAATTAGGCGAGTAGGGGGCGTATAGCATTTAAATTAAGTGCGTTCCCGCGCTGAACATAATGCGCATGCGCCATCCCTAAAATTTCCCGACGTGCATTGCGCTAAATGACGTCGCAAGGACGTCATTGGTTTTGACGTGAACGTAAATGGCATCCAGCCCCATTCACGGATGACTAACGCAAACAACGTAAATTTTAAAATTTCGACGCGGGAACGACGGCCATACCTAACATTGGTTGCCCCTCATATAGCAGGGGCAACTTTACGCGTCGCAAATCTAACGTTAACGTCGTAACTTCACTGCGTCGACCGCGCGTACGTTCGGGAATTCGCGTATTTTGCTAATTTGCATACTCGACGGGCAAAACGACGGAGGCGACACCTAGCGGCAAAAACAAAAATTGCATTTAGGATCCGATAAGAGACTTACGCCTGTCGGATCTAATGGATATCTATGCGTAACTGATTCTAAGAATCAGTCGCATAGATACGACGGCCCAGATTAAGACTTACGATGGCGTACATTGCGTTGCGCCGTCGTAAGCCCTTTGAGAATCTGGGCCATTGTGTCTAATAGGGGGGGGGGGCTTACAGGGCCACCCACAGTTTTAATTTCCGCTGATTTAGCAGGAATCAGCCAAAATGAATGCTGTCTATTGTTGAAGTCAAATGCACATGTTTGATGTTTAAACATTCTACTTTTTTCTACAGTGAGCCTAAGAAAGATGCACAAGAGATGACCCCTTTGCGTATCACAGTTGGGACACAGACAGAGTGGCCTCTGATAGAGCGGGGATCCAAGGAGAGCTTAGACACGTTGGATGAAAATTTATCATGTGAAATTGATTCACTGAATGGTGAAACAGCAGATGTGATCGCTGACTATGAGGAGGCACAAGTGGTGGACAAAGTGTTCCAAAGCCCACCACCAGAAGAGGCAGGAGCCGCTACAAAAAGCATTTCAGCGCTAAGACAAAACAAGAAGGAGTTGTAAGTGAATCTTTTTTTGTTATACAAGCTAGAATTTGAATTACAGTTTACCCCAATGAAATGAGGTCTTGCTTCAACCACCACTGACATTTCAGCAATAAAGGTAATAAAATAATGTTAAAGTGTATCTAAAGCCAAAAATTTACTATAGCTTTGAATAGAGTGTTTGTGGAGTTAAAAACATTGGGCCAGATCCACAAAGAAATAGATTGGCGCAGCGTATCAGAGATGCGCTACGCCGCCGTACCTTACCTGGCAAAATTTCGAATCCTTAAAGATTTCACGCCGTAAGTTACGGCGGCGTAGTGTATCTCTGGCGGCGGAATTCAAATCGGCGATTAGGGGGCGTGTTTCATTTAAATGAAGCGCGTCCCCGCACCAAATGAACTGCGCATGCTCCGTTTCTAAATTTCCCGCCGTGCATTGCGCTAAATGACGTCGCAACGACCTCATTTTTTTTAACTTCGATGTGAATTACGTCCATCCCGATTCACGGACGACTTGCGCAAAAAAAAAAAAAAAAAAAAAAATTTCGACGCGGGAACGACGGCCATACTTAACATGGCAAGTCTAACTATACGCCAAAATACCAGCTTTAACTATACGCCGGAAAAAGCCGACTAGAGACGCCGTAAAAAAATGCGCCGGCCGCTCGTACGTTCGAGGATCGGCGGAAATAGCTAATTTGTATACCTGACACGGAAAACGACGTGAACGCCACCCAGCGGATGACAAAGTATTGCATCTTAGATCCGAAAGGCGTACGAGGACGTATACCTGTCGGATCTAACCCAGATGCCGTCGTATCTTGGTTTGAGGATTCAAACTAAAGATACGACGCGGGTAATTTGAAAGTACGCCGGCGTATCAGTAGATACGCCGGCGTACTCTGTCTGTGGATCTGCCCCATTGTAGGGGAATTAAAACTGGAGATTGCAAAATCTGGTGCAGCTCTGCAGAAAAACCAATCAGGTTCCAGGTTTTATGTGTCAAAGCTTAATTGAACAAGCTGAAGTTAGAAGCTGATTGACCACAATCCACAGCTGCACCAGATGTTACACCCACCCCCCAATTCCCCACTATTTTTTTTGTTTACTTTCTGCTATAATACATATCCAAAAAAAAAAATTGTAAAAAGTGTATTCAGCAGTTTAGGCCGATATATATTCTTCTACATATTTTTGGTAAAAGAAAATCGCAATAGGCGCATATTAATTGGTTTGCGCAAAATATTATCACGTCTACAAACTACAGGAAAGATTTAGGGACTTTCATTTTTTTACTGTTAATGGTGGCAATCTGCGATTTTTAGCAGGACTGCGACATTGCGGCAGACAAATCTGCCCCAAAATTACTCTTTTTTGGGGACCAGTGACATTATTGCATTGATCAGTGCTATAAAAATGCACTGATCAATGTAAAAATGACACTGGCAGGGAAGAGGTTAACACTCTGGGGCGATCAAGGGGTTAAGAGTGTTCCCTGGGTGTGTTCTAATTGTAGGGGGATGGACTTACTGAAACATGACAGAGATCACTGCTCCCGATTACTGGGAGCAGTAGATCCCTGTCATGTCACTAGGCAGAACGGGGAAATGCTTGTTTACATAGGCAGTTACCCGTTCTGCCACTCCTCACAGTGATCATGGGCCGCGGGCGGACATCGAATCCGTGGGACCCGTGGGCATGCTCCCACGGCACGCGCGCCCACGATCATTCCTTTACAGAGGAAAGCACAGGTACGCAGCGGTGCCACTCTGCCGACGTATACCGGCGTGTGCTGGTCGGCAAGTGGTTAAAGAGAACTCAGAGTTGGTGAATGGTAACAAAGAGATAGTAAATGTATACAGTACCTTAAATAGCTCTGTATATTATTATTATTATTATACAGGATTTATATAGCGCCAACAGTTTACGCATCGCTTTACAATATAAAAGGGAGACAATACAGTGTTTGTATATTATATACAATATATATTAACAGTATAAATATTACTATTATATTAACAACTTAAAGACCGCCCACTGCATATATACTGCGTAAGGGCGGCTTTATTGCAGAAAAACTATGTACCTGTACGTTGTTTTATACAATAGATAGTGTGGACGCCAGCCAAGGCAGATACCCATTCTGACAGGTGACAATATGGAGATTTGCTGTTTCTAGTGATCAGGAACAGCGATATCTGTATTGTTCCTGTCAGCACTTCCCCCACACAGTAAGAAACGCACCCAGGGAACTCAGTTAACCCTTTGATCGCCCCTGTAGTTAACCCCTTCCCTGCCTGTGTCATTTATGCAGTAATCGGTGAATATTTTTTTTAGCACTGATCACTGTAATGGTGTCACCGTTCCCCAAAAAGTGTCACTTAGGGTCAGATTTGTCCGCCACAATGTCGCAGTCCTGCTAAAAAGCCATCACCAGCAAAAGCAATAAAAATAAATAAAAGTCCATTCATCTATCCCGTATTTTGTAGACGATATAACTTTTGCGCAAACCAATCAATATACGTATATTGCGATTTAGTTTTTTTACCAAAAATATGTCAATATTTTAAATATGTAAAAATATGTACAGTACATATTGGCCTAAACTGATGAATACATTTTTTTTTGGATATGTATTATAGCAGAAAGTAAAAAATATATATTTTTTTAAATTGTCGGTCTTTTTTGTTTATAGCTCAAAAACTAAAAGGAGGTGATCCAATACCCCCAAAAGAAAGCTCTATTTGTGGGGGAAAAAGGACATCAATTTTATTTGGGTACAGCGTCACACGACCACGCAATTGTCAGTTAAAGTAACGCTGTGCCATATAGCAAAAAATGGCCTGGTCGTTAAGGGGGTAAATCCTTCTGGGGCTGAAGTGCTTAAGTGATCAGCATAGTTTATTACCGCTTTAAAGATTATAAATGGCTGCCTTACAAATTGGCCTATTTACAGCTGTGAACTGCACAGAGACCAGAAAAAAAGTACATATCACTTTGAGACCTTCTGATTCTCTATTCCCTTCTATGGTTAGAAATAGGGCAGCATGAGTTAAATTTGTCTTCATGCTCCCTTTTACAAATATTCAGTTTATACTGTAGATTTACTTTAATGTTTTATTGATAGATGAAAGCTTTAACAGAAGCCCTAAAAAGGTTTAATAGTTTATAGTATGTTACGTGTGTGGTCATAGAAGTTTTTAAATCAACCTTACCCCTGGTTTTTACAGCTGTAAATGTGTAAGCAATCCAGAGTATGGAGGAGGGAAAGTTGCAGAAGGAAACCACCTGTTGCTCTAATATGCTTATTCGGGTTAAAAGTATGTTTGCTGTAATCCACTTAAAGTGATTGTAAAGGTTCGTTTTTTTCCCCCACTATAATAATAACAAACATGTTATACTGTCCTCCCCTGTGCACTTGGTTTTGCACAGAGCAGTCCCGATCCTACTCTTCTCGGGTCCCTGTTCTTATTCCTTCCCTTCTGTTTAGTTCCCCCACAGCAAGCAGCTGACACAAAGCCCCGACCTGGCCCGTCCCCTCTCTCCTGATTGGCTAGCTGACTTTGATTGACAGTTGTAACAGCACTGGTGAACGGAGTGAACCACAACTGCAGTTAGCAAAGATATCAATGTGCTTCTTTATGTGACAACTCAGTATTGGGCCCCAGGCGTCACTCCACACAAACAGGAGTTTGGGGGATCTCTACATCATCTCTCTGTCACATAAAGAAAGGCGTTGAGCTACTAAGGATGGACGCATTACAACATGCGACCAGAGCTTAGCGTTTAAAATTATAACATATAGTTTGAAGATTCCAATATACCTCTATATGCAAGGGATTATCAGTACAGGACTCCATGCGTCACTCCACACAAACAGGAGTTTGGGGGTTCTCTACATCATATCACGTAAACACATAGGGATGTATTAGGCCACTAAGGGAGGTGGTATGAAATACCATCAACACTTAGCATAGAAAGTTAGCAAAAACATGTTTAACAAGTTAGGACAGGGCCTATAAGCAATTTATACTAATGTCAAGCACGTAGTAAATATGAGTTGTAGTGACAACTAATAGTAGCGTATGAGAGGTAATATAGCTCAGGTACTTTGAGAGTACATATAGTAAATAGGAGTTGTAGTAACAACTAATAGTTGCGTATAAAACGCAATTATTGCTGAGGTAATAACAGAGTAAATGTCCCTTTAAGATATTCTTTAGCAAAAATCCATAAGCATAATAGTCTATCCCAAGTAATATGTTAATAGCCAAAAGCCATGATAAATAACAGCAATTGTTTTAGATGGAACATATACAGCAGATCTTTCTGTAGAACTACAAGTGACACAATTGCTACTTATCCGTTTGCAGGCTTCAGTGTAGGAAGTAGGGATTCCATGGCCCATGGCGTAAGAAGTTCAGCAAGCAAGGCCTCAAGGTTGTCCCCAGTAATAGCTCTCTGTTGCAGTAGATGTAAGAGCACTAAAGTAGTAGTTATTGCCTGGAGCGGTGTTGCAGCATGGGGAGCGATGCAGTCCAGGGATTTCTGGTAGCTTTAGCTTGGTTGTAGCCTAGCCGGCTACGGCCGACAATAATAGAACAGGGATTGTATCTCAGCTGAATGCCTTTATAGGCAACTAACAGGTCTCCCAGGTGCAGTGCATAAGCAGTGATATTCAAGAAAACCGCCGCTTCGCAGTGCACTTCCGTGTTCCAAGCTGGAACGCACCACGGCGCCGGGCAATGACGTCATCGCGCGAGCGCTGTATGCATTCCAGTGTGGAACGCATTATAGCGCTGACAGCGCCTGCTATTGTACAGAACAGGTGGCGCGACGGCGCCTGTTACAACAGTATCGGGGGCCAATGGCGTCGCTGCTGTGTTTCAGCCAATCATGAAGGAGACGAGAAAAAGAAAGAAAGGGCACACCAGCCTAGTGCATTATGGTTCAGGTTTTATTGGAAAAAATTATAAATCAAAACTACTCAGATGTGCGGCTGAAAGGTTCACAATATACAAAGTTTCTACAGGTAGCAGCAATTAGTCAAGCCCGAACGCACCCCAGATGGTCATAGAGGATGTGATGAGGGTCACTGCCGGCTGACACGTTTCGAAGGACAACCTACTTCCTCAGAGCTTGTCCTTCGAAACGCGTCAGCCGGCAGTGGCCCTCATCACATCCTCTATGACCATCTGGAGTTCATTTGGGCTTGACTAATTGCTGCTACCTGTGGAAACGTTGTATATTGTGAACCTTTCAGCTACACTTGTGAGTAGTTTTGATTTATTATTTTTTCCAATAAAATCCGTCCAAAGGATAATGCAGTAGGCTGGTGCACTCTTTCATTCGTTTTCTCGTTTATTGCTAGGATATCCCTATCCCTGAAGGGCAGCAAGGCCAGTGACATGTACCATTACGAAATATTGACTGTCTGGTAATCCACTCGTGCGCAAGAGTGTTTGTTTTCTGTAATCATGAAGGAGAACCTCAGATGGTTTGAGACATTCGCTAGACAGAGAGGGGGCTCAGGTCAGCATTAGGGGGGCTGCTGCAGACAGAAGGCTTTTTATCTTAATGCATAGAATGCATTAAGATAAAAAACCTTCTGCCTTTACAACCTCTTTAAAGTGGAGGTTCACCCAAAAACTTAATTTTTAACATTAGATTGAGGCTTATTTTGTGAAGGGGAATCGGGTGTTTTTTTTTAAATCGAAGCAGTACTTACCGTTTTAGAGATAGATCTTCTCCGCCTCTTCCCGGTATGGGCTGCGGGACTGGGCGTTCCTATTTGATTGACAGTCTTCCGACAGGCTTCCAACTTGACAAAACCAGCCTCAATCTAATGTTAAAACATTTTTTTCGGGTGAACTCCCGCTTTAAGGCTCTATTCACACTTGTACGACTCCAAAGTTGTGCCAACTTTGGAGTGCAGGTTGATGCAACTTTGGATGGGTGCAACTTGGATATGACTTTGGCTTTGACCAGTGGCGGTCTGTCCATTAGGGGTGCCTGAGTGCCCCCCTCTATGCCAAGCTGCTGCTAAGAAAGAAAACTGAATATTGGCATGCATTAAAAAGGGGATTAACTCCAGAGATAAAACAATAATTCTCCCGCTCTACAAGACTCTGGTCTGGCCGCACCTGGAGTATGATGTCCAGTTCTGGGCCACAGTCTTTAGGAAGGATGTACTGGAAATGGAGCGAGTACAAATAACTAATACAAAGCTAATAAAGGAGGATATTAGTTATGAAGAAAGGTGCGAGCACTGAACTTATTCTCTCTGGAGAAGAGACGCTTGAGAGGGGATATGATTTCAATTTACAAATACCATACTGGTGACCCCACAATAGGGATAAAACGCGGAAGGGAGTTTATCAAGACACATGGCCACTAATTAAAATTAGAAGAAAAGAGGTTTAACCATAAACTACGTAAAGCAATGGTTCTCAACCTGGGGTCGGGACACCCTCGGGGGTCAAATGATGATTTGCCAGGGGTCACCAAATCCTGGGCTGTTCCTGAAGCCCACACCGCTCTCCCAGCCTTTTGCGGCCCCCCAGCAGGGCTGTCCTTAGAGTCTGTGGCCGCCCAGCTGGGCTGTTCCTGTGGGCCCCCACCAAGGAGTAAATGAAGGAATAAAAATAGAAAATACATGGAAGGGAGAGGAAAAGGGGGGAGGAACCAAGAGAAAGGTAGAGAAAGAATAAGAGACGTAACAAGAAAGATAGCTAGAGAGAGGGATGGGGGGAATTTTTTATTTTTAATTAGGATAGAGAGAGATACAAGGGAAAGAAAGGAGAACAAAGAGAAAGAGTGGTACATCCTAAAATGTACCATAAGAGGTTTTAACACTGTACGAGTGGAAGGGACTCAGGGAGCGATAAATGTCTGTGAGTTAGGGACGCAAATTACTTGTCTTGCCACGCAAATAATTTTACTGTTAGGGGTCCCCACAACTTGGGAAATTTTATCAAGGGGTCACGGCGCTAGAAGGTTGAGAACCACTGGGCTAGATTCAGATAGATTAGCGGATCTTTAGATCTGCGTAATCTATCTGATTTACGATCCGCCGGCGCAAACTTGAGAGGCTAGTGCAGTATTCAGAAAGCACTTACCTCGAAACTTGCACCGGCGGATCGTAAATCCCCCGGCGGAATTCAAATTCCGCGGCTAGGGGAAGTGTAGTATTTAAATCAGGCGCGTCCCCGCGCCGATTTAACTGCGAATGCGCCGTCCGCGAATTTTCCCGGCGTGCATTGCTCCCAATGACGTCGCTAGAACGTCATTGGTTTCGGCGTGAACGTAAATTACGTCCATCCGTATTCGCGACCGACTTACGCAAACGACATAAAATGTCAAAACTCGGCGCAGGAACGACGGCCATACTTAACATTGGATACGCCGCATATAGCAGGGGTAACTATCCGCCGGAAAAAGCCGAACGCAAACGACGTAAAAAAAAAGCGATGGGCGGGCGTTCGTTTCTGAATCGGCGAATCTCCTCATTTGCATATTCGTTGCGTATACAAATGGAAGCACCACCTAGCGGCCGGCGGGAGATTGCAGCCTAAGATCCGACGGTGTAAGTCACTTACACCTGTCGGATCTAAGGGAGATCTATGCGAAACTGATTCTTATGAATCAGTCGCATAGATCCGACCGTCGGATCTCAGAGATACGACGGCGTATCAGGAGATACGCCGTCATATCTCTATCTGAATCTCCCCCACTGACGTAGGGGGTTCTTTACTGTAAGAGCGGCAAGGATGTGGAATTCCCTTCCACAGGTGGTGGTATCAGCGGGGAGCATCGATCGTTTCAAGAAACTATTAGATAAGCACCTGAAGCACCACAACATACACAGGTTGAACTTGATGGACTTGTGTCTTTTTTCAACCTCACCTACTATATAACTTTGTAACTATAACTTTTGTGCAAACCAATCAATATGTGTTGATTGGAATATTTTTTCCCCCAAAAATACATATAGGCCTAAATTTCAACTTTTTTATTGGATAGATTGTATAGCAGAAAGTACAAAATATTGTTTATTTTTTTCAAAACTGTCAGGCCCGGTTCACAAAGCACTTACGCCAACGTATCTCGAGATACGCCGCGTAAGTATAACTATGCGCCGTCGTATCTATGCGCCGTGCCCACAATCTGAGATACGCCTAAAAATAGGCTTCCTACGACCGACGTAACTTGCCTACGCCGTCGTATCATGGGCGCATATTTACGCTGGGCGCATTTGCCGCTCCCATTGATTTTCTATGCACATATGTAAATGAGGGAGATACGCCGATTCATGAACGAACTTGCACCGGGCGCATAATATACGCGGTTTGCGTAAGTCGTACGTCCGGCGTAAAGTTATTCCCCATACATGAGGCGCAACCCATGCAAAGGTATGGACCAGGGAACACAGCCGTTGTATTTTACGTCGTTTATGTAGTATGGCACTCTGCCTATCATTTGCATGGGGTCACGCCTCATTAGCATGGCTTACGCCCACTTCCACCTACGACGGCTTACGCCGAGGGAACCCAGCGCAGTTTGGGAGGCAAGTGCTTTATGAATTCGGTGCTTGCCTCTCTGCGCAACGTCTGCATAGCGTATATATTGGATACGCTACACCGGCATAAATATGCGCCAATGTATGTGAATCCGGGCCTCAGTCTTTTTTTGTTTATAGTGCAAACCCCCCCCCCAAAAAAAGGCAGAGGTGATCAAAAACCACCAAAAGAAAGCTCTATTTGTGGGGAAATAAAAGTCATACATTACATTATTTGGGTACAGTGTCACATGACTGCGCAATTGTCAGTTAAATTAACGCAGTGCCATTTCGCCATAAATTGCCTGGACATGAAGCGGGGTAAATCTTCCAGAGGTCCAGTGGTTAAGAGAAAACACAGCAGGAAAACGTTTTACAACACAAGTATGTTACAGAGGTTAGTAAGACATGAAATTAGTCAAACGCATGTATGCTTATGGTCTATATTAAGATTATATAAGGTAAGCATGCATAGAATGTATGTTCTGGGCAAACCAGTCAGGTTTCTTTGTAGCGCTACATGACACTTTTATACATCTTTTGGCCTTGAAACAATAAACATTACAGTATAGTTTAAATACACGCAATAGGTGTTGGTTCATGAGCAAGACTTCACTGTACTGCTTGTCATAGCTGGGTGAAAATGTTGCTTAAACTAACAGAAAGGCTAGGAGATCCTTATCATATCTTTAGAGGTGTTCAAACACAATGATTAACCACTTAACAACCGGGCCAATTCTGATACTATGCTCCTACATGTAAAAATCATCATTTTTTGGGCTAGAAAATTACATAGAACCCCCAAATATTATATATGTGTTTTTAGCAGAGACCCTAGAGAATACAATGGCAGTCATAGCAACTTTTTATCTCGCACGGTATTTGCGCAGAAATTTTTTAAACACTTTTTTGGGGAATTTTTTTTTTGTTGATGCTTTAAAAAAAAACCAGTAAAGTTAGTCCAATTTGTTTGCATAATGTGAAAGATGAAGCACACGCTCGTGGAATGGCGCAAAACTTTGGTACTTAAAAATCCCCATAGGTAACGCTTAAATTTTTTTTACTGGTTACGTGTTTTTAGTTAAAAAGGAGGTTTAGGGCAAGAATTATTGCTCTCGCTCTAACGTTCATGGCAACACCTCACATGTGTGGTTTGAACACCGTTTTCATATGTGGGTGGGACTTATGTATGCGTTCGCTTTCTGCGTGCGAGCACACAGGGACAGGGGCACTTTAAAAAAAAAATATTGTTAATTTTACTTTAAAAACATTTTTTGGACACTTTGAAAAGAGAAAAACAAATGTATCACTTTTATTCCTATTACAAGGAATGTAAACATCCCTTGTAATAGGAATATGGCATGACAGGACCTCTTTACAGTGAGATATGGGGTCAATAAGACTCCACATCTCACCACTAGGCTGGGAAGATTAAAATAAAACGCTCACCGCTTCACAGCCGAACTGGCGCCGTTTTTTTTTTAATGCAGAGGCCGGGGCGTAAAATCATAACATAAAAGCCTAGGACGTTATATAAAGTCCACGGTTGGCAAGTGGTTAAGCACTTTTGGTGAAACGCGTCTGCTGAATAGTGTGGATCCCTTGCGTCAGGGGTCAAGTCCTGGGGAAAAAAGTGTGGGAACTCCCACCCAAGATCCACTCCCCCACCAAAAAAAAAAAAAATGATACGCTCATATGCATAATTACTAAACCGCATTTTTTTTTTTTGATCCACTGTACCTTAGTAATCCTTTATGTTACTGGCCGCTTCCTGTATATGGATTCATCAGGTAGTGTGCTGGTATTCCGTCACTTCCTCGATGCCGCAATGTCTCCTGGGAACTTTTGTCATTGTTCCCAGGAGACATTGCAGAGGTCTGCCGCAAATTAACGCAGGATTTAGAAAGAACTTTAAGCAAGTGACTCGAGCTGGGCATCGCCGCTTAGTGAAGGATTGGCGCGGGCGGCTCGGCTGCTCTAGTCCTGCAAAGGGAACTGCGTTCCTGCTGTGAAAAAAGTGCAGGAACTCCGTTCCCACGCGTTCCCGCACGACTTGAGCCCTGCCTTGCGTGTCATGTTTTTTGAACCTTTGACTCTACAATAACTCTTCAGCTCTGGATTTTCCCGCTTTTTCTCTTTGTTGCATGGATTTCTCAGGTTGCGGACCTTGGCAGTCTTGTTGCCACAGTAGTATCAAGAGATGTTTAATTTGCAAACAGCCTTGGAGCGGTGTACAGTCTACTTCCCCTTTTCCTTTGCTCAAGCACAAACCCAAGAACAAACAAAGTATGTAAACTTAATATAACATTACAAAAGCTTTATTAGTTCATAGATAAGAAAACATATAAAACATAAAAGATGTCCTGCCCATCCCCGAGAAAAATGCTGGTTTATGCTCAACCCTATTTAGGCTGCACACACAATGTCTTATTTGATTATATAATCGTTATACAACAAAATAGTCAATGCAGGAACACTGTTGTAGGTATTAACGCGTTTCATAAATGTTTAATGCTTTCTCAGGAGACCTAATGTAGCAGGGAATGGAGCACAATTAGAATATATTTCCATAAGTTCATAAACAGTCAGACAATAACAATACATAAGAGTTACATACTCAACAAAGTGATTCAGTATGCATGTGGCTTCACATTCAGGGAGGAAGAGATTTATTCAAACAGAAAATCTGTAGTTGACTCGGAACAATCCTTGGGACATGAAGGATACTGGAGAAAAATTGTGGATGGCTAAATGGATCCATATCTGTGGGATCAAGACCTAATAAGATAAAAAGTAAAATATACATTTAAAAAAAATGCCACTCTCTCTATGAGGGACTTATGCCGCGTACACACAGTCGTTTTTCGGCATGAAAAAAAGTCATTTTTTCATCATGAAAAAAAACGACGTTTTTCCAACTTCATCATTAAAAACGATGTTGCCCACACACCATCATTTTGGAAAAATGATGAACAAAGCGCGGTGACGTACAACACGTACGACGGAACTCTAAGGCCCCGTACAGACGACCGAACATATCTGCTGAAACTGGTCCGCGGACCAGTTTCAGCAGACATGTTCGGTCGTCTGTACAGCCGAGCGGACAGGATTCCAACGTACATTTGCCCGCCGAGCCTTTTTCGAGCGGGCAAATATTTCTAAACATGTTTAGAAACATGCCCGCTGGAATCCTGTCCGTCGGACATGTTCGGTCGTCTGTACAGACCTACCGTACATGTTTGAGCGGCCGCCATCCCTCGCATGCGTCAAATGACTTAGATGCGTGGAAGCATTGAACTGCCAGGGCCGCGCACGTCGCCGCGTCATCGTCGTGGCCTCGTCGCCGTGTATCGAGTAAGCGCGGATTTCTGTATGATGGTGTGTACAGCCATCATACAGAAATCTCCGGGCAGACATGTACGCTGAAAACGGTCCGGCGGACCGTTTTCATCGTACATGTTTGCCCGTCTGTACGAGGCCTAAAAGGGAAGTTCTATTTGCCTTTGGGCTGCTTTTAGCAGATTCCTTGTTAGCAAAAGACGATTCGCGCTTTTTTGTCTGTTACAGCGTGATGAATGTGCTTATTCCATTATGAATGGTAGTTTTACCAGAACGAGCGCTCCTGTCTCATAACTTGCTTCTGGGCATGCGCGTGTTTAAAACGTTGTTTTTGCCCACACACGATCATTTTTTACATCACGAAAAACGACATTTTGAAAAACGACATTAAAAAATGCAGCATGCTCGAATTTTGATGAAAAACGATGTGTAGCCCACACACGATCATTTTGAATGACGTTTTTAAAAACGGTGGTTTTTTTTAATGCCGAAAAACGACCGTGTGTACGCGGCATTACATATGCTGAAAGTGATTCTAAAGGAAGAATTTTTTTTATCTTGATGCATTCTATACATTAAGATAAAAAATCTTCTTTGTGCAGCAGCCCCCCTAATACTTACCTGAGCCCATCTCCATCCAGTGATGTGCCTCCTGATTGGCTGAGACACATCAGCGGTGCCTTTGGCTCCAGCTGCTGTCAATCAAAGTCAGTTAGCCAATCAGGAGAGAAAGGGGGCGGATGAAAATCCGTTGCTCCGTATCTGAATGGATACACAAAGCTGTGGCTCGGCTCAGGGTTCCCCATAGCAAGCTGCTTGCTGTGGGGGCACTCGAAAAAGGGAGGGGAGGGAGAGCTGGCAAATGACCCAATAAGAAGAGGATCTGGGCTGCTCTGTGCACACTGCACAGAGCAGGTAAGTATAACATGTTTGTTATATTTAAAGAAAAAACAAGACTTTAGTATCACTTTAAGTACTTGGAATAAACCACCAATTATGGGGAAAGGAACCTCCACTTGGGATACAGCAAAAGAGAGAAAACATATATTGCCAATTTTAACAGTTGTTTTTATCAGTTATTTACATAGATAAATCCCAGGGATGGGACAAAAAAATAACCTGTTTTTAGACTATGGTGTTAGATTAGTTTCTCTATTGTTCAAATATTCTTTAGCTCTTCTGTTTAGGTGTCAAAAACTAAAAAACAATATGTGATAAAATGAAGTAGAATGTACAAAATGTCTGTCTTGGTTTGTCATGCAAATGCAAGTATATAGAGAAATTCACCTCCAGCCTGTCAGCTTCCTTTATTGTGGAGACAACAGGTCTTTAGAAATAGAAAGAAAGGGGTGAAATTAGAATTTCAAAGATTTTCTCAATGAGGGACTGCTGGGTAAGACTGCATTAATTTTATTTAACATCCACATATGAAATACTTTAATAATTAATGAAAGAATACACGTATCTACAAAACACCATTAAAAAGACACTAGTCTGGATAGGGACACAGGTGGTCACCACAACCTCACATACCACATTCACCATCTCCTGCAGGAGTGTTGGAACCCTCTGATGACCAGGCTCCCCCTAGTTGATTGTATACTGTTGCAATAAAAAGTATGTGAACCCTTTTGGAATGATATGGATTTCTGCACAATATGTCATAAAATGTGATCTGATCTTAACCTAAGTCGCAACAATAGACAACCACAGTCTGCTTAAACTAATAACACACAAATAATTAAATGTTACCATGTTTTTATTGAACACACCATGTAAACATTCACAGTGCACGTGGAAAAAGTATGTGAACCCTTGGATTTAATAATTGGTTGAACCTCCTTTGGCAGCAATAACTTCAACCAAACGTTTCCTGTAGTTGCAGATCAGACGTGCACAATGGTCAGGAGTAATTCTTGACCATTCCTCTTTACAGAACTGTTTCCGTTCAGCAATATTCTTGGGATGTCTGGTGTAAGTTGCTTTCTTGAGGTCATGCCACAGCATCTCAATCGGGTTGAGGTCAGGACTCTGACTGGGCCACTCCAGAAGGTGTATTTTCTTCTGTTTAAGCCAGCCTGTTGTTCTATGCTTTGGGTCGTTGTCCTTTTGCAACACCCATCTTCTGTTGAGCTTCAGCTGGTGGACAGATGGCCTTAAGTTCTCCTGCAAAATGTCTTGATAAACTTGGGAATTCATTTTTCCTTCGATGATAGCAATCTGTTCAGGCCCTAAGGCAGCAAAGCAGCCCAAACCATGATGCCCCCACCACCATACTTCACAGTTGGGGTGAGGTTTTGATGTTGGTGTGCTGTGCCTCTTTTTTTCCACACATAGTGTTGTGTGTTTCTTCCAAACAACTTAACTTTGGTTTTATCTGTCCACAGAATATTTTGTCAGTACTGCTGTGGAACATCTAAGTGCTCTTGTGCAAACTGTAAATGTGCAGCAATGTTTTTTTTGGACAGCAGTGGCTTCCTCTGTGGTATCCTCCCATGAAATCCATTCTTGTTTAGTGTTTTACGTAAAGTAGATTCGCTAACAGGGATGTTGGCATATGCCAGAGACTTTTGTAAGTCTTTAGCTGACACTCTAGGATTCTTCTTTACCTCATTGAGCAGTTTGCGCTGTGCTCTTTCAGTCATCTTTACAGGACGGCCACTCTAGGGAGAGTAGCAGCAGTGCTGAACTTTCTCCATTTATAGACAATTTGTCTTACCGTGGACTGATGAACAGCAAGGCTTTTGGAGATATTTTTATAACCCTTTCCAGCTTTATGCAAGTCAGCAATTCTTAATCGTAGGTCTTCTGGGAGCTCTTTTGTGCGAGGCATCATTCACATCAGGCAATGCTTCTTGTGAAAAGCAAACCCAGAACTGGTGTGTGTTTTTTTATAGGACAGGGCAGCTGTAACCAACACCTCCAATCTCAATTCATTGATTGGACTCCAGTTGTCTGACACCTCACTCCAATTAGCTCTTGGAGATGTCATTAGTCTAGGCTCTAGGGGTTCACACCTGCACATACTTTTTATTGCAACTGTAGTTGGTACCACTATATGGGATTATACCTAAAGACTGGGCTAGGAAAATATGCATGTAATTGCAATGCTGTTAAGTGCGGAGGCACTGATATATAGAGCAATGTGAAGCCAGTCCAGGAATATAATGTGGAGCAGCAAAATAGGCCATATGGCTGTGGATTATTAATGTTGAGGTCACCTTGCAGGTATAGATACCAATACCACAGAGTGGGGGAGAGAGGGAGAGGGGGAACAGGACAGTGGGGAAAAAGCCTAGTGACAACAATAGTACTAATACACGGTCACATGGGTATACATCCCGTCAGAACTGATCAGGGAAAATACAGCTCACCACAAGTCGCATTGTCCCGCCACTCTTATTTCCTTTAGAAATAGATGTAAAAGATTTCCATAAGATACCTTCACAGCAGGGCCACGGATTCCAGGTCTGTGACTGTCCGCAGCCGCGTGACATCACTCCCGCACATGCGGCACAGGGGCCGTTTCTTCACAGCGCATGCACCGATGACATCATTGGCGCAAAACACAGTAAATATCTCCTAAACGGCGCACATTTAGGAGATATCTACAGTACCTATAGGTAAGCCTTACCTATAGGTACAACTTCCACAGAGTGGTTTACAACCTCTTTAAGCTGGACATACACTAGTATTCTAAAAAATTTCATTTTGAGAACATTCCTCAATTATCTAATCATAATGAGGTCAAATTGATGCTCATTTGATGAGAAAATTTGAAAGAGCAGGATAAGAAATATTCTCCAACAAACTGTGGTTTTTGTTTGGGAAAGTCCATTCACTCCAAAATCGATTGTCAACAGTACTTTGAAAACATTTGTTTTTAACAATCGGTCATCAAATGTATCGAAGAGCATTTTTGTACAAATCTACCAGTGTATAGCCAGCTTTATTGTTATTAGTTTGTATTCACAGATTCCCCGTATAGGCTCTTAATTTAAATCCTAATTTGAATGTACAGTATCTCACAAAAGTGAGTACACCCCTTACATTTTTGTAAATATTTTATTATATCTTTTCATGTGACAACACTGAAGATATGACACTTTGCTACAATGTAAAGTAGTGAGTGTACAGCTTGTATAACAGTGTACATTTGATGTCCTCTTAAAATAACTCAACACACAGCTATTAATGTTTAAACCGCTGGCAACAAAAGTGAGAACACCCCCTAAGTGAAAATGTCCAAATTGAGCCCAAAGTGTCAATATTTTGTGTGGTCACCATTATTTTCCAGCATTGCTTTAACCCTCTTGGGTATGACATTCACCAGAGCGTCACAGGTTGCCACCGGAGTCTTGTCCACTCCTCCATGATGACATCACAGAGTTGATGGATGTTAGAGACCCTGCACCCCTCCACCTTCCATTTGAGGATGCCCCACAGATGCTCAATAGGGGTTTAGGTCTGCAGACATGCTTGGCCAGTCCATCACCTTTACCCTCAGCTTCTTTAAAAAGGCAGTGGTCATCTTGGAGGTGTTTGGGGTCGTTATCATGTTGGTTGGTTTACATTTTGTGTCTATGCACTGTTTTTGTACTTACGCCTATGCCTCTGATATTCTTTATTAAATCCAGATATATAGTTGTTGGTTAAAACATTGTATGAATTTTTTATTATCAAGTGTTTAACTTTTTAAATACTGTATAGCCACTTCCTATAACTGATCTTGTGTATGGGATCGTTCACTAAGGCAAGAATAGATCCCATCACATGAATGTTCTTACTTTTTTAAATTATGGGAGCCCTGTGTGTGTGTGTGTGTGTGTGTGTGTGTGTGTGTGTGTATATGTATATATATATATGTATATATATATATATATATATATATATATATATATATATATATATATATATATGCTAGACCAATGTAGACCAGCAACATAGTCTGAATGCCTTTTCCCTAGAATATAATGACACAACTGTCCTCTCTCTGACTGGACTATATTACTGGGCATTCAAACAATGAATGCCTTTAGTATCAGAGAAATAGTCTGAATACTTCCTAATGTTAAGCTCTGTTCTGCTGATCCACACACAAATCACACAATCTATTTGTTCTTTGGTTTTAGTAGTTTTTTGGACGGTTTCTTGTCCTATGTTCTGTGTTGTGAGTCATATGAAAACTAGTTACCACAGTTTACTGAGTGTGGTGAGTTCATTGAACTTTTATTAAACAATAGATATGCATGTTGATTGCAAAAATATCTGTATAATTTCCAATTACTTCCAATAAAACAATCTGCTGTTTTTGTTAATCGTCTTCCCAGACAGCAGCACTGCCCTGCTCTTCCTTCTTCTTTGCAGACAGTATCGCACTACGCCTTCTTTTTTTTTCATTTTTTATCTCCAACCTATTAGCGTTCTGTTGAGGTTTCCTGCTGAAATAACCATGATAGGATCAATTACCCATGAGCATGAGCATGAACCGGCTCTTTTTCTTCTCCTAATTTTACTAAGTTCCTGGCCCAATGTCTGGTCTTGTGTGTGCATGTTATTAGACATTCTAAAGGTCTTTTTATGCAGTCTCGATGGTGGATGAAGTCCTTAAGATGTTGTAGGGCGCAGGTGTTAAACACAAGGCCCGCAGGCCGAATCCGGCCCTCTAGGCCATTTCATGTGGCCCTCACACCTTCAGCCAACCTCTGGTCCTCCTCCAGACACACGATCGGATATCTGATGGAATCTAATCCGATGGATTTTTCCGTCTGGTATCCGCTGAAGCTGACTTTCATCAGTCTTGCCTACACACCATCATTTAAAAATCGGTGATGTACAACACTACGATGAGCCGAACAAAAAGTTCAATGCTTCCGAGCATGCGTCGACTTGATTCTGAGACATGCGTGGATTTTTGTCCGATGGAGTTCCACACAGAGGATCAGATTTTTCTATCGTTTTTTTATCCATAGGAAAAATTTTAAACATGTTCTATTTTTTTTCACCGATGGAAAAAAGACTGATGGGGCCCACACACGATCGGTTTGTCCGATGAAAACAGTCTGTTTTCATCAGACAAACCGATCGTGTGTACACGGCTTTACTTTCTGCTTTCAAGCAATGCATCCAGCTTCTTCCAAGCAGCAGCATAAGGAAAGGGGGTGCACTGTGATGTATGGGAGAGTGGGGGACTCAACTTCTGATGGTGGGGTGGCTCTTGACATCTATTGTAAGGGGAGGGGATGTGCTGGACATCCAATCTTACAGATACAACCGGCCCTTTTAAAGGGGAATCATATTGCTGATGCGGCCCACAATGAAATTGAGTTTGACACCACTGTTCCAGGGCAATCGTAGCCATTAGTAGTAGCTCTTCTGGCTGCTGCATTGTGTATCCTGTAGTCCTGGTGCTGAGAATGCCAGATATTTTATACACATAGTAGACATGCATGCCAGATGGGCAAGGAGTGTTGAGGCAACTTGGGCCAAATGCTGCATTCAAGTAGGCTCAGAGTCATCATTTATATTTTGTTGGTGCCGTAGTTGGATCCTGATTTGTCTTGGTAATTGACATCTGCAGTCCTTGCACCACTGCCTCTGCAAGGCAATGCTTTATTTAATATATATTACCCCTTACTTTTCTTAGCAATATGGTGGGTCTAGTAGCCACTTTTTGTTGTTTCTTTGGTGTAGAGGTTCTTAAATACCCTGTCCTGGCTCCTTGTCGGGATTCTCCATTAATTGGGACAAGTCTGTTCTTTTGCCTTTGGATGCTCTGACGGTTTTGTTACCGGTTGCTGCGGAATCCCTTAGGGTAGTCTCCTCCTTTAAATACTTGGGAGTGTATGTATCTGCGAACCCGTTGTCCTACTTGGAGGAGAATATTTTGCCCCTCTTCAAAAAGCTCCAATTGAAGTGTAATGCATGGTGCAAACTACCATTGTCCGTAATTGGTAGAATAAATTTGATTAAAATGGTCCGGTGTCCCCAACTATTGTATATTATGCACAACTCCCCACAATGGATTCCACGTCGATGGTTCACCCGTATCGATACCCTGTTCAGATCTCTAATATAGAGGAAACGGGTTGCCAGAATTAGTCTTTCCACCCTGCAGTATGGTAAAGACCGGGGAGGAGCTGCAGTCCCCAATCCTAAACTTTACTTTTATGCATCTCAGCTTTAGCATCTCAGTGGCTGTGGGTTGTTGGATGACTCCGATAGAGAACCTATTGCGGACTGGAACGCAGGATACTATAGTATTATCCGAGCTGGAGGCAGGGTTACCCCGGTTGCCGCAAAAGTCCCCTACTGTTGTCCTTCTTAAGCGACTCTGGACTGCTTTCAGGTCTTGTTTGAGAATCTGGGGGTTCTTGGAGGAGACCCCATTGTGGGGAAATCTCAACTTTGGGGAAGTTTATCAGCTGGAGGGTTTCCAGAAATGTAGGGAGGCTGGCATTTACAAGGTTGCCCAATTATTTCATGATAATGTTTTGAAGTCCTTTTCGGACCTTTAAATGAATTTAATCTCCATAGAACCCAATTTTACAGATATCTCCAACTAAGACATGCTCTTCAGGCTCAAGGCCAAACTTCTATTCTCAGGCTTGTTAGTCATTCCTTACTTAAGGATATTTGTTATGGTCAGGAGAGGAAGTTCTTGATTTCTCATATCTATTCAAACCTATTATTAACTACGCAGGATATAGCCAATCTACCAAGTAGAAGGTGTTGGACACAGGATTTGGGAGAAATTTGTGAAGAGCACTGGGATTTATGCCTATAATCTGGTCCCCTTACTTCGGTATCACAGTCTCATAGGTTGTCCCATCTTTTTTTGCTGCATAGGGCTTACCGTACACCTATACAATTGCATCGTTGGGGGAGGAGAGACTCCCCTATGTGTCCTAAATGTTGCAGGGATAAGGGTTCTCTAATTCATCTCATGTGGCGCTGCCCCAAGTTACATCGTTACTGGGGTGATGTCACAGAAGTCGTTTCCTCAGTATTCCAGGTTAGGATCCCATTGGATCCCTTGATATGTGTCTTGGGAGCGATTGATGAGGACGTTTTTCCTTACCCTGCCAATATAGCGGTAACTAGACTATTATACATAGCCCGTAAGCTGGTTGCAAGGCTTTGGCTGGCTGCATATGTGCCGACTAAACTTCAGTGGGTGAACCAAGTAAACTATGTTCTCATTCGAGAACATCTAACGTATCAGCATAGAGATGTATCTCGAAAGTTCTATTCTATATGGCAGGCATGGCTGGATACACCTGGGTTGGCACCTCCGCGATTAATTATGCATCGGTTATTGCAAATGTGAACAGTATGTCTGGGTGGTTGAATAATGTTCTCAACACTCTCTATCTTTCACTGGTAAGTATGCGAATTGAATTTACCCTCTGCTGATGAGAGAGAGTTTTTATTCATACAGGTTGAATGTTATGAGTATTCTGTATTTACAGGAGAGAATTTTTTGTTTTAGTTTTTTTCTTTTGTTTTTTTTTTGTTTTTTTGGCTTGTTGGCCTATTCTGTTGTTTTGAAGGGTTTTCTCTTTATGTACGAAAGATTTTACGTGAACTACTTATGTGCCGTTACTTTGTTTGTACTGTCTCCCGATGTTTTGTATCATTTGATGTACAAGTTACGTCTTGTTTTTGATGGCACAATAAACTATTTTTTTTATTTAAAAAAACCCTGTCCGACCCTAAAATTGTTTCCTTTTCTACTCTCTGTGATTGGTAGTTCTCTGAGTTAGTCTGTACTTTTTATATTTTAGTTTGTTTAGTATTTGCTGTAAAATTTCTACAGGCCAGAAAGTACCTTGCAAAGCACGCAGTTGCAGTGTGGTGGTGTGTGTTTTTAGGGAGTTAAAGCTGGCGGTAAGGAGATGACATAATGCCTTCACATTGCCTGTCAAATGCCCAACTGAAAAACACCATGAATCACCATGATTCAAAACACCATGAATCACTCTTCAGAGGATGAAGCTCATGTAAAAAAGCCGTACTTTGCGGGCCTATTGGTGCATAGGTGCACTTTAATGAGCAGAAGCCCACTGAGGTCATGACTTGGTTATCTTTCTTTCTCACTTGCTCTCTCTCATCTCAGGAAAGATCCAGTGTTATATATATGCAATGCACCAGGACTTGTTTGCCCCAGTCCATTTGTGCAAGGGAAAAGGTCCTGTATGAAGAATTATGGATGTGTTGCCCTAAGTGTTCCTGGTATGGGTGCCTTTCAAAATGGAACGCAGGGCAAGTGAAAACACATGCATTGTGTTGTTGTTGAGGCCTACAACATAGTGAAGTTCAACTTGGATTATGAAAAATGTTACTAATTCCAGTAGGGGCGATATCACCCAGTTAGTGCCTTGGACCTGATATTTACAGACCCGTTAAGAGCTTTACAACACAATGCAGAAATACTGTATATTGAAAGCAACTAATATTGTATGTATGGCTATGCTCAGTAAATACAGCTACTGTAAGCATGATAAATATTTCAAAGCTTTGCAGAATTCGTAAATCATTATGGCTGCTTTCAGACTGTATTCATATGTCCTATTCATTTTGTTCTCTTAGGTTACGAAGAAACAGTTCATCTGATAAACTGGTCAGAGAAGCACGAGATAGAAGCAAAAAGCTGGAACGGAAATCTGTCTCAACTGCAAATCTTTTAAATGGTGAGAATTGTGGGAGATGGGATTGAAGCGTAAAAAATGCTCAGATGTATCCCTCTTCTTTTGCCACAGGTTTGGCCACCAATTCACGGTCCCGATGTGCTCGTTTTACCCGGACACGGCACATTTGCGATCCACAGGAGGGCTCTGCGATTGGTCCTCCTGATCACATGACGGCTGTGTCCAATCACAGCTGTTGCGTGATGTAAATAAAGAGCCGGTTGCTAGGCGATCGGCACTCCTCTCCTCACTCGGAAGTTGTCAGTGAGGAGAGCGGATCTCTGCAGCCGGCCGGTGATCAGTGAGTATGAGCATTTTTTTACAGCTTTTTACACACTGATCACTGGCCCAGTGTCCCCACATATGTCCCCACACAATGTAAAAACATATGTCCCCAAAACACATGTCTCCACTCATGTTCCCACACAGAAAAAACACCTGTCCCACACATATCTAACATTAAAATCACATGTCCCAATGATCATCTGCACACATATGTCCGTGATCATCTGCGTACGTCTGTCCGTGATCACACAAACCAATTATTATAAACTTAACAGTATTTTTTTTGCTAAAGACATGTAGCAGAATACATTTTGGCTTAAATTTATGACAAAATTCTCTTTTATTGGATTTCTTTTAAAATAGAAAGATGAAAATATTGTTTTTTTACCAAATGTCCACTCTTTTTTTCGCCTATATCGCAAAAAATTAAAAACAAAGTCGTGAATAAATACCACCAAAAGAACGTTTTCTGGGAACGAAATGATAAAAATTTCTTTTGGGTACAGCGGAGTATGACCGCGCAAGTGTGAGAGTGCTGAAGGTTGAAAATTGGTCTGTGAAGGAAGGGGGCGATAGCGCCCAGTATTGAAGTGATAGAAAAGGAGTCCGGTGCAGCTTTGTTCACAGGTTCAAGTTCGATTCAGGAGAACTTTTACTTTGATTCGCACCCGAACTGGACCTAAAATTGCACAGGACTATTTTCCAAAACAGACGGTTGGCGCCCAAGACATATGTGAATTGGCTCCATTGCAAGCCGGACCGGTTAACATGTTATCCGAATCAGATGCGGTTCAAAGCACACCTGATTCACATACATATGAACCGAGCCTTATAGAGGTTCTAATGCCTTGTACACACGATTGGATTTCTGATGGAATAAAATCCAATGAAATTTTTCGTCGGAATTCTGATGAAGCTAACTTTCATCAGTCTTGCATACACACTATCAGACTAAATTCCGACCGTGCCAAAACGCAGTGATGTAAATGAAGTTCAATGCTTCTGAGGATGCGTCGACTTGATTCTGAAGCCTCGTACACACGGCCGAGGAACTCGACGTGCCAAACACATCGAGTTCCTCGGCCAGTTCAGCCCTGAAGCCGCCGAGGAGCTCGGCGGGACGAGAGCTCCCATAGAACAACGAGGAAATAGAGAACATGTTCTCTATTTCCTCGCCGAGCTCCTCGTCGGCTTCCTCGGCCGAAAGTGTACACACGACCAGTTTCCTCGGCAGAATTCAGCCAGAAACTCGGTCGGAAGCTGAATTCTGCCGAGGAAACTGGTCGTGTGTACGGGGCCTGAGCATGCATGGATTTTTCTCCGATGGAGTTCCACACAGGCGATCGGAATTTACTATCGTTTTTTTTTGTTCATCGGAAAAATTGAAAACGTGTTCTATTTTTTTACACCGATGGAAAAAAGTACGATGGGGCCCACACACGATCGGTTTCTCAGATGAAAAAAGTCCATCTGACTTTTTTCATCGGGAATACCGATCCTGTGTACACGGCATAACTTCTCACCACTGTGTTCAAAACTTAAAAAAACTGTTGTTTCTGTTGTTTTCATTTAAAGCGGAGCTCCACCCTAAAGTGGATCTTCCACTGATCGGATCCCTCCCCCCCTCCGGTGTCACATTTGACACCTTCCAGGGGGAAGGGGGGGTGCAGATACCTGTCTAAAGAAAGGTATTTGCACCCACTTCCGGCCACAGTCTGCGGGCAGACTGCGGCAGGACGTCACCTCCCTCCCCCGTTGTGCTCTTGGAACACTCGGCTCCCAGAGCACAGCGGGAGCCAATCAGCAGGCGCAGCGCAACTCGCGCATGCGCCATAGGGAACCGGGCAGTGAAGCCGGAGCGCTTCACTTCCTGGTTCCCTCACCGTGGATGGCGGGGGGGGGGGGGCATCAGAGTGACGAGCGATCGCTCGTCCTCTGCTGCGGACGGCGCTGGACTCCAGGACAGGTAAGTGTGCCGATATTAAAAGTCAGCAGCTGCAGTATTTGTAGCTGCTGACTTTTAATTTTTGTTTTTTTTCGGCGGACATCCTATTTAACTAAGCAACAAGTGCAACCAAATTTTTAAAGCATTTATTATCTTTCAGTAAGATTTTGCAACATTTTAGCCAAGACCCTGACTCTGTAGGTAGATTCTTGAAGAGAATTTCACAATCCATAATTTGTGTCGGTAGATTACACCCCCCACCCCCCACATTAGTCATCCCTCACTGTGCCTACAATTACAACTAACATAATGATGATTTTTTTTTTCTAGCCCGTCACCACATGGCAAAATAATTTTAAACTCCTGACCACATTTGGCAATGGGGGTGCTGTGGTGTGTTCAGACTTTTGCATGTAGCAATTTGGGTGCAGTTCATACGTTTGCCTAACTGCAGTGAATATTCTGTGAGAGGTGGCACACAAACCACAGTTTCAGCAATAGATAAAAACAATCGGCAGCTTTTTTTTCTCTGGAGGAAATCAGGACCTGTTAAGTTCAGCATTAAAAAAATTCCCTGCTACCTCCATAATGTATACTTTATGTACACTGAAGAGTGAATTGAATTTGAGTATTGGTGTCTCGGCTCAACAGCAGATCCCAAGTCATACGGACACCAGAATCCTTCCTGTTTGGAATCAGTGCCGCCTCACAGCCAGCATGCCAGTCTCTCTAGGTCAAGGGTGTCGAACTCAATTTCATTGTGGGCCACATCAGCATTATGATTGCCCTCAAAAGGGCCGGTTGTATCTGTAAGATGTCCAGCACATCCCCTCCCCTTACATTAGATGTCAAGAGCCACCCTACCATCAGAAGTTGAGTCCCCCACTCTCCCTTACATCACAGTGCACCCCCTTACCTTATGCTGCTGCTGGGAAGAAGCTGGATGCATTGCTTGAAAGCAGAAAGTAAGGGTCTTGAGGAGGACCAGAGGAGGGCTGGAGCTCTCCGGCAGCTGCAGAAAAGGTGCAAGGGCCTGCGGGTCTTGTGTTTGACACCTGAGCTCTAGGTGATTGTCCCATAACTAAAGCTAGTATTATTCCCCACTTCTATGCCTATTCCACATCACCTGTGCTCCACTCTCAAGAGCCTCCCATGGATAGTCCCTGCTTGGGACAGCCTCACTAATGTATGCACGCTTTCCCTGACCTGTTTGTCATGTAGGCACATAAATAACATCTGCTACCACTTTAAATTAATAGTCCCTCTAAACCAGTCCAAGACAAAACCACACAACTACAGTACAGTATAAACACAATACAAAAGTAATTCCATTAATGGGACCAACTAGTATAAATGGCAGTGTGTAACCAAGTCTAGAATGCTTTTACACACTTGTCATAAGGCAAAGATCACGTTGGTGGTCCACTATATGAAGTTGGCTTAGAAGCTGGCAAAGGAAATTACATAGTTGGAAAGACACCACTTGTGATTTTAAGGGACCACTGACTACTTTTTTTGGTTGTTATGCTCATATGTAAAAAATCTCATTGTTGTAATGCTCTTTAATATTCAATGAGTTTTATGATTTTCTTGCAGCTTCTTCTGGGTCTAGAAGAGGAAATTATAATTTGGGTGAGTATTCAATGCTTCGTTAATTGGTTAAATCAAGGTCTTTAATAACGTATCATCCAAGAATTTAACTGTTAGCTGTTCAAAATGCAAAACGTTTTCCCCAGCTAGTTTAGAGTTTTTTGCTACTGTCAAAACTGGACGCAGAACGTAAATTAAATTAATGGTTGGCCAGTCCTACCATTCACTCAAGTGCCGGCAGCTTGGAAGCATTGTAGCATTCCAACAACTAAGTTGGTGAAATGTATGAACTCAAGGTATTAACTTCTCTTTCTCTGGTAACAACCCAATGGGCTAAATTCAGGTAGCTGCGCCCCTTCTTACGGCCGCGCAGCGTATCGTATTTACGCTGCGCCGCCGTAAGTTTGAGAGGCAAGTGTTGTATTCACAAAGCACTTGCCTCCTAACTTACGGCGGCGTAGCGTAAATGGGGCCGGCGTAAGCACGCGTCATTCAAATGATGTTGAGGGGGGCGTGTTTTATTTAAAATAGGTTGACCCCGCGTATTTTACGTTTTTTTACGAACGGCGCATGCGCCATTCGTGAAAAAATCCCAGTGCGCATGCTCGAAATTCCGACGCAAATCGTCATTGCTTTCGACGTGAACGTAAATTATGTCCAGCCCTATTCGCGAACGACTTACGCAAACAACGTAATAAATTCAAATTTCGAAGCGGGAACGTCGTCCATACTTAACATTGGCTGCGCCACCTAATAGCAGGAGCAACCTTACGCCGAAAAAGCCTAACATAAACGACATGAAAATAAATTGCGCCGGCCGTACGTACGTACGTACGTACGTACATCAGCGTATCTAGGTCATTTGCATATTCTACGCCGAAAACAACGGAAGCGCCCCTAGCGGCCAACGTAATATTGCACACAATTCTACTTTGCCACATTCAAGTTACGTCGGCGGAGGAAGCCTATTTTTTTAGCGTATCTGCCTTAAAGCGGAGTTCCGGCCACAATTTCACTTTTTAAATATAAATACCCCTGTAATACACAAGCTTAATGTATTCTAGTAAAGTTAGTCTGTAAACTAAGGTGCGTTTTGTTAGGTTGTTACAGCATTTAGACACTTTATAAAATAGAAATTGACTGAAGCCATCTTAAGTGTGGGCCTCATGAAGCCAGACTGGATGACTTCCTGGATTTCAGCATTGCAGACCTCGCACATGCTCAGTGCTGCACAAGCAGTGTCATATCAGGTTTCAGCACCTGTGCTGTCCAAGTCACATGATTCTTTGAGACTGGGGAGTGCACAGACTCTTGGAAAGTTACACCCACTACATTCCCAGGAGTCTGTGCGGTGTAGGTTAGGAAGCATTAAGCACCTAGGTGCAGGAAGTGGGAAGATTAACTATTCTGCCTAGCAACAACACTTTGAAGGCATCTAAAAAAAATGTTTTTTTTCGTAAAGGACTAATGACATTTTTTTAAAACTACTGATGTAATGTTATATTTATGGGTGGAACTCCACTTTAAATTGCGCCGGCCGTACGTTTGTGAATCAGCGTATCTAGGTCATTTGCATATTCTACGCCGAAAACAAAGGAAGCGCCCCTAGCGGCCAACGTAATATTGCACACAATTCTACGCCGCCACATTCAAGTTACGTCGGCGGAGGAAGCCTATTTTTTTAGAGTATCTGCCTTTGAGAATCGGCGTAACGATACGCCGGCGCAGATTTGAAATTACGGCGGCGTATCTGGAGATACGCCGCCGTAAAAGCTACCTGAATCTACCCCATTATCTTTTAGACCTATAGATCTTAAGAGAAGGTTCACTTTACCACCTAAATGTTAACTTATAGAGAACTCCACTTGTTTTCATATATTTCAAAGTTTTAAAAAAAATCCTTAACTGTGCTCCTGATAAATGTATAACATACGAAGACTTCTCTTTCTATGACTCATTTTTCTGCTGTATTTTCCAATAGAGCATTGGTTATTCATTAAAATTTATTCTGTGCTTTTTCTTAGAGGGGGTCAGCGTTAAAGTTTTTCTCCGTGGTCGCCCAATCACAATGTACATCCCATCCAACATACAGAACCATGATGACCAGAAGCCGGAACTTCCAAGTGAAAAGCTACAGTTGGAATGGGTGTATCCTAATTTTTTTGTATGGTTTTATACATCTGCCTAGCTAGTTGCAGATTTTGCCTAAATCAATTTTACCATACTAGGCCAATACTATATTTTGACCTCCATGATTTTCCTTGACGCCATTATCTTTAGCTATGGCTGTCGTGGCCGAGACTCTCGATGCACTCTCCGCATGCTGCAGTCTGGAGAGGTGATCTACTTTACTGCCTGCGTCATTGTCATGTGTGATGTGAACCGTGGAACCCAGCGCCATTTTTTGAGGCATACAGACTGTGTACGCTGGTAGGTTAGAAAGGATATAACGCAAAAAATGTTACATTAAATGGCAGGGTGGATTTGATTTAAATTTAGTCGATTTAAATCATAATTTTTAAAGAGCAACTGTAATCTCTGTCCCGCAGCTGCTCCTCCTCTGATCCGCTGTTGACAACAGTCCTATTCACTTTAATGGGACGGCTGGTGATGGGGCAGTGACACAACAAGGTGAGGGACGTGGCAGCAGCAGGTGATTGGACGCCTGCTAACAGGTGCCGCCATGATGGATCTGAAATTACAGGTGCTCTGTAATATAAGGATGCATTCTTGCTGGTAGTTAGTATCTTTAATATTTGCAAACAAAATTAAGGTTTCCTATTTAGAATAATAGACTGTCAGGTTAGTAAAACAGCAATTTTAAAAGTGATTTAATCATACAGTTTGTAGTGTACATAGATTTGCAAAACAATGGGATAAAGGAATATTCCTGAACTTTGTTTTATCTCATGGTTACTGTAACATTGTGTGAATGCATCAATGCAGTGCATGTTATCTCAGCTTGCAGAGCTTGGATTCATTGAATGAGTTTACCAAAAATGTAAATATTGCAGAATAAACAGCCTTAATGCTGCATAACTAAGCTCCATTTCATGCTGAATAAACGAAATTATTATTGTATCTTAACCACTTTAGCCCCGGGCCTGTTTTTCAGAGTCGGTGTTTACGAGACAAAACCATTTTTTTTTGCTAGAAAATTACTTAAAACCCCCAAACATTATATATTTTTTTTTTCTAACACCCTAGAGAATAAAATGGAAGTCATTGCAATACTTTTTGTCACACCGTATTTGCGCAGCGGTCTTACAAGCGCACTTTTTTTTGAAAAAAATCACTTTTTTAAATGAAAAAATAAGACAACAATAAATTTGGCCCAATTTTTTTATATATTGTGAAAGATAATGTTACGCCGAGTAAAATGATACCCAACATGTCACGCTTAAAAATTTCGCCCGCTCGTGGCATGGCGTCAAACTTTTACCCTTAAAAATCTTGATAGGCGACGTTTAAAAAATTCTACAGGTTGCATTTTTTGAGTTACAGAGTAGGCCTAGGGCTAAAATTAATGCTCTCGCTCTAACGATCGCGGCGATACCTCACTTGTGTGGTTTGAATACCGTTTTCATATGTCGGCGCTACTCGCGTATACGTTCGCTTCTACGCGCGAGCTCGTCGGGACGGGGCGCTTTAAAACATTTTTTTTTTTGCTTTTCGCATTTATTTTTATTTATTTTACAATTTTTAACACTGAAAAAAAAAAAAAAAAAAAATTATCACTTTTATTCCTATTACAAGGAATGTAAACATCCCTTGTAATAGAAAAAAGCATGACAGGTCCTCTTAAATATGAGATCTGGGGTCAAAAAGACCTCAGATCTCATATTTAGGCTTAAATGCAAAAAAAAAAAAAAAAAATTTTGGAAATGTCATTTTTTCAAATGACAAAAAAAAAAATGTTTCTTTAAGACGCTGGGCGGGACTGACGTTTTGACGTCACTTCCGCCCAGCGGAGCTATGGGGACGGGCGAAGGAGATTTTTCCTTCAGTCTCGTCCCCGCTCACCATCCGGATGGTCGCGATCTCCTCCGCCGCTACCGACGGCTCCGGTAAGCGGCGGAGGGCGCGGAACAGCGGCGGGAGGGGGGGGGGCCCCTCTCCCGCCACCGATAACGGCGATCTCGCGGCGGATTCGCCGCGGAGACCGCCATTATCGTTAACACGGCCGCCCACAGAAGAGATGAATATCTCGATTGTGGCAGCAGCTGCTACCGTTACCGAGATATTCATCTCTAAAGTGATGACGTATAACGACGGTGGGCGGTCGGCAAGTAGTTAACCACTTCCCGCCGGTCAATGGACAATTGACGTCCGGGAAGTGGTTGTGAAATCCTGACTGAACGTCAATAAACATACAGTGTCGAGGGCTTTGACCAGGGGTCAAGTCCTGGGGAAAAAAATGTGGGAACTCCCACCCAAGATCCACTCCCCCACCAAAAAAAAAAACGATACGCTCATATGCATAATTACTGAACCGCATGTTTTTTCTAAATCCCGCGTTAACTCGAGGCAGACCTCCGCAATGTCTCCTGGGAACAATGACAAAAGCTCCCAGGAGACATTGCGGCATCGAGGAAGTGACGGAATACCCGCACACTACCTGATGAATCCATATACAGGAAGCGGCCAGTAACATAAAGGATTACTAAGGTTCACCTGCCCCTGACAGTGACCCGAGCTGGGCATCGCCGCTTAGTGAAGGATTGGCTCGCATGGCTTGGCTGCTCTCGGCTGTTCTAGTCCTGCAAAGGGAACTGCGTTCCTGCTGTGAAAAAAGTGCAGGAACTTCGTTCCCACGTGTTCCCGCAGGACTTGAGCCCTGGCTTTGACACTGGAGCAGTGCGCTGGCAGGGCGTCAGAAAAAGTCCTGCCAGCAGCTTCTTTGAAGCGCATTGGCAGCGGTGAACTCACTGCTGCTAGTGCGCTCCTGCCCATTGAAATCAATGGGCAGCGCCGCGGTACTGCCGGCAATATGCCGCTGTAACTGCGCATTGACGGAAGTATTAACCCTTTCTCGACTGCTAGCGAAGGTTAAAAGCACCCCGCTAGGGGCTGAAATGCGCCGTAAACCTGACGGTAAAATGGCGGCATTTTACCGCCAATGCTATTGGCGTCGGCAGTGTGAAAAGGGTCTTAGCCACGGCTCATTGATGCGCATGGGGAGTGAAGACTGGCCCGTGAAATTCGATCCAATAAAAGAGCTACTGTAGCCCAAATTGCTGAAAACGTTTATGCTGGTTCTGATAGAAAGGTGTCCAAACACACAGTGCATCGCGAGTTTGTTGCATATGTGGCTGCCTTGCCTCAGACCGGTCAGGGTGCCCATGGTGACCCGTGTTCACAGCCAAAAGCATCTATAATGGACACGTGAGAATCAGAATCAATCTATTGAGGCCCCACCTCACAACTTTCAGGACCTAAAGGATCTGATACTGATTGCCTTTGTGACAGCTACCACAGCATACTGTGGCAAGAGGTCTAGTGGAGTCCATGCCTTGATGGTTTATGGTGAGTGGTCATAATGTTATGGCTGTTTTCAGCCCTGCCCAGTTCTCCTGTATTTTTTGTATTTGCAGCTTAAAGGGATGAAGCATGGTGAGATGTGATTGTATATGTCCTAGATATGTTTTTCTTATTTTGCCTAGACATATACTATACTTATACATGTTTGGACTTCTCTTCACTTCATCTCTGCCCTTTCCTCACACAGTTTAGCTGTTCACCCTGATGGGGTCAGAGTGGCCTCTGGACAAACAGCCGGTGTAGAAAAGGATGGTAAGGTGAGTAAGGATACATCATCTGCAACATACTGTAATCTGTATCTGAGTCTACTAATTTACCGTACATAGCAAAATCAGTTCATGGTCTTGAATAAAGTAGAGAAGGATTACAATATGTGTCAGTTTTTTTTATAGCTGTTGGCGTTTCCACTGGGAAGATTTATCCCTACTTTTTCTCCTTTTGTCACTAGAACAGGAAGTAAGGGAAAATCTCTCTCTACGGGCTCCTGCACACAAGTGCTTATGGACATACAAGATAATTTGAAAATTAAGGGCCAGATTCAGGTAGAAGTGCGGCGGCGTAACGTATCGTAGATACGTTACACCGCCGCAAGTTTTCATCGCAAGTGCCTGATTCACAAAGCACTTGCGATGAAAACTACGCCGGCGTAAGCCCGCGTAATTTAAATGGGCGTGTGCCATTTAAATTAGGCGCGCTCCCGTGCCGGACCTACTGTGCATGCTCCGTTTCGTAACTCCCGCCGTGCTTTGCGCAAAGTGACGTCATTTTTTTGAACGGCGACGCGTGTAGCGTAATTCCGTATTCCCGGACGGCTTACGCAAACGACGTGAATTTTTAAATTTCGACGGGGGAACGACGGCCATACTTTATACAGCAATACGATTGCTGTGTAAAGTTAAGGCACCAAAAACGGATCGCCGTAACTCCTAATTTCCATACCCGACGCTGGTTTACGACGCGAACTCCCCCCAGCGGCGGCCGCGGTACTGCATCCTAAGATCCGACAGTGTAAAACAATTACACTTGTCGGATCTTAGGGATATCTATGCGTAACTGATTCTATGAATCAGTCGCATAGATACGACGGAGTATCTGAGATACTCCGTCGTATCTCCTTTGTGAATCTGGCCCTAATTTCTTTGCTCAATGCACACAGCTTTGGCTGTACGTGGGTTTACGCTGCAACCTGTGTAAACGTTCACATGCGTATGGGCAAGGTGTTACAGCCACCCATTACTATGGGAGGCTGTATGCAGCAGCTGTGTATTCCAGGCACGGAATTACAGTGGCAATTTACACCCTGTACCAAAAAGTCCATGTGTGCATAAGGCCTAATGAAGATACAAACAGCAATAAAATGTATCTATTCACACCTGAGCATTTCAAAGTTTTTCGCGATTTTGCTGTGATTTTTACTGCATTTTTGCTGCGATTTTGTACAGGTCACCAATGTAAAAAGCAGAAAAATGCCTGTAATCTGCCCCAAAGAAGATGTTCTTCTTTGAGCTTAAAGGGGTTGTAAAGGATTTTTTCCCCCTAAATAGCTTCCTTTACCTTAGTGCAGTCCTCCTTCACTTACCTCATCCTTCAATTTTGGTTATAAATGTCCTTATTTCTTCTGAGAAATGCTCACTTCCTGTTCTTCTGTCTGTAACTACACACCGTAATGCAAGGATTTCTCCCTGGTGTGGAGAAAGCCTCTTGAGGGGGGAGGGGGCGAGCAGGCAAGTCAGGACACTCTCTACTTTACAGATAGAGAAAGGAGCTGTGTGTTAGTGGGTGTTCTGACACTCCTGCTCGCCCCCTCAAGAGGCTTTCTCCACACCAGGAAGAAAAAGCCTTGCATTACTGTGTGGAGTTACAGACAGAAGAACAGGAAGTGAGGATTTCTCAGAAGAAATAAGGACATTTAAAAGCAAAATTGAAGGATGAGGTAAATGAAGGAGGACTGCACTAAGGTAAAGGAAGCTATTTAGGGGGGGAAAAAAATCCTTTACAACCCCTTTAAGGCATTTTGCTTCAGGTGACAAAACGCTCAGATGTGAACAGGTGGGATTTTGCTTGTTGGGCATTTTTCAGGCGTTTTTTTGTTTGTTTTTTTTGCTGTATGTGTAATCATTAGGGTAATTGCCTTTCTTTTCCTGTCTCAATGACATCTTGTGTATTCATATGTGTCTGGAAATAAGGGGAAATCTTAGCGTAAAATTGAGCCAGATTAGTGTGGCACCACATCCATAAATGATCAAAAAAAATGGGAAAGAAAATAGGACTTGGAAGGTAAACTCAAATAAAAAGAATGAGTACTCTAAATGTATAAAAATACAAAGGTACTGGGCCAGACTCAGTGTAGTATTATAATATTCTTTTAATGGAATAAACAAATTAAGCCAAATGGCTACTCACAAAGGCAGATAATGAACAGGCATATAGAAAGTGGGGTTCCGGGGTCACTGTGCGTTCCACGGTAGGCGATATGGGTATCTGTGATGGTTGTAACTGGCCGCAGGATAGTGGAGTAGCGTTGGTAAATCTATATTCTGTGTCCAGAAAGCTGGAGAGGCTACATGCCGTATGATGTCAATGGCGTCTGTAGACAGGAAGACAGGAACCGGAAGTGACGTGGCGGCCAATAGGATGACTCGTTTTACAGCATCCGCTGTTTCCTCAGATGGAGGAATCAGATCTGAGGAAACAGCGGATGCTGTGAAACGTGTCATCCTATTGGCCGCTACATCACTTTCGATTTATGGAGCTTGTGTTCTACGCTGGGACGCACTTCCAGTTCCTGTCTTCCTGTCTACGGACGCCATTGACATCATACGGCGTGTAGCCTCTCCAGCTTTCTGGACACAGACAGAGTTACCACCGCTACTCCACCATCCTGCGGCCGGTTACAACCATCACGGATATCCACATCGCCCACCGTGGAATGCACAGTGACCCCGAAACCCCACTTTCTATATGCCTGTTCATTATCTGCCTTTGTGAGTAGCCATTTGGCTTTATTTGTTTATTCCATTAAAAGAAAATTCGAATACTACACAGATTTTGGCGCACCCTGTCCTTTTCCCTTTTGCTTCACAGAGTTGTGCTTCACACTCAAGGTCGCAGCCACCAGTGTTAATTTGAACTGATTACTTGCCCCTTCATATTCATCTTTGGGACTACTATAGACAGTCCTAAGTTGATCCTTGCGCCATCTCTCCTTTTCTTGTTAGCATTGTGGTAATGCATGTGACATTGCAACGCACAGTAATACGCAATATACTTGTTGGTGCAATGCAGTGCCATTCTTTTTGAATGGCACCCAGTTATATCTTCCTAATCTGAAGTCAACAGATTGTAATGCATTTTATTTAAAAAAACAAGGTTCATATCCAATTTTGGACATGCGTGGGTGTGTTGGCAGCCCATTGAAAATGAATATACTGCCTTAACACAATGCATGTTAATGCTCATGCCAAAATTCATCATACAAATATAAATGGACACTGATGCCCCGTACACGTGCAGGATTTCCGACGGGAAAACTTCCTGTCGGAAATCCCGAGGGGAAATACCCTACACATGGGCAGTTTTCCCGACAGGAAAACTGCGATGGAGCTTTGGCCGGGAATCCCGGCCGTGTGTATACTCCATTGCAGTTTTTCTCATAGGAAACTGCCAAAAACTGCCAGGCAAAAGTCCGCTGGTTTCCCCGGCGGGAAAAAAGAGAACTGGTTCTCTTTTTTTGTCCAGCGGTTTTTGGGCAGTTTTCCTGTCAGAAAAACTGCGAGGAGCATACACACGGCCAGGATTCCCGGCCAAAAGCTCTCCTCGCGGTTTTCCCGTCTGGAAAACTGATCATGTGTACAGAACATTAGACTGGGTTCACACTTTAGAACTTAGCGGCCCACAGCATGAGTCGAGTGCTTCTCCATTCACCGTATCCGGTACGATTTTAGCCTGAATTTTGGGCTAAATTCAGACCTGAAACACACAAGTCTACTGTAACTAAAAATGGTACTTGATCTTCTATTCCTGCCTGCAGACTTCTCCTAGTTATTATTACTATACAGGATTTATATAGCGCCAACAGTTTGCGCAGTGCTTTACAGCATAATTGACCTATAAATCGCACTACAATATATAATATATGCTGTTTTGAAAAGACATGTAACAGGATTTATTTCATAGACTGTTGTAGTTTTGTTTTCAAGTCACAGATTGGATTGGGCTAGGGTGTAAAGTGGCTTCTGTAATATTATTCTGGTTTCTAACTTGGAACTGTATGTACAGAGTCCACAGTGCTGGAGATATTTTTGGAATTCTTTTAAACTGTGAGTAGGAGACGGTAAATACAAGATCACTCCACTAAAGCTCATGTTTCTTGTAAAAGGTCCAACTTTGCAGACTGTAAGAGTTTGTTAAATCTCTGTGTATTGCAATGCATCCACTCAAAGGCTACAGCTTAATTATATGGCTGGCGGGAAGCCCTGGGCCAGATGCTGCTATTGCTGCAGAGCAGAATGCTTGATGGGGGGTCTCTGTAACCTGATAGAATATAAATATCACACAGTGAATGTTATGCAGAATTTTAGCTAATGTTAAAAAGCTAGCAATACTTTTTTTTTTAAACCTTTCTCTTTCATTTGAACTTGCAATACAGTATTATGTATTAGTATTTTCATGAATATCATACTCTTCATAAAGCTGCATGTCTAGAATTTGGTGAGATTCACATTTTGGAAGGTGCAAGACGTGATTGTTTGAATCAGAGTTTGGTCACAATAAATAAATACAGTATTGGAACTATTAGAAAATATAAAAAGGATCCTGCAGCTAACATACACATTTTTCCTCTAGGAATGTAGGGCCAGATTCACATAGAATTACGTTACACTGCGGCGGCGTAACGTATCCCATTTACGTTACACCGCCCCAGGTTTACAGCGTAAGTGCCTGATTCACAAAGCACTTACCTGTAAACTTGCGGTGGCGTATCGTAAATCCGCTCGGCGCAAGCCCGCCTAATTCAAATGGGGCGGGCACCATTTAAATTAGGCGCGTTCCCGCGCCAAACGTACTGCGCATGCTCCGTCCCTAAAATTACCCGACGTGCATTGCGCTAAATGACGTCGCAAGGACGTCATTGGTTTTGGCGTTAACGTAAATGGCATCCAGCGCCATTCACGGACGACTTACGCAAACGACGTGAAATTTAAAAATTTGACGCGGGAACGACGGCCATACTTAACATTGGTTAGGCCAACAAGAGGGCATGCTCAGTTTTACGCGACGCATCTCTACGGAAACGACGTAAATTTAGATCGACGGGCAAAGCGGACGTTCGCGAATTGCCGTAACTAGTCATTTGCATATTCTACGCCGACCGCAATGGAATCGCCACCTAGCGGCCGGCCTAGAATTGCAGCCTAAGATCCGACAGTGTAACACAGTTACACCTGTCGGATCTTAGGGCTATCTATGCGTAACCTGATTCTATGAATCAGGCGCATAGATACGACAATCGTATCTCTTTTGTGAATCTGGCCCATACTTTTTAATAAATCCCACCCTTTGTTTTATGTTTTCAATTTCTCTTTATTAGTCTTTTTCTTTATCACCCTTTGTTTTAAATGAATGTTGTAGAAGACTATCAATGCAGTCACTATATCAGTAATGACTTTGGTTTATATATGAAATCTCATTGCAGCCTATTGTGTTTATATGGGATTCATCAACACTCCAGATACTGCATCAGATTGGTCTTGGATTCTTTGAAAGAGGTGTTGGCTGTCTTGCCTTTTCCATCCAGGTAGGTTTCCGCAATCACAAAACATTCTGTTCCTGAAAATTTAGGCTGGGTTCACATATGTGCGAATTGGATGCAGATTTCACCACATCCAATTCGCATGACATGCAAGTGTGCCCGGTTTGCAATGACACTGGTTCACACAGGTCCGGGAAGGCTGTGGTCCACATTCTAAAAGGATCCTGTGCGTCTTGGGTCCCCCCCCCCCCACGGAGCTCCAGGCTCCTCCTCTTCTCGAGTGCCCCTATGGAGAGCTGCTTTCCATGGGGGCACTCATGTGGGCTCGCTCCCAAGCCCTGCTATTGTGTCCACAGACAGCAGGACTCGGCCGCACCCCCCCTCGTGTCACTAGATTTGATTGACAGCAGTGTGTCCTGGCTCGCAATGAAGACAGTTCACACAGGTCCAGGGAAACCATGGTCCACATTCCAAAAGGGTCCTGTGCATCTTTGGTCCGGTTCAGGCACGAATTCAGGAAAGAATTCAAACCTGAACCGGTGAACAGGGAAACACCAGGCCCCATGCTGGGAACCGCGGCCGCACATATGTGAACCCGGCTTTACTAGTAGTGATTTAAACAAATAAAACGAAAAAGGTGGTAGTGCAGCCCTTAAAGCGATATTAAACCCAAAACCAAAAAATGTTTATATTGCAGCTTACCAATCATTAGATGGGGTGGCTGCATCAGTTTTCTTTTTTTTTATGCTTTTTCCCTCTTTTTTGATCTGGCCAGTAACACACCTCCTGTATTAAAGTGCCTCCATTCTGGATAAAGGATGACAGGGGCACCTTTGGATAGCAGCAATGTCAGTTAAGGGGAGAGGGTAGTGTTAAATGTACTAGTAGATTTAAATACACTAACAAATTGAAGCCAAACTCAAGCTCACATATTATATAATCAGTTACAGCAGTTTTTTTTATTTTTCGATAAAGGTTTTACATAAATAAAAACTGGTGATCATTGTAAGCCCCCCCCCCCCCTGTCAATGATACATTTGGAAGAAAGCTTGCCCTTTTGAAAAACAGCAGACCCGAAGGCCCCCTTTTTTTTTCTATAAAAAAAAATAAATTTTTTTTTTATATATTTTTTTTTTTGTTTTTATTTTGTAAGGGGCCCAGAGGTCCCCAGGGCAACCCCCCAATTCGTGACAACCCCCCACTCTTCTCAATTAGTGGTGGCACCCCCCGCTTTTCAATTCGTGGCAGCCCCCCCGCTTCTCAATTTGAGGTGGCAACACCCCCCCCCCCCCCCAGTTCTCTGCTCCTGGGGGCTCATGCCTGAAGCTGTGTAAGGGCTGGGGACCATCCAGGCCACAGGAACCTCTATGGTTAATACAGCTTCCTGATCACACAGGAGTGACCGGAAAGACACCTGAGGGCGGTGGGAGGGGGGGGGTCCCCGCTGCCTGTAAAAGCCATCCAGTAATACCAGCAGGCATTATTTTATTCAGATATCACCACTTCAACCTTAGGACGTTTTATATGAAGTCCTATGGGCGGGAAGTGGTTAAAGTAATGACCGTTAAGCTGAACACCAGTTAATGCAATTATATATTAAAGTGGAGGTTCACCCTTTAAAAAAAATTCTGACATCACACGGAGTCGAGCCATCCTACCGACAGAATGCCGGTGTTTTTTTTTTTTTCTCAGCACATACCTCGTTATCATTCTGTCGGTAGGATGGCTCGACTCCGTGTGATGTCAGAATTTTTTTTGAGGGTGAACCTCCACTTTAATGTTAGTATCTGCATTTGTCTTTATATCAGCTTCTTGTAATCTCATGTACAGCATGGTTTGGACTGGTAGAAAGAAAGCCAGCACTAGGAGCTATATATAAAGTCAAGGCCCACCTCACCCCAAAATGCTCTACTATAACTGATAGCTAAAATATCATTTTGAATAGGCAGGTCCTGTAAGTAGAATGATCCATAATGAAAAGGTGCACAAAGGATGGGTGCACTATAAAACCCAAGTATAATATATTAAAGTGCAGGAGTACATTCACTTATTGTGATCACCAGGTACACACAACTTTGTATGGGCCAGTGAAGATTTCAGTAGGCAGGCCCCTCTCTGCATTGTAGCTTTATAGCAAAATACTTCAGGCTCTTTTCTTTCTTATTACCGGTACATTCTTTTTTGGCAAAGCAATTACCTGAAACGGTGTGATTGCTGTGAGGACACCAAATTCAGAAGATGAAAAAACACCAAGGCCCAGATTCTCGTAGATGGGCGCAAAATTGTGCGGGTGTAACGTATGTCATTTACGTTACGCCGCCGCAAGTTTTTCAGGCAAGTGCATTATTCACAAAGCACTTGCCTGTAAAGTTGCGGCGGCGTAGCATAAATCACCCGGCGGAATTCAAATTCGGCGGGTAGGGGGCGTGTTTCATTTAAATGAAGCACGTCCCAGCGCCGAACGAACGGCGCATGCGCCGTCCCTAAAATATCCCAGTGTGCATTGCTCCAAATGACGTCGCAAGGACGTCATTGGTTTCGACGTGAACGTAAATGACGTCCAGCCCCATTCACGGACGACTTACGCAAACAACGTAATTTTTAAAATTTTCAGCGCGGGAACAACGCCCATACTTAACATTGGCTGCACCTCATAGATCCAGGGGCAACTTTACGCCGGGAAAAGCCCAACGTAAATGTCGTAACTTTACTGCGTCGGCCGCGCGTACATTCGGGAATTTGCGTATCTAGCTAATTTGCATACTCGACGGGGAAATTGACGGAAGCGCCACCTAGCGGGCAAAAAAAAAATTGCAGTTAAGATCCGACGGCGTAAGAGACTTACGCCTGTCGGATCTAATGGATATAGTACCGTCTCTTACGCTGATTAATTTTTTTTCTTCCGTTACTTAGGCTTTAATAAACTGCAAGAAACATTTAGGGGCAGATTCTCGTAGATCGCCGCATCTCTGCGGCGGCGTAACGTATCTCATTTACGTTACGCCGCCGCAAGTTTTACGGGCAAGTGCTTGATTCACAAAGCACTTGCCTGTAAAGTTGCGGCGGCGTAGCGTAAATCCCCCGGCGCAAGCCCGCCTAATTCAAATGATCCGGGTAGGGGGCGTGGATCATTTAAATTAGGCGCGTTCCCGCACCAAACGTACTGCGCATGCGCCGTCCCTAAAATTTCCTGACGTGAATTGCGCTAAATGACGTCGCAAGGACGTCATTGGTTTCGACGTGAATGTAAATGGCGTCCAGCCCTATTCACGGACGACTTACGCAAACAACGTAAATTTTCAAATTTCGACGCGGGAACGACGGCCATACTTACCATTGACTGCGCCTCATATACTCAGGGGCAACTTAACGCGTCGCAAATCTAACGTAAACGTCGTAACTTCACTGCGTCGACCGCGCGTACGTTCGGGAATTTGCGTATTTTGCTAATTTGCATACTCGAACGGGAAAACGACGGAGGCAACATCTAGTGGCGGAAAAAAAAATTGCATTTAAGATCCGACAGCGTAAGAGCCTTACGCCTGTCGGATCTAATGGTTATCTATGCGTAACTGATTCTAAGAATCAGTCGCATAGATACGACGGCGCTACGCAGAGATACGACAGCGTATCTGGAGATGCGCCGTCGTATCTCTTTTGAGAATCTGGGCCCAAATGCGTTATCTGCAGAGAATGAATCATTTTGATCACAAAATGCATCATTAGGAGAACTTTTTTTCACTGCATTTCATCTCTGAGCTTTCCACATTCAGTATTTTATTAATTCTTTATTTTAAAGTTTTCTTTTCATTTTCCATAATAATCTGTGAACATTATACAACATTGTATAACCTTATATAACACAAAAAATACATTTCGGGTATCCATATACTCGTACACTGCTTACACCGACTACATAACTACAACAGAATTTCTATTATTGTACCGTTACACTTAACCACTACTTGTTCTGGATTACCCCGACCTATACCTCGCCTACCCGTTTCCAGATCTTCCCTTATCCACCCCCCTTCCACCCTTCCCCCCCCCCCCTCCCCAAAAAAAAAAAAAAAAAAAAAAAAAAAAAGGGCATCCATGTCACTCCCATATTCTCCCTGCATCTCCGCCGTCTCCTTCCTCTACTCCTCCCCCCTCAAAGCTCTCCTTCTCTGTATCTTATATAGGGATCCCATATCAGTCTGTACCTATCTTCTTGTTCTCTTATGCCCATGGTAAGCTTTTCCATTTGTTGAATTTCCGAAATTCTACCTAGCCATTGCTGTTTGTTTGGGATGTTTGTACTTTTCCACAGGATTGGGATACACGCCCTAGCTGCAACTAGTAGATGTCTTAACAAAGATTTTTTGAACCTGGCCACAGAGATTGGTAAATCCAGCAGTAAATACGTGGCGGGATTGCCTCCCAGATCCACCTCCACAATATCCTTAACCGTGTCTCTAACCATTTTCCAGAAATCCCCCAACTTTGCACATGTCCAGAAAATATGTAACATATTTCCCTTTTCCCTACCGCATCGCCAACATCTATCTGACACCTCCGGAAATATCCGGTTTAACACTACTGGGGTTTTGTACCATCTGATTAAGATTTTGTAACCTCCCTCTTGGTATCTGGTGGCCAAAGATGCTTTATGTGTGAAATTAAAAATTTTCGTTCTCTGGTTTTCCGTGAAGGCAACCTCCAACTCTCTTTCCCAAGCTCTTATGAACGGTAAGTCAGTCGGTGCTGCCTCGTCCACCCATAGGCTATACATCAATGAGAGGCCATGTCTTATCTCTTCCCCCTTTAAGCATATTTCCTCATAACCTGAGAGATCTCTAAGCGGTTTCCCTTTTGGGTTCATAGCTCTGATTGCCGTTTTTAGTTGATTTTGTCTCATTGGGTCGAGTTCGTTTATTGGTGGTTCCTCCCTTTCATCCCTTCCAGCCCTGTGAGTCTCCCCCTCAAAGTGTATTACTCTACTCCAGCCTAACCGTTTTAGCGTCTTAAAGTGTGTATCTTCTATCCCTAACTGAAATTTCGGATTCCCCAAAACCGGGGTAAGTGGGCTTGGGAGGACCGAGCATTTCGTTTTCCTGAATAATTTTTTCATTACTCGCAAGGTGGCCCCTATTGTTGGATGTTTCTTTACTTCTCCTGGTATATCTACTTCCTGTATCCACGCCATACCTTCCAATGGGATATTTGTGATCATTTGCTCTATATGGATCCAGGGTTTATGCTTCTCTCGTGTACACCACTCGACCACTCTTGCCATGTGGGCTGCTTCGTGATATCCCACTGGGTCAGGAAAGCCCACTCCTCCCCTCTCCTTGGGTAGCGCTAATATTTCCCTACGTATTCTCGCCTTTTTCCCTGCCCATACAAACTGCACGAACCTAGATCTTAAGTCCTTTAAGTAACTCGGGGGAATCTTTACCGGTAGAGTTTGGAATAGATAAAGTAGTCTTGGTAGCACATTCATTTTTAAGATGCTAATTCTCCCGAACCATGAGTACGTTTCTTTTTCCCATCTAATGAAGTCAGATTTAATTTGCCTCGTCAACGGAACAAAATTCAATTCAAAAATTCTATTTAAATTTTTTGATATTTTTGTTCCTAGATAGAGTATGTGCGATTCTGACCATTTAAAGGGAAAGTTCACTGTTAGCTGGTCTTTTGCCTGTTTGTTTACTTCTATCCCCATTGCCTCTGACTTGGTGTAATTTACTTTGAAATTAGAGAGGGCTCCGTATTCCCTTATCTCTCTCATCAAAGGTGGCAATGATAATTCTGGGGCCATTATTGAGAACAAGAGATCATCTGCGAAAGCCGCCACTTTGTATTCCACTCCTTTAACCTGATATCCCCTTATGTCTGCATTTGATCTAATTGTCCTCAAAAATGGCTCCAGTGTTAAAATAAATATAATCGGGGAGAGCGGGCAACCTTGTCTGGTCCCGTTCTGGATTGGAAATGAATCAGATAACACTTCATTAACCTTTACCCTTGCCGACGGGCAAGAGTAGAGGCTTGCAATCCAATTCTGCATGCCTACACCCAGCCCTATGTACTTAAGTGTAGCCTTCAAGAAGCCCCAATCCACCCTATCGAAGGCTTTCTCTGCATCAGTTGAAATAAGTGCTATTGGTTTATGGTGGACTTGGGCCAAGTGAATGGTACTTAACACTCTTTGAGTATTCTCCCTTCCCTCTCTTCCAGGTACAAAGCCCACCTGGTCTGGATGTACGAGGGGTGGGATATTGGGTGCTAGTCTGTTGGCAATTATCTTTGAAAATATTTTTAAGTCTATGTTCAACAATGATATCGGTCGATAGCTCGCACAGACTGTGGGATCTTTCCCTTCCTTGGGGATGACAGCTATGTGTGCCCCTAATGTTTCTCTTCTCATCGGGTGTCCTTCTTTCAGAGAATTAAAGGCCTCTAAAAATTTCGGTATTATTTTATCTTGGAAAATTTTGTAGTACCGGAGCGTATAGCCATCTGGCCCTGGTGATTTACCTGGTTTCATTTCCTTTATTACTTCCTGACATTCCTTTGCTGTGATCGGACCTTCCATACTTTCTATCTTTTCCTCTGGTATTTTAGGCATTTCTGACTTCATTAGATATTCTTTTACTCTCACTTCTCTGTTATGTACTTTCTCTACCTGAGATTGATTAGTCAGTTGGTACAGATCTCTGTAGTACTCTCTGAATGCGTTTGCTATTAAATGTGAGGGGCTCACTAATTTATCTCCCTGTGTTTTTATTTTCTCTATATGTTTTCTAGCTCTAGACTCTCTCAGTGCATTCGCAAGCATTTTGCTAGGTTTATTGCCGAATTCATAGTAAGCCCTTCTACATCTATTCAGCTGGGCTTTCGCCTTGTCCATCAATAGTAAATTTAGTTTCTCCCGTAAGGATATCAGTCTTTCCTCCTTTCCTATTTTCTGCACTTTCTTATGTTCATTTTCCACCGTTTTAATTTCTCTTAGTAAGGAATCTATTTTTGCTCCTAGTTTTCTCTTCCTCTGTGCCCCCAATGAAATCAGTATTCCCCTTAGGTAACACTTATGTGCTTCCCACTTACAAAGTGGGGATGTTCCATCGTCCCTGTTTGTATCAAAAAATATCTCTATTTCCTGCCCAATCTTCTCCTCATATTCTGGGTCCTTGATTAAGGTCTCGTTGAGCTTCCAGTTCCATTCTCTAGGTCCTGTTACTCCCCAGTCAATAAGACAACTGACTGGGGCATGATCTGAAATTGTAATCGACCCAATTGAGGATTCTTTTAAATTCAACAGGACTGCTCGGTCAAGGAAGATATAGTCGATTCGTGTGTAGGTTTTGTGTTTGTGGGAGTAAAAGCTATAATCTCTGTCGTGTACATGCTGGGATCTCCAGCTGTCCACTATTTGCAGGTCGTACAACATATTTCTTACTTGTCTAAGTTTAGAATTAGATATGCTGTAGGACCCCCTGGAAGAGTCCATTTTCGGATCCAACAGCATATTCATGTCTCCTCCTACTATAAGGGCCCCTTCTTTGTTTTCTTTTATTATTTCTACAAATTTACCCATAGTGGACACTGGGTCTTCATTGGGGAGATAAATATTTACTAATGTAACCTTTCTTTCATTTATTAGGCCTTTTATCAATATGAACCTCCCTTCTTCATCAGTCACTACCTTAGATTCTTTCCAAGTTATGTTTTTGGCAAATAAAATAGCTACTCCATTCGCTTTTGATGACTGGGAAGCCCCCATATATACCACTGGGAATCTCTGGCTCTTCCATTTTGGAATCTTATCTTTTCTGAAGTGGGTTTCCTGTAAAAACACAATATGTGTTTTTAATCTCCCCAATTCATACATCAGTTTCGTTCTTTTTTCCGGGATATTAAGCCCTTTCACATTGTACGATGTTATATTTAGTCTATGCATTTCTGATCTCATAGTTACGTTGTCGTTTATATACCCGATTTTCCTAACCCCCGTCAACTTTTACCACCGGTCTGAGCCCTTATCTCCCATAAGGCATATGAGGAGAGAGGAAGGCGACCGGCCCGATTAACCCTAATGGAAGGACACAAGATGAGGAAAAAAAAAAAAAAAAAAAAAAAAAAAAAAAAACACCCCCGGGTCCCCCCCCCCCTTGTATCTCAGGCTCAAGATCTCCGTCCAGATGTCTGAGTAATTGTGAGAGGAAAAAAAAAAAAAAAAAAAAAAAAAATTTAAGAAAAAACAACCCCACGCGTCTCCGACTTCCCTCCTACAGGAGGAGAGACGCTAAATGGGGGGAAGTGTGAGAGCACAGCGGAGAGTCTCCTCCGGTTCCCCTATCAGCACTCACCCTCTTTCTTTTTAAATCTAAGTCTATTGCCCCTCACCCCTCCATTTCTATGAAAACTTATCGCTAACCATCCGGTTTACTAGCGGCCAATGTTGTCCTTCTACACAGACTTCTCCTCTTATCTCAAACTTTTCCCATAAGTAATATGTAAGTTATGCTTATTTGGATATATTACATATACATTAATAAAACCGAAAACAAAACCAGCAAAGGCGCTTTAAACCAAAATTTCAAAACATAATTTCACATCTCTATGATCACATATAGGTTAGCACCTACCTCTTCCCTTACCCCCATAACCCCCTCTCATGTTCCCGGTAACATCTTCTGTTCCCCCTCTGAACCTCCCCAACACCCCCACCACCCCCCCCTCCCCTCTCTCACAGCTCCTTGTCGTCTCAACTCACTCCCCACACTGAGCCGTCAACCTTGCCTTTTACTCTACTCTCTTTTAACTCTACTTCCCCTAGTTCCTACATCACTTCTAGAATGCCCTTTCCCACCCTCCCTCCCTCTTACTTCCTCCCGCCCTCTTTCCCTCTCCCCCAAACCCTATACCCCCCACCTACCTCTTAGTTCTTGAACTTCCTCCCTCTTGCGTGCTCACAAAAATACCGCCACTTAAAATACATAGACTAGTGTTGACTTAGCATAGTAAAAAAAAAAAAAAAAAAAAAAAAAGGCTCTAACCACTTCTACAATGTACCCTAGCCCCCCCCCCCCTCCCCCCCCCTTCAACGGTCAAGAAAAAATCCAGTGTATATCTTATAGTGCCAGACATAATTATCTATGTATGTCACTATATCTGTGTGGCAATGTGCCAGTGAGCTCCCTTAGCATCCCCCCCACACAAAAAAAACAGAACAATAATAATTAAATACATAAATCAATATATAAATAAATAAATTCCCCTTCCCCCTAGTGGCCTACTCCGTGTGAATCATAATACAATGTGTTCTTATTTGTATCCAGTGTCCAGTGTCCTCTCTTACCCCCCCCCCCTCCCGGGCCCAGTACACCCCTCCCCTTTTACTATCGGAACAACTAACAGGAACTAGGGTGTTGAATTAGTTTGAGGAAAATAAACAAAGCAGAGAGAAGGAGGAAAAAAAAAAAAAAAAAAGGAAGGAGGGGGGGGGGAACCGAGAAAGAAGGCCACACTTCCAAGCACCACTGGTGACGGATATGTGTCCCCCCCTAACCTCCCCTAGTTTCACATTTCAGATCTATATATAGCCCTCTGGGCAGCTATCCTTCTCTGCGTCCCGATACATTCCTTTGCAGCAACCAGAAAAAAAAAAAAAAAAAAGGGTTTAGGAGGCCCCCGTTTCAGACTGCTTTTCATTCCTATAGGTAAGAACCTATAATACAAATAATTCTTACATATCATCCTTGTCTGGAAATTAAAAAGCAAAAAAGCTGATCCCCCAAAAAGAGGAAAAAAAAAAAAAAAAAAGGGGGAAACACGGAACACCCAAACTCTAATGAGGGAAAAAAAAAAAAAAAAAAGGACTGTGTATTTTTCTATGGGCCCAGTCTAGCTGCGACTTAGTCCGATCTTGCTAGTAGACTCAGATATATGTTTTTTTTTCTTATAATATTTTTCTATCTTTCCTTCTTTCACCATATCCAGGCGGGGCCAGCCAGTTGGGCACGGTTATTGGTTCTACCCCCAAAAATTGAAAAAACCTAGGGAGTTGCGAAGGCTCGCTTAGATAATAGGTTTCTGCTTCCTTCTTCACGATTAAGGCTAGAGGGAAACCCCAACGGTAGGTAGCCCCAGTGTCTCTTATGTATTCTAATAGGGGTTTTAGTAACCTTCTCCTGCTTTTAGTTTGCGGGCAGAGATCCGGGAAGATTTGAATATCCGACTCCTCCAAGACCCCTGCTGTACCCTCCTTCCAGGCAATTCTAAGAATATCCTCCTTTATCCTATAGAAATGGACTCTACAGAGTACATCACGCGGGGCCACTCGATCTTGATACCTCCCGAGGGGGATTTTATGCACCCGGTCTAGCTCCAGTGGCGATTCTTGGGGTCTTTTCAATAATTTGTTCAATACTGCCGTTACCACCTCTCTCAACTCCATCCCTTCATACTTATCAGGTATTCCCTTTATCCGCAAATTGTTTCTTCTGCTTCTGTTATCTGTTTCTTCAGCTTGTAACTGTAGTCTAATTAATTGGAGTTGCTGGGATTGGACTCTCTCTTCCAATTCTGCCATTCTGAGCTCCATGACACCCTGCTGCTCCCCACACCTTTCAACTTTTTGATCTACCTCCGCCACTTTTACTCGTACTTTCTCAATCTCCCCCATCATTGCGGCAGTAATGTTTGCTACGATTTGTTGCATATCTTCCTTGGTCGGAAGTGCTTGAATAAGCATACTAATTTGCCTATTATCTGGGGGATGCTCCGTCTCTTCCCTCCTTGTTTGCAGGGAAGTTTGTGATAATGGCAATGATTCGGCTGAACCACTACGCTCAGTCAGGTTCTCCCTTTCATCTCCATGAAATTGGGCGCTGTACCCTTTATCCATATTCAAGGACACGGACAATACCCCAGATAAAGTCTCTGATAGTCTGCCCGGCACCTGTGATGCTCCTACTGGGGGGGGCGGAGGTATAAGTGTTAGTAGTAATGGGGATTTGGATTCAAGGTGAGCCTGCTGATCTAGTGAGAGATGGTGAAACTGGGTGCCTGTATGTGCTGTTATTCCTTCTGATATTGTAGTGTCTCTCACCTGTGTTCCTGAAGGCTCTGACGCTCCCCCTTCACTTCCCCCCTTGCAGGTTATCAGTTGAGTCACAGCTGGTATGCCGGGGGTCTCAAGTTGTGCCGGCGCTAGTGCTGGCTGGGCGGGCAGTACACTCTCTGCGAGGGAGTTCCGTCTGCTTACCGCGTAATCCTCGTGCAGTTTCTGTTGGTCTCCTTTAACTGTCATGTAGCGCGTTATGTACGCGTGTCCGGGCTGAGCGGGAGCTCCCCTGAAGTTCTTCCCAGCGCTACGTCCACGCCGCGACATCGACGGCTGTAAGGAATTATCCTCTTGCGGTGATGGTAGTCTCTCCCCCCGGCCAGCCAGTCAACAGTAGTGGGGGTGAGGGGCCCTGGTATGACCGCTCTCCTGTCCGTGTGTGCTCGGGGAACCGCTAGACTCTCCTAGTCAGAGCGTCTAGTCCGCCATGTCCTCGACTCCTCCCCCGGAAACGGAAGTCCACATTCAGTATCACACCGATCACAGGACTTTATATCAGAGAAAGCCTGCTCCATTTTTTTTTCTTGTATTCCATGCCATCCTTTTAGTTATTTTACGTTTTCTTCTTTTTCTCTGTTTCCAGGATTCAGGCTCATACCTCTGTGTTGTAGATGACTGTAATGAACATGTTTTGTCTGTCTGGGACACAGCCAAAGGAAATAAGATTGCAGAAACAAAGGTGTGTATGTGTGATAGGGGAACTGCAATGAGAATATTTTCCAAGTACAGTAAAACCTTGGTTTGGAAGTAACTTGGTTTGAGAGCATTTTGCAAGACACGCAAAATTGTTAAATACATTTTGACTTGATATACAAGCGATGTCTTGATATAAAAGTAGCGTTATATCACAACCTGAGAGGCGCCTCGAAGTGTAGCAATATGGTTACATGTATTGAAGTTGCAACATTTACCAACATATTGCTACACTTAGGCCGCTTTCATGCTGGAGCGGGGGCGAAGTCGGCGGTAAAGCTCTGCTATTTATAGCGGCGCTTTACTGTCATTTTTGCGGAGGTATTCGGCCGCTAGCGGGGCGTTTTTAATGGCCGAAAAAGGGTTAAAACCACCCGCAGAGTGCTGCTGCAGTGGCGATTTGCCGGCAGTTCGGCCACGGTGGCCATTAATTTTACCACTCCAAAGATGCTGCTTGCAGGCCATTTTTTAACGTCCTGCCAGCACACCACTCCAGTGTGAAAGCCCTCTGGCTCTCACACTTTATATATGTTGTATGTTAAATAGACCTGGCCGAATTGTTAATTATCACAATATTTGCTTTGTTTTAATGAAGTTTGGCAAAATGATGTTGTGTAATTATTGTGTAAGTTCTAATTTTTTAAATGATCCTTTGTCCTGTAGTTTATGTGTGCCTGTGTGACCGTTAGTTCTGGTACAGTCATTAGGAGTATTTTGTGGGTACAAGGACTATGAAATATGTGTAGAGTCTATATAGGAACTAGGCTCATGTTCTGTTTAATCATTCCTCTTTAAGCCACTACTACTGTTAGGTGCAACCTGGAAATGGCCACCATTTGCCTACTAATGGCAGTTTTACCAAAACTATGGAAAACTGATTATAATGCCGCGTACAAACGACCGTTTTTGGGGTTGTAAAAAATAATGGTTTTTTTTTATGTCATTAAAAACGATCGTGTGTGGGCTCCAGAGCATTTTTCACAATGTAAAAAATGGCCATTAAAAATTTCGAACATGCTCTAATTTTTCAAGTTTTTAACGTTGTAAAAAATGGTCGTGTGTGGGCTTTAACGACGTGAAAAAAATGCGCATGCTCAGAAGCAAGTTATGAGACGGGAGCGCTCGTTCTGGAAAAACTAGCGTTCGTAATGGAGTAAGCACATTCATCACGCTGTAACAGACTGAAAAGCGCAAATCGTCTTTTACTAACACAAAATCATTAAAAGCAGCCCCAAAGGGTGGCGCCATCCGAATGGAACTTCCCCTTTTTAGTGCCGTCGTATGTGTTGTACGTCACCACGCTTTGCTAGAGCATTTTTTTTTCACGATCATGTGTAGGCAAGGCCATTTTAATGATCGGGTTGAAAAAAACGTTGTTTTTTCTAGACCATTAAAAACAACCCGAAAAACGGTTGTGTGTACGCGGCATAATAGTTTGGGAACAATTTTTTTTATGTTTTTAAGTTTGTAAGTTTTTTAACTAATGGTTTATTTTTTGTACAAATAAACATTAAGGGCCTGTTCGCACCATGTACAGTCACCTGCGTTTTTCCGCACACTGAATTTATAAAGAAAACCATCAGATAAGGGCTACTCCCATTATCTCACACAATGGTCATGTTAGACAATAGAGCCAATCCTATTGTCTTGGCAATGACCACCCCAGACAGTCCGGCACCCCCATAGGACTAACTTATGTATGAGAAGCCAAAAGCAATTAGTGACCAGCTCTGTCTGGATAACTTAAGAACACATTAAAACACAGAGTTCTCCAGGCAATGGTTCTCCTGTAGGCCAAAGTCTGTGACAATAGGCCTACCCTGGGGCATCACCTCTACCCCACTCCCAGTAACAATGTGGAGTCCTGCCGCGCACCTAGTGCGGACTTCGGCACTTCACTGGCTTCCCAGACTCCGGCAGCAGAGTGAAAACTCCTAAGTATTTCAAAGGTTTTCCTCCCCCCTTGGACTCAACCCCCCCTCCTTTTATAACACACAGAACCAGTGGGTTGGACCCAGTGAAGCCTATCAAAAGTAAAACGGGTACAACATTCACTCTCAACTTCCCGGCTGGGGCAGCATTAACTATTACCTGCCTACACATGGGTTGTCTTAGAAGAGAACACACAGGTCCTTTCTTACTGTCTCTCTTCAGCTGAAAATCTGTGCAGAATTATACAGAGTAAGACCAGAGAATGGAGGAAGGTAGTGAGTCTCTTCTTAGTGTGTAATCAGAGCTTCAGCCGTTGAGGTCTGTAAACAATAGGCTTGTTGCAGCAAAGTGGCTAACATAATATACATGGAAAGAGTGGCATTTGCTGGAAGGAAATTAGAAATATGAAATACTACAGTGTAGAATTTCATAGTTACAAAATAAAAAATATGGTTGTAAACATTTATATTTTTAAACCCTAAAAGATTAAAGTATATAAAAACACTATAGAGGGATTAAATTACAAAACATTTGGAAGTTAAGAGTATCTAAATTCATATACATATATGTTTCATTTGTGTACTTGGTTGTTTAACTAAAACTGCCCTTAAAATAAAAGCCTTTTATATCTGCAGTGTACAAATGAACCAGTTCTATGCGTGGCCTTCAATCCAGTGGACAGCAATTATATTGTCACCGTGGGCAAGTCTCACGTACACTTCTGGACCTGGAGTGGGACGTCACTTACAAAGAAACAGGGGATTTTTGGGGTAAGTGCTTTGGTTTGTTCCATCTCCATTGTGTCCTTTTAATAAGGCATTTTGCTTTCTTTCTCGCTTTTATTTTATTATGTCTACATATGATTGTCTTGCTGTCATTCTTTGCCTCATTTAGAAGTATAAGAAGCCTCGGTATGTGCAGTGTTTACTATTTGATCGAACTGGGGATGTCCTCACCGGAGATTCAGAGGGACAGATACTGACCTGGGGAAGAAGTGCAGCAGATACAAGAACTTTAGGAAAAGGTGCAAAAGGTAAAATCTGATATATATATATATATATATACCGTGTGTATATATATATATATATATATATATATATACTGTATATACTATATACTGCTTTATTGTGGATGAGATAATAATACCCATTATTGGAGATCAGAGCTGGGCTGGGCCAAAAATTTGGCCCTGGACTTCATCCAGACTGGCCCACTTTAATTGAATAAATATCTGCCCCCCCAAAAAAAAATCACGTCCACCAAAAGGCCCCCACTTCCATTATTGTATATCATGGGAGGGTGAGAGAGAGAGGGAGTGAGAGAGTTTTATAACTTGAAAAAGAAAAAAGGGCAAAAAACAGCCCAAGGTAAGACTGTAAAGGCACATTGAATAATAAATAGATATATTAATTATATTTTATTAATAAAAAAAATCATTGTGCAAAAAGATGAAGAGTTAAAGGCATGTATCACACACTAGACAAAAATAAATGGCGCAGATGACATGTATGCACCATATAAACAGTGACCCCCTGTGCGTCAATGCGTTTCACTCTTTTGCTTCATCAGGACATATTTACTATCTTGTCAAAAATCCACAGAAGATAATCTCCCCTTCCTGTCTTGTTTTTCTTGTCTGTTCGTTTTTCTCCCTTAGATGAGGTTGCTGCATTCGTTTTCATCTTCCAGGCTAACAATATTTTCTGCAAGTACAGAAAATACCTATTGATCATGCCAGAAATGCAGTGTCCTTGTAGTTTCCTGTGAGCTGAACTGAAAGCAATGTTACCTTTCTTATGCAAACTACTTTACATTCATTCAGGAAATGCAAAGCATTCTTTGAAAGAAGCCAGTGATGAGCGGCTAACCTCCTGTATTCAGAATGCATAAGGCCGGCTGCTTTGCAGTCGTGGTGTCTACTTCAGTGATTTACAGCTTCCAGCAGCATTGGCCATGTATGTTAAATATGTAGTTACATTAGTCCAAGTTGGACTTCTTTAACAAAACACTTTCATTTGTATATCTAGGGGACCAAAAGGGAGCAAATTAAATACGTTGGGCCAAATCCACAGCCCCGCAGCGCAACGTAACTTAAGTGATTTAAGTTACACTGCCGCAAATTTCCTAAGTTAGGTATCGATCCACAACACACTTACCTGGAAATTTGCGGCGGTGTAACTCAAATCCGTCCGGCGCAAGGCATGCCGAATCTAATGGGGCGAGTCCCATTTAAATTAGGCGCGCTCCCGCGCCGGACGTACTGCGCATGCTCCGTCGGGTAACTTACCCGACGTGCATTGCGCTAACTGACGTCGCTCCGACGTCATTTGCTTAGACGGTAACGTAAATGGCGTCCAGCACCATTCACGGACGTCTTACGCAAACGACGTAGAGTTTGAATTTTCGACGCGGGAACGACGGCCATACTTAATAGGGCTTAGTCAAATAGGACTCAGCCCTATTTTTACACGGCGTAACTCGACGTAAATGACGTAGCATTAAAGCGACGGGCCCGTCGGAGCGTTCGTGGATCGCCGTAAGTGTTCATTTGCATATTCTAGGCCGGCCGCAATGGCCTCGCCACCTAGCGGCCGGCCTAGATGTGCATCCTTAAGATCCGACAGTGTAATTCAATTACACATGTCGGATCTTCTGTCTATCTCTTGGAAACTGATTCTGTGGATCAGTTCCAAAGATAGAAACAGGGATACGACGGCGTATCAGTAGATACGCCGGCGTATCCCTTTTGTGGATTACCCCCGTTATTTTGTAGGGCTTACATAGACATTAAATTAAAGTCATATGAAGAGTTAAGGATAAGATTTACATTATGGGTGTGACGGTATCCATTTTTATTTTCATTTTATCTTTTATGCCAAACTCAGGTTGATTGAGCAGTACTAGATCTCAGTTATAGACATTTTGTTTTGAATACGAGTTGCAAAGTTATGCCTCGTACACACGATCGGAATTTCTGATGAAAAAAGTCTGATGGAATTTTTTCATCGGATATTCCGACCGTGTGTGTGCCCCATCAGAATCTTTCCTTCAGGAATTCCGACGGACTTAGAAAGACGGAAAACATTTCTAGCGGAAATTCCATTCGTCTGTATGGAACTCTGATGGAGAAAAAAACACGCATGCTCAGAATCAAGTCGTTGCATGCTCGGAAGCATTGAACTTCATTTTTCTCGGCTTGTCGTAGTGTTGTACGTCACCACGTTCTTGACAGTCAGAATTTGGTGTGACAGTTTGTATGCAAGACAGCTTGAACGGAATTCCGTCGGAAAAATCAGTTGGAAATTAGACGGAAATTCCAATCGTGTGTACAAGGCATTAGAAATAACCCAGATATAACCGAGGAGAGGTTTTTTCTGTTTCTCCCACTGGCAGGAGATAGGAATTTTATTTTATCCTTTTGGATTTAATGAAAAACAAGTGCATATTCCAAAATCCCCAAATAATTAAGCTAATTGTGAAACCCATGAGTGTAGAAAACTTGGCTTATGCTCAGTTTGAAACATAAATATATAATATTATAATTGAAGGAAGCATTTAATCACAGTAGTATTCTTTGGAAATATAGCTTCACAGCCAAATTGTGACACACACTTCCTTCCTCTCCCCTGCTCACTGCCAATCCCACAAATACAAGTGTATTAGAGTAACAAAATAGACACAAAGCTAAAACAAATCCTTCCTTATTATTGCAGTTTCACAACCTGGATGTAAAGTAACGTTTCCTGGGATGTTCAAACTTGCTGCAAAGTAACAAACAACAATTTTCCAAATATTATATTTGACATGCAGATACAATTCTTTTAAAGATATTTGCAAAGGCTGGATTCACATCCGTGCATTGTGGTAACTCACAGGAAAATACAGGTTTATTGATCACTACTGCTACACACATAAAATTGGTTGTAAACCTTTAAAATTAAAAATGAGCAAAGCACAACCCCCCCATAGTGTGTACTTGCCCTAATCACGTGGACCTTGTGTGGTTCCTCCCTGATCTCTCCTCTTTCTGCTATCTGCATGATATTGGTGCTAAGTTAATGGGGCATTGGTGCTAAATTGGGGGGGGGGGGGCAATGTGCTAATTTCTAACTTGGGGGAGAGTTGTAACATTGGTGCTAAGTGGGGGGAGGGGGGCAATGGTGCCAAGTGGGGGGATGTTTAGGACATGTTTGGGGAGTGAGGGGCTACTTGGGATAAGTGGGGGATATTTGGGATACATGAGAGGAGAGGAGAAACATTTGGGATACGTGGGAGGACAGGGGGGGGACATTTGGGATAAGTGGCGGGACAGGAGGGTCATTGGGGATAAGTGAAAGGAGAGGAGGGGCATTGTGGATAAGTGGGGAGGGGGAGAGGAGAGGCATTAGAGATAAGTGGGGGGACATTGCGGTGACAGGAGGAACATTGAGGACATTAAGTGGGGGAGACTATGATGCTCTGTATGTACATCCGTTTCACATACCGCAGTTCACTTGGTCAGGCAGCCGTAGATCCATATCCATGGAGATGTAATTTCATTGCATGCGGGGACCGTCACCGGGGTAGAGCTGGCGCCGCAGCACCAGTGCCAGAGTGGCTGCCACAACATAAGGGAAATCATCCAATCCAGAGAGGAGTAAGAGAAGACGGCGGCGATTCACACAGCAAGGCGGAGGCGGGACTCCTGGAGCAATCCAGCCCTGCCATTGCATGTGACCTCCGTTCGTCCAATCACTGAATGGAGCCTGGTGGCCGAAGCCCAGAGCACAGCAAGTTACGCAGCGGCAGCCCTGAGCCCAGCCCACCACAGACACACACACTACGACTGTCCCGGCGGTGACCAGCTCAGTTTTCTGCCCTGTTTCCCTGTCGGCGCTGCTGCCGTAAGGCAAGTGCCCAACTTACCTTGCGCTAGCGCCGGCCCTGTTCGTGATAGGCGGAACACTCAGCTTCCCAGCAGAGCCTCTGTTCAGTGTTCCTCCTATCACGGATGCCCTTTTGTCCTCGGACGAGAGGGCATCCGTGATAGGCGGAACACTGAACACAGTGTCTGCTGGGAAGCTGTGTGTTCTGCCTATCACGAAACAGCAGAAGGAGGAGGCGCGGCTTTTGAAAAATGGACGGCCGCGGTCTGACAGATTCTGCATGTCAGGGATAAGGTAAGGGATCGCCGAAATATGCAATGGCACAGTGAGGTATGCAGTGACACTGAGGCATGTAATGGTGGCACAGTGAGGCATGTAATGGTGGCACAGTGAGGCATGTAATGGTAGCACAGTGAGGCATGTAATGGTGGCACAGTCTGGCATGTAATAGCACAGTGAGGCATGTAATGGTGGCACAGTGAGGCATGTAATGGTGGCACAGTGAGGCATGTAATGGTGGCAAGGTCTGGCAGGTAATGGTGGCACAGTCTGGCATGTAATGGCACAGTGAGGCATGTAATGGCACAGTGAGGTGAGGCGAGGCATGACTAGTAGGAAGGGGGTCGTCTTATATGGTGAGTATATCCCAAAACCAACATTTTAGCTGGAAAATTAGGGGGTTGTCTTATACGCCGGCAAATACGGTAATCGTTCAGGAAAGTAACTCTTATAAATGTAAATGAAAAACAGATAACCTAGCGGATTGTAGGATAAGATGATATAACATGAAGTGTCATAATCATAGCTTCATGGCAGCTATTTGACAACAAGTAATTAAGATATTAAGTTGATTTAAATAATATAATATAATTATGTCATCTATGAAGAGAATAGAATTGAATGAACCTATAAATAAATAAAAAGTTAATGTGCTGTAGAATAGCTGGGGGAATAAATTAGGCTTAACCAGGGCCAAGTTCCTTCTCTTGGCTTTATCTGGTGCGAAGGTCTAAAATCCCAACCATTCAAAGCATCTTCTATTACAGTTGGTATATCAGATAATTAACTAAGAGTTTTCTTACCATATCTTCCATATTAATTTTCTCCGCAGACACGTACCAAATATTACGTCACACACGTGCCCATGATGGTAGTGTGTCTTCACTTACTGCTCTCAGAGGGGGATCTGTCCTCAGTTCAGGAGGGAAGGACAAACGCTTGGTGCTATGGAGTGAAACGCTGACACAACTTAAAGAATGTGAGGTGAGAAGGAAGAAAAAGGCATGGGAAATTTTACCCTATGGGGCACTCACCAGTCTAGGAATTCACCGCTGTCTTAACCTTGGCAAGTTCTATATCGATCTTTGGACCGCTAGAGCTTGGCTGTTGGAAGCCTGCTGTGACTTTCTGCTGTTTCCCAGACAACTCTCCACCATTCCCATTCCCAAGGAAGAGGATGAGCGAAATTTCCTATTTTATTTGATGTTCCGCCTTAAGTTTGCTACTTCTATGTACAAAGGAAAAGTCATGGTTGAGTGAAATTTATTATGTTTAGGATTTTCTGCACCCAGTTGCAAAATATATGATGCTTACAGCAAGATGGCCTCTTAGGGTGGATTGATACTTGTGCGATGTTAGACATTGCTTGTGATTCGCACCGCACAGCTGTGCAGATCACATGTGATGTCTGTGCAGTGCGAATTCAGCCATACAGATTATATGGCTGAATTTGCATCGCCTGGTGCAGGACCCTTTTTTTTTTGGTCCGCACTGGAATCGGATCACATGGGTGTTCACACCCATGCGATACGATTCCTGCACCATTTGACAGTTCGCACTGCGATATGCAAACTAATCTGGGGGTGTCATTAACTTTCTATTGACACCCACAACGGTTGGCATAGGGCAGTGTGAACTGCCTGTGTGTTCTATGCGATGCGGGAACCGGTGTCCTGCCGAGAACTCCAGCCACGTCATCTCCACTACCTCCTGTCTGTGTCCATTAAAGCAGCAAATAGGGACGTTCACAATTATACAGGTACTGTGTAGCTCTTTGTACAGGGTTTGCCAAAAACTCTAACTCTTAGGCCCCGTACACACGAGAAAACATGTCCGATGAAAACGGTCCGCAGACCGGTTTCATCGGACATGTCTCCTGGGAGCTTTTGGTATGTGTGTACATACCATCAGACCAAAATCCCAGCGGACAGAGAACACGGTGACGTAGAAGACACCGACGTTCTCAAACACGGAAGTGCAATGCTTCCACGCATGCGTCGAATCAATTCAACGCATGCGCGGGATTTCGGGACGCTGGTTACACGTCATAACCAGCGGACATGTCCAATTAGGTGTACTAACCATCGGACATGTCCGACGCAGCGCAGAGAGGCAAGCACTGAATTCACAAAGCCAGTGCTCCCAAAACTGCGCTGGGTTTCTTAGGCGTAAGCCGGTGTAGGTGGAAGTGGGCGTGAGCAATGCAAATGAGGCGTGACCCCATGCAAATGATGGGCCGAGCGCCAGACAGATACGTATAACGAACGGCGCATGCGCCGTCCCGTGGACGCATCCCAGTGCGCATTCTCAGAATCATGTCGGAACTACTCCCTAAGATACGTCGGATCACTGCCTACGGCGTGAACGTAACCTATTTCACGTCCAACGTAAACTACGTAAAATACGCCGGCTTGTGTTCCCTGGTGCAGCCCTTTGCATGGATGCTGCTGAGTTACACCTCCTTTATGGGGCATAACTTTACGACGTACGTATAACTTACGCGCACTTGCGTCGGGCGCATGTACGTTTGTGAATCGCCGTATCTCCCTCATTTGCATATTTGAATAGAAAATCAATGGGAGCGCCACATGCGTCCAGCGTAAATATGCGCCCACTCTACGCCGGCGTAGGCAAGTTACGTCGGTGGAATGAAGCCTGTTTTTAGGCGTATCTTAGTATGTGGGTCCGGCGCACAGATACGACGGCGCATATTTGCACTTACGCAGCGTATCTGGGGATATGTCGGCGCAAGTGCTTTGTGAATCCGGGCCTATGTATTTAATATGTGTATTCAGCTGTTTGCCTGGAGTTTAGTTTTAAGGTGTTACTAACCCCAGGACCCTGCATTCACTATATCTGGTCTTCCACAGTACACAGAACATAGAAATGCAATAGTTTTAGTAAATATAAACTGCTTAAATACCTTTTCTCATTAGCAGTTACAGCAGTCTTGTGACGTCTATTAGCGTTCAGCCAAACACTATTCTTTCGAAATTCGAACCGTGTATGACCGCCTTTAGGTAAAATATGTCACAGCAAATGTTTGTTGTTTCAGAATATAAAACCCAGTCTATCAATTGCATGAATTGTAAGCAAGCATAAGACCATGCTAAACCCCATTATAAAAAAATCTGTTTCTTTACTTAAGAGCAAGCTCAGAACCTGATGACAGTGCACACCGTGACATAACTTTATTCTTTACACAGATTTCTGAGCAGTTTGGAACCGTCCGTTCCATTGCTGAAGGCGCAAATGGTGAATTATTGGTCGGCACAACAAAAAATGCTCTTCTTAAAGGGTCATTGGAGCATGGATTTACTCCTGTTATACAGGTTTGTACACTTTGTTTCTAAGTATTTCTTTGTGTCTGTTGAAAAATATTTTTTATGCAGGTCAAAGAGAACTGAAATTCTTAAAGCGGGGTTCCCATTACATTTTTCGATTTTTAAAAATATCACCTTTCATCTCGCGTTGTACATCTCTCTATAGTCTCACTTACTATTTGCAAAAGGCCCGCCGTTCCACCGAGTTATTTAAAACGAATAGTTTTATATTCCTCTCTGCTGAGCTTTTTCATTTTGCTTGTGGGCATTGTGAAGCCCACAAGCAATTACTTACGGGAATACTGGGGTTGACTAGTTGAAAGGGCCGCGCGTCCCGCCCCATTCTCGTGCGTCCACAATAGACCTGCAGCGCCGCACCATCAAACACTTGGGTTGCCATTACAACGAGCGGCGGCGAAAGTGCATGCCGTTGTGATGGCAACCCATAAACATCAACAAGCCGGGAGACACAGGGAAAGCGCACGGCATCCTGGGAGTCGAGGGAGCTGACGTCAGGATCTGAGGTGAATAGAAAGGCAGATTTTGTGGGACCGCATAGCAACAGGCATTTCGAGGTGAGTAAAAATGATTTATTTTTTTCTTCAGGTCTAAGCTACAATATAAAGCAAACTTAAATTTTTGATGGAACCTCCACTTTAACATTGAATAGTAAAATAACATGATCGCAAGAGTTTGATGGCCAAAGTGAAGTAAAATTTACCCAAAACCTTAAGACCCCTTTCACACTGGGGCATTTTTCGAGCGTTATTCGAGCATTATTAAAGCGTTATTCAAGCGTTTTCGAGCGTTATTCGAGCAAAGCCTCATCTGCAATCCCAATGTGCTGGTAAAGCACCGCTAAGACCCTAAAGTTTTAGGGCGTTTTTGCAGTGCCTCAGTGTGAAAGGGTAAGGTGTTCACTTTGAGGCTGTTTCTTGTTGGAAACGTAAACCCCTTTGCTAAAGACTGCTTCCATACATGATCCTACCAGTTACTGTCAATTTGGAGAAATGATCATACATCTTTACCCACTTCCCACCTTCCTATAACTAAAGAAAAGACCGGCCAGGTTAAATTTTCCCAGCTGATATAACCCAGTGCCAAGTGTGGTTTTCTGCTTTCCCCTCTCCTTTTTTCTATAGGCAAAAAAACATGCATTCTGAGCCAATCTGAGTTTGTACATTTACAGGAAAGTTCCTTCCTCTAAAAAAAAATCTTTTGCTTGTTGGATTGTGCTAGCATGCACATTGTAAGGTGACGTTTGAGGGACGCTGTGGGGATCAAAGCCTGTGGGAGTCTATTGCTTTGGACATGCATTAGGCCATTTTCTTCATTCTAGCCAGTTATATTATAAATATGTATTTGTTGGTTTTATTTTTTCCAGGGGCACACAGATGAGCTGTGGGGACTGGCTACACACCCTACCCATAATATCTTCATGACTTGTGGACATGACAAGCAGTTGTGCATCTGGAATGGTAGTAGTCACACACTAAGCTGGTCATGCATTCTGGAGGTGAGATGTGGATTGACAGAGTGATTCATCCTTAATGTGCATGTGGACATTAGATAGTGGTTGACTATGCAGGCATTATCTGACTATCCTTAAAGGCAAGCTGTCATCAGAATTCTGCACTTTATTCACGTGTAAGATTTTGTTCAGCCATCCATGCAAATGGCGTGGATGGACAAATCCCCCCTGCCAGTCAGTATTCTGACAGCTGTTAGCACCTGTTGTTGGGATATACCTGAACAGTGCCTGCAGCTGATTGGCTGCAGGTGCTGTTTGGCTGAGAATTGTCAGCTGTATGAAACAAGACAAAGTGCTACAACCCTGCAAACTGAAGAAATATCTTGGGCAGACAGGTGCACAATCCACAGCCACACAACTGTAACAGTGTAATACAAATAAAAGGTCCGCAACACAGTAAACACGGCCTTGATACAGAGTAGTTGATGTGTTTCAGCCTTAATCAGCCTTGGTCATTGTGGAGAACCATGTCGCACTCTGCTTTAGTGCCTCTGTCAGTTTGAGCATAGATATCAGATATTATAGGCACATATTGCAACCAAGAACTAGACAGGACTAGCTCAGCTGAAAAACTGGTACTGTTTATTGAACAAGAATACAGGTTTTTTATGCACTTGAAAAGTAGGTCAGTCACCACATGAACAGTGATCCGAATATTTACCCAGAACATCACACAATGGTTAGATAACGAGGTACAGCTGACTCATGGCTAATCCCATCATAGAGTTTAGTCAAATTACTGTAGACATGTGCGTTCCCGTTCGTAACAAATGGATTTTCGTACGAATTTGTTCGTATTCGTATCAATTCGAAACATCTGAAAAGCTGAAAGAACCAAAATACGAAAATTACGAATAAGCAAAATAATGAACAAGCGAAAATACGTACGTATGATTGGACAATCTTACTAAAATACGAAACACCGTAAAAGCAAAAGAACGAAAATGACATCTATAACGAACGATTTGCATTCCGTATTTTAAATCCTTTGTCTGTTCGTATTTTCATCTGTGTGTTTTGTAAATCCGTTTCTTTGTCTGTTCGTAAATTTGTGTACTTGTATCGTTCTTTCGAATGGGCACTGGGCAGTGTAGTTAGTGAGTGATTACTTACTTAATATCTCAGCCAATCAGCTTTATCTCTTTTGTGCTGAGTCACATTGGACAGTGTAAAGCCTCGTACACACGATCGGACTTCAAACAAGCTTTTCCGTGGATTTTTGTCTGAAGGGAGTTGGCCAGACTTTTGAAACCAAATAAGTTTGTCCGATGGATCATACACACGGTCGGATTTTTTGGAAAACGCTCATTTTGACGTTTGTTGGCAAAAAGTCCGACCGTGTGTACGGGGCTTAAGAGAAAGTATATCTTAATATGGATTAGCCGCGTGTTGCTATGTATTTACGAAAGTACAAATTACGAATCCATTAAACGAAAATTATTATGTAACTAAATTACGAATTTCGAATCAACGGAAATAAATTAGACAGAATTACGAATCATTCAGTATAAACGAAAATAAAACTGTTACAAAAATACGAACGGGTCCGAATAGGAAAACTTGAGTCTTACGAAATTACGAATCTTTACGAATCTACAGAACGAGACGAAACGGTACAAAAAAATACGAACATTTTTGTTGTGCACATGTCTACAAATTAGCCAACATATACTAGAAACATTAAGTTGATTAAACAACTAGCCACCTGGACACTTAGAGGTCCCAATCCAGGTCAGACGTGCCGGCATCAAGCTCACAAAGTACAATACACATTATTGCAAGTATAAACACATCCCCACTGTAGTTTGCTAGCTGACATTAGGTGTGTTAATTAGCACAATTAGCAATGGGGGAAAGACAGGTGTCTTGAGATGACGAGATTACCATCTGCTTTGAGTTTCCCAGTGTTGAGCAGTCATGACAGGTAATGTGCCACCTAGGCCTTTAACATGGATCCCGGTGTTTTGTCGAGATGGTTCCCCTATCGGATAGGGTCCGGCCTCGACTGCGCAGGCGGAGGCCATGGAAATCTCTGAGCCTGAACAGCTGTTCATCAGCTGTAGACGAAGCATGCGCAATGAACACTGCGCTCGCGATTCTCGGGGCAGGTTCTACACGACGCTCTCCGCTCGCTCTATACAGCTAGGGGCGGATACTTTTCTCAAGGGGCGCAGATGGTTATAAATGTTTGGATCTCATTACAGCAAGGGGCGAATATAGTTTTAAGATACCGCATGATGGCCAGTGCTTTATTATGGGCAGTGCTTTTCTCAAAGGGGCGGATGTGATATTGAGCAGCCCCTTTCAAAAAAGCACTGCCCATCATAAAGCACTGGCCATCATGCCTCTTCTAACTATATCCGCCCCTTTCAGAAAACCATCCACCCCTTGCTGTATAGAGCAAGCAGAGAGCGGCGTGTATAATCAGCCCCAAGCATCGGGAACGAGCGCTGTGTTCTTTGCGCATGCTCGGTCTACAGCTGACGAACAGTAGTTCAGCCTCTGCGATTTCCCTCGGCTCGGAATGCGCCTGCGCACTCCAGTCCAGACCCTATCCAATAGGGGAACCATATCGTTAGAACACCGGGCATAGATTGCAAGGGTCTGTGTGTTCTGGGGAGACAAAAACTCGAATCAGAAACAAGACCACTTTAAGGGTCCCCCAGGCACCCACCAACGAAAGAGTAGTGTTCCCTTAAAAGCCAGGGCCCAAAGTCAGTAGGCAAGAGACTGGCCTGCAATCCCCTACAAAGGCCTCCATCCCGAGTGAGTCTGTCACAGTCATTAATGCCGATTTATGGCTGAAACGCATTAACTTCTCTGTATTAAGGTTGTGTTTACTGTGGAATAGTCAATAAAGGAAGATTTTAAAAGCATAACACAGAGTTGCAGAACTTCTATTTGAATTTTCAGCTGTATGGTCAGCTTTAGCATCTGGAGAGGAGAGGGAGATAGAAAGGGGAATAGTAGGCCAAAAATTTCTAAAAAGCAGAGAACAATAGCAATCAAGTCAGGTTTTCTAACCTCCCCAATCAACTCCCCTTCCCCAGCCCTGGCTAACCCTCAGACATGAGACTGCTATGCAATCCACCAAAAACTGTTGGATTTGGAGACCATCATTTTATTTATATAGAAACCTTAATGGTCACTCATTTTACAGAAAACATTCCAATGCCTGGTTGTATATGGTTGGGACCAGAGCTAGAACGAGTCAGCAGACCTGAGAGTTATTTTCTCAGCCTTGGGTAACCAGAGCAGCCATTTGCTGCCATGATGGAAGAAGGAGATTGCGACAATTAACTTTCACAAATAAGGCTTGGTGCTGAGATATTCAGTCATACTTTTTCTTGGCCAGCAAAGCGTGATCACAACTAAATAATTGTTTATTTGATATCAGTGGCAATAATCATTCCACAGACCTCAGAACAGGCACTGTTATTCTTAAGGAGAATGAATCAAACTATTTCTGCATTTCTAGCCATAATCATGTGTTTTAATAGCTACAGCAACAGTATGATACGGTATCATATGACCATATTACTTCACGGGACACACGGCTGTCTGCTGGTTCACAAGCAGTCACTCCTCCACTGTTTCTGATTACTCCATACTTATACTAGGATGCTTCATCAGATGTTTCTATAGAATAGTTGTAATAATACAGGAATGATCATTAAAATATTGCACCTTCATTGTGATAATTAAATTGAGAAGTATAACCAACCATTTTTTTTTTTAGGCCAAGGACATTTTGCAGTGGGATGTATATTAACCACTTGACCACTGGGCACTTAAACCCCCTTCCTAACCAGACCAATTTTCAGCTTTCGGTGCTCTCACAATTTGAATGACAATTACTCAGTCATACAACATTGTGCCCATCTGAAATTTTTGTCCTTTTTTTCCCACAAATAGAGCTTTCTTTTGGTGGTATTTGATCACCTCTGGGTTTTTTATTTTTTGCGCTATAAAAGAAAAAACACTGAAAATTCTGCAAAAATTAAAAAAAATATCTTGTTTCTGTCATATTAGCAGGTATTGCGGAGTATTGGGGGTATTGCAGAGTATTGGGGGTATTGCAGAGTATGGGTGGTATTGCAGAGTATGGGTGGTATTGCAGAGTATGGGTGGTATTGCAGAGTATGGGTGGTATTGCAGAGTATGGGTGGTATTGCAGAGTATGGGTGGTATTGCAGAGTATGGGGGGTATTGCAGAGTATTGGTGTTATTGCAGAGTATTGCGCAGGGATGGATGGCTGGATCTGTGACTGCATTTGTCACAGATCCAGCCACAGCAGCTGCTGCTGCTGCTTCCGTTCTCCCCCCTCTCCTCTCACACTGTACCGATCGCTACAGAGAGGAGAGGGAGGAACCGGCGTCATCACATGACGCCGGTTTGTTTACAAGTGATCGCTCCGTCATTTGACAGAGCAATCACGTGGTAAACGGCTGCTATCAGTGGCAATTTACCGCGATCTGTGATGCGCCGGGTCTTCTAGACCCGGCGCTCACAGATGATTCCGGGAGCGCGCCCGAGAGGAGGATTCTGGGAGGACGTCCCAGGGACGTCCTCCCAGAACAACTCGACCGCGCTGTAGACGTCTTTTGTCTATGGCGCGGTGGCAAAGAGGTTAAGGGAAAAAAGCTACCCTAAATTAATGATGCTTCTCCTATTGTATACTTTAAGACTGTTTTTATACCATACCAGACTGGCTTAACTGACAGCAAATTGTGAGTTTATGAGAAGATGTCAGGTCACCTGAGGCCAGAAGACAGATGCACGCCGTGTAGGTCAGGAGTGCACCGCTAAGGTAGTGGACCTTGCGGCTGACTGACATGGATGGAGCTCTGGTCGGTTCAGGAGAAGGTCCTCTGGAGCACCAACAGGGATCACACTGGTAGCTAGAGCATGAGATTTCCCCAGGGCACAGAGTCTAAGAGCCAGCAGGTGTTCACCAGAGCCCCTAGTGTTGGGGATGTACTTCGCTGCAACTTGCATCAGGTTGCGGCCCCCAGGGTCTCCCAGCTCACACTCACGGTAGGCTACTGGAGGATAGAGAGGAAGCAGCAGACCAGGACAACAAGGCATAGTCAGGAGATAAGTCAAAAGGTCAGGGGAACGAGCAGACAGGGGTAGTCAAAGAACACGCCAAAGGTCAGGGTAGGAAGCAGACAAGGATAGTCAGGAACAAGCCAAGGATGGTAAACAGAATCAGACGTAGAAGAATACGTATCGGCCTAAACTGAGGGAAAAAAGTATTTTTATATATTTTTGGGGGATATTTATTATAGCAAAAAGGAAAAAATATTGAATTTTTTTCAAAATTTTCGCTCTATTTTTGTTTATAGCGCAAAAAATAAAAACCGCAGAGGTGATCAAATACCACCAAAAGAAATCTCTATTTGTGAGAAAAAAAGGACGCCAATTTGGTTTGGGAGCCAGGTCGCACGACCGCGCAATTGTCAGTTAAAGCGAGGCAGTGCCGAATCGCAAAAACTGTCCGGGTCCTTTACCTGCATTTTGGTCCGGGTCCTAAGTGGTTAAAGCGGACCTTCAGTAATTTTTTCAACTTTCCATCTATTAAATCTTCTGCCCTTCTTGTTTTAACTTTGGATAGTAAGACATTTTTTTCTGCCCATAAAGACCTTTTACAGCCCCCTTCCTGTTTCTTGTATGGTAAAAAGCCAGCTGCCCACAGTTAAAATGGTTGCAGACAGACTCAGTGAAGGGAGATTTCTGCAGCATATTTGGCAAGTACAGAATTACAGTATATATAAAATAATATGCAAAGTGGCTGGAGGGAAGCTTCAGAAAGGCAAAGATGTTTTTATTACAAATTATGTACGTAAAAGAATAATGAAAAATTAATTATAATGATGTATAATGGTTAATTAATTATTAATGCAGACATCAATTACTTTATATATCGTAGGATCATGGTTTGTGTGCAGATTTCCACCCTAATGGAAGAGAAGCCTGTGTGGGTCTGAGCACAGGAAAGTAAGACTGTCATCACTTTTCTAATGTCTCTTACAAATCTACTGTGTATCTTTCTTAGTTCTTATTATCTACTCCTCTTCAAGGTTTCAAAACACAGGTATAGAAATTCCAACATCAAAGAATATCATCCTTACATCTGACCCATGGTCCTACAGTGGGTGGAAGGGGCAACCCTGAGCTCAATTCAAGAGTGTTTTTCTATTTGCCTTTATAACATTAATAGAAACACAATGGTATTTTTTCACAGTTTACAAGTGTATAATGTGTTTGGTAGATGTTGTTAACCAGACAAAATGAATATAAGAGAAAATATCCAAATTATGCAAAACAGTTAAATAAGTCTGTTTAAGTGCTGTACATGCTGCCCATAGCTTAGTCTGCTCCTATCTCGTTGTTGGCTCTTTTGTGAGCCTGAGATCCTTGTCAGAATAGAGAGATTGAGAAAACTGGTGATCTACAGTTAAAGCGGAGTTCCACCCATTTAATAGTCAGCAGCTACAAAAAGTGTAGCTGCTGACTTTTAATAATCAGACACTCACATGTCCCACGGTCCAGCGATGCAGGTGCAGTAAACCTCTCTCCCTCCTCTCAGCGGTGCCGACATTCTAACTGTGGGCAGGCAATCTTCTGGGACCTGTGATGTGTCCCAGAAGATTGCAGGGAGGCGCCAGGGTAGGAAGTGCCTGTAAAAACAGGGTACCTGCTCCCCCCCCCCCCAAAAAAAATGACATGCCAAATGTGGCATGGCAGGGGGTCACCAGCACTTAGGCCCCTTTTACACTGGGGCCGGACCTGCGGTGGTGGTAAAGCGCCACTATTTTCAGCGGCACTTTACCGTCGGAATTGCAGTGGTATTCGGCCGCTAGCGGTGCGGTTTTACCCCCGCTAGCGTCCGAAAAAGGGTTAATACCGCCAGCAATGCGCCTCTGCAGATGCACATTGCCGGCGGTATAGCCGCAGTTTCTTATTGCTTTCAATGGGAAGGAGAGATGGAGGAGCGGTGAGTGAGTGAGAAACTTGTAAAGCGCAACACATGCGAACTGAATCGCCTCTGGGCGCTGTATCCATTTCGTGGGTAAGGAACCCCTTGACCTCAGAAGAGATGGGTTTTTAATCTTTCTCCTGAAGACCAAGTGGTCCGACTCCAGTCGGATGGTGGTTGGTAGTGCATTCCACAGCTGAGGTCCCTGGACTGCAAATCTTCGTTCTCCTTTGGACTTGTATCTGGCTTTGGGTATCTGGAGTAGGTTTTGATTGGTGGATCGCAGAATGCGATTGGGGTTATGGGCTTTTATTTTTTCGCATAGATATTGGGGGGCGTTTCCTTGAATACACTTATGTATTAGGCAGAGTGCCTTGAAAGTGATTCTGTCTTTTACTGGCAACCAATGAAGGGATCTCAGTGAAGGTGAGATTGATTCCCATGTTTTTTTTCCGGTCACTAGTCACGCCAGTCCTTCACTGCTCCAAAGATGCAGCTAGCAGGACTTTTGGACCGGTCCTGCTAGCGCATTGCTCTAGTGTGAAAGCCCTCTGAGCTTTCACACTGGAGAAACAGCAGCCGCCGTTTCAGGTCGGTTTGCAGGCGCTATTTTTAGCGCAATAGCGCCTGCAAACCGCCCCAGTGTGAAAGCGGTCTTAAAGCGGAAATTCAATTTTTGGGTGGAATTTCGCTTTAACTGATCTCCTCTAGGCTGAAAAACCCCAGAAGCACTTCCAGGTTCAGAGCTATCAAATCCTAGCTGCAGCACCAGGTAAACAACATATCAATGTAATCTCCAAAATAGAGACACATTAATAAAAACTTGACAGAGGTTTATTTTCTCAACACTGTCCAAATTAAAAAAACAAAAAGTTCTGTCTAGTGTCACTTTATCCCATAAATTGTAGGCCTATTTATAGGACCTAGTTAACATTTTTAAACATTTTGATAAGAATGAAGAAAAAAACAAAGCCTGTCCTGTCCACACTTATTACTCATATCTGTATGTTAAAAGTCTTGATAAATTAATCTTTTTTAATGTGCTTTTTTGGTATATTTTACCATTTTGGGTTTATAACACATACAACTACAGTTTATTGTATGGACTTCTCACTTTCTACTGTTACAAGTACATAGATTCTCTTATGCCCCCTACACACGATCGGAATTTCCGATGGGATAAAATCTGATGGAATTTTGCGTCGGAATTCCGTTCAAGCTGTCTTGCATACACACTGTCAGACCAAATTCCTACCGTTCAAAACGCGGTGACGTAAAAGACTACGACGAGCCGTGAAAAATTAAGTTCAATGCTTCCGAGAATGCATCGACTTGATTCTGAGCATGCGTGTTTTTTTCTCCGTCGGAGTTCCACACAGACGATCGGAATTTCCGGCTAGAATTTTTTTCCATCGGAAACATGTTCTATTTCTAAACTCCGACGGAAAAAAAGTCAGATGGGGCCCACACACGGTCGGAATATTCAATGAAAAATTCCGTCTGACTTTTTACCAGGGCCAGATTTAAAGTGCCCCATGGTAAACTTTCTCTTGCTGCCCCTTCCTAGCATTAGGCCGACCATAGACAGCTCGAACCTTAGCCAGTTCAGCAGGAGCCAGCTGAGATTCAAACCATGTATGGGCAGGCTGAATGTATAGAGTTGATCAATCGATCAACTTGAGTACAACCAGACAGCTAGATTTTACATGTGATTATTGCCAGCAGCTGGTAAAGCCACTAGCAATAATCGCTGTCTTTTCCTGGCGGGGACGACTTCCTCTGTCAATACTGTCTGTGTTGATGGGGGGACTAGAGCAAATTTCTTTCTGGCTACAGGAAAGACATTTTCTCTGTGTATGGCCTGCAATACACCAGCAAGATCAAACATCCTAACTACAAAGGGCACACTCCAAGGCTGGGGGTGGGTGGGCATGGGGCGGGGAGTAGGAAGGCTTAACCACTTAAGACCCGGACCTTTAGGCAGCTAAAGGACCCGGACAGTTTTTGCGATTCGCCACTGCGTCGCTTTAACTGACAATTGCGCGGTCGTGCGACGTGGTTCCCAAACAAAATTGGCGTCCTTTTTTTCCCATAAATAGAGCTTTCTTTTGGTGGTATTTGATCACCTCTGCGGTTCTTATTTTTTGCGCTATAAACAAAAATAGAGCGCCAATTTTGAAAAAATTGCAATATTTTTTACTTTTTGCTATAATAAATATCCCCCAAAAATCTATATAAAAACTGTAAAAAAAAAAAATCTATATAAAAAAAAATGTCCTCAGTTTAGACCGATACGTATTCTTCCTATTTTTGGTAAAAAAAAAACGCAATAAGCGTTTATCGGTTGGTTTGCGCAAAATTTATAGCGTTTACAAAATAGGGGATAGTTTTATTGCATTTTTATATATTTTTTTTTTTTTACTACTAATGGCGGCGATCAGCGATTTTTTTCGTGACTGCGACATTATGGCGGACACTTTGGACAATTTTGACACATTTTTGGGACCATTGTCATTTTCACAGCAAAAAATGAATTTAAAATGCATTGTTTACTGTGAAAATGACAATTGCAGTTTGGGAGTTAACCACAAGGGGGCGCTGATGGGGTTATGTATGACCTCATCTGTGTTTCTAACTGTAGGGGGTGTGGCTGTAGGTGTGACGTCATCGATTGTGATTCCCTATATAAGGGAACACACGATCGATGACGGCGAAACAGTGAAGAACGGGGAAGCTGTGTTTACACACAGCTCTCCCCGTTCTTCAGCTCCGGGGACCGATCGCGGGACTCCAGTGGCGATCGGGTCCGCGAGTCCCGCGGTCACGGAGCTTCGAACCGGGTCGACCCCGCGGCTGGGCTTAAAGGGCAACGTACAGGTACGTTGATGTGCCCAGCCGTGCCATTCTGCCGACGTATATCGACGTGAAGGGGTCCTTAAGTGGTTAAAGAGGCAGATTGTTCTTGGTGTACTGATGTAGACTAAGCAGACTATGAAGCCCTGTACACGCGGCCGGGAATCTCGTCAGGAAAAAAACGTTGTTTTTTCTAACGAGATTCCTGGCAAGCTTTCCTTGCTCGCCAAGTGTACACACGGCCATTCAAAAGAACCACCGTTCTTTTGAATGGCAAGAACGCGGTGACGTCATCGACTACGACGAGCATGCGCTTGTCACATTGAATGCCGTCGCCGCCATCTTGCTACACCCAACTCTATGCCTTGGAAGCTACCGCGCATGCGCCGAAGTCTCATCGAGCATGCGCGGGTTTCCATGGATGCAGGTTCTCTATTTTTCTCGTCGAGATTCCAGGCAGTTTTCTCGACGAGAAACCATACACACGCACGGTTTTCTCGGCAAAAAGCTCTGCCAGCAGTTTTCTTGCTGTTTCTGGCCGAGGAAAACCGCGCGTGTGTACGAGGCTTTACATTAGGTTAAGGTAAACTGTCAACCCATTCTGCTAAAGCCCCGTACACACGGTCGGACTTTTGACTGGCCAAAATCACATCGGAATTCTGACAGAATTCCATCGGAGTAAAAGAGAGCATATTATCTATCTGAACTCCGACGGAAATTCCTCTGAATTTCTGATGGAAAAAATCCAATAGGGCATACACACGGTCGGAATTTCCGATGGAAAAACTCAGATGGACTTTTTCCATCGAAAATTCCAATCGTGGGTACGGGGCTTTACAGTTATGTTGTAGTTGTAGAAACTGAGAGTGGGTGAACTGCTACTGCACATCTCCCTAGTAAGGGCATAGACAGCAATAACAACCTGACAGGTGTCTTAATCCCTCTCCACTCTATTCAAAACTAAAAGAAAAGTTTTGCTTTTACAGTAGTTATACTTTAAGAAATGTGTCCGTACTTCATAGTGATATTACTGTTGTACATGTCTTTACAGGTGGCTGGTGGTGGACATGCATTCTCACAGTATCCTTTCTGTGCACTCTGATGGGAATGAACAGCTCTCTGTGGTCAGGTACTCACCAGGTGAGAAGAACTAAGATACCAGTAGTCATAAGCAAGCTTAGGCAGCCCATCCTTGCTTCATTTTTATTTATTTGTTCAATCAACAGGTTGAAAAGATCCAATTCCTATATCCACATTGAGTCTTCCCTGCTGTCAGAATACATTGATCAGTGCTGCAGGCTATAGCAGGCAGCACTGATCGATCAGAAAACACCCAACAGGCTGGTTGTACGGGACTTGATTGCAGTGGCGGCTGGTGCTCAATATTTTTTTTTATTTTTTTGGGGGGTGGCAAACAAACCTGTCCTAAGAATCCCTGGCCAATTGGGTCTCAGGACTGGCTTCCTGATTGGCCGGGAGAAGAATCAGGAAGACAATAGTGAATATTAATTTGCTAATGTCAGTGCTCTGCGCAGTGAGCCCATTTTTTTAAGCCAATTGCAGCCTCATGCTCTAATCATGTGCCTAATAAAGCGGAATTCCAACCACAATTATCATTTTTTAAATTTATGTCCTTTCATCCTGCGTTTTTATAATATAAATCCGGTCACTTACTATTTTACAATCTGCTGCCGATCCGCATAGATATTCAAAAAAGATAGTTTATAAAACTATATCTACACCGTTGTCATTTTGCTTGTGGGCATTGTGAAGCCCACAAGCACTTACTTCCTGGAAGTCTTGGATGGGGAGTGATAATTGGACAGCGCACTGCATCCTGGGAATTTATGACACACATTTCCCAGAAGAATTAGAGGGAGATGATGTCACAATCCTAGGTGGTTTCAAAGGCAGATTTCGTGGGACCGCATAGCAACAGGCATTTCCAGATGAGTAAAAAAAAAAACCTTTTTTAGGTCTAATGAGCACAATAATGAAAAAAAAAATTTGGGATGGAAACTCCACTTTAATAAAAACAAAAAAACACCCAATTGGAATCCATGTGTTGATCCGGATGCATGGATTAGGGGGGCTGCCCCCCTAATGGACGGGCCGTCACTGCTTGATTGGTAGATTGACTTCTGTACAACCAGCCTGCCCATACACGGATCAACATTCAGCCAGGAATTGTGATCCATGTATGGCCAGCTTTAGAATTTTCTTATCTACTCCTTATTGTAGTCATCTCCTTGCCCACATTGCCAGTCTGATTTTTAATCTCCTTTTCTTCTGCTTTATCTATTTCACTCCAAAGATGGGAGTTACCTGGCTATTGGATCCCATGACAACGTCATCTACATATACAGCACAGGACACAAAGATCGCAAGGGTGACTATTCAAGAGACAGCTCATTAGAAGAGAAAGACTCTCAAGAGGAGGGAGAAAGTCCTAAAGGCGAAGGGGATAATAATGTGTCTGACAGAGTGCAGCGGTACATACGATATGGAAAATGCATGGTGAGGGATAACTCACTTTTAACTGAATAGTGTATACATCGTACCAAATGCTTTAAGCCTAGTACACATTACTTTTTTTTTTCGTTCAACCCAGCGGGTTGAAAAAAAAAACGAACAGCTCAGGTCGAAGCCGTTGTACTAACAATCTGATGTTAGTACAGCACTCTCCCCTGCTGTTCTACTGTGTTCTGACAGGGGGACGCCCCCAGCCAGAACACTACGGTCAGCGCTCTCAGCCATTGGGTAAAAGCGCTGTTGGACCTCCTGCCATACACAGAGGCTGAATGTCGACAGTTTTTTTACATAGACATAATGGTCTATTTTTTATATTTCTTTATTCTATTTAACATTCCATTTATTGTGTTTATGATCTAAATTATTCATCCAGTTTACTATAGCACTCTTATGCCACGTACACACGACCAGTTTTCCCGTTGGGAAAACTAACATGACAGCTTTTGGCTGGGAAAACTGGTGTGTATGCTCCATGGCAGTTTTCCCGACAGGAAAAACCGCGAAAATCCCGGCGGGAAAAATGAGAACATGTTCTCTTTTTTCCTGCCGGGATTCCCGGCGGTCTTTTTCTCTGCAGTTTACCTGTGGGAAACACTGCGGTGGAGCATACACAAGGCCTGGTCTCCCGGCCAAATCTGTCATGGCAGTTTTGCTGCCAGGAAAACTGGCCGTGTGTAGGGGGGAAAAGCTGCCGAGCCGGTTCTCGGCTTTCCCCTCTGGGTTTCCTGGCGGTAAAAAGTCAACGTTTTTTAACCTTTTTGCAATAGCGTTTTTTCCGCATTAGCGTTTTTTAGGGTTTTAAAAAAAAAATTGTAACGGCTACCCACTGGTAGTGAGGGGTATCGGCCGTTGGAGACGTCCTTTTTGCTGACAAGTTATTATATGCAGGTACCGCCGGTATATCCCATCGAACGCCCTTTCAAGAAACGAGACGGGCTACGTTTGCAGAGTCAAGCAGACTGACTTTTAATGCCACATTTTTTCTCCTTATATCTGGTTACAAACTGTACAGAAACAAATGACACTCCCCCCCCACCCAGGGGGGCTTCAATACACATACTTTGAAATAATGACATTCCCTTGAGCCAATCAGCCGCTAGACGTTTTGGCTCCTAAACTTGGCTTGATCAAACAATAGAATTCAATTAACCTTTAAAACAATTATCACTCACACATAATCCCCATCAGCATACACCTCACAGGAGGCTGTTACCTACACAAAAGAGAGTCCATTAGCTATGCGAAGGGAACATTAGCATTCAGCAGTGAAAGAGACCATTGTCCAATTAACCCTTTGAGCTCAGAATACAATGTGGTACATCCAATTGTGACAAGCCATGCAGTTCCTTGTAGTCCTCCCTGCATGAAGATTATCGATGTCCAGACAGCATGCATAGGTCTGTTACACTACTCCCCTTTTGTGGAACACTCCGGCAGACCCGGATTGATCTTTTTCGGATCAACTTGGGGATGTCCGGTCTGCTGTTAGGGTAAAAGTTCAGTTTGCCTGGACAGTCCGTCGGCATTCCCATTGAATCTGCCAGGGCGGTATTGGATAGAAAAATTGTAGGGTTGTAGGGCCAAGCTCCATCTTAGCAGGCGCCCATTATCTCCGGCTACCCGGTTCAGCCATACTAGGGGGTTATGGTCTGTGATCAGGGTGAATTCCTGATCATACAGGTAGGGTGTGAGCTTCTTTAAAGCCCAAACCAGGGCTAAACATTCCTTTTCCACGGCCGCGTAGCTCACTTCCCTGGGTAACAATTTTCTACTCAGGTACGCAACAGGGTGTTCTCCTCCATCCTCCCCGATCTGGCTTAGAACTGCCCCCAGTCCGTACATGGACGCATCTGTATGAACGACAAATCTTTTGTTAGGGACGGGGGCAGATAGAACAGGTGCGTTGATCAATGCTTGTTTCAAGGTTTGGAATGCTGTTTCACAGGCGGGAGACCACAGGACTACTCTAGGCAAATTCTTTTTGGTCAAATCCGTCAGGGGTTTGGCAATGGTACTGTAGTCAGGGACAAATTTTCTGTAATACCCCGCTGTCCCTAGAAATGCCAGTACCTGGGTCTTAGTGTGGGGAGTGGGCCAATTGGCTACAGCCTCAACCTTAGCGGGTTCTGGTCGTTGTTTCCCACACCCCACTCTGTGTCCCAAGTACTGGACTTCTGCCATCCCGAAATTACATTTTTCTGGCTTCAGGGTTAGGCCGGCGGCCCTAATCTGATCCAGTACAGCCTCAACATGCCTCTCAAAGTCCGCCAAATATCCATCTATTTCCTCCTCACTTTCTACAAAAGCTTTAAATGCAGTGAACAGTATTTTCTTTCCTGTAGCAGCAGGTGGGGGGGTAGGAACTGCAGGTGTAATGGGCTGTCTCGCTCTTACCAGTTCCAGTTCTTGTCCCCTCTTCGTTTGTATCTCTTCCCTTGCTTCCTGGAACAGCTGGTTGATTAGTTCCACGGACGTTTCTGGATACAAGGATAATCTCCGCTGTACAATCCCAGTAATTACATCTTCTTCGCTGACCGGTGCAAGGGGCTCCGTTCCTTCCATGGATCCATCCATTTCGTCCAGCTCCAGCAGTTCAGCTATCAGCTCCCTCCGTGGTCTGTTGCTGGTGCTCCTACCACGACTCTCTAATAAATCTTTCAGTGTGGATCTTTTCAGCCTGGCGTACTGCGACTCCATTCAGCACTTGCTCTTTGGATAAAAGGACCATCCCAGTGCTGCCAACCAATGTAACGGCTACCCACTGGTAGTGAGGGGTATCGGCCGTTGGAGACGTCCTTTTTGCTGACAAGTTATTATATGCAGGTACCGCCGGTATATCCCATCGAACGCCCTTTCAAGAAACGAGACGGGCTACTTTTGCAGAGTCAAGCAGACTGACTTTTAATGCCACATTTTTTCTCCTTATATCTGGTTACAAACTGTACAGAAACAAATGACACTCCCCCCCCACACAGGGGGGCTTCAATACACATACTTTGAAATAATGACATTCCCTTGAGCCAATCAGCCGCTAGATGTTTTGGCTCCTAAACTTGGCTTGATCAAACAATAGAATTCAATTAACCTTTAAAACAATTATCACTCACACATAATCCCCATCAGCATACACCTCACAGGAGGCTGTTACCTACACAAAAGAGAGTCCATTAGCTATGCGAAGGGAACATTAGCATTCAGCAGTGAAAGAGACCATTGTCCAATTAACCCTTTGAGCTCAGAATACAATGTGGTACATCCAATTGTGACAAGCCATGCAGTTCCTTGTAGTCCTCCCTGCATGAAGATTATCGATGTCCAGACAGCATGCATAGGTCTGTTACAAAAATCAGTGGGTTAAAAACGTTAAACATTGGCGAGGCATGTTTTTGAGCGTTTATCAGCATTTGGCGTTTTTTGTGGTCAGAAAAACTACTCCTGAATGCGATTTTAGGGCATTCAGAAAACAGCCAATAAACTCCACTGCTGATAAACGTCCAAAAATGTCCATGTGTGCATAGACACATAGGATAACCAAACTCCAAAAAACGGCCGTTTATTAGCTTCAGTGTGCATGGAGCCTAAGGGGCCTTTCACACGGACGGATAGATCGGTGCTTTTAGCTGCGGATTTTCTACCGCAGCTAAAAGCACACAATGCTTTCCTATGGCCCCATTCACACACAACGTTTAGCTGCAGTTTCGTTGCATGCGGTTTGGTGCGAATAGAAAAAATAGAATTGAATGCGTCCAGGTGCGATTTAGCGCAGCTATATGCACTTAACCGCAGGTAATCGCAGTCTTTTGTGTGAATTGCGGATAGCAGCGTGAGAAAAAAAAAGAACAGGAAGCACATCATAATCAAAAAAAATAAAAAGAGTTGCTATGGAAATGACTACCGCAGCTAAACGCGGCCGCATGTAACCGCACGTAATCGCAATGTACAAATGCAGCTAATCGCAATGCCCAGAGCCTTGAATTTCACTGAAAATGTACATGCTTTTAATTGCGGCAAAACTGCCGTCCGTCTGAAAGGGGCCTAATACTTTTCTTTCTTCTCATAATTATAGGGTCATTCTAGCTTCATAACACATTTGGACTGGTCAAAAGATGGGAAATATATCATGTCAAACTCTGGTGACTATGAAATTCTTTACTGTAAGTATTATTCATTGTGCGTTTCTTACGTTGTATTATCATATATCGCATATTAGGTGAACAATTTGTGTGTGGATCAAAGTGCAACTGCAAACTACCCAAATTCGATACAAAGACTGTAGCCAAAAGCTTGGTTTCAGGTTTCTTGCCAGCCATTGTTTTTTGCAACTCATCCCTATTGTTTGTGGCCAGACATAAGCTCTGTTTGGTGTGCATTCAACTTTCTCTTTAGCTGGCTCTACAATAGTAGATTTTTCAAAGGAACGTTCATACTAAACTTCATGTGAACATTGGTATGAAAATTCTTTACATTTGATGGCTTGACAATTGTCATTCAAAAATACTTCAAAGTTTTTTTTTCTTTTAACATTTGATTTTTGAATGAAAAAACTTTTTCCAAGCGAAAACCACGTACCATGTTAGAATTTGTTCGTTTGAGAAAAGTTTGGCATCCTGCTTCTTCGAATTGTCTTGTCACTGCGGTCAAAAACGAATGTTGATTTGACCCCACTAAAAATTTGAAAATCCAATAAACCTTCTTAAAGTGGAGGTTCACCCAAAGTATACATTTTTAACATTAGATTTAGGCTAATTAAGGGGAGCAGAAACAGGTATTTTTTTTAAAATCAATGCCGTACTTACCGTTGTAGAGATAGATGTTCTCCCGCCGCTTCCGGGTATGGGCTGCGGGACTGGGCGTTCCTATTTGGTTGACAGCCTTCCGACCGTCGCATACAGCGAAAGTAGCCGAACGTCCGTGCGCAGGCGCCGTATAGAGCCGCACCGACGGTCGGCTACTTTCAGCAACTGGTGACGCGCTGTATGCGACCGTCGGAAGGCTGTCAATCAAATAGGAACGCTCAGTCCTGAAGATCATACCCGGAAGCGGCGGGAGAACATCTATCTCTACAACGGTAAGTACGGCATTGATGTTAAAAAAAATACCCGTTTCTGCTCCCCTTAATTAGCCTAAATCTAATGTTTCACACAAACATCTTGTGCTTAATCATAACCCATCGTAATGATTAAGCACAAGATGTTTGTGTGAAACGCGTTTACGTGACCTTGTGTTGGTGTCTTTGGTGTTATCACTTTGAACAATAAAAGGCAATCGGAATTCCTGGATGTGCAGCCATTTCTTTTCTTATCTGTTGTTATAGAGAGGGGAGAGAGAGCAGGGAACTGTAAGGGGAACATGAGCCAAACCAGAGGCTTGTTTTGCAGGAATTAACAAGGCTTTTTATTGCAATTTTTGTTGTCCAATTCTCACTTTAAGAGGAATAAAACAAAGTGTATATCCGAATTTATAGCTTTTCTATACTGCAAATGTTAATAATTTCCCTTTTTCGATCTTATTCATATGATAGGGGATATTGCTGGTGGCTGTAAGCTTCTCCGGAATAGATTTGAGAGCAGAGACCGTGAGTGGGAAACGTACACTTGTGTGCTAGGTTACCATGTCTTTGGTAAGCGATTTTTACTTTGACCATTGATATTTGGTTTATAATTAGTACTGTTCTTGCACATCCATACATACAATGATGAGACTGTACTGTATAATCGATGTGTGTTTTCCTGGATACCAAAATGGGAACAGATGACTGTTTGAAGCTGCCAATTCATTCCCTGGAATAAAAAAAAATGAGCAGATTGTTGTAGAATTACATATAACAGTTTGTAAAAGAGGATTCATAAGAGCCTTTTAGAGGCAGAGCTTATTTTCTGAAGAACTTGGTGATATTTACATTTTGATCCTGCAGGATAGTGCTGGTGATAATTAGACTGATATGGGGCAACATGTGAGTGTGGGACGTGTATCATGGATGTCCTCTTTTCTACTATAACTAGTCCTCTGGAAACTCAGAACTAATGTATGAACCCACCCAGTGAAAAATATGCTAACCCTACTTCAGCAGCAACTTGTAGTAACTTGATAAGTTCAGTTAAAGCCTAAGTTTAGTTAGAAATTAAAAATTGAAATAAGGGACATTACTTAAAATCAGTAAGATGTGTCACTTATGCTGCTGTCTCCTCTATTGGCTTACAGCAGAACGAAACCCTCCTATCCTTTTCAGCCAAGAAATCTGCCATCTTAAGCCTTGTACACACGACCGGTTTTCCTGCCAGGAAAACTGCCAGGAGAGCTTTTGGCCAGGAAAACTGGCCGTGTGTATGCTTCCTCGCAGTTTTCCCGACAGGAAAACTGCTGGGAATCCCGGCAGGAAAATAGAGAACCTGCTCTCTATTTTCCCACCGGGATTCCTGGCGGTTTTAAACCCGGCAGTTTTCCTATGGGGAAACACTGCGAAGGGAGCATACGCATGGCCAGGATTCCGGGCCAAAGCTCTCCCCGCAGTTTTCCCGACGGTAAACCCGGGCGTGTGTACACAGGGAAACTTACAGAGCAGGTTCTCAGTTTTCCCATCGGGATTCCCGGTGGATTTTATACTGCCGGGAATCCCGGTCGCGTGTACGAGGCTTTAGCCTTTGTTTGATCTGCAGTTGCCATGATTCTATCACTTAGCACCAGTTATGACATCAGCAATTTGTAGTAAATAAGCGGTATTGCACTAAGTGCATATAGAGTCAATTTAATTATGTAAGTGACACGGATGATCCGTGACAGACAGCAAGCAGCTCTTACAACAATATACACTTCATAACAAAAATTTCAATCAAAAGCGTGTAGCGCTGTCACACTATGACCTTAATCGGGTGATCTGTGACCAACAGCAGCTCTCACAACAATATACACTTCATAACAAAAATCTAAATCAAAAACAGGTATAAATATCAATATCAATAAAAAAGTATCTGACTATGCTCTCCCTTTTCATCCAGCTCCTCCATTCATAGAAGCTGTACTACAGCTCCTATGAATTAAGGATGGGTGAATGGTTGAAAGGTTCATGCCCTCTATTTGTAGATGGGGTGCAATGTGTGTGGCGGCAATAATTCACACACTCTGTAAAACCTGTATTGAAGTAATGTAGCAAAAGTTCACAACACACTTGGTGGGGAGGCTACCCAGCCAGCTGAAAGCATCTGTTTAGAGGGGGAAGAATGCAGCCTGGCTGCCCAATCAGCAAGGTGTTCAAGAGAAATGCAACCCTACAATTTCTCTCCTCGCAAAGAAACCATTCCCTAGAGCTAGTACTATCCCTCACAGGCAGGGTACCTCTACCAACTTGCCAAATGTGCACAAAACTTGGGAGCCAGGGCCTTAAGATGGTCTCCAAAGTCACATGGGGGAGCAGCATCCAATCCGATCACTTCCCCCGTGACCCAGGAAATTATAGAGGAACCATGTTCCTCCTTACTTCCCCTCCAACTGCAGTGCCATTGCGAATGGCACCACCTGCAGTGGAGAAAGTAGACTGCACCCCAGCCTACACATTCATAGATCCTGTTTAATATATAGAAGCTATAGTACAGATTCTTTGAATGGAAGAGGGGTGGAGAGGGTGGACATATTTGGGCACAATTGATAAGTGCCTGTCACAGCTCTGTCGGCTCTATTGATACCCGCTGCACTGGAAGATTACAACGGTGGGGGAGGGGGAATTGATCAAGAAGGATTTCAGCTAACAGAGCAGACAGCAGCACAAGGGACACATCATACTGACTGTAAGTAATGTCTCTTGTGCTGATTATAATTTTTTTTTATTTGTGACTTAACTTAGGCTTTTACCTGAAAACCAAAACTGTCTTCTGAGACAGTATTTGAAGGAAATTGTGACTTGAAGATAGCTTTGTTAAAAAAAAAAAAAAAACAGTAATAAAGTCCGCACCAACCGTCGTATCTCTCTTTTTTGGCCCGCGTATCTGCCAGTGATTCTTAGAATCATTTTCGCATAGATACGCTTAAGATCCGACATGTGTAAGTCACTTACACTGTCGGATCTTAAATGTAATTACCCAGCCGGCCGCTAGGTGGCGTTTACTTTCAGGTCTCATTTGTTTATGCAAATGAGCCTGATACGCCGATTCTCAAACAAATTTGCGTTGCGTAACTGTCGCTAACGTCGTTTGCGTAAGCGTAAGGTTATCCCTGCTATATGAGGGGTAACCTTACGCCAGTCCCACATACGCCATGTTAAGTATGGCGTCGGGTCCGCGTCGTCTTTTCCTGTCGGGTACGTTGTTTCCCTAAGTCGTTCTTGAATACGACTTTACGTCATTGACGCACACGTCGGCGTCATTGACGTTTTACGCCGAGAACTGGAGCATGCGCACTGGGCTATTTTAAGCCCGGCGCATTCGCAGTTCGTTCGAATCAGGGGCGCGCTTAATTTAAATACAAGCCGCCCCCTTGGATTTACGTGGGGATACGCCGGGCCAATTACACTACGCCGCCCCAAACTACGGAGCAAGTGTTTGGGGAATACAGCACTTGCTCCTGTAGGTTGGGGCGGCGTAGTGTAAATGGCTTACGCGCCGCCTGCCTAAAATGTACAAGAATATGGCCCAATGTCTTTATTACAATATATTTCATACAAATTTCAACACAATAAAATGTTTTAAATATATGTGTAAGTTCCTATAGCAAATAGCAGTCTTCCCTATTTGAAAACGCATACTTTCTAAAGTATCAGACACAAGTCTTTGCAAATTTTGCCAAAAAAACTAAAACAAAGATAGAACATAAGGGTAGCATATCCTAGCGTGCTGATAAAAAAGCATGCCTTGCAGCTGGATGCCAGGTGCACAAATATATGATATAATGGGTCCTTCTTAATAATACAGGTTATGCTCGGACACTTTTAAGCCTCGTACACACGACCGGTTTTACTGCCATGAGAGCTTTTTGCCGGGAAAACCGGCTGTGTGTCTGCTCCATCGCAGTTTTCCCGACCAGCTATGGGAAACACTGCGATGGAGCATACACACGGCCAGGATTCCCGACCAAAGCTCTCAAGGCAGTTTTCCTGTCGGTAAACCCGGTCGCGTGTAGGGGGAAAAGTTACCAAGCTGGTTCTTGGTTTTCCCCACGGGTTTCCCGGTGGTAAAAAGTCCGCCGGGAAACCGTATGTGTTTACGAGGCTTAAAGGTGGCAATTCTGGTACACCTCTGACATAACACTTTGTGTAACCTCTGCTTTTTTATGTATATCTGAATAGAATATAATGTAAAAATCAAATAATTTGTATATAAAAAGACAAAGAAATATATTTGTATGTCTAATAGGTGTATGGCCAGAGGGATCCGATGGGACAGATATCAATGCACTTGCTCGCTCTCGTGATATGACCATGATCTCTGTTGCTGATGATTTCTGTAAAGTTCACCTTTTCCGATACCCGTGCAATAAACCAAAGGTAAAGTGCTAGTAGCATCAAGCTATGTTAGAAATAATAGTGCTAATAGTCTTACATGGGACACCATCTTGGATTGAAAACATATGAATAAAGTGCACAAACAACAATCGGTACATACCCTACCAGTTAGCAAATATACAGTATACACACATACCAATCGGCCATAACATTAAGATCACTGACAGGTAAAGTGAATAACAATATCTCATTAATGGCACCTAAAAGTCAGTGGGATATATTAGGCAGCAAGTAAACATGTTGCCCCTGAAGTTGATGTGTTGAAAGCTTAAAAAAAATCGGCATTGCAGTTTGTTGTGTATGGGACTGCATAGCTGCAGACCAGTCAGGGCAGCCATGCTAAAAGTCCGCCGCCTGTGCTGCCCACAGCTAAAAGTTCCTACAATGGGCATGTGAGCATCAGAACTGGACCACAGAGCAAAGGATAGCGGATAGCCTAAAAATAGACCAACCCAAAATCATCACCAAGGAAATATGGACTGCAGTCATAAAGAAAACTATAGTGTTTTAAAGCAAATGTTATTGTTTTAAGTGTTTTACATTTTACATTTTTATTTTATTTCTGTTTTAACTTTACAGATGCAATTTTTGTTTTACAAAATGTATTACATTACAAATCATGCACAGAGAACTGTGTTTTAGCTTAGGAGCTTTGTGGCACGCAACATCAAATTGAAACTTTAAACTGAGCCATTGAACAAGGGATGCTATTGAAACATTGAACTGTGTAAACAGGCTGCTTACTTCAAAAAAACATCATTGTAGACAAGAGGTTAAATCAAGCTTGATACAGGCTTTAACTACTTCAGCCATGGAAGGATTTACCCCCTTAATGACCAGGCTATTTTTACTTTCTGCTATAATTCATATAATTTTTTAATATAAATATAGCAAACAATGGGCCGGATTCAGAAAGAAGATACGACGGCGTATCTCCTGATACGCCGTCATATCTCTGAGTCCGGCTGTCGTATCTATGCGCCTGATTCATAGAATCAGTTACGCATAGATATGCCTAAGATCCGACAGGTGTAAGTGACTTACACTGTCGGATCTTAGGCTGCAATTCCAGGCCTGCCGCTAGGTGGCGCATCCGTATCTTTTACGTGTCGAATATGCAAATGAGCATTTACGTCGATTCAGAAACGAACGACCGCCCGGCGCTTTTTTTTTACGTCGTTTGCGTTCGGCTTTTTCCGGCAGAAAGTTACCCCTGCTATAGGAGGGGTAAGTGCGGCGTATTCTATGTTAAGTATGGCCGTCGTTCCCGCGCCAAGTTTTGAATTTTTTACGTCGTTTGCGTAAGTCGTTCGCGAATACGGCCGGACGTGATTTACGTTAACGTCCAAACCAATGACGTCCTTGCGACGTCATTTGGAGCAATAAACGCTGGGAAAATTTGCGGACGGCGCATGCGCTGTTTGATCGGCGCGGGGACGCGCCTGATTTAAATTATACATGCCCCCTAGCCACGGAATTTGAATTCCGCCAGGGGATTTACGATACGCCGCTTTCTGAATAAAGCACTTGCCTCAAAAACTTGCGGCGACGTAACGTAAATCAGATAGGTTACGCGGATCTAAAGATCCGCTGGCCTATTTGAATCTGGCCCAATGTATTCATCTGTTTAGGCTTATATGTATTCTGCTACATATATTTGGTAAAAAAATCACAATAAGCGTGTATTGATTGGTTTGCGCAAAAGTTATAGCGTTTACAAAACAGGGGATACATTTATTGACTTTTATTATTTTTTTAAGTTTTTACTGGTAATGACAGCAGACAGATCTGACCCCAAGTGACACTTTATGGGGACCAGTGACATTAGTACAGTGATCAGTACTAAAAAAATGCACCAATCAATGTATAAATGACACTGGCAGGGAAGGGGTTAACACTAGGGGACGATCAAGGGGTTAACTGTGTTCCCTGGGTGTGTTCTAACTGTGTGGAGGATGGGTTTACTGGGACAAGACTGAGATTGTTGTTCCTGATCACTAGGAACAGCAGATCTCCATGTTGTCCACTGTCAAAACGGGGATCAGCCTTGTTTACATAGGCAGATCCCCATTCTTCCTCTCTGTCGGGCGCACGCGAGACCACAGTATATATTGCACGTGCAGGTGCGTTGTTTTGCACAATAGAGCTGACCTCCCAAAGTATATGTACTGTGGCTGGTCGGCAAGTGGTTAAAAGAGTACAGCCAAAGCTGTGGAGTTTGTTCTGCACTCCTGTGGCCCATTTTCAGCAGAAAGCAGAATTTTGCAATTCCACGGGCGTACGCAATTTTAAGACTTGACCTGTTTGGTATCTAGTTGTTCGACTTAACCGTGTAGTCTATATTTTCCCAAAATTGTATCATATTTTTTGTTTGCACTTAAACAAATTTTTGTATATTTTTCTAGAAAATATGCATTTGATAAATAACTGTGCAAATATTGTGCAACATTAAACATTGCAACTACCATCATTTTATTCTCTAGGGTCTCTGCTTTCAAAAAATATATAGTTTTAATGGATTTACAGTTTAACCTTTTCCCTACCGAGCCATTGTAAAATGACGCCGGCAGGAACCCTCCCTCGATCCAGGTGGATGTCATATGACGTCCTTTGTTCCTGGCAATCAAGGGAGCGCACGCGTGCTGCCGGCGCGCGTGCACGGCGGCCGCGATTGCCGGTGATGACGGCAGGAGTGTGGATCTGTGTGTGTAAACACACAGATCCACCTCCTGTCAGAGATGAGGAGACTGATGCGTGTTCCCAGTACAGAGGAACACACATCGGTCTCCTCCCCTTGTGAGTCCCCTCCCCCTACAGTTAGAACACACTTTAGTGAACATTTTAACCCCTTCAGCTCCCCCCTAGCGTTAACCCCTTCCCTGCCAGTCACATTTATACAGTAATCAGTGTATATTTAAAGGACTAATCGCTGTATAAATGTGAATGGTGTCAAAAGTGTGCGATGTGTCCGCCGCAATGTCACGGTCACAATAAAAAAATCGCAGATCGCCGCCATTACTAGTAAAAAAAATGAATAAAATAAAAATGCCATAAATCTATCACCTATTGTGTAGACGCTATAACTTTTGCGCAAACCAATCAATATACGATTATTGCGATTTTTTTTTTACGAAAATATGTAGAAGAATACGTATCATTCTAAACTAAGTAAAAAAATTTTTTTTAAAAAAAAATTGTGATATTTATTACATAAAAAAGTAAAAAATATTGGGGTAGATTCACGTAGATCGGCGTTTCTTTGTGCGGGCGTAACGTATCCTATATTTACGTTACGCCTCCGCAACTTTTACAGGCAAGTGCTGTATTCTTAAAAGAAAGTTACGGCGGCGTAGCGTAAATAGGCCGGCGTAAGCCCGCCTAATTCAAATAGTGATAAGGTGGGCGTGTGTTATGTAAATTAGGCTTGACCCGACGTGATTGACGTTTTTCCCGAACGGCGCATGCGCCGTCCGTGGAATTTCCCAGTGTGCATTGCTCCAAAGTACGCCGCAAGGATGTCATTGCTTTCGACGTGAACGTAAATGACGTCCAGCCCCATTCACGGACGAATTACGCAAACGACGTAAAAAATTTAAAATTCGACGCGGGAACGACGGCCATACTTAACATTGGCACGCCGCACTTACGCCACCATATAGCAGGGGTAACTATACGCCGGGAAAAGCCTAACGTAAACGGCGTAAATGTACTGCGTCGGCCGGGCGTACGTTCATGAATTCGCGTATCTTGCTGATTTACATATTTCCACACGTAAATCAGCATACACGCCCCTAGCGGTCAGCAGAAAAATGCAGTTACAATCCGACGGCGTAAGAGACTTACGCTGGTTGGATCTAATAGAAATCTATGCGTAACTGATTCTATGAATCAGGCACATAGATACGACCGGCCGGACTCAGAGATACGCCGTCATATCTTCGTCTGTGAATCTACCCCATTGTGTTTTTTTTTTTAATTGTTGCTTTTCTTTTGTTTATAGCGTAAAAATAAAAAAAACGCAGAGATGATCAAATACCACCAAACAAAAGCTCTATTTGTGGGGGGGGTAACATAAAGATTTAATTTGGGTACAGTGTTGCATGACCGCGCAATTGTCATTCAAAGTGCAACAGCGCTGAAAACTAAAAATTGGTCTGGGCAGGAAGGGGGTGAAAATGCCCGTATGGAAGGGGTTAAAAAAAATGCAGATTATAACTGAAAATGAAAAAATTGTCCCAGGACTCTTTAATCTTTATATACATATATGTGTGTGTATATATATTACTATATTATTATTATTTTAAAATAGAAATAGAGTTGTCTTTTACTGTAGCTGTAGAAACTAGCCCATTAAAAGCTCTTCTATCAAAGAGGACTGATACCATCCTTTTATCATCATTACAAAGCTGTTTGTAGGACTTGGCCATACGATATGAGATATGAAGTCATTAAGTATTGTAGTACATAATACATTTGATTTCTAATAATACTGACATATCATATGCTGTAGAGATCTGTTCATATTGTCAGGCTGTTCAATATTTAATACAGGTGTTATTATTAGTGATATACTGTATGTATATAGATGTGTATACATTTTGGTGACTGTATAACTTTTCACATATATTTCTCTGCTAGGCTCCGAGCCATGTGTATTCTGGCCATGGGAGTCATGTAACCAACGTTCGCTTCGCTCATAATGACAGTTACCTCATCTCGTTGGGTGGAAAGGATGCAAGCATTTTTCAATGGAGAGTTGTGAGGGGAGCCAACCTGCCGCGCAGCCAGTCATTGTCCTCAGCCTCTTCATTGGAAATTGCCTCTTGAATCACATTTTCAATCGGAGGACTTTTGGCCAGAGATACCCCAGATAACAAAGAGCCAGATCCCATTATACTCAACCAATAATTTGCATTTGTTTTGTTTTTTTTTCTACTGAGCTCCAACTGTAATTGAAATGCAGCAAAAGATAATCTGAGCCAGTCTTAACCGAAGACGCACCTTCTGTCCGCCTGTACTACTATAGATGACCTTTCCAGCAGAATGTCCCCAAGAATAACACGGTACAGAGAAATGTGAAGTTTGTCATAGTCAACTCAGCACTGCATGTGCCATGGACCGATCCAGTACAGTATGCTCTGTAACAGCAAAATCCCTGAAGGGTACCAGATAACTCTTCCTGGATATCAGTCCAGAATGCTGAACTCCATGCCAGGAATTCGAACACTTCTAAACAAAACTACTGAGAAAAGACCTTTTAGCCATAATGTAGACCAAAACGTTCTGATGCAGTAGAAGCTAAGCTACTTGGTGGAAATACAGGTTAAAAGAGGCATAATAAATGCAGCGAAATGGATTAGAATCTCTAATGGCTGTGAAACGCAATATACCTTGCTAATTTAAACATTCAAAGCACAATCATATAAGTACTAAAACATGCACTATGAATGTTATAAAAATATGTACTACTTTTATATGCACTGTATATAGGCATCAGCAACAAGCTCTAAAACTTCTGTCCATAAGCCATGTCTTTAGGGGTGAAAATTCACTAGAAATGACAGTGAATATGTTATTGCTCCTGTTGCTGCTGGTACTTTCCTTCTTTACCCCATGCTCCTGCTGAAGCCTTCTGGCATATCTAGTAGGCCTGGGCACGGAGAGGCATGTCGCTCCCTCCCTGTCCTTTCTGGATGAGCGCTGGCTGTTTAAGTAGTGGTTGACAAGGCCCAAGTGCTGTCACATCATGATGGGCAGTGAGGAGGGTATTAGCTCCGTGAAAGCTCTGACTCACAACCTGCAAAGGACTTCTTCTTGTGTCTAATGCCGTGTACACACAATCGGACATTCCGACAACAAAACCTTGGAATTTTTTCCTGACGGATTGTTCGCTCAAACTTGTCTTGCATACACGCGGTCACACAAATGTCGGAAATTCCGAACTTCGCAAACACGGTCACGTACAACACTACAACTAGCCAAGAAAAATAAAGTTCAATGATTCCGAGCATGCGTCAAATTGATTCCCAGCGTGCGTAGGATTTATGTGCGTCGGAATTGCATACAGAGGATCGGAATTTCCGACAATAACTTTTGTTGTCGGAAAACCAGCTCTCAAACATTTGGTGACAGCAAATGTCCGATGGAGCCTACAGACGGTCGGATATTCAACCAAAATCTCACATCGAACATTTGTTGTCGGAAATTCCGACCGCGTGTACGTTTCATTAGAAAGTAAAAGGGATGACGGGGAAGTTCACAATCAGTAATGAGACATCAAGCAAATCTACTATTTAGGGCAAATGTATGAACAAAGTACAGGTTGGCTTCAGAGAAAAGCAGATCTCCAATTAAATCTATTTAGCCTTATGTGAGAATGGTGCCTGCTGATTAAAATTATTTCTTATGTTCATTGTACCAGAAAATAATTTCCTTTGTCCGAACCTGCCCATTATATTGTCATCCTGCCTTGTCTTGTACCCTATTGTTGATATTCTTAAACTGCCTTGCTAAGCACTTTCTTCCATTGCCTAATGTATATAAAGATATGTGTTTAAAAGTGAATTTACTTGGATTTTTATTAAATATATATTTGAAATAAAAGGCTGACATATTTTTACCTTCTGAATGTGTGATTACTTTATTTTAGTATACAGTAACTTCAAACAAAAGTTAGAAAACAAACCAAATTAAAAGTTCTGTTGGTACCCTCTGTGTAATTAGATGGTGGAACGGATCACTGAAGGAGTTTATTAATTACTTTTCTTAAAGGGGATGGGTTTTGTTTGCATCTATCTAGTAAAGCTACTTTGCTTTATATGCAAGGAAGCTCAGACCTCTGCAGTGTATATCCTTTTACTAAACAAAAATGCTTTACATACATATATGTAAAATGGGGGTATTCCTCCGCTATTATGGGTAAATAGGGTTGCTCAAGGGTGCTGCAAACACCGTAAGGGTCAAACACTACCCACGAAAGAATCACAAAAAAATCAAATAGTGGTGTTGCGCTCCCTCATGAAATAACATATATACCTAGATATATGAATGCAGAGAGAATAAATTATATAATGAAATATATAAAGTGCTGCTGTGCTGCAAACAAGTGACTACAGGTGCAATGATATAAAGTGCAATGATAATAAATATTCAAAAATTTATAATAATTTGAATAAAAAACAATGCGTGTAGAATTAGAAACACATGGAAATAAAGTCCATTGTGAGTGTAGCAAAAGGTGCTAAAGTGCTGGTGAATCTCAGAAGGGGGAAATCAATTCCTCTGAATCCAGGATGCAGAGTGTAGTGTTGCTGGTGCTCTTGATAAGGATTGATAACCCCTGGCACAACCCCAGGGCATAACCCATTCTGCCTCTGATCCGAATTCATAATGGTAAAAGCATGCAGACACGAGGGAAGTTTAGTCTACATCCTTCACCGTCCCAACGTCAAGAGAATGAACTTTATTGCCAGCACAGCTTTATAGACAGAATGACATCATTCATATGCACACAGTTGATTCATTAGTCCATATATGGCTTTCTTTTTGTTACATGTTCTTTTTGACCTCGTGGCTTTCATTCAGACTCAGGGGCCATCTTTGCTTCACTCGACGGACGGGGCCAAAATGAGTGAGTAACAGCTGTCTTCACTTAATAGTTAAACCCATCTGTCTCTTGTTTTCACTCCGGGCTGATATTTACTGTAACTCTGTCATAACTTTACTCAAGGAAAATAACACTATTGTATATACCCACACACATCTATATATATATATATATATATATATATATATATATATATATATATATATATATATCAAGAAATAAAACAATATAAGAAAGGAAAGCAATATTTGAGTGGTTTAGGAGAAAAATAACATAAACACAAAATAAATATTTTATTTAACTCCATCACACTCTGTAACAGTAACAGGTGGCACTGTGACTTCTGTGAGAGGTGGCTCTTCGGTGTAAGTAACACCCGTGGGTGTACTACCTTCTTACGTTACTGCTGTAAGGTAAGCAGCATTGAAAGATATGGTGGAATGCTAGGTCATTCGAAGGAATTACTGAATGTAATGTTAAAAAATTATTTTTTGGGTGAACCTCCACTTTAATAATGATAACACATTTTGTGTAATAAACAATGATACATAAACCAAATAACAAAAGGTCTATATCAGGGGTCTCCAAACTTTTCAAACAAAGGGCCAGTTTATTGTTCTTCCGCCTTTAGGAGGACTAGATTGTGGCCAGCGGGGGTAGAAAAAGCCCCTGGTCCAGCATTGGTGAGAATAAATATGGACTCATAGTTTGCGATCAGAGGATAAGGAGTAGTGCCCCTATTAGTAGGAGTAATTGTATCTCATCATTGGTATCAGTGGAAGAAAAAGTGCCCCCTTGTCGAAGTCAGTGGAAAGAATAGTGCCGCATATCAGTGGGAGGAATAAAGCCCTGAGGGCCGAATAAAGACTAGCAAAGGGCCGCATCTGGCCCTCGGGCCGCAGTTTGGAGACCCCTGGTCTATATCATAAATGTTCAAATGGAAATGAATATTAGACACCCTATGAAGGGTGTTCAATAAATGAAGAACACTGTGAGACTGTGATAATAGTCATACATCGTGCAAAAAATTCAAAAAACAAGTAGCAAAAAGTAAATTTCATGGATATTCAAAATAGAAGTGGATATGAAACACCCTGTGAAGGATCTTCAATGGACAAAGGACACTTTGAATCCACCACACAGAATGAAGGCTTACCAAGCTGTACAAGTTGTCAAAGCTTGTCACTCATACGCCTCGAAACCCGTCAGCTGGCAGTGACACACCTCTACATCCCCCCTATTTTTGGAGTGTGGTTCGAGGGGTACCCATTTTAACATGAATGCTGATAAAGCTTTCCATGTCAGTCTTCTTGTAAGTAGTTTTCTACTATCATTTTATTTGATTAAACCGGTCAACAGTAACACACTAGGCTGGTGCGCCTTTCTTTCTTTGCTTTTGTCACTCATACCCAACCTGGGTCTTACGATCCTTCCAGCGCATTTACATTTTTTGCACAATTTATGACTATTATCACAGACTCAGTGTTTTTCATTTATTCAACACCCTTCATAGGGTGTCTAATACTAAAGGAGTTGTAAATAAAAAAAAATTATGCTGAAATGACTGTTTACAGGGTATAGAGACATATTAGTTAACTGATTCTGTTTAAAAACGATTAAAATAGATAAAAATCAATCATATAATGTACCTGTAGTTTCTAGTTTCGTTTTTGCATGTTGTTTCCTGCCTCTGTGCTGTACAGAGCCAATACAGGGCAGTGATGGTTTGGAAAACGAAACTGATTGGTGCTGAGGGGTTTTAGACACACAGTAATCACACCTCCTTGATTAGTGACCACAGAGAGAAAGCTCCCAGTACTGTGGTCATCAGGAGACAGACAACCAGGAAGTGTGGAGATCAGAGAAGAATTACAGCAATTTGAGAGCAAAAACGAACAATGAGGACATAAAAAAAGCACTGCATTAAGGTAAAGGAAGCTATTAAGATAAAAAAAAAAAATCCTTTACAAACCCTTTAATTTTCATTTGAACATTTATATATATATAGACCTTTTGTTATTTGGTTTATAGATCATTGACGTTCTTTTTTTCCCCACAAATAGAGCTTTCTTTTGGTGGTATTTTATCACCTCTGCAGTTTTTTTTTTTTTTTGCACTATAAACAAAAATGGAGTGTCAATTTTTTTTAAAAAAAAAAATGTTTTTACTTTTTTTCCTCAGTTTAGGCCGATATGTATTTTTCTACATATTTTTGGTAAAACAAATGCAATAAGCGTATATTGATTGGTTTGCGCACAAGTTATAGCGGCTACAAAATAGGGGATAGAATTATGGCATTTTTATTATTATTTTTATTTATTTTTACTAGTAATGGCGGCGATCTGCGATTTTTATTGTGACTGCGACATTATGGCGGACACTTCGGGCACTTTTGACACATTTTTGGGACCATTGTCATTTTTACAGCGAGCAGTGCTATAAAAATGCACTGGTTACTGTGAAAATGACACTGGCAGTGAAGGGGTTAACCACTAGGTGGCACTGAAGGAGTTAAGTGTGCCCTAGGGAGTGCTTCTAACTGTAGGGGTGATGGGCTGTGTGTGACACGACAAAGCTGTGATCAGTGTCCTGTCTCTAGGAAGACTGGGTAAATGCTTGTTTACATAAGCATTTCCCCGGTCTTCCTTACCGTGACACAATCGCGGGTATGCCCGCGGACATCAAGTCCACGTGACCCGCGGTCGGAGTCATGGAGCTTGTGGCGGGCGCACGCGTCCACAATGCCGCTTCTTAAAAGGGACATATATATGTATATCCTTTTGCCTGTCCGTGCCATGCTGCAGACGTATATCTGCGTGCGGCAGTTGGCAAGCAGTTAAGCTGTTTTACTGCTCACATGTGAGCATATTTGATGATTCATTATTAGAGCTTCTTATGTTTTTATTCTATAAGCAGTTGCTGGAGATCATGTAAAAGTGTCTTTAGGTATTTTCTGGCTGGTACAGACCTTCCTTGGTGTTAAAGGGGTTGTAAAGTTAATTTTTTTTTTTCCCTAAATAGCTTCCTTTACCTTAGTGCAATCCTCCTTCACTTACCTCATCCTTCCATTTTGCTTTTAAATGTCCTTATTTCTTCTGAGAAATCCTCACTTCCTGTTCTTCTGTCTGTAACTACACACAGTAATGCAAGGCTTTCTCCCTGGTGTTGAGAAAGCCTCTTGAGGGGGGAGGGGGCGAGCAGGAGTGTCAGGACGCCCACTAACACACAGCTCCTTTCTCTATCTGCAAAGTAGACAGAGTGTCGCATTACTGTGTGGAGTTACAGACAGAAGACCAAGGTAAAGAAAGCTATTTATAGAAAAAAAAATGTACTTTTACAACCCCTTTAAGGTATTATCGAGTCCTGTTTTCAGCTTATGCCTGAGTGATGACCCATTATTTGGAAAAGCCATCCCCACATGGTTGTGGCCCCTTTCTCAAATACTGTTTTCAATTAGAGAGACATTCTCAAATTCTAGCTCAAGATAACACTGTGGTATCATACATGCCATAGTTTATATAAGTCAGAGAAGTCAAGCTATTGTTTTCCATGGTTACCAAACAATAGACTTATCCATCTGTAAATGCAACAATGGTATCTAAGGGCCAGATTCACAGCCGAGATACGACAGGGGGTAGTTTGCGTCGTAAACCAGCGTCGGGTATGCAAATCAGTAGTTACGGCGATCCACGACAGTTTTTCGCTTTCGCTACGTCGCTGCTAGTCTAGTTTCCCGTCGCAAAGTTAGTCATCGTTTTAGGTGCCCTAACTTTACACAGCACACGTATGTGCTGTATAAAGTATGGCCGTCGTTCCCGCGTCGAAATTTAAAAATGTTTCCTTCTTGCGTAAGACGTCCGGGAATACGGAAGTACGCTACGCACGTCGCCGTTCGAAAAAATGACGTCACTTCGCGCAAAGCACGGCGGGAAATTCAAAAGGGAGCATGCGAAGTAGGTCCGGCGCGGAAGCGCGCCTAATTTAAATGGCAAAAATTCAACAAACAATAGTCACTGCCCCTACCTATGAATGGTATAATAAGGAGCGCTGGAATGGGCGTATAAACATACAAAAACATAGAATATCCAGGCTCAAACTTACCGACCAATCAGCAACCAACCAAATTCCCCTGTCTAACTGGTGCGTTGAAAACAGAGGCTTAGTTGCACACATCTGCAAATGCATGTGTAAGCTGCAGGCCCCGTCAAATGGCACACGCCCCTTTGAATTACGCGGGCTTACGCCAGAGGCCGCCGGCGGAAGTTTTCTCGCAAGTGCTTTGTGAATCAGGCACTTGCGATGAAAACTTGCGGCGGTGTAACGTATCTACAATACGTTACGCCGCCGCGATTCTACGTGAATCTGGGCCTAAGTTCCCATTGCATTGTTTGAAGACAGCCTGTGTAATTGTTAACAAGGAATTTGTTTGACAAATATCCCCTTAAAACAAAACTCGGGGCAAAAACTTTTTTCCATGTTCTCATTGCTGATCTCCTACCTTCCCCAACTATGTCAGCCATGTTCTTCTGAGCTCTGCACTTCTTCTGCAAAAGCCTACTGAACTTGATGAAAAACCATTATTGCCTGGTGATTTCCTGTCTAAAAACGAGTTCTATTTCCGCTTGGCTCGCTGTAGTGGGCAGAGGGGTCTCGCAACCCCTGGTCTGTGCCGCCCTTAGAGGTGATGTCCTCCTCCTCTGCTCCCTCCTTTTCCTCCCTGCTAGCATCCCCCCCGCAGCCACCGCCATCTGTCTCCAGTGTGAGGAGAGTTGCAGATCATCGGGATGACAGTGCGCATCTCGGGCTGATAGGTCTGTATGTGAGAACACCGCTCGTGGTGCAGCCCCGCTTCCCTGTACATTGGAGCAGTGCACTCTGCGCTGTCTATCACAATTCCGGTGCAGGGAGGTGGGGCTGTACCACGAGCAGTGTTCTCACATACAGACCTATCAGCCTGTGATGCGCTCTGTCACCCCGATGATCTGTAACTATCCCCGCTCTGCAATGATGGGCACTGATAAGGCACTTGGGTCACCGCACTGAAAAGGCACTGGTGTCATCACACTGACGGGCACTGATAAGGCAATGGTGACTCCACACTGATAAGGCACTGGTGTCATTGCACTGACGAGCACTGATAAGGCAATGGAGACTCCACACTGATAAGGCACTGGTGACTCTGCACTGATAAGGCACTGGTGACTCTGCACTGATGGGCACTGGTGACTCCGCACTGATGTGCACTGGTGACTCTGCACTAATAAGGCACTGGTGACACCACACTGATGGGCACTGGTGTCACTGCACTGATGGACACTGATAATCTGAACTGGTGACACCGAACTGATAATCTGCACTGGTGAGTGAGTGAAAAACGTATATAGTGCTGCACATGCAAACTGAATCGCCTCTGGGAGCTTGTTTGTCCATTTCTCCTTTGAACTCAAAAGAGATGGGTTTTGATCTTTTTCCTAAAGGCCAAGTGGTTCTCCTCCAACCGAATGGAGGTTGGTAAAGCGTTCCATAGTCTAGGCCCTTGGACCGCAAATCTTCTTTCTGCTTTGGACTTGTATCTGACTTTGGGTATTTGGAGTAGATTTTGGTTGGTGGATCGCAGAACGCGATTGGGGTTGTGGGTTTTTCGTTTTTCGCATAGATATTGGGGGGCATTTCCCAGAATACACTTATGTGTCAGACAGAGTGCTTTGAAAGTGATTCTGTCTTTTACTGTTAACCAATGAAGGGCTCTCAGTGAAGGTGAGATTGATTCCCATGTTTTTTTTCCAGTCACAAGTCGAGCGGCCGTATTCTGAACGACTTGCAGGCGAGTGATTTGGTACTTTGGAAGTCCAAGGTAAAGGGCATTTGCGTAGTCGAGTCTGGAGTTGATAATTGTTCCCACCACAACTGCTATGTCTTCTTTAGGAATAAATGGAATAAGTCTGCGTAGTAGGCGCAGCAGATGGTGCGATCCGCTGACTACTGACCCTACTTGTGCATCCATTGTCATGTAGGTGTCGAAGATGACTCCAAGACTTTTGACTTTGGTGCTAGGGGCGATGATTTTGCCCAGAATGAGCGGAGGTGTCCAAGTTGTTGCAAGTTGATTCTTTCGATTGGCGTGAAACAGAAGAAGTTCTGTTTTCGAACCGTTGAGTTTAAGATAACTCTTCGTCATCCAGTTTTCTATCAAACAGAGGCATTTCTCTAGATCGAGATGATGATCCTTTTTGTTGCAGATGCGAAAGTACAATTGTGTGTCATTTATTCTTTAAAATGGGTTTGATTATGCCTTGTTTCAGCTGGGTGGGCACTATGCCTTCCTTGGTTTATAAGCTGCGTGATAGGCGGTGCCATGATATCGGCACATTCCTTCAGCAGTTTGGTGGGGATAATATCATTGGGTGCTGAGCTATTTCGCAGGGCACCGATTATATTTTTAGTGGCCTCGATGGGGATGAGTTTGAGGGTGAACTTCGTCGATTGCGGTGAGTTTATGTGGGTATTGGGCGAGTGATTGAGGGGAAGGTTGAAGGGAGTACTGTTTTGCTGAATGCTTTCACAGATTTTTTCAATTTTGTTAACGAAATAATCCGATAATTCATTGCAAAATTCTTGGGTATCAGAGTTGGGGGCTTCAAGACAGACTGGATTCATGGTCTGGGTGACTAGCTTGAAGAGTTCACGGGGGCGGTTTAGGGTATTGGTGATGACATTGGAAAAATAATTTTTTTTGGCTTTAAAGATTTCTTTGTGGTATTTTTTTTGTTATTACCTTGTAGATGGTGTGGTTTTCCTCTGAAGAGCTTCTTTTCCAGGCTGCTTCCGCTCTTCTGCGCTCTTGTTTTAGCAATGACAGCTGGTCATTAAACCAGCTGGCGTTTTTCCGGATGCAGGTTTTGCGTTTGGGCCCTATTAAGTCGGCTGACTGTAATAGAGCTGTGTTTATGGCATCCAGGTTTCTGTGGCTGTTTGGTGTAGTTGGATTTTTTTTATTTTGTTCCCTAATGTAGTTTTGATGAGTTCCGAATGAAGCTTCTTCTGAGATCTAGTCCAGTGTGTTGTCACTGGTTTTATCGTTTTTCTTAAGGGGGTGATTTGGGCAATTATGCATTTAATTGCATGGTGATCTGTCCATGGTAACGGCTCATTTTCTAAAGTGTTTATTTCCAGATCTTGTCTGAAGATGAGGTCGAGCGTGTGACCTGAAGCATGTATGGGCCCACATACTAGTTGCTGCAGACCTAATCCTTCCAAGTGGTCGATGCAGGCGTCGGCAATGGGATCCTGTGAGGAGTTAGCCCAGAGATTGAAATCCCCAAGCAGCAAAAGGTGTTTGCTGTTAGGGGTATAAGTGGAGATGAACTCCGTCAATGATGGGAGAAGCTGCGATTTTGGACCCGGTGGTCTATAGCAGAGTAGAATATGGACTGTCTCCTGGGGGTTTGTTTGCAGTTGCAGAGTGAGGGTTTCCATAAATGGAAGTGGGTTCTGAAGGGCTGGTTTTGTGATCGCGAGGTGAGTCTTATGGATCACTGCCAGGCCTCCTCCTCTTTGCCCCACTCTGTTCTCTGTTATAATACGGTAATTTTCAGGCACCAGTTCTCCTAGAATGGTGTTACAGTCAGTTGTGATAAAGAGGCAGTCTAGATCGTTTTTTATAATGAAATCATGTATTACTTGTCGGTGTTTTACTGCCGATCTTGTATTGACCAAAGCACATGATATGCGCTTGAGCCGGGGGTAAATGCTTATGATATTTGACTGTCGATCGTCGATCAATTCTTAAAAGTTGCTCACTCCTTAGAGCTTTTTTTGTGACAACTGGTAAGTTTGAGGCGAAAAGTTTTAGTTCCCAGATGGTTTCTGCAGAGTATCTGAGATTACCCATGGTCGCAGAAAAACGCAGGGAAAGTAATGTTGATTGGGGAGAGATGGCGATGGGAGGAAAAAAATCCAAGTGGGGCGCCACTCGTCAAGTCTTCCCTCCCCGTTTTGATCCAGAGGAAGGCAAAAAAAAACAGGCGTGCTGGCCAATCTGCAATGACCGGGGAAAAAAAAATCCTTTTTTGGTGGTCCCTGACATGCGGCACTGGTGGTCCCTGACATCTGACACTAGTGGTGGTCCCTGACATCTGACACTAGTGGTGGTCCCTGACATTCAGCTCTGGTGGTCCCAGACATTTGGCTCTGGTGGTGGTCCCTCCCTGGCATTTGGTTCTGGTGGTCCCTGACATTCGGCTCTGGTGGTCCCTGACATGACATATATACAAAAAAAATGCAGCGCTGTGTGATACTGAACTTTACAAATGCATAGATATGTTTTCTGCAAGTCCAGGTGTCACTGATGGTGGTCCCTGACATTTGGCTCTGGTGGTCCCTGACATTTGGCTCTGGTGATCCCTGACATTTGGCACTGGTTTGTATTTATAAGGCTGTAACCTATCATACTGTGTGTTATGTATGGCTTGCTGGCTGCAGAATGAGGGGTGTGATTTATGTTGAAGTGGGCAAATTCACATTTACATGTACAAGCCTAGTGTACCTCCCACATTCACTCCCCATCCCAAGGATTCATGGGAAATGTAGGCTGATTAGTTAGAGAGATAGAAGAGGATATGATGCAATCACTGTTCTAAGAGATCCTCCCTGCCAGAAAAGATGATGCATTTTCTAAATCACAGAGCTGACTTCCTGAAAATTAAATCAGACATATCTCTTAAATGGTAAGAAATGCTTTAAATGATTTCTAAATATATCTAAATCTTGCTAGCTACTCTAGAGCAACCTGAGCCTGCAATCAGCTGTGAACACAGCGTCTCCCCGCAAGGATGTAGTCCCAAGGGAGGGGGCGAGCACGCTGACTAACCCCCAGCCAGAACGACTCAGATGACGGGGGCAAGCTTATTGAGGAGAAAGAGGAAGTGACCAATTCAGACAAAGAAAAAAAACATTTAGAAGGGAAATCAAATAAAAAGGTAAGTGAACCAACAATGCACTAGCTTAAAGCGGGGGTTCACCCTATAAACCCCCAATTTTTATTTTTTTTTCTTCTACCATAAAATCATGCATTGTAGTGCGAGCTACAGTATGCCTGTCCCGATTTTTTTATCCCCGTACTCACCGTGTACTCGTACATCGAAGATACCGACTCCCCTCGGGGAATGGGCGTGCCTATGGAGACGGAGGATGATTGACGGCCGGCTCTGGCGCGTCAAGCTTCTCCGGAAATAGCCGAAATAGGCTTGGCTCTTCACGGCGCCTGCGCATAGCCTGTGCGCAGGCGCCGTGAAGAGCCGAGACCTACTCCGGCTGTCTTCTGGGAGAGTGACGTGCCAGGGCCGGCCGTCAATCATCCTCCCTCTCCATAGGCACGCCCATTCCCCGCGGGAGCCGAAATCTATAATGTACACAGTGAGTACGGGGGTAAAAAAATCGGGACAGGCATACTGTAGCTCGCGCTACAATGCCTGTCTCGATGGTAAAATCGTGTCACTGAGGGTGAACCACCGCTTTAAAGGAACCTAATTAGAAAACCTTTAGCCCTCTTCCACACAGGCAGACTCTGTCGCTACGGAGTCCGCCGGCTCAGCGGGAGATCTCTCTGCTGAGCAGGCGGATGACAAGGCCCTCTCTGCTCACTCAGCGGGGAGGGGCTTGTGCAGCATCACTGTCTCCTATGTGGAGATCTGATGAGAACGAACAGATCTCACCCGATCCCCCATGGACGGATGGGGACCTATCGCCATCCCTCCGATTTTGGCGGATCGGGTCGGATGCCAGCGGACATGTTTCCGCTGACATCCGACGCCCCATAGGACTGCATGGAGTGGACGTTCAGGTCCGCCGTCAAAACTGACAGGCGGACCTGAATGGTCCGATCGTGTGAAAGGGGCCTTACAACCCCTTTAACAACTGCTGAAAAACTATTCATTTACATTTTAACTGGATATAGGTTTAAAGTAAATAACACAAATACAGTGTTTTTTTTTTTTATTTGTATTCATGACACATGCAATATTTTTTTCATGGTAACAAAGTGAACTTGAGGTTAGTAGCTAAGCATTATTTTCTGTTACATGTCTACAACTATACAATAAATATACTATTAATATAGAGGTGTGGTAATACTTATGTAGCGCCCTGGAGTTTAGGCAGGGTTGCTCCTCACAAATTTACTTGCCAGGAATAATTATCCTGGTTAATTATTAGAGATCTGTTGTTTTCTCCCTAAGTTTGGCCTTGTTGCACTTTTCTCTTCTACCACTAGGTGGCCGGGTACTTGGTGGTTCTAGATACGAGAAGGGCAACGCAAGGTCAAGTTATGGGTATATGGGGTATCACAGCCAATGGGCAGGAGTTCTGTGCCACCGGGACGGCTGTCTGGGTGGATGTGTGTTGTATTGCCTGGGCTGCTAGGCCGGAGATTGGGCCTATCCTGGGCACATCTGGCTGCTAGGCTGTCTGAGGGCCTATTCAGAAGCAAGAGCAGCGCAGGGTTGGGACTGCGGCATGCAGTCCAACCAAAGTAACAGTTCTGCTGTGGTCTGAGGTAGAGGGGAAGCTGTCGCCAGTAAGGGACTATCCGCCTAATTACCAGGGACCGCAGTGAATGGTGTCGCTTACTGACCCGGACGGATGTAACATAACAGACCCAGGACAAGTAGCAGCGCAATTTCAGCAATTCTATAGTGACCTATATAAATCCCAGAATACGTACACCCGAAGGGAGATTTGCTCGTACTTATCTACCGTACAGTTTCCCCCCGGCTGAATCAAGAACAAGTTGAGCTTCTTGATGCACCCGTTACACTACATGACATTGCGGAGGCGATAGCTCAGCTGGCCAAATCTAAAGCTCCAGGGATGGATGGACTACCTTTGGAATTTTATGCAACTTACTTATTTTAGTCCCCAAGCTGAAAACCTTATACCAGTCTATCTTTGACCTAAACTCACTACCCGAGTCTATGAAGGAAGCCCAAATTATAGTACTCCCAAAACCGGGAAAGAACCCACACTACCATGAATCCTACCGGCCTATTTCACTCCGGCAGGTGGATATTAAAATTTGAGCTAAAATACTGGCCTCCAGGTTAAATGCTGCTATCTTAACACGGGAGATATTTGCAGAGAAAAATGCACCAATGTCTACGGTGCATGCGTGCCGTAGACATCGGCACAGGCGCACTAAAATTGCCGCTTTTTAGAATGGGTAATGCCAGCTTTGACGACTCCCAGGCGCAAATGCGCGGAGTGACGTCATTGCCTCTTCGGCAAAACAGAGCCGGAGCGGCGATACCCGGAAGTAACCTCCAGGAGAGATGTCTGCGGCTGGAGGGGGACACGAGGACGGCTTCGATCTAAGGTAAGTAATTCATAATGAGCTAGTATGCTAGTCATACTAGCTCATTATGCCTTTGTCTTGCAGGGTTTTTTTTTTTTTTTTTGGGGTTTGCAACCACTTTAAAGACTGTTGCCATAGAAGACCGCATTCCTGCACATGCAGATGTGGCATCTTTCTGGGTGCCTTTCCTTGCATGGCTGTCCTACTGAAGTTTCGGAGTCTGACAATTAATCTTGCAACTACCTAAGGGTGTCCTCTCCCCCAAAAAGTTTGTTAAGAGAAATAAACTTTCTTTTGTATTCAAGAAGTGTCTGGCGCCTAATAACTTTAACTACTCTGCACCCACCATGTCTCACAACCCTCTACATACAGAAGGATGTCAGCTATCCCTGGCCCTGCAGGTTCTCATTAGATCAAAAGAGGCCTGGGACCTTGCTTCACTTACATACTGATTTGGTCATTTTATATATTTTTATTATTATTTTATTATCTTTCATACATAAAATCAAATATCCTAATACTGAAAATCTTTCTTACAAGCACAACACAACTTCAATGATGGATACATCACCCCTAGCTGTAACATGTTATAATTTGTAGTATAACATACAGACATTTGTAGAGTCTCCCTCTAGTGGCTATCTGTATATCATGCAGTGTCAGCCATCCCACAGACAAGTAGAGTAGTGAAAGTAGCTTAGAAAAAAACGGACATCTCAAGAAATGGAGACATGTTCAACCAAGGGCCCAAAGGGATTTGATGTAACTATTTAATATCAATGTTTACATAAATGTGATAATCATTTGTCATCTAAAGAACGTTACTGAGAATAATGAAAATCAAATGGTAATATTTTTTCTACAAATGTGCTTAATTAGATGCAGTTGTGCTCATATGTTTACAGAATTTATAATATGTGAACCATTATGAGTGAGCAGACCACAATTGTTTTATTTTTTAATGTGATTCAAATTAGCTTATTAATCTGGCATCACAACATAATACAATCATTAAAGCGAAACCCAAAAATCAACTTTCTGTCACTAGATCCAGCATACTGCTGACATCTGCAGTATGCTGGATTTTTTATTTTATTTTTGTACTTATCATTTTAGCGGTCTTTCTTCTCAGGTCTGATCTGAAAGCCTGTTTGAAAGGGGCCTATATGAGACCCTTCATTAGCTCATGTATGGTTCCTGTAAAATCTTTGATTGTCTACCATGAACTGAATGTTTGAGGTCTTCCTAAAGCAGCTCAGTGATGTTGAGGTCAAGATCTTTATGGTCACTCCAGAACCTCTACTTCTTTGCTGCAGCCAATGAAGGGTCATTTTAGATCATTGTCATGATGAAAAAAAACATGCGCAAACCAAAAAGCTTACTAGCATTCTCTTTAATACGCATAAAAAAAAATACTAATAACCTGGACCCCATGAATACAATACGCTCACCCCTTCATGTCCCCAGAAAACGATATACTACTATAGATGTTTGAAGCCATGGACATCTGACCTGGGTGTCCCTGCCATGCTCTTTGTGTTCCCTTTCTCTCCTTTTCTATACTATTCTACTCCCTCCCCTCTTCTTTCTCTCTTGGCCAAGCTAGCCTGGGAATTATCTACTAGTATGTTTGTTGGTCATTCTCTGCCCCATCTACTTAATCCAAGAGTGTCTCCCCATGTACAGAAAGCAGGCAATTTATTCCCTCCCTGTTTATAAGATGAGTCATTACTGTACAACCAATATGTGACTTGACATACTTATTGCTCTTGATTCTTAATGATCTATATCATCTCAAATGACTTACAGATGCACTCTGGAATTTTCTATGCTGGTTACGGTTATATACTTGTACAGGTTATAAAACTTCAATAAAACGTATTGAAAGTGAAAAGACCATGTGCACCTCATGTGCAGTTTCTGGGTTCATGCATGAAAATTTTTCTACAATATTTTCTGATAATATGCTACATTATTTTTGCCATCCATTTTGATTAATTTCAATTTCAATGTGCTGCTGTAATTTGCATGACTTGCATCTCTGAGGGCCACTCCATTTTATTCCAGAAGTTTCAGTCTTCGCTAGGTGCAGTTTGGCTCGATATAAGTGGACTGTTTTGTGACAGTAGTGCAGCATAAATGGGTAACATTTTATAAATTCTGACAAGGCTACGTAAACTTATAAGCACAACTGTAGCGAAATTAGGGCATTTTGGACAACTGCGGGAAGTGGGTGATTTGGGCAGGGTTCCAGCTAGCATACAGTTGCAGAAAACACAAATGACTTGTGCATGTAGTGCCCAAGGTTTCACTTGAGAAGTACAGTGCATACGCTCCACTTTTTGCACATATGGTTACAGCCTTATTCCAAAATGGATTCAATTCATTATTTTCCTCAAAATGCTACAAACAATACTCCATAATGACAACGTGAAAAAAGTTTGTTTGAAATCTTTACAAATTTAATAAAAATAAAAAATCCCATGTACTGTACATAAATATTCACAGCTTTTGCGCAATACTTTGTTGAAGCCCCTTTGGCACCAATTACAGCCTCAAATCTTTTTGAGTATGATGCTACAAGCTTGTACTTGTAATTTTTGGGCAGTTTGCCCCATTCTTCTTCGCATGACCTCTAAAGCTCTATCAGTTTGGATGGGGAGCGTCGATGCACAGCCATTTTCAGATCTCTCCAGAGATGTTCAATCGGGTTCAAGACTGGGCTGTGGTACTCAAGGACATTCACAGAGTTGTTCCGTATCCAATTCTTTGTTATTTTTGTGTGCTTAGGGTCATTGTCCTGTTGAAAGATGAACCTTCACCCCAGTCTGAGGTCCAGAGCACTCTGGAGCAGGTTTTCAAGGATGTCTCTGTACATTGCTGCCCTCATCTTTCCCTTGACCCTGACTAGTCTCCCAGTTCCTATCGCTGAAAAAAAAACCCACAGCATGATGCTGCCACACCAGGCTTCAATGTAGGGATGGTATTGGTCAGGTGATGAGCGGCGCCTGGTTTCCTCCAGACATGATACTTGCCATTCAGGCCAAAGAGTTCAATCTTTGTTTCATCAGAATTTTGTTTCTCATGGTCTGAGAGTCCTTCAGGTGCCTTTTGGCAAACTCCAGGTGGGCTGTCATATGCCTTTTACTGAGGAGAGTCTGGCCACTCTACCATACAGGCCTGATTGTGGAAGTGCTAAAGAGATGCTTGTTCTTCTGGAAGGTTCTCCTCTCTCCACAGAGAAAAGCTGGAGCTCCATCAAAGTGACTATTGGGGTCTTGTTCATCTCCCTGACTAAGGCCCTTCTACCCCGATCTCTCAGTTTGACCGGGTGGCCCACTCTAGGAAGAGTCCTGGTGGTTCAAAAGGTCATTCATTTATGGATGGAGGAGGCCATTGGGACCTTCAATGCTGCTGAAAATGTTCTGTACCCCTACCCAGATCTGTGCCTCGATACAATCCTGTTTCGGAGGTCTAGAGACAATTTCTTGGACTTCATAGCTTGGTTTGTGCTCTGACATGCACTTTTAACTATGGGACCTTATATAGACAGGGCCATCTTTATTATTGATTGGACCCTGGGCAAACATTGTCCCCCTTTCCATGCAGTCTCACTTTCTACCTGCTCTGAGACATACAATAGATAGCAGCTAGATTCCAAATCAGTTTCCTGAATCAGATCAGACAGCGTTTGCAATTGGTTGCCAGAGGTTACAGTGTATCATTACCGCTCACTGACTGTCTGCTAGAGGTTACAGCACACATTATGGCTCACTGATTATTTGCTATAGGTTACATCACATGAGAAAAAGAAAGATACCCTAGGGGGCTTTGTATTGCAGCTAGAAATACTAATGTTCATTATGATGTCAAAAACATGATTTATTAATACAGACTTTGCGCTGACAAGGCATATCTGTTAGATTCAAAAACATGTATGCAAAATAATACAATAAAAACATGTATATAAAGGAACAGCCGTAAGGATACATATACAGTGACATGTCAAGATGATCAGGTATTACAATAATAATGATTAAAAAAAACTACGCGTTTCGACCTTGTCATAGCGATCTTCTTCAGGGGACAAGAGAGGGGTGCTCTGTAAGAAAATACATGGTATGGGTAAAATAATAAAAAAAAAAAAAAGAGCACTCTCCACAGTCAAACATCTACAGTGAGTGGTATAGTCAAGATGGATATAATTACCCATTAACGGCTGGGGGAGGAAGACCTCCCCATATGTTGGGTTCAAGAACTAAATGAGGACCCCGCGGCTAAGGCCAACGACCCTGATGACCCACATGAGAGCGGGAAAGGGTGTGAGGTGAAAAAAGCCCAAGTTGCAGGTACGGGGACCAGACCCAGGCCCACGAGAGGTCGCATGGGTGCCCCACGCATGGCGGTAAGGGGGGGGGGGTCCCTGGAGGAAGAGGTCAGGGAGCAGGGGCTAATAGTTACATTAAGGAAACATTGTATATGTAAAGTGAATTGTAAGCCCTTGTGTAAGGGTGCAAGTGTCTAAAGAGTGAGAATAAAAAAGGAGAGTGTGGGAAAGGGGTGTTGAGTGGACTGAGTGGACCTAAAATAAAAAATTATCGAATGAAAAGCAGAAGCATAGGAATGTGAGAAAAGAAGTAATGGAAAGAAAAAAGGAGAGGGATAGGAAAGTGTAGGGAGAGACGAAAAGTGAGAGGTTACAGCACATGACTTCTGCTTGTTGATTGGTTTCTAGAGATGACTGTACATATACAATACTGCTCACTGATTGGTTGCTAGAGGTTACGGAACATCATTACTGCTCCCTGATTGGCTGCTTGAAATTACTACATATCCTTACCGCTTAATGATTGGTTGCAAAAGGTTAGTGCACATCATTAGTGGTCACTGATTGGTTGCTAAAGGTTACAGCGCATCATCTCCTGCGCCTGCACACCATGGACTGGGGAGGTGAGGGAACCACATCAATAGGCAGAAAACTCCTAAGACTCCTGGGATCAGAGGCAATGCTGGGGAAGGGGGGGGGGTCTGATAAGTGGCAATTCTGGGGGGTTGATGGGATCAGTGTCATTGGGGTTATATCTGGTCTCCAGCAGAATATGGAAATGCAATTATTTTAGTAACTATAAACTGATAAATACCCTTTCTCATCAGCAGTATATAGCAGCCTTGTGACTTCTATCAGTTCCTAGTAAACTTTGTAGGAGGAGTTTTCATTCCCCCCTGATCATCTGTCTGGACAGTGCTGATTGGCACTGTGCTGATCACATGCACCCTCGCCCCCAAAAAAACTATCCAGCAATACACACCAAACTGAGCATGTGCAGCCTGTCGAATGGCTCTGTAAATATCAGGATATTTTTTTGAGACAGTGGAAGAAGAGGAGGATCAGTGACATGATCAAACAGCCTTTATACACAATGCAAAGGATTAACCCCTTAGGTTTCACTAAGTATAACAGGCATGCTTTACTGCATCCACAGACTGATTTTACTGTTGTGGGTTTAGTAACACTTTAATGACCACCGTTGTAGGCAAAACTTTCCAGCATGCCCCTTTACCTCCCCAGTGGGCAGCATTCAGCAGAAGTGATGGTGGATATGACCTCAGGGGGGCATGATAATCATTCACGCTTCACACAGATATCGGGACTAAAACTTCAAGGGTCAAGGGAATTTAAACTGGGATAGTTGGCAAGTAAGAGGCAGCTGCTTTGGGCCCCACAACAATGATGGAGCCCAAAGCAGCTGCCCCCTTTTGCCCTGCCCTAAAGTGGAGTTCCACCCCCCCCCCAAAAAAAATCTTAAAATAAATAGAAAAAAAAATTGATATTGACATTATACTCACCTGAAAGGGCGGTTGCTATACGGAAGTAGCTCTTCTGCCTCGTCCTCCGTTGCGGTGTCTTCTGGTGAATGGGGCGCGCTGCCTTCTGGGAACTGTGTGTATCCCAGGAGGCACATGAACATATTCGCCAGCACACCACGGATCGTATATAACGTCCAAAAAAGTTTTAATGCACACTTGCCTGATGAATAGGTCCTATGCGGCCTCGAAACGTTGCACCTCTTGTGATATTTTCTGTGCATTAAAACTTTTTTGGACGTTATATACGATCCGTGGTGTGCTGGCGAATATGTTCATGTAATTGATTGTTCCAGTACCCAGCTGGTGATCGCTTCAGCACCCATTTTTGTACTTTTTAAGAAGGGGGGGGGTGCTCGCCCGTCCCCACCCCCTTTCCTGACCGGCCTCAGGAAAGGGGTGGGCACGGGCGAGCGCCCCCCATCCTTAACTGTGTCAGGCCGCATGCCCTCAACATGGGGGGGTAGGTGCTCTGGGGCAGGTGGGCGCCCTGCGGCCCCCCACCCCAAAGCACCCTGCCCCCATGTTGATGAGGACAGGGCCTCTTCCCGACAACCCTGGCCGTTGGTTGTCGGGGGGCTTATCGGCATCTGGGAGCCCCCTTTAACAATGCGGCCCCCAAATACCGGCCCCCCACCCTAGGTGAATGAGTATGGGGTACCCCTACCCATTCACCTGGAAGTAAAGTGTTAAAAAAAAATAAACACGCTACACAGATTTTTAAAATATTTTATTAGTCATGTCCGGGGCCCCCCCCTCTCTTCTTTAGCTCTTTTATGAGGGGGGGCTTGCTTCTTCTGACGTCTTCTGGGGGGGGTCCCAGTCTTCACCGCCCTCTGGTTCTCTTCCGCCGGGTGGGGGCCGCTTTCTTCTACAGCGGCCCGCCTTCTGCCTTCTTCGCTGTTGACACGTCGCTTCCTCCCGATGTAATGTCGTGTGCGCACCGACTTATATAGGTCTCTTATGACGTCACAGTCCCATCATGCTCCGTGCACCCGGAGCATGATGGGACTGTGACGTGATAAGAGACCTATATAAGTCGGTGCGAGCCGTCGCACACTGCATTACAGCGGGAGGAAGCAACGTGTCAACAGCGAAGAAGCAGGCAGAAGGAGAAGGCGACAGACGCCCGGGCACCCAACACCCCCCCCCCCGAATACATCGGAGGAAGACCGGAAGGGGCCGCTGTAAAAGAGCTAAAGGAGAAAGCGGCCCCCACCCGGCGGAAGAGAACCAGATGGCCGTGAAGACTGGGACCCCCCCCCAAAAGACGTCGGAGGAAGCAAGCCCCCCCTCGTAAAAGAGCTAAAGAAGAGAGGGGGGGCCCCGGAGCTGACTAATAAAATATTTGAAAAACCTGTGTAGCGTGTTTATTTTTTTTAACACTTTACTTCCAGGTGAATGGGTAGGGGTACGATGTACCCCATACTCATTCACCTAGAGTTGGGGGCCCCCTTGTTAAATGGGGCTCCCAGATTCCGATAAGCCCCCCGCCCGCAGACCCCGACAACCAACGGCCAGGGTTGTCGGGAAAAGGCCCTGTCCTCATCAACATGGGGGCAGGGTGCTGTGGGGTGGGCCGCAGTGCGCCCCACTGCCCCATAGCACCTACCTCCCCATGTTGAGGGCATGCGGCCTGGCACGGTTAAGGAAGGAGGGGCGCTCGCTCGTCCCCACCCCCTTTCCTGACCGGCCGGGCTGCTGCTTGGATACGGGTCTAGTATGGATTTTGGGGGAGACCCCCACGCCATTTTTTCGGCGTAGGGGGGTTCCCCTTTAAATCCACACCAGACCCATGGGCCTGGTATGCTCTTGGAGGGGAACCCATGACGTTTTTTTGCTTAAAATTTGGCGTGGAGTTCCCCCTCAAGATAAGTAGAATACAAGTCGCATGCCAAAGTCGGAGCGTGCAAGACTGCGTTCCGACTTTGATCCTACTTCAATGATGTTCAATGGAGTAAAGTAGGATCAAAGTCGGACCAAAGTAGTACAGGGAGTGTTTGCAAAGTCGGACCACATGTGTCGGACCAGTTAGGACGGCTCCCATAGGGAAACATTGCTTTTCACACGTCATGCGACATGAGCTCCCAATGTTGGATCGTATGTCGGACAAGTGTGAACCCGGCCTGAAGGATGATCGGAAGCAGGATGCACCTGAGCTTAATTTTAAGTGTCATGGCAAAGGCTGTGAATACTTATGTACATGTTTTTTTTTTATATATTTGCAAAGATTGCAAACAAACTTCTTTCACGTTGTCATTATGCGGTATGGTTTGTAAAATTTGGAGGAAAATAATTCATTTAAAGTGTAATTTAAATGTAAAAACATTCCCCTCTGGGTGATCTATGTACATGTGGATAAGAATAATTAGTGCGCTTAGACCCCTTTCACACTGAAGCGTTTTTACAGCGTTTTAGCGTTAAAAACAGCGCTATTAAAATGCTCATAAAACGCTCTCAATGGACCCTTTCACACTGAGTCCTGCAAGCAGCATCTTTGGAGCAGCTTTTGGGCGCTGAAAAAAAACGCTCCAAAAACGCCCCTCTCCATTGAAATGAAGTGAAAGCGCTGTAAAAACGCCTTACCCTTTCACACTGAGGCACAGCAAAAACGCCCTAAAATGTTAGAATCTTAGCGGTGCTTTACCAGCACATTGGGATTGCAGATGAGGCTTCGCTCGAATAACGCTCGAAAAATGCCCCAGTGTGAAAGGGGCCTTAGTCCTAAACAAGAAAATTATGAAGTAAGTTGCTACACAAGAATGTGACTAGAATTCTAAAGTGATTGGAAGTAAAGTGTGGCGCTAAATGTGAAAAGTCTCTATATCACTACATAGATCGGATATATATAGTGCAGTCAGTGTAGTGTATATAACACAGTGCAGAGTATATAGTGCAGTTAGTGTAGTGTATATAATGCAGTGCATAGTATATAGTGCAGTCAGTGTAGTGTATATAACACAGTGCAGAGTATATAGTGCAGTTAGTGTAGTGTATATAATGCAGTGCATAGTATATAGTGCAGTCATATAAATATGCACTGATTACTGTATAAATGTGACTGGCAGGGAAGGGGTTAACAGAGATCCACGACCCTGGCTCTGTGATGAGCAATCGCGGGTGTCCGGCGGACATCGCGGCCGCCAGGCACACGCACCAGGTCCTCAGCGATGCGGAGAGATGCTGCCTGTAAGTCAGCATTTCTCCTGCTCTGATCATCCACGCTCATTGGAGCAATGAGCTGTGGAGGGGTGGGGAGCGGCCGTCTCAGCGTCTCGCCATCAGTCAAGACAGCTGGCGGATCCAGACTTGGGAAGTCGGGATGACGCGCTCCCTCTACATATTGGTGATGTCAGGGGAGAGCAGACTTTAGACCGGGTCACAGGAGCGCAAAACGAATTGTACTTCTGTGACTTTTGGGAGAAACCCAGCCTAAAAAACTCAGGCTGGACTTCTCCTTTAACTCTCTTCATCTGTAGATCAAAGTTCAACCACGTTGATCTGTAGATGCAAAACACAGAAAGTTACAATTAATACAATGTTTCAATGTAACTTTATGTGAGGGCCCTTTCACACATGCGGACTGTTTTCGGATTAAAAACAGATATACATATATCCCTATGGGATAGCGGGTGTCAGCGGATGAACATCCACTGACACCCGATCTCATCAGTGTCCGCTATGGTCCGTTTCTGCAGACGGAGGAAAATCCTATTTTATCATCCGTCTGCGGATCGGATGAACACGGACAGACGGTCCGTGTTCATCTGATCCCCCCATATAGAGGAGAGCGGATATCTGACAGGGTGGTCCCTGCACAGCAGGGAAAACTAGCAGCGCTTTACGGCTACCAACCCCTCCGTGTGAAAGTGGCCTTTGGGTGGAGCTCCGCTTTAACCTAGTCTTTGTTTTTTCATTTGCATTAAAATATAACATTTTAAAAAGCAGGTTTAGTTTTTTTTACTGAATAATCTGTATTTCATGCAGAATACTTTTATATACACCGCATTTTACCTTCCCAGTGTAACAAAATGACTTTCACTTAGTAAAACTCCTCCACACTGAATTTTTCCAAAAATTTCTATTTTTACAGAAAAATTTTAAGGGGAAAACCCTTTTTTTTCCTCTTATGGCTTAAAAATTTCGAAAATTTTACATCTCTAGGCGCAACACGTCAACGAGTGACAGACATGTATAAAAACCAAGCGCGGAAAGACGCGTCCCCTTTTTTAGACATGAATGAGGCCTAAAAAAGATGGCAGCCAGCCAGGTAAGTGTGTTTTCTGCAACGAGGAGCCCTCTCCTCACAAGTTTTCAATGTTTCACTTTGTTTCTACTTAGAAGAATCAGTCAGTGATTCGGTGCGGTATCTTCCAGCAGACACCCCTCAGCACCGGTGTCGGTATTATTCGATAGAACACCGGCCTCCCCCTCCTCACACACGTTGAGAACATTCCGACCACTTCCGGCCTCCCGCGTCCTTGCCGCCGGAAGTAGTTCTTTAACCCTTCTGTTCTTCCGGAAATTCTCCCCCTTCTTTTTTTGTTTTTTTTTTTTCTTTGCCGGAAGTCTCCCCTTTTCTTCTCACCCTGACGGGCACCGGAAACACACTCGGCGCCCCGAGTTATTGTGCGCGGGAGAGGCCAAGATGGCGGCCAATATGTACCGGGTGGGCGGTGAGTATTCGCGGCAGAGTGCGGGGAGAGGAGGGAGTCCGGTGAATGGTGTGTGTGTGTATACAATGAGCTGTGTGTGGCGGGCGGGGAACCTCCATTGTGCAGGCCAGGCCGCCGCCGCCGGCCGCGGGAACTACAAGTCCCAGCGTTCCCGGGCGCTCTAGGCCCACGCCGGCTGAGCCGGTTTTCCTCTAATGGAGGCTCCTGGCTGGAGTAATGAAAACAGTGTAGTCTGGGAGATTAGAGGCTAAAATGTGGACGGTTTGTTGTGTCGGTCGAGGCCCAGGACCGCCCCTCATAGAGGTGTGTGGAGTCCATACCTGAGAGAGAGGGGGATCATCATCATCACCTATTTTATTATTTCTTGGGATGATCAATCCTGAGATCACACTGATCACCGCAGACAGGAACTCGCTGTATGTTCTTATTCTCAAATTTATTTCCATAACTGACCATCAATGTGAACGTCCGATAAAGTTCTATAATATGAACGTGTTGTGGACGTCCGATAAAGTTCTATTATATGAAAGCAATATGAACGTCCGATAAAGTTCTATTTTATGAACGCAGTGTGAACGTTCGATAAAGTTCTATTATTTGAAGGTAATGTGAATGTTCGATAAAGTTCTATTGTATGAAAGCAATGTGAACGTCCAATAAATTTCTATTATATGAAGACGGTATGAACGTCTGATAAAGTTCAATTATTTGAAGGTAATGTGAATGTTCGATAAAGTTCTATTATATGAACGCGGTATGAATGGTGATGGCGGTGATGTATCAACCTGTGATCAGCTGCTGTTATTAGTTTACAGCTCATTTAGATCCATGCGTGAGTGTTTGTAGCGTTCATGCGGCACCGACACGCACTTTATGCTTTATTCAGTGCGTTTTTTTTTTTTTTTTTTTTTATGAAGCCTTTGACCAAAGCTTGTTAGTGTCTGTTGCCAAGGCTTGTTCTGTGTTGTGATGCACAGTTTTCAGAGTCTGTGGGTCTCCCAGCTCACTAAAGGACAGAAAAGAGGTGTTGTGTATTTCAGAATGCATCATACTAATGGGTGGGGGGCAGACACTATTTGTATTTCTGGGATGTTAGACACGTGCATTTTAGCACGTTGCAGTGAATACATTAAAGAGAGTGTAAACGGCCCCATTTATCTGGCCAGTGTTGGGTGTGCAAGGAGAAGTCCAGCCTGAGTTCGGTTCGCTGGGGTTCTCCTAAGGCAGGGATCTTCAAACTATGGCCTTCCAGCTGTTGCGGAACTACAAGTCCCATGAGGCCTTGTAAAACTGCCATTCACAGACATAACTAGGGGAATTGTAGTTCCTGAACAACTGGAGGGCCATAGTTTGAGGACCCCTGTCCTAAGGGGTCACAGGAGTGCAGTATGTTTTGTACTCCTGTGACCCGTTTTCAGCAGTGTGTGTTCTGAAGTCCGCTCTCTGCTGACGTCACAGGAATCTGTCCAGGCACCGCCTCGTCAGGACAACAAAGTCTGGATCCTCCAGGTGCCTGGACTGATACCCGCATCGGCCTCTCAGAGAGCCTGAGACGGCCCCTCCACAGCTCAGCACTCCAATGAAAACGGGGGGGGCAGAGCGGAGAGATGCTGATTGACGGTCAGCAGCTCTCTGCTCGGGGAGCTGAGAGAACCAAGCCATCGGCAGTGTTTGATCGCTTGGTTCTCAGTGCAGAGGCAGCTTTGGACTGATGCGGCATCCATCTAGATAAGTGTGATTCTGGGGAAAAACAAAAAAAAAAACATACTTCTCTTTGAGCCCAGGTTCACACTGGGTACGATTTGAGATGCGATTTCACATGTCAAATCGCATCTCAAATCGGCGGCATTTGCCGGCAATGGCACCATCCTAATTGGTGCAACGCTGCATCTGCGGCGCTGCACCGATTTCAAAAAGTAGTTCCTGTACTACTTTTTGCGATTTCGGGCCACGATTTACATTGACATCTGCACTTGTCTCTTTTTTTTTTTTTTTGAAAATAACAAACATTTTATACTTTCCTGCTCAGTAGTGGTTTTGCACAGAGCAGCCTGAATCCTTCTCTGCTCGGGTACCTGGCTGGAGCTCCTGGCCCCTCCCTCCTGTGAAGTGCCCCCACAGCAAACAGCTTGCTATGGGGACACCAAAGCTGCAGCTCTGTGTGTCTAGTCAGAGACAGAGCCATGGTTACCCCCCCCCCCCCCACTCTCCCATCTGATTGGTTGGCTGAATTTGATTGAGAGCAGCAGGAGCCAATGGCAATGCTGCTGTGTCTCAGGCAATCGGGAGGGAGAGTCCCAGACGGCGGAGGCACTCGTGCCACATTACTGGATAGAGGTGGGGGGAGGAGCTCTGGTAAATATTAGGGGGGCTGCTACACATAGGTTATTTTAATGCATAGAATGACGTCCTCCCAGAACCTCATCCCCAGTGTGTGCATTGGGCGTGCTCTGTGTGTGTGTGTGTATATATATATATATGTGTGTGTGTGTATGTATATATATATATATATATATATATATATATATATATATATATATACACAATCTCGTCTTTCAAACGCAATTTTTTGGGAAAAAATACACTAATAAAATAAAAAACTAAACAGTAAAGTTAGCCCAATTTTTTTGTATAATGTGAAAGATCTTACACCGCGAGAATATAGATCTTTAGACCCCTTTCACACTAGGTCGCTTTACAGGCGCTATAACGCTAAAAACAGTGCCTGCAAAGCAACCTGAAACCGCTGCTGTCTCTGCACACAGGGCTTTCACACTGGAGCAGTGCGCTAGCAGGACGGCAGGACGGTAAAAAAAAAGTCCTGCTAGTGACATCTGGAGTGGTGAAGGCGCTGTGTGTATGCCACTCCTCTGCTCCTGCCCATTGACATCAATGGGCACCGCGGCTATACCGATGTCAAAGTGCCTCTGCAGAGGCGCTTTGCAGTGGTTTTAACCCTTTCTCGGCTGCTAGCGGTGGGTAAAAGCGGTCGAATAGCGACGCAAAATTGACGGTAAAGCGCCGCTAAAAATAGCGGCGCTTTACCGCCGACGCCGCCCCAGTGTGAAAGGGGCCTTATTTTAAGCAAAAGAATCGTGATTCTCGTTTTAGCCAAAATGGTTCAGTTCTAGGTCATTGGCACATGCGCACTGAAGAAACGTCTCGCTCGTGCCGTTTCTTCAGGTGCTGTACCGTGAACAGCAAGTCTCAAACGTGTGAGACTGAAGTCATTATGGCTCTGGCCAATCACAGCTTCGGAACCCCCGCAAACAGGAAATGACTCTGGGTGCACACTAGCTGATTATGCCCATTGTCTTGGAGTTTTTTTTTTTTTTTTAAATAGAGTTTACAACCACTTTAAAATGTCAGCAGCTACAAAAAGTGTAGCTGCTGACTTAAAATAAACACACTTTCACCTGTCCTATGGTCCAGCGATGTGGCCACCCGAAGCTTTGCTCCTCTCCGTGGCACTGGCATTGCAAGGGTGGGCATGCAGCTGTAACAGCTTGCATGCTCCTGTGTCATACTCTCGGCATCCATACCTGCCGAGTGTATGACTTGGATCCGCCCCCCCCCCCCTTCCGGCGGCCGCATCATTGGATTTAAATGACAGCAGTGGAAGCCAATGGCTGTGCTGCTATCAATCTATCCAATGAAGAGCCGAGAAGCCATGGCTAGAGCAACGCAGGATCGCGCCCGTGGAAATTCGTGGCTCAGGTAAGTAAAACCTACGAGGTCGGACACTGCAAGGTGTTTTTTCACCTTAACCATTTCAATACTGGCCAATATTCATTTGACGTCCACAGATGGCTCCCATCCGGGGTGGACGTCATATGATGTCCTGGGCTTTGTGCAGTGATATCTGAATGATGCCTGCAGCTAGAGGCATCGTTCAGAGATCATTCTTTATGGCGGGCGATTCTGTGCACCATAAGAATGATTATAGTGTCGGTTCCGCTGCTTGATCGTTCTTATAGGCGGCGGGAGGGAACATACCCCCCCCCCCCCCCCCGCCGCCATCTGGTGCTTCTCCGGGCTCTCCCGTGCCATCGGGGGCCCGGAGAAACAATCGTCCAGCGCTGGCTGGGAAGCATAGAGATTACTGGTGACCAGATGGTCACCAGTCATCTCTATGACCGTCGGAGGCCCGGGCACGATGTGATGACGTCACGCCCGGGTACACAAGTAAACAAAGCTGCGATTGCGGCTAGTAAGCAATACTAATCATGAGATCGGTGACATTTTTTTCACCATCTCATGCCTGGAGGAGAGATGTGGGATCTTATTGACACCATATCTCTCCATAAAGAGGACCTGTCGCACACATTTCCTATTACAAGGGATGTTTACATTCCTTGTAAAAGGAATAAAAGTGTTAAAAAAAATAAAATAAAATTAAAACGCCCCTGTCCGCGGTAGCTCGCGCGCAGAAGCAAATGCACACGCAAGTCCTGCCCACATATGTAAACGCCGTTCAAACCACATATGTGAGGTATAGCCGTGTGTGTTAGAGTGCCAGCAACAATTCTCGCTCTAGACCACCTCTGTAAATCTAAACTGGTAACCTGTAAAAAATTTCAAAGCGTCGCCTATGGAGATTTTTAAGTACCGACGTTTGGCGCCATTCCATTAAGTGTGCGCAATTTTAAAGCGTGACATGTTAGGTATCTATTTACTCGGTGTAACATCATCTTTCATATTTTACAAAAAAATTGGGCTAACTTTACTGGTTTGTTCTTTTTTTAATTCATGAAACCGTTTCAAAAATTATTGCGCAAATACCGTGCAAGCTAAAACGTTGCAATGACCGTCGTTTTATTCCCTAGGGTGTCTGCTAAAAAAACATATATAATGTTTGGGGGTTCTGCGTAATTTTCTAGCAAAAGAATGATGATTTGTACATGTAGGAGAGAAGTGCCAGAATAGGCCCGGTATTGAGGTGGGTATAAAAGCCCGGTATTGAAGTGGTTAATGCAAAGGATGCATTAAGGTGAAAAAACACGAGGCTTTACAACCCCTTCAAGGCGAATGACATGCATGTCCCTGGAGGCACATATACATAATATATTATGAAAATCCCTATTCTTGCAGGGGAGGGATCGTCCTCGGAAGGTTGAAGGTCCACTTTAATGCTTTTGGGGAGAATTTGCACAACACTGAGCACTTGTATAATTATTTGTTTCAGGTCTGATTTCAGACAGAATTTTGGGCTGAAATGGGCCAAAAGACGCACAGGGTTTCTGTGCCAATCGCACTAGAGCCGCTGTGGAGATGTGTGAACCAACTCCATTGAGATCCGCTCACTATCCCCTGCTATGTGAATTGGATGCAGAGAAATTTGCTTAAAGTGGAGGTTCACCCTATAAAAAATTTGTAACACTACATCCAGCACCGTGCTGCATATAAAATGACACTGACCTTTATTTATTTTTTTGCCGTAGATATCGTTTAGCCGTGGAATTCACCGCGGCTTCCGGGTAGGGAATCCCGCGGGAGTGGGCATTTCTATTGTCATGCCAATTAAATTAACATGCTAAACGACGGCGCACACAGCGCGTCACGAATTCCCGAAAGAAGGTCGGCTCGGCTCTGTTCGGCGCCGGTGCGCAGGCGCCGAATAGAGCCGACCCGAGCTTCCTTCGGGAAGTCGTGACGCGCTGTGTGCGCCGTCGTTTAGCATGTCAATCAATTGGCATGACAATAGGAACGCCCGCGGGATTCCCTACCCGGAAGCCGTGGTGAATTCCACGGCTAAACGATATCTACGGCAAAAAAATAAATAAAGGTCAGTGTCCTTTTATATGCAGCACGGTGCTGGATGTAGTGTTAGAATTTTTTTATAGGGTGAACCTCCACTTTAAGTGCGAACCCAGCCTTAGATTTACCTTCAACTATATAGTGTAAGGGCCTTCCTGATTGCATACAGTTTAAATGTGTTTAGGTTTGACCACCTTATTTTCTGATTTTGGTAATTCTAAAGGAAAATTGTATAATGTTTGACCAGCCTAAGTTTATAATGTGAGAGAGAGATACAGCAGCTGAACTATAAGTAGTAAATCCTAGTGCTGGTGTATTGTAAAACCACGTCTTGTACTTCTTCTTGACTGGTCAGCCCTGCCCCACCTTGTCATCTGCTGTGATAAACAAGTTGGCGTCATTTATAACCAGCAGAGCTTTTCTATCTACTACTAGGTGAAAAGCACTGAGGTGCTGTTTGTCGCAGAATGGCCAGGGCTGCAGGTGCTGTACAGATTTGTGTCACTTTTATTTTAGGTACTTGTATAGAGCCGTCAATTTACACACTACTTTTTTTTCATATTACATATACGTTGTACAGTCACAACAGTCCCTGCCTTCAAGGAACTTACAATCTAAAGTCCCTAATTCACATTCATACACATAACAGGGCCAAGTTAACCTACCAGCATGTCTTTGGCGTGTGTGAGGAAACCTGAGAACCCGGAGGAAACCCATAGTGTTATGGTTGGGATTCAAACCAGCGACCCCTTTGCTGCTTGGCGAAAGTGCTAATCACTACACCCAGGGTTTGACAAATTTGCTTGGAATCTAGAAGCCAGCTAAAAAAGTTAGGAGCCATAAAACTCGCCCGTCCCGCCAAGCTTGCGCGCAGAAGCGAACCCATACGTGAGTAGCGCCCGCATATGTAAACGGTATTCAAACCACACATGTGAGGTATCGCCGCGATCGTTGGAGCGAGAGAAAAAATTCTAGCCCTAGACCTCCTCTGTAACTCAAAACATGCAACTTGTAGAATTTTTTAAACGTCGCCTATGGAGATTTTAAAGGGTAAAAATTTGTCGGCATTCCACGAGCGGACGCAATTTTGAAGCGTGACATGTTGGGTATCAATTAACTCAGCATAACCATATCTTTCACAATATAAAAAAAAATTGGGATAACTTTATTGTTGTCTTATTTTTTTAATTAGAAAAAGTGTTTTTTTCCCCCAAAAAAGTGCACTTGTAAGACCGTTGCGCAAATACAGTGTGACAGAAAGTATTGCAACGATCACCATTTTTATTCTCTAGGGCAGGGGTGTCAAACTGGCGGCCCTCCAGCTGTTGCAAAACTACAAGTCCCATGAGGCATTGCAAGGCTAACAGTTACAAGCATGACTCTCACAGGCAGAGGCATGATGGAACTTGTAGTTTCGGAACAGCTGGAGGGCCGCCAGTTTGACACCCCTGCTCTCTAGGGTGTTAGAATAAAAAAAATATACATAATGTTTGGGGGTTCTAATTAGAGGGAAGGAGATGGCAGTGAAAACAGTAAAAAAGAACACACATTAGAACTGCTGTTTTACTTGTAATGCCAACAGCCACCACCAGATGGCGCCAGGTCAAAGAAGGCAGCTTGGGCCTTCACAAGGCTGCAAAGCCGCGGCCTAAATTACCGGCCGTCAAGGGCCCGCCGCGATCGCGCGGCGGTGGGGGCGCACAAAGACACAAGATCCTGTGCCTCCGTGCTCCCCCACGGCGGGCCCCTTGACGGCCGGTAATTGAGGCCGCGCCTTTGCGGCCTCAATTACCGGCGGGCGGGAGCCAGGTCACAATTTCTTGTTGCAATTGCGACCTGGCACCCAGATTTTGTCGAGTCCTGATTACACCACTGTGCTGCCCCACATTGAGGAGCTGTTTGTCTCATGAATGGTGTTCACGTAGGCCTACAGCTAAAACTGGAGAAATTTGTGTACTATATGTGTTTTTTGGGAAGGTTTGTGTCTGCTCACACAAGCATGCTGTATTTGATTCCTTGTTACGCATTCCTGGATTGTTCAGGATTTTTTTATGTAGCCAGTGGTCATGATGTCTTCCCAAGTGCTGGCAGGTCAAAGCAAGAGCTTTTCCTTCCTTTGTTCTGTTTTTTTTTATGAACTTAATCTTATTTAACCACTTGCTACCCAGGCCAATTCTGACATTTCTCTCCTACAAATCACCATTGTTTTTGCTAGACAATTACTCAGAACCCCCAAACATATTTTTTTTTTTTTTTTTTTAAGCAGAGACCCTAGAGAATGAAATGTCAGTCGTTGCAACTTTATATCTTGCACGGTATTTGCGCAGCAATTTTTCAAATGTGTTTTTTTTTTCATGCACTTTAAAAAAAAATGTAAAATTAACCCTTTTTTTTTTTTGTATAATGTGATGGGTATCAATTTACTCGGTGTAAAATCATCTAACATGTCGCACTCTCACGGAATGGCACCAAACTTCTGGACTTGAAAATCCCCATAGGCGACGCTTTAATTTTTATTTTATTTTTTTACAGGTTACATGCTTTTAGTTAGAGTAGGTCTAGTGCTAGAATTATTGCTCTTGCTCTAACGTTTGCGGCGATACCCCACATGTGTGGTTTGAAAACCGTTTTTTACTTGCGTATGAATTTGCTTCCCAGCCGAGGCGGTGGCATTTTTTCAAATGCAGAGGCTGGGCGTGACATCATAACATTGTGTCCCGCCTCAGGATGACCATAGAGACTCCAGGGATCATCCGGCCAGGAGGAAATCTCTATGATCAGCATCCGGCACCAGCGGATCCCATCTCTGGCTCACCGATCGCACGGGTGAGTCGGTAGAAGTACGGGAGGGGGATGTCACCTCTCACCGACTTTAAGAACAATCAAGTGTCTATGATCGTTCTTATGGTGCAGGGAATCGCTGGCTCTAAAGATATCCGAATGACGTCTGTAGCCGCTGACCTCATTCAGATATCACCGCTCAAACCCGAGGATGTCATATGACATTGGGTGGGTGGCAAGCGGTTAAAGGAACCTCCATTTTGCAAAAAGCCTTTTTAGGTTTTCAAATCCTCTTATTTTGGGGCATTTCCAGGAATATAATGTTCAGGTGTGGCCGTTATAAACATTGCAGTGGATAGCAACAGTAAATGGCAATCGGTACAAATTTTCAGTCTTTCGTTATAATTGCACGGGGTTATCTATACAAAATAAATAATTACATTTTGCCCAATATTCAGCATTACACAGAGTCTGATCATTTGGTTTGTGTGTTAGCTGAAATGTCAATGGTCAGTTCCCATCGTTGTGTTAGGCCTAAGGCCCCTTTCACACGGGGCGGATCAGTAGTGAACCTCCGCTTGCGGGGATCACTCCGTTAATCCCCGCTGAGCCGGCAGATGACAGGGCGGTCCCCGCACACTGTGCAGGGAACCACCCAGTCTTTTCTCTGCTCTCCCCTATGGGGGGATCGAATGAACACGGACCGTCTGTCCGTGTTCACCCATTCCGCCAAACGGATGGAAAAGTAGGTTTTTCCTCCGTCTCACACTTTGGCGGAGCGGGTCGGATGTCAGCGGGCATGTCACCGCTGACATCCGCGGCTCCATAGAAGAGCACAGAGTGCCCGTTCAGGTCTGCCTAAAAAACTGGCATGCGGACCTGAACGGGCCGCCCATGTGAAAGAGCCCTAACTCCATTTATGTCCCTTTTTTAAAGGGGTGGTTCACCCTAAAAACGACTTTTTTTTTATTACACTGCCCCCCCACATTACAATACGATTAAAGGTATTTTTTTTTTATGCTGTACATACCTTTTGTACAGCATATTCACCCCTGGCATCTGGCTTGCGAGTCCCGCGGGAGTGGGCGTTCCTAACATGTCTGTGATTGACGTTTGACCAAAAACGAGCTCCCCCCCGTCGCGTAAGCCGCGTCACGATTGGCGAAAGGAGCCGAACGGCGATGCGCAGTATAGCGCCGACTCGCCGTTCAGCTCCTTTAGCCAATCGTGACGCGGCTTACGCGACGGGGGGAGCTCGTTTTTGGTCAAACGTCAATCACAGACATGTTTGGAACGCCCACTCCCGCGGGACTTGCAAGCCGGATGCCAGGGGTGAATATGCTGTACAAAGGTATGTACAGCATAAAAAAAATAATAATACCCTTAATCGTATTGTAATGTGGGGGGGCAGTGTAATAAAAAAAAGTCGTTTTTAGGGTGAACCACCCCTTTAAGTATTTCATTGGGTCCAAGCTGACCCAAACAAGCTATTGAACTAACAGGTGCGCTTGCTGAAAGCACTGTATTACTATAAGTGGCCTCAGCTACATCCAGTATACAGCACTGTGATCCCGCAGTGGGAAAGGGACTTTCCATTCTGATCCCGGAACTAAACAGGCTGACTGCTGCTCGGCAATATAGAGGGAGATTTGTATTCTATGAATGCAATATCAAAATCCAACAGGTTCTAATCCTTCTCTATTCCATCAAAAGCTAAAGACATCGTATAGATCTACTTTAAAGTGGAGTTCCACCCATAAATATAACATTACATCAGTAGTTTTAAAAAAAATGTCAGTCCTTTAAGAAATTTTTTTTTTTTTTTTAGATGCCTTCAAAGTGTTGTTGCTAGGCAGACTAGTTAATCTTCCCACTTCCTGCACCTAGGTGCTTAAGCTTCCTAACCTACACCGCACAGACTCCTGGGAATGTAGTGGGTGTAACTTTTCAGGAGTCTGTGCACTCCCCAGTCTCGAAGAATCATGTGACTTGGACAGTACAGGTGCTGAAACCTAATCTGAAACCTATTACACTGCTTGTGCAGCACTGAGCATGTGCAAGATCTGCAAGGCTGAAATCCAGGAAGTCATACAGTCTGGCTTCATGATGCCCACACTTAAGATGGCCCCAGTCAATTTCTATTTTATAAAGTGTCTAAATGCTGTAACAACCTAACAAAACGGACCTTAGTTTACAGACTAACTTTACTAGAATACATTAAGCTTGTGTATCACAGGGGTATTTATATTTAAAAAGTGAAATTGTGGCCGGAACTCCGCTTTAAGGTGGGTCATCCCACTACATGATTGTTGGTAAATCTAATGGAGATTGTACAAATATATTGTAGTGTGTCTGGTCACCTGTGCACTTTGCAATCCGAATAAGCAATACATTTTGGATCTTCCAAAGCTATGTAGTAGGAGGAGCCTTGGCTAAACATTCCACCTAATTGGTACCTAGTCAGGCAAGTTCTACTATATAATTATAAGAAGGCGTAAAAAAGATTGTTCAATCAGATTGCAAGGTATATGGCCAGCTTTACAGTGAGGCTGCATAATACAAGCACAAGAGAGTGGGGAATATGGGCACATGATATACACCCTGAAAGCTTGTGCTGAAAATGTAAAAAATGGTGCAAAAATAATATCACGGACAGTACTCAGCACCTCAATACATAGTGCTTGTAAAGGCAGAAGGTTTGTTTTTATCTTAATGAATTCTATTCATAAAAAAGCCTTCTGTGTGCAGCAGCCCCCCTAACACTTACCTGAGCCCCATATCGATCCAGCGATGTTGCACGAAAGACTCCTCATTGGCTGAGATGGCAGTAAAGCGCCATTGGTTCCCACTGCTGTCAATCAGTCAGTTAGCAAATAAGGAGACAGAGGAGCCGGGGCTGCATTTCCATTGTCTGAAAGGAGACACTGAGCTTTCGGCTCGGGTTCCCCCCATAGCAAGCTGCTTGCTGTGGGGGCACTCAACAGGAAGGGACGCCAGAAGAGGAGGATCCAGGCTGTTCTGTGCAAAACCACTACAGAGCAGGTAAGTAAAACATGTTTGTTATTTTGAAACAAAACTTTGTGTAAAAACCTAAAGGAACACTAAAGGCAGATTTTTTTTTATATAAATAAGAAACATGTTATACGTGCCTCCACTGTGCAGCTCGTTTTGCACAGAGTGTCCCCGAATCCGGTCTTCTGGGGTCCCTCTGCAGCTGTCTCGGCTCCTCCTTGCAAAAGCTTTCCACCTTAATGCGAGCGAACGAGCATGGTGGAAAGCTTTTGCGAGCGCGCTCCCGTGATACAGCTGCGGGCATAGCCGCCGACTGTATCACTCGGCCCCGCCCCCCGGCACGCTGCATCATCCGCTGTGATTGACAGCAGCGCCAGCCAATGGTGCTGCTATCAATCTGTCCAGCCTAGCCAATCAACGGCCAGGCTGGGAACCGAAGAGGATCATGTGGACGTGCGCGGGACTTTCGGGGGGTCAGGTAAGTAAAATGGGGGTTCGGGGGGGAGGGGGGGGGCTATACCGTCTAATGTTTTTTCACCGTGATGCATAGGATGCATTAAGGTGAAAAAACATTTACCTTTACAACTCCTTTAAATAAAAAACTCTCCAAATTGACCTTAAACAATTGCACTGTACCCTTAACGTTGAGTTCCAATATGAATTTTACCTTCTAAAAGTTTCTTCCCTTTTGTAATAATCCTACCCATACTTCTCATAGTCACCTTGTAATGCAGTGGTTCTCAACCTGGGGGTCGAATGGGGATTTGCCAGGGGTCACCGAATCTTGGGCTGTTCCTGAAGCCTGCACTGCTCTCCCAGCCTTTTTGCAGTCACCCAGCAGGGCTGTCCCTGGAACCTGTGGCTGCCTAGCAGGGCTGTTCCTGAGGCCCGCGGCCACCCACTCAGCTTCTTCACAGCCACCCATTCAGTTCACGGCATTGGCTGGGAAACAGAAACTAGATGTCAGCTGACTGGTGAGGAATGTGAAATGAGAGGAGCTGGAGACCCTATTTCCTGATTTTGGCATAGGTGTCACTGCTACGAGATACCACAAAGTCTGAGACACAGTAAGTAACACTACCTGTGATTATAGTTGCCATTAAAAGTCCCCACTACAGTTCTCAGATCAGCAGATGACCTTGATCAAGAGCACTGAAGTCGGCTGATCAGAACTCCCCCCAGCTTTGCCACTCATCCCAACTCCCCGCCAGCACTGCCACTCATCCCATTGCCTTGCCTTTGGTGCGGACAACCCAAGCTACGAAAATAATTTTACTGTCAGGGGTCCCCACAACTTGGGAAATTTTATCAAGGGGTCACGGCACTAGAAAGGTTGTAATGGATTTCAACTGCTGCACTATTTGCAAAACCTTTTCACATACCCTTATGCTGATTGTTGTCGCTGGTAAAATATGACCCTATTGTTTTATTTTCTCTGTTTCTTTATTTGCTGAGCATTGCACCTATGGTAAGCAGATCACAGGTGTGATGCCAGGCTCCTGCAGACTCTTCAAATTGTGGCAGCAGGTGTGGGGAGAAGATCCCCACCCACTGTCATGGGGGGGGGGTGGGCGTTATGAGGGGGTGCATGCTCCCTAAATACGGGTGTAACATGCTATGTGCAAAAGGTGAATTTAGCTTTTAAAGCTGCATATACTTCCATTGTAGAAAATGTGGACTTTTCTTTTCTTTGGAAAACGTCCATTGAGCTTTACATTGCATGCATGGGCCATTCATGCATTAAACTTCATGGACACTTGATTTTTCAAGTAAATCATGTTACTGCAGTCGTTTGTAACGCACACCGAGGTCCCAAAATAGGCTGATGCATGTCTGTTTACAGGCCGCCTTTGGGGGTTTTTCCACACCTGTGACATCTGTTTTCTTTCTGCTGAAACTGCGCATATCAGTCTAAAGCCTCGTACACACGATCGGATTTTCCGACGGGAATTGTGTGATGACAGACTGTTGGCTGAAAATCCGACCATTTGTACACTCCATTGTACAATTGTTGGCTTTTTCCACGGACAAATGTTGAATTTTCCGAGCGTGTGTAGTGAGTCCATCGGACAAAATACCAAAGTACAAACGCGCATGCTCATAAGCAATGCTCACCAAACGCAACATTAGCAAAAGGTGCCCAAAGGGTGGCGCTAAAAGATCTGGAAAAACACCGTAGTAGTCACTACATTCGTGTTTGTTGGCGGAGAATTGTGTGCTGTTTGTATGCAAAAAAAAAATAATCCAGGCACACGCCCTTCGGACAAAAGTCTGACGCTTCGTCTGCGGAAAATCTGTGTATGAGGCTTAAGGCCCCTTTCACACAGAGGTCTGTTTGGGTCCGCCTGTCTGTTGTTCATAGAGAATGGAGGGGCTGTAAATGTAAACTGACTGTCCGTTTATGCCGGCCTACATCCATTCTGGCAAGAACAAATGGAAGGGAATTGGTTCCTCTCCGTCAGGCCGGATCGTATGGCAGTCGAGTGTAAATGGACAGCCAGAGCAGGCTGTTTTCGCTTCGTAGAAACTGAGCGGACATGGACCTGTCATCTGTCTGCTGAGCAAACCGGTAGGCAGAGTCCGACCCGGGTGGAAGGGGCCTTTGATCCCCTGCTGAGACAGATTGAGGGGTGTCTGTGTGAAAGGGGCCTTTCATGGTATCATGGTATAAAATGTTATCAGTAGTGAAGGATAAGTTCACTTTAAAAAATAAAAATAAAAAAATTCTCTTTTTTTTTTTAGTTTTTGCAAGTTAAAAAAAAATGTACATTTATTTCTTGTTGCAGGAGCCTGTAAAGCATTGTACCAGCGATGAGCAGATTGCTGGTGCCATGCACTTTTCCTGCAGATCTGTCAGTGTATTGGCTTATTTGTATCTTATACGAGGAAGCCGAAGACTCAAACTACCACAGCGGCGTGTTCGTTCATTGAAAGCTACAAGCCAACCGCTGCAAAGTCTGCTGGACTTTGTAGTTTTCAATTCACAGGGGACTGTTAATGAGTGCCGTGGCCGGAGCCCTGCATGGCTGCGTCCTTCTTTTTTTTTTATTTTTTTATTCTGGCAGCAGACACTGGGAGAATATCCCTAGTCTGCTTTCAAAATGGGGATCAGGGGGAAATGCGGGGATCGGGGGATTTGTATCATGTTACACCTTAAAGTGGTAGTAAACTCTTTACTACCACTTTTACCTACAGGTAAGGCTAACCTGTAGGTATAAAGAATATCTCCTAAACCTGTACGGTTTAGGAGATATTCCCCTCGCAATGCGCCGCTGACTGCAGCGTCGCATGAGCAGCGGGGATCCTCAGCTAAGGGCCCGGCAGCCACCGGACCTTGCCGGAATGAAGTCTCCCGCGCCACCACCGATCCAGCCAATCACAGCGCTGGAGGGGCGATACCCGGAAGACACGCCGAAGCAAGATGACATCTCGCTTGGTGTGGACCAGGTAAGTTCTGCACACCTCGTTCCAAGGTAAGTATTTCCTAATGAGCTAGTATGCGGTGCATACAAGCTCATTATGCCCTTTTGCCTTTTCAGATGTAAAAAAAAAAAAAAATGTGGCAGGTATACAATCACTTTAAATATGGGTGTAATGTGTTATGGAAGGTGAAGTTCTCCTTTAGGGCTGGAATTGGTTTTTGTATCGGGTTATTTGTCCTGTTCTTATGTGATGTTTAGTAATGCAAAAAGGCAGAACTAATTTTAGTGTCCAAATGTATATGAGATATATGAGGCTATGTGTTTGTGTACACACGGCGTAGCTTTATATTATTTAGCTGCTTTCGCAGTAAAGTTTGCTTCCAAGTAGCTCCTTCAGAGGTCAGGTAGTTGCTTGTAACCATTTTCAGAATCTTTTCCTTTCCTCGGAACGAAGGCCTCCAGTGGTGCTCTGTTACCGCTGACAGGGCTTCCCTTGGCCTTCCCTCCTTGTTTGTGGGCTCTTGCAGCTTGAGTGGCCGAGCCGCGCATGCTCATGGGAGTTCTGGCCATGGCACAGCTCTCTGAAGGAATGGCACGGGTATGCCATTTAGACAATATTAATTTTACCTACAGATAAGCATTATTCTAAGCTTACCTGTAGGTAAAAATGACAAGGCAGACTTTACTATGGCCAACACTATCTAGGCTTTCTGCTGGGATATTAAATAAACTAAAACTGTTGCCCACGTGTGAGTTTTTTTTCATACTATTTTTTTTTTATTTATTTTTTTTCAGATTATGTGTATTTTGAAAACTCTTCAAGTAACCCGTACCTTATTCGTCGAATAGAAGAACTTAACAAGGTAACATTTGCTTTTTGTGAATTTTATAAAGTTGCATGATCTATATCATTTTACTGTCAATTTATGATTTTGAACTTGCATGGCTGAAATGTATCCTTTCTTTTATAGACCGCAAATGGTAACGTAGAAGCCAAGGTTGTGTGTCTTTTTCGTCGCAGAGACATCTCCAGCAGTCTGAACAGTTTAGCAGACAGCAATGCACGTGAGTATCTCACTATTTCAGTTGTGTCTTTTATGTCCAACATTTCAGTAAAGATCATTATATGGGCTGGTTGGACACCAAGGGAATGGCACCTTCACAGATCAGCAGTTTGAGTGCTTGTTCCAGCTACCAAATTACTTTATCTGTGTCAGAGAATTTCTCATGCAGTTAAAGGACATGAAACTTATTGAGAAGGTCACGGGGCATAGCACCGAGGCCTAAAGGCCCATGCACACAATCAGACTTTTTGGCAACAGTTGCCGGACGGACCTGTTTGATCAGACTATCCGACCATGTGTGTGTGTGTGTGTGTGTGTGTGTGTGTGTGTGTGTGTGCTCAATCGGACAAACTTTTTTGCTTTTTCATTGGACAAATGTTCGCTGTGAGAACAGACAAACTTTTCGGCAACAAATGTCCTACGTCAGCTAATCCAATCGTGTGTACACAAGTTCATCGGACTAAAGTCCAAAGTACAAACACGCATGCTCAGAACCAATTCTAAAGATCGGACAACAATAGCAGAAGTTGCCCAGAGGGTGGCGGTAAAGAGCAGAAAAAACATGTAGTACATCTATTACTTCACTACGTTCGTGTTTGTTGGCTGCCGTGTGTATGCATATCAAGTAAATGGCATACGCCCATTCAGAGCAAAATCAACGGAAAAGTCAGATGGAAGTCCGATCGTGTGTACGAGGCTTTAGAAGTACGGATTGAGTTGGGACTTTACCACAATTTGTGGCAATAAAGTTTTGATTGCTATTTTAATGTGTATATATACTTCCATAAAGTTATTTGGTAAATGAAGTTAGTGGAAGTAAAGGTAAGGCTTCATTTCCATGGACGTTTTTACAGCCACTTTTTGTAGCCTTTTTTACAGCTTAAAAACGCCTGTCCATGTGGTAGCGTTAGCGTTTAGCTTTTTTGAGCGTTTTTTAACGTCTGGCGTTTTTACAGCTCTAAGGCTGGAGCTTCAGAACGCACTGGTCCTGTTTGTTTTTTTTTGCAGCTTAAAAACGGCTCGGCCATCTACAGCTCAAAAACGTCATGGTGGGCATGAGGCCATAGACTAACATGGAGAGCCGTTTTTAAGCTGCAAAAAAAGCTCAGAAAAGTGGCTGTAAAAACGTCCAAATACGTCCAGGGAAATGAAGCCAAAAGCTTAACTAACTTTAAACTTGCTCTCCACCACATTATAGCCCTAATCTATCTAACCCTGTAAATAAAATAAAATCGCTATACTTGCCTGTTCTGCAGCCACTCCACTCCAGTGGTGCCCTCTGTGTGCAGGAGAAAAACTGACAACAGCTGGGAAGTCACCCATAGAGTTACTATGGTTCTTCCATTGTCTGCTGCCCCTCCTGCACACTTCCACACACTGAAGCCGCTGCTGACAGCTCAGAGTAGGACTGGACCGGAATGGCTGCAGAACAGGTAAGTGTAGCGATTTTTTTTTTTTTTCTTTACAAGGCTATAAGTTCAGCTTAGACTGTGGCTGGGAGTAGGTTTACAGTTATTTTTTTTGCCTTTACTTCCACTTTAAAGGCTCATGCCTACAACATTGAACCTCTGAGAGATATTTTATGCATATTGGGTAATGTATCTTTTTTTTTTTTTTTTTTTTTTCTTCGGCTTACCATGAAGTTGCTAAACGTGCGTAAACTCTTATATCTTATAGTCTTTTAGGGTATAATATAAATGCAGTTTAACAAATGCAAATTTTTCCTCAACAAATGGTTTGACTGGTCACTATTTTTCATGGAAAAGGTATATGAACCTCAACGACTCATGTCTAGGAGCCAGATATAGCTTGCTATTGCAGACCCATTTTTAGGATACTAGTTGCCTAGCTGTCTTGATGATCGGGTGGCTTCCAAACTTTTGGAATCTAACTGAACAAGTGTACATAATAGGATTTCATACTTCACTACCTGCACTGAGTATGATGTGAGCAAGTAATGCAGTCAATGGAATTTCCTAAAACTGAAGCAGACAGAAGCTGGAGAAGCTTTGCATAGTAACCAATCAGTTTGTCTTCAGTTTTTTCAGTTAAGCTTTGAAAATAAAAGCTTGAAGCTGATTGGTTGCCATTTACAGCTGCTCCAGATTATGTTTGCTCTCGTCTTAATAAATTCCCATCAGTGTTCCTAAACATTTGGATCAGGCCAGACAGCAAACATTTTCAGCAGTCTACACATTTGTTGGCTCAGGTTTCCTATGGAGTGACCATAGAACTTGGATCTTCTAGTCAGTGAGACGAGATTAAAGGTGTGGTTGGAAGGTGCCCTGCCCTTTAAGGAACACAAAGTGTGGTTACTAAGACTGCTTTACTAAAGAATGGTTTGTGCATGTGAAAACTTGCCCCAGTCAAAAGCAATTTCAGAGGACCTTTAGAAGAATAGTTGTAGAAGAGGCCGAAAAGATTTGGGTGTTTACCAATTAAGGGCTCATTCACAATATGGCGCTTTATCACATGTGGGCTATGTCATGTGCCAATGTGCGTGGCATTAAAGTGAACCTGTTTCCAGATCATGCAAACGAAAGTGTTAACAGATTTTGAACAAGATCTAAAAGCACTCTAAAACAAGCCCCAATTAATTTCTCAATGCATTCTGCAGAAATTACATTTTTAAAGTTTACAACACAGGCATTGTGTTTTTTCTATGAGGGCAGGTCTTGGCAGCCTGGCAGCCCTCCATTGTAAACAAACAGATGTTTCTAGTCGTTGGAAACCAACTGAAACAGTACGTTAGAATCTTTGTTGTGATCCTTGGAAATAGATCATCTTAAATTAAAAGCTTGGTAAGGATAGCTTGTATTAAGTCCTTTGCTGCCACTAAACTCACTGTTTAATTTAACTTTCCCCCTCCTATTTTTGTACGTGGATAATGACAAATTATTTTAATAAAAAAAAAAATCCCCATTTTGGAAACAGACTGGGGATCTTCTCACAGTGTCTGCTGCCAGAATAAAAAAGTAATTTTTTTTTATCATCGATATACAGCTGTCATGTGACCCAGATCTTTCCCAGCCTGTCTGCAGGGAAACCTAAGCTGGGGGAGCTTTTAGCCCTCTGCTGCTGGTCACATGTTCAAAATATAAAAAAAAAAATGGCCTTTGGAATACTGAGTGAAAATGGTTCATATCAACAAACTGTTGTAAATTGTCATACAAATATATATATTTTAATTTAAATCTTTATTATTTTGTGGCAATAACATAGTGTGGGCGCATTTCTGGCAGTCAGTCACACCTTTCCAGCGTGTGATTTGGAATAAGAGGGAGATGACGCCTCAATTAATCTTCTTGTAATATTTCACCCCTATTGAGTTTAGCTGGTTAGTGGGTATAGAGGAGGGGGGAGAGAGTGGGCTGTCATTTATAACTGTGTATGCCCACATGTGTGACTTTAGTCACATGGGCTGCTCAGACGTGATGGGGAGGAAATGCATGGCATAAAAACTGGACATGTGCACAGTTGCCACCACAGCTGCAAAATCCCTGGCTGAATTGCGGACATAAACAGAAGGTGAAGATAGAACAGCAGGATCAACCAGGTTTTTTCAGAATACAGAAACAAATCTCATAGTGACTGAGTTGAGTATGAACAGCATGGAATACAACATTAATTGTTTTTTTTTTTTTTCTGATGATGTTGGTTTGGTGACACTTTAAGGCCCTAATAAGCCTCCAGTTATGAAGATCGTGTGTTTATCACACTAATATGTTTTTTTTATACAGGAGAATTTGAGGAAGAGTCCAAACAGCCATCTATTGTTGAACAGCAAAGGCACCAACTGAAACATCGAGAACTTTTTCTTTCCCGACAATTTGAATCGCTGCCAGCAACACATATCAGGTAAAGCCAATATTCTGCATACTTGTTGCAGATGTATTGACTAATTGCATAGTGGTTTTGTTAAATCTGTATGCTACAATAAAATGGAATGAAATCCACTAATTTAATGGTTTCCCAAGACATGCCTCTCAAGATAATTATCACAGTTTCCAGTGTGGTTACGTCACCACCAACATTTCAAACCTTTAAATAGCTGGTGTCATAGTTGATTTTGTGTGCAGCACCATGACAACTTCAGATCTAAATGGCTACTAAAAAAAAAAAAAGATCTAAATAGATACTAAGATGGCACCATCCTTGGCTGTAAGACAATAGGAGGGTTTAGTTTTGCTTTAAGATGTAACTGTATATTTGAAGATGTCTGCTGGGAAAAGGGTCAGAGAGCTAAGGTAATTGTAGCATATGGAAGCTTTATGTAGTATATGGAAGCTTTAGGTTGTTCCATATTCCCCAGACCTTTTAATAATCAACTACTCTTGGAAAACTTTGTTCTAAGCCTGCTATCTTCTGTACAGGGGCAAATGCAGTGTAACTCTGCTGAATGAGACAGATATTCTAAACCAGTATTTGGAGAAAGAGGTAAGCTTTTTCTGTTCAGTTCTTTTTGCAGCTTTCTCGTATTCTGTTAGTCAACTTAACCATTGTCCGCATTCACTGTTGTCTTTTTAGGACTGTTTTTTTTACTCGCTGGTGTTTGACCCTGTGCAGAAGACTCTGTTAGCTGATCAAGGAGAGATCAGAGTTGGTTCCAAATATCAGGCAGAAATTCCTGACCAGTTAGCTGAAGGTTAGTAAATGTAATATGACAGAAAAAAATCTTGATTTTACTTTCTCCCTACAATTGTACACCATTATTTTGCTGTTGCCAACCCATACATTTACCTTGGGGTGCTTTTACGTTCACTTATCTACAACCTATCCCCCTTTTTTTTATAATTCCATTTTTCCCATGGTAAGTAACATTCCTATTTTTTTCCAGCGCTATAAAATATCCCTATAACGTTTGTTTTCCTGTATAGGTGAATCTGATAACAGAAACCAACAGAAAATGGAGATGAAAGTTTGGGATCCTGAGAATCCTCTGACAGATAGACAAATAGACCAGTTTCTTGTGGTTGCCAGGTAACATTTTATCTCATCCAGAAACTGAGACAGGACAGCTACATTGCTTGTTTTCCCTGTCATGGCACTATGGACAACATCAACTGTCATTTCCAGTGAAAAAGTAAAAGAAGTCTAACTATTTTAAAAACATTTCCATCCCTCCTATAACTGTCCTATCCTATGTTAAAAAAAAAAAAAAAAGTCTATTTGCCCATTTTTAATCCACTGTGTTCCAATAACGTGATCCATCAGGCATTGGGAGTGCTCGACAACGGCTGGAAATTCTGTAAAATGTTACATCACCCATAGACTCCCATGGCCCAGCAATTGTCGGCACTCCCTCCTATCTCCTGCAGTCGCGGCTCGCTGACACAGGGGAGCCAGTACTGCTGGATCACGTGACAGCACCAGGGAAATTTAAAAAATGGGTAAGTACACAGATCTTGCTAGGTAGGAGGAGGGGGACGGGACGGGGACGAAACCTTTTTAACAAAAGATAGTGTTAGGCATTCCTTCCACTTTAAGGAATTATAGAAGCAGCTTTTTTTGTTCTTCCTCTTATTGTCATTCTGTTTATCTGCAGGGCTGTTGGCACATTTGCAAGAGCATTGGACTGTAGCAGCTCAATCAGACAACCAAGCTTACACATGAGCGCAGCAGCTGCTTCTCGTGACATTACATTGGTATGAATATTTTTCTTCTTTCCGTGATCAAATATTTTTGGGGTGCTTAAAGCAATCATTCAGCATTTTGCAGTATTTTTATCCATTAAAAAAAAGAAGAAAGCTCAGACATGTATTCTTTTTTCCCTTTAGTTTCATGCAATGGATACCCTACAGAGGAACGGTTATGATCTTGCACGTGCCATGTCGACACTTGTCCCTCAGGGTGGTCCAGTTCTGTGCAGGGATGAAATGGAAGAGTGGTCTGCATCAGAGGCCATGTTATTTGAAGAGGCGTTGGAGAAATATGGAAAGGATTTCAATGACATCCGACAAGACTTTGTAAGTCAGCTTTTATTTCGTTTTATTTCTCTAAATTGTATTGTAGGAGCCCCCTGCTTTTTGTAATATTTTTCATCATTAATGTATACTTTTTATAGAAATAAAGCACCTAGCTTAAAGAAAGACCCTTCATTTTACTTGGTCTTTTACTTTCTCCGCCATACAGGGGGTGACACAATCACAAAGTTTGAATTTTTAAGTACCTTAATGTTTATGCATAAATCTTTAGGTATCCAAATGCACTAGTAGCACGGTGACAAATCAAGGGACCAAGTACATAATCAATTGATAAACATTGTCATGCTTTGGGGCTGAGTTGTAAAGCAGCAATATAGCCTTACCATAGTCATATGCTGCTTTTGGGGGGGGAAACTTTCAACACATGTATGAAGAATTGGGCTTTACAAATGTGCTTTCTGCTTTACTTTCTTTGGGACTCTAAAACACATCGAAATTCAGCCAAATGAACTAAATGAATATCGATCTGCGTGTGGCCCTCTGTTCAACAAAAGCTGGTCTAAGGAGCCGCTTCTGTTGAATAGTCCTGTTGGAAAACCAGGATTCGATAAGCGCTTGCAGCCAATGGCCGCAGCATTGATCTGTGTATTTTGATGGGGAGAGTTAAAGGAGTCAGGATACAATAGTGCAGTGGGGGAGGTCCCTGCATCCACATCACTTGAGTGGATGCAAGGATCTGAGTTTAAGGTTTTTTAATAAAAAAAAAAAGTGTGTATACCCAGCTTAAAGCAAGCTAATCTTTTTAACCTACTGGGAGAGAAGAAAAATGTCTGGGACTTTTCTATCATTGAGTGATTTCTGCAGTGTTAGTGAAGGAAACACACCACAGGCCGCATGTAGTGCCCAATGTTTATTGAAATGTAAAATGCAGAGCACAGTGTATAAATAACGTTGATTTGTTCTGTAGATGGCGGTATCCGCTCTGTGACAAATCACTGGCTAAAAAAAAACATATTGAGCCCTGGTTCACACTGGTGCAATTTGGCTTGTCAAATAGTTGCCATTTGCCGTCAATAGCCGCTTCTGCGGCGCTGCTCCAATTTTAAAAAGTAGTTTCTGCACTACTTTTTGCTATTTCGGGATGCAATTTACATTGACATCTGTGCAGAAACCTGCACAAATGTCTCTGAAATCGCAGCCGAAAATGGGACTGATAAGCGAGAGTGAGAATGATCAGCTGAACTTGGACAGCTTAATTCCTGCAGCCCAGTGTGAGCCTGGGCTGAGGGGAATTTATTAAAGCTCTGCAAATCGGCCAATCCGCTTTTATTCTTGGCTTGTTCAGTGTTGTTGCAATTGAAAGGTAGAAGATGATTGGTTGCCAGTTGCCATGCACCGCTGCTCAAGATTCTGTCTGCTCCAGTGTTGATAAATTCTAATTTTCATTAAATTTGGACCAACAATCAATAGAAATGCTTTTAAATGAACAGCCCTGTGTATTCAGAGCGGTGTAAAGAGAATGTATAGTTCAATTATTTTTGATATAGTGAGTGAGTGAGAAACCTTGTATAGTGCTACAAATGCGAACTGAATCGCCTCAAGGCGCTTGGTATCCATTTCCTTCTATTTAGCCTTTAGAATAGGTAGGTCTTGAGTTTTTTTCGGAAGGCCTGGTGATTCACTTCCGTTTGGATATTAGTTGGTAATGCGTTCCACAGTCAAGGTCCTTGGACTGCAAATCTTCGTTCTCCTTTGGTCTTGTAGCGGGCCCTGGGGATTTGTAGTAGATTTTGATTAGTTGATCGGAGAACGCGATTGGGGTTGTGGTATTTTATTTTCTCACATAAATATTGGGGAGCAATTCCTTGTACACATTTGTGCGTCAGGCAGAGGGCCTTAAATGTGATTGGTCCTTTACGGGCAGCAAGTGGAGGCACCTCAGGGAGTGATTGATTCCTAGGTTTTTTTTTTTCCTGTTACAAGTCGTGCCGCTGTATTCTGGACGACCTGTAGACGAGCAACCTGGAATTTTGGGAGTCCGAGGTAAAGGGCGTTTGCATAGTCAAGCCTGGAGTTGATCATTGTTCCCACCACTACTGCTGTGTCTTCTTTCGGGATGAGTCTACGTAGCAGACGCAGCAGATGGTGAGACCTGCTGACTACTTATCCTATTTGTGCATCCATTGTCATGTCGAAGTCAAAAGTGACTCTGAGGCTTTTGACTTTGGTGCTAGGGGTGATGGTTTGTCCCAAGTTGGGCGGGGGCGTCCATGTCATCGTAGCAAGTCTTTTTCGGTTTGCGTGGAGCAGAAGAAGTTCTGTTTTTAAACCATTGAGTTTAAGGTGACTCTCCGTCATCCAGTTCTCTATCTAAGTGAGGCATGTTTCTAGCCCGAGGTAATGATCCTTTTTGTTGCTGATACGAAAGTAAAGTTGTGTGTCGTCATCGTAGCAACTCTAGCTACTTCTGCTAGGCAAGTCGGCGACATTTTGTGGTCTACTGTATCAAAGGCAGCACTCAGGTCCAGCAGTATCAGAAGACATGATTCTCTTTCGTCTGCTGCTTCGAGAGCGTTGTCCCATATTTTGAGAAGTGCTGTTTCCGTCCCGTGACCTGGACGGAAACCCGATTTGTAGTGGGTCCAGTAGTTTGTGGGTGTCTAAATTGTGTTGTAGCTGTTGCACTACTGCTTTCTCCATAACCTTGGAGAAGACGTTGTGGCCGGTTATAGGTAGACGATGGTTTGGGTCTTTGGGGTCGAGGTTGTTTTTCTTTTCTTTTTTTTGAAGCATGGGTTTGATTATGCCTTGTTTTAAGGAGGTCGGTACCGTACCTTCCTTAAATGATTGGTTTTATAAGGTGCGTGATCGCGGGTGCCAATATATATCGGCACATTCTTTCAGCAGTTTTGTGGGAATGATGTCATTAGGCGATGTACTGTCTCGCAGGCTTCCGCAGATATTTTTAGTGGCGTCGATGGAAATTGACTTCAGTGTAAATTTTGTTGATTGAGGCATATTTGTATTAATATTACCTTTTTGATTTAAAGGGGTGGGGCTTGTAGTTTTATATTTGCTAAATTGTTTCACAGATTTTTTCATTTTTGTTAATGAAATAATCTGATAATTCATTGCAAAAATCTTGTGTTTCATAATTTGGAGCCTCTAGGCAGGCTGGATTCATGGTCTGAGCGACTAAGTTGAAGAGCTCGCGAGCATATTTGAAAAAAAATGTTTTGTTTTGAAGATTTCTTTGTGATATTTCTTAGTGATTAGTTTGTAAATTGTGTGGTTTTCCTTTTGTTGAGTTTCTTCTCCAGGCGGCTTCCGCTCTTCTGCGTTCTTGCTTCAATAATGTTATTTTTCCGGATGAGTGCTCTGCGTTTCGGAGCAATTATGTCTGCGATCTGTAGTAATGCTTTGTTGATGGAGTTGAATGTTTCCACTGCTGTTTAAATTTGTTCTATTGTTATTTTGTTTAATAGTGTAGTTTTGAAGAGTTCAGAGTAGAGTTTCTTCTGGGAACTTGTCCAGTGTGTTAATAGGTTTGTCGTTTTTTTTAAGACGGCGTTAGTGGTTATTTTGAATTTGATTGCGTGATGATCTGTCCAGGGTAAGGACCTATTCTCCATTATGTTGACGTCCATATCCTGTTTGAAGATAAGATCGAGGGTGTGACCTGAAACATGTGTGGGCGCGTATATCGGTTGCTGCAGACCTAGTCCTTCCAATTGGTCAATGCAGGCGTCGGCGATGGGATCCTGTGAGGAGTTGGCCCAGAGGTTGAAGTCCCCAAGTAACAGTAGGTGTTTAGTATTCAAGGTGTAAGTCGAGATAAATTCTGTCAGCGATGTGAGGAGATACGTCTTTGGTCCTGGCGGTCTATAGCACAGTAGTATGTGGATGGTGTCCTGGGGTGGTGTTTGGAGTTGCAGAGTGAGCGTTTCCATGAATGGCAATGAGCTCTGTAGATCTTGTTTGGTGAGCGAGAGGTGAGACTTGTAGATCACTGCTAGGCCTCCTCCTCTTTGCCCAATTCTGTTCTCGGTTAAGATACCATAATTCTCTGGCACAAGTTCTCCCAGAATGGTGTTACAATCCAATGTTAGCCAGCTTTCTGTGATGAAGAGGCAATCTATGTTGTGTTGGATGATGAAGTCGTGGATTTCCTGTCTGTGCTTGACTGCGGATCTTGGGGCAGATTCACAAAAGAATTACGCTGGCGTATCTCTTGATACGCCGCGTAATTTCAAATTTTGCGCGTCGTATCTTTGTCTTGTATCTACAAAACAAGATACGACTGCATCTCGGATCGATCCGACAGGCGTACTTCTTAGTACGCAGTCGGATCTTAGGTGCATTTTTTCGGCGGCCGTTGGGTGGCGTTTCCGTCTAATTCCGCGTCGAGTATGCAAATTAGCTTGTTACGGCGATCCACGAACGTACGTCCGGCGCATTTTTTTACGTTGTTTGCGTTCGGCTTTTTCCGGCGTATAGTTACCCCTGCTATTATGAGGCGTACTCAATGTTAAGTATGGCTGTCGTTCCCGCGTCGCCTTTTGAATTTTTTACGTTGTTTGCGAATAGGGATTTGCGTAGAATGACATCACTGTCGTAAGCATTGGCTTGTTCCGGTTTATTTTCGAGCATGCGCACTGAGATACCCCCACGGACGGCGCATGCGCCGTTTAAAAAAAATGTTGTTTACGTCGGGTCACAACGTATTTACATAAAACACGCCCCCACCTAATCCATTTGAATTCCGCGCCCTTACGCCGCCAAATATACACTACGCCGCCGTAACTTACGGCGCAAATTCTTTGAGGATTCGAAAAATAAAAAATAAGTTACGGCGGCGTAGTGTATCTTAGATACGCTGCGCCCGGCGGAGATATGCGCCGAGGTACGTGAATCTGCCCCCTTATGTTGATCAGGGCACATGATAAATGTTGTGGCAGAGATGGTGCCATCCTGTTTTTGACGGTGGGTCGATTCTTAGCAGCAGTTCTTTCTGTAGTATTTTTTTTTTTTTTTTTATGGCATCCGGTAATGTTGAGGCGGTATTCTTTAGGCCACGAATGGTATTTGCTGAATATTTCATGTTGAACATGATACAAAAGGCGCCGAAGTTGATGAGATGGTTAGTGGTAATAGCGCTAGTGATAACGATGGTGGTAACTATCTGGTGAAAAAATGATGATGATCAGTGGCGGTAGTGTGGACCCCCAATCTAACCCTCCTAGTTGATCCAGAGGAAGGCGAAACGTGTTTAAGATCTGCTTGATATACAGTAGATAATGTTATCTTTTGTTTTACTTGTATAAAAACGTTGGTCTATGCATAGCTTGTAATTTAAATAGGACATAAGGCAGCAAGCTATGTTTGCTAATTTACATATGCAGCCTCTCTTCTGCAATGCCACATGACTAGTTCTAAGTCTTAAACTGGCTATAGAGATCAACAAATAAAAAACTGATTCCTCCATTCACACAATCGAAGTGGACAAAGAATCCCCCTTGCCTGGGACATTGTAATCTGACAGCGGGTCCTCTGCTGTATCCTACATGATCAACTTCTGTGGAACAGGGACAGCCACACATGGATTGAAATTGTCCAGTTCTTGCTGAAGCTGACACATTTTGTCGATCTATAGCCAGCTTTAGTCAGCTGTCTCCTTGAATGAGTGCACTCCCTGTGGGGCTCATATCTTAGTTAGATAAGTAGGCGAAGTCAAAGAACTCCTTCTAGGGCTGGCTAGTCTACACATCTTTACTTGTTCCAGCCTATTTTTGTATCGCCGTATAAATAATGGAAAGGTCCATGCCACAGTTTACCCTTTAGCTAAAACAATTTGAGCCTCCGTTTACACCGGTAGTGAGTTGTCTCGGAATCGCATGACAAGAACGCACCCTATTATTGGCAATTGCACTATTCAAAACGGTGTAAAGACATCTATGTGGTGCCTCATCGACTTGAAAAAGTAGTTCCTGCACTACTTTTGGCGATTTCCTGTGCAACTTGGATGGACATTTGTTCATGAAGCCACACAGATGTCTTCCAAGTTGCACTGAAATGCGCCTTTGAAATCCATGCATTTTCAGGTGAAGTCGCACAATTTCAAAGCCGCATTTAATGTGAACGAGGGCTAAATGTGTTCACTAGAAAAACTGTATATTTTCCTTTTAACATGCCCTGTATGTCCATCATGCTTGGGCCATTCAATCTCCTGATTTGATGGCCATAAAGCATACCACTACTCTTTTGGAAGTAACACTTGTTCTATTATGTCAGAGATACTTGTATTCTATAGCAATTTTGCTAACTTCCATTGTTAACCAACTTGTTCTTTAAAATATGCTTTAGATATAATTTTTTTCTTTAATTCTGAAATGATTTCCTCTTGTTCTAGCTTCCCTGGAAGTCTCTGGCTAGTATTGTTCAGTTCTACTATATGTGGAAAACGACAGACCGATACATCCAACAGGTAAAATGTGGCTAATTAAAGAATAAACTGTGGGGCTTATTTATAAAAAGTTCATATAAAGTTGGAGAACTTGTGTCCAATTGACTTTCATCCTTTAATTTCTGGGAAATTAGACAGGGCACCTGATTGATTATTATAGTTAATTCTTAATAGATCTTCCAACAAACTAAAGGTCAGTTTTAGGTAACCTGTATTGGTATAGAGCTGCATTTTACCTGCAGAGTACAGCTCCATAACATGTCAACAAAGCAAATGCCCAGTGGTCTTCCTAGCTAGTTCTAAGACCGATCCTTTTACAGGACAGGTAATAAGTTCCATGTGTTTTTGCCATTGGACTTTCCTAGTAACCACTTCAGTGCACAGGTTAGTCTGCTGTGTCCATGTGTCCCAAAGCCAAGTCTTTGAATTCAAAAAACTGGCACAGATATGCCACATCAGGATGGTACTGTGTGTGTATAAATAATGGTAAGAAATGCCACATCCTAATAACTGGATTGATTATATTTAGAAAGAATCGTGGACTTTACAGGCACCAATGTATTAAAAAATAGTACTCTTAACAAATGTAATTACAATGAGAGGTAATGCAGCATACATCTTGACCTTTTTATCTTTCTTTAGAAACGTCTGAAGGCAGCTGAAGCAGACAGCAAATTGAAGCAAGTCTACATCCCAACTTAGTGAGTATTTACACATTCTTATATTTTTGCTGTGTGTTCTGTGGGTTCATGTATAATCTGTAAATCCCATGTCTTTTAAATTTTAGCACCAAAACCGAATCCCAATCAGATTATATCTGTTGGATTCTAAACCTGGACTTAATGGAGCTGGATTCCAAAAGGGTTTGACTTGTGAAAGCTGCCACAGTAAGTCAATACTAAACTAGCTAAATACACCATACTGAAATACATATAGGGAAGCTGTTTCGGCTGTGAAAGATTTGTTTGTCTGTCCATCCAGTTCTGAGATATACACGACCCTTTCACACAACCTTTTCAGGGCGCACAAAAGACATGATTTTTCTCAACTGCACTTACTGGTCTTGTGGCACCCCCAGTCTGTGGCTGCACAGTGAAAGGAGAAGCAGCAGACGATGAGCTCATCTGTCAGTCTGATCTCCCCCATCGTTTGGGCATGCTTCTTGTTGGCATGTAAACATTGCAGCACAACTGATTGGCTTCTTGTGCCACTTCTACCTCATCCAGTAAGAGGTTGAAGCTAATTACATATGCTGTATGCATTTAAAAAAAAATTAGTGATGCAATAAAAACAGAACTTCATTCACACGTGTGTGTTTATATCTGCCTGGATTTTTTTTAACTTTAAATTCTTGGCAGATTCCATAATGTTTTTTTTTTTTCTATCTTGACTTTAAGTTTTGGCATATCTGTGCATCTTTCTTTGTACCCTCCTATATATTCTTGCTATTTTCTTTTACAGCCACAGTTTCTGCACAGTGGTATGCATGGGGTCCTCCTAACATGCAGTGCCGCCTTTGTGCATCTTGCTGGATCTACTGGAAAAAGTATGGTGGGCTAAAAACACCAACACATCTTGAAGGTGCAGCTAGGAATATTGGGGTATGTGTATATTTTGATCACTCGAAGCGGTTTTAAAATATCAAGTGTATCTAATGGACTGTATGTATTAGTAGTTAGATCAGTTGGTAACTGATACTTGGAGTAAGTCTGTTTATATAATTCATGCCACATCATATGAGCAGTTCTTAAAAAGCAGGGAACTTCCTTACAATCTGCAGTTTTCTTTTCTGGGGATCAGTCACTGTAGGAGCCTCCATGTGTAGAATGATTGGGTTTCCCACCTACCCCTAGTAGATAAAAGTAGGCAGTTTGAGTTCTTAGTAGACAAGTATGTTGCCTTTTAAACGCGGGAGTTCCACCCATTTATGAAAAAATCTATTTTTCTCCCATAAGGTTCTCTGCTCGTTCGGTCTAGGGGAATCGGCTATTTGTAGTAAAAATATGAGCTGTACTTACCCGTTTTCGAGCTGCATCTTCTTCGTCGCTTCGGGTATGGGTCTTCGGGAGCGGGCGTTCCTTCTTGATTGACATTCTTCCGAGAGGCTTCCGACGGTCGCATCCATCGCGTCACTCGTAGCCGAAAGAAGCCGAACGTCGGTGCGGGTCTATACTGCGCCTGCGCACCGACGTTCGGCTTCTTTCGGAAAATCGTGACGCGATGGATGCGACCGTCGGAAGCCTCTCGGAAGACTGTCAATCAAGAAGGAACGCCCATTCCCGAAGCCCATACCCGGAAGCGACGGAGAGGATGCATCTCGTAAACGGGTAAGTACTGCACATATTTTAAAATAAATAGCCGATTCCCCTAGTAAAAACGAGCAGGAATCTAAGGGGGAAAAGTGCCCTCTAAGGGTGAACCCCCGCTTTAAGTAGTAATGCTGTCCTCTCTCCACCCATCTGCATCCACCATATATTGAAAGATTTTGTGGATTGTTTGCACAGGGCGTGCTGAATGCAAAGCTAATAATCTGTCACCACCCTCTGCCCTAATGCTAAGCACAGGACTCTTGAGAATTAGTTTGTGGACCTGTGCCTGTGTAACTAGAATGTTGCATATTTTGTCTGACTGACTGGTCCCTCCCACTGACTAGACTGATATAAAGAACTCTGCTGATGATGTCATAGGGCACATGTGTCATACACAAGGTCCACTAGCCGAATTGTGCCCTCCAGGTCATTTCATGTGGACTTCGGACCCAAGGCTTTTTTCAGCCAGAAAGTGGTGGAACTTTGTTCCACCAGCTTCTGGCTCTTGCACTTCCAGGGATATGGGAGATGCAGGCGAAGTGTGGGATGGGGCATCACGTGGTAAAATGCACTGTGATCCACATCTGTGCAGAGATGCCAACCAATGATCTTTCTGCAAGTTAGAGAGGTGGAGCCACCTACACTGCCTGGAGGTACTAGAGCCAAAACAGGTGGATGAGATGCAAGGAAAGTTTGTGGGTTGAAGAGATAAGGGCAGTGGAGGGAGACGTGTACATAGGTCAGAGCCAAGGAGGGGTGGAAGTGAGATATGTACAGCCTGTGAAAGAAAACCGAACAATGCACACTCTGTACACAGCGCAGCCGTGAATTCTGCACTCTGTATTTAGCACAACCCTAAACTCTGCACTCTGTGAATAGAGTACCCCCTGAAACTGCTCTCTGTACATATTGCATCCTGAACTACACATAAACGCACTCCTGTTATTTATTGCCCCTTTAAGATCCTCTCACTGTGCAATTTGGCCACACCCACCACACGGTTTGGTTGAGGAAGGAGATGGGTGGTTGAGTTTCTGCACCTATTCTATGAGAAATAAAAACCCTGGATACGTTTTTATATAGTCGTACAGATACAACCGGCCCTTTTAGGGCAACCATAATGCTGATGTGGCCCGTGATAAAATTGAGTTTGACATCCCTGTCATGGGGAGTTATTTAAAGAATAAAAATGTAAAGTACACAACTGCTTCTGAAGGATAACTTTAGATGAGTTACCTCATTTTAATAATTTAAACAAGTGACCGAGCCCCACACAGGTGGTTGACATTTTGGATATATAATTAAAAATTGTTTTAGGTATTACACATAATAAAAAAACTAGCAACGTTTTCAAAGACCAGTATATGTGTGCAACAAAAATATACATCAAGGATCTAAAATCTGTAACATTAATGGGTAGCGTGAGTAGACCCGCTTGTATGACCTGCAGAAAAATATAATTTCTTGTTTCAGGAGCCGCATTCTCGTGGCCACCTTTCTCGGCCCGAAGCTCAGAGCATGTCACCATATACTACCAGTGCTAACCGAGCTAAACTGTTGGCAAAGAATCGGCAAACCTTCCTTTTGCAGACGACCAAATTAACTCGTATTGCACGACGCATGTGCAGAGATATCTTGCAACCTAGAAGAGCTGCACGTCGACCATATGCTCCTATCAATTCCAACTCCATAAAGGCAGAATGTAAGTTTTCTTCTGCTTAGTTGTAATTTTTTGGCTGTACTTTAAAACTGTTCAATGCAGGAGCTGAATTTTATTTATCTCTTTCACTAGGCTCTATTCGACTACCAAAAGCATCTAAAACTCCACTAAAGATCCTGCCCTTGGTGCGCCCTCCCTTAGCTGCCATTGTGAAAGAGCTAGGTAAGTACAAGAACCTTACATCTAGTAGCAATAAACTAGAACTCCAGTTTCAGTACATACATGTCCTAGGTCATGTTAAAGGGCGAAGCTCAGTAGTACTTTACATTTTACAACAAAGTTGCTGTCACGTGACCAGTTCATTTTCTCCCTTCAACTTGCTCTGATCAAGCTGGGGGCTGTAAATGGCTGGAGGCTGTAAATGGCAGCGTGCACCTCTCTGACTTCACTGAAGTGTGATGCTGCCCAAGAATTGCATGTCCCATTACACATTGGAGTCAGAATGTTGCCCCTGTGTTCCTGAGACTACAAGGGTCATGTTTGACAGTCGATCTGGAGAGGAAGCCTGCCACAAGAACAGGTCTCGGGATTGCAGACAGTCAAACAGGATGCCCTCCATTACTGAAGGTGAGTATAAAAAGGACTTCATTGAGTACATTACTTTATGTATTCCTCCATAATTGGGTTGTTTGCTGAGCTTGGTGAGTTATGCAGTACAATACATGAAAGGTTATTTTCTCTCCTAGCCCCAATACAGATGCTGTGTCTGTGATACTGTGCAGACATAGCTTTTCTCCATTCGTCTCTGTGCTGGTTTGATGGAAGGACTGCTTGGAATAGGCTGTTGCTGCCTGTCCAGGTCACAACCTGTACTGTAGATTGCAAGTGCCACAGAGGTTAATTTTGTTTCAAAGTATTGTTGTCTAAAGCTTCCATCCTCCTCTTTCTTTCAGCTGCTCAAGCACCACTCAAGCCTAAAACCCCACGTGGAACAAAAACGCCAATAAATCGCAACCAACTCACTCAGAGTCGTAGTTTGAATGTGTTACCCACAAAAAGAGCATTTGAAGCTGTAAGTATTATGTCATTTACTGAAGAACAACAGAATAAAGCAGATTTTTAATTTTTTTTGGAATACATTAGTCCAGCTTGGTTAGTACTAATCCTTTATTTCTCATGTCTGGATTGCCAGAAATTCACTGTAGTAGCCGCTGCTACATACAGTCAGCATTAGTCTCTTCAAGCGCTGCTCCACCCACTTGCTTTTTGTATACAAAACGGAGGGTCACTCGCTTGGTACCTCTGCCATTCAGAGAGCATCTTTTTTTCTCCAATTGAACAAAGTGTATATTCTGCAGTCTTTTGCTCCACCTCTCTGCCTCATCCAGTGAGAGAAGGCATTAGGTTAATTGAAAAGTGAAAAATACAAGACTTTCTGTGAATGGAGGCTGTGCTAAGCGAAACCAGTCCTGGAGATCAATTTTAACTCGGACGTTCATGTGTATAAACTGTAGTGGATGATTACAATACTTGCTGTTTAGTGTGGATCTATACTTAGATGTTAAAACTGTTAAGTCTTGCTGGGATAGGTAGTAAAAGAGTTGAAACGCTTTCCTTTCTTGGATAAAATGCTTCTCTTATTATGTATAAAAGTCTAGGATACCCCAGGTTTTGTTGCCTAGCACTAAAGAGCCAAGAGCAGTGTTTTCTCCAGGAAAGGTGAGGTACTTCGGAAATGTTATTCCTCTTTGTTTATTCATCCTAACCACACTGATAACAGGGTGCGTTTACTAAGGAGTGTAATATATTTTTCTCTTAAAAAACAAACCACGTTTTCCTTCTTTTATATAGTATTATCATATAATCCAGTTACAGGGGTGTCATGGGGACCATCCGGCTTTGTTTCTTGGCTAGATTTCGTCTGTAATTAATTAAAATTTTTAAATATCAACAATTAAACAACTTATTTACAACATTTTGTCTTTAGGTATCTGGGGTTGGAGTGGTACCTCCTTTTTCTGCCAATGGCCGCTCCTTCTCTGGTGTCCGTTCCAGCTCTCAACCCACTGTTAAAAGGCAGAAACTCAATCTTGCTGATGCCCCTAATCCTGTAGTGTTTGTGGCTACAAAGGATACAAGGTAACTGTCTTGCTTCTTAATTATATTTTTTTCCATATGAAAGCCCATTTCCAGACAGACTTATTTTGTTTTGGACAAGGTGGGGAAGGGATAGAATCACTGTTCGATATTTTTTGTCTTTGTCCCTGTTGGAGAGAGATTTCTCCTCGCTTCCGATCAGGAATGAAAGTAATGGGAAATCTCGTAAACAAGGACACAGACATAGATGCAATTTAATTGAGTGGGGGAGGGTTAAAACTTTAGACAAGAGGTTTTATTGCCATCTGTTTCTTCTCATCCTGGTAATGGCAACACCTGATATTTCTTGTATGGGCATTACAGGCAAAGACAGTTAGGGCTCATTTACACTTGCTTTTGCTTCAACACACATTAAAGTGCCTACCGCTTCAACATGCTTTTATGATACGTTTTTGATGCTTCGGTCGTGCGCTTTTGAAGCTTGTGTGTGTGTGTGGATATTTCATACTTGCAATTTCTCCAAAACAAAGCGAAGCTAAATTAAAGCCTCTTAAAAGCTGCAGGTGCTTCAAGCGAGCTTCGTCATAGAGTTTTATGGAGGCTTTGAAGCGCCACTAAAGCAACATGGGGTATCATTTTTGAAGCGAAGCCAAAGCAAACACGAGGTGTAAGCTAACCATTTTATTTAGTGACAGGGGCTTTGACTGGCGTTCATAGAGCTTTAACAAAGCCTGTCCAAAGCCTTGTTTTGAAGCAAGTGTAAACTAGCCCTAAGGGAAAATCTCAGTAGCTAAATAAAAAAATTTAATTCTGGCGTTAAGCCAGTCATAGTCGGGGACCCGGCCCAGTTTCAAATCATGTATGGGAAGGCTGATTTTACCCTGACTGTGTTGATTGGAGGATGTTTTTCTTTCCTGCAACCTGCAGTTGCAGGAAAGAAAATTGCACTATGGCAGGCTTTAGATTTGAAATAATACTGCCAGTTATACAGAATTGACAGCACATTCTTGTTTTAAAAAAAGTTAGGGGTCAGAGGAAGAACTGTAACCCTACAAACATGTACGATGATTTATCAGTTACTCTGTTATTTTATCCTTTATTAGATGCTTAAGAAAATCCCTTTCACACATGGAGATGCGCCGAGCTGCTCGTCGCCCCAATCAGCCCCTGAAGATAAAGCTCCCACTGCCTCCAAGAACAGCTGTGCTTATGCCCTCACTTGCGGCAGCCCACCCTGCCAGCACAAGCGAACCTATCGTTTTGGAAGACTGAGAGACTAAAAACACCAGTTTCTATGTAGAAATTCCTGTCCCCTTCTGACCTATATCAAGCCAGTACTCTTCACCATTACTTAACAGACAGTATATGTGCTTGAGGATGGAAGACTTCCTTTGCTCACTTCCCCTTATAAGGATGTCAACGGTCCAAATCCAGAAAGCCCAACTATCCCAACCTAGCAGCGACAGGGGCACGTTTTTTGCTCATTCGCATTTCCCATTTACACTTTTTTCCCTTGGTCCTTTATTTTAATATATATATTTTTCTTCATCTAACTTCCATGAATTTTTGGGGGTGCTCTTGCTCCCTGCTCATATCCCCCCCACCCTTTTTTATGTTCTTGTTTAGTTTTGCTTTTTTTTTGTACAATGGAAAAAAAAAATAAGGTCCATCAGTAAAAAGAAACAAAAGAAAAAGTGTCCTGAAATTTTTGTGGAAGGTATGGGTGGGCATCGTTGGTTTTAAATAATGTAAGTTACAGGGGATTGTAATGCAGTACTGTCTGAATATAATGAAATGAATAAAAATGTTGGTTATCTGATCTGAATATCACTATATACATAGAAAAGAAAAACGGTTATTTATTTGACCTGAGCGTAGGTCCATTATATGTGATTTTATGTTCGAGAAGGATTAATTTTGTTTTGATTTATTTCTCTGCTTCACCGGGTAGAAGATCAGTCTTTATGAATGAAATGTTAAAATGTTCTTTTCAAAGCCTGCTTCCTGCTAGGTGTTTCATAATGGCCGAGGTGGACACATTTCACATGGAGTTGTACTGTTGATTAGTGTGTACATTTTACCTTCAAACCTGCAAAAAGAATGTACAGTAAATACCAAAATAGTCAGCAGTAAGGCTTTCAGATGTTTAGCTTGAAAGCGTTTACTTGTGTGAGGGAAGTTTGAATAGCATGTATTACTTTTTCAGGAGCCATATGTAACAAACGTATTTTGTAATGATTACTTTGCTTTAATTTTTATATTAAACTTGAAGCTGAACTCCAGCCTTACCTTCAGGCTTGTACAGTCATATAGGCTCCTCTTCTGTACTGAAACGGTTTTACTCTGATTTCACTGCATACTGCTTTTCACAGTGTGCAAAAGAAGCTTCAGCAAGTCCGAGCCCATCTCATTTTCTGGCTGAAGGACATTTGGCATCATCTAGCCCAGTGTTCATCATCAACCCTGTCCTCAGGGCCCACTAACAGGCCAGGTTTGCAAGATAACTGAAATGCATCAACAGTATTGATGTAATTTGCTGCTCAGTGATTGCAGTATTCTAGTCTGCATCTCCCCAAGGTAATACAGAAAATCTGGCCTGTTAATGGGCCCTGAGGACAGGGTTCATGACCACTGGTCTAGCCCTTTCCTCCCCAATCTTACGACCACCTGGTCTGCCCTCTTTCACTTATGGATTTTAAAGCGGTTGTAAACCACATTAACATTTTTTTTTTTTTTTTCAAACCTGCAAGGCAAAAGGCATAATCGGCTAGTATTCACCGCATAATGGCTGATTATGAAATACTTACCTCGGAACGAGGTGAAGAACACTTACCTGGTCCACGCCGAGTGAGATGTCATCTTGCTCCGGCGTGTCTTCCGGGTATCGCCGCTCCAGCGCTGTGATTGGCTGGAGCGGCGATGACGTCACGCGCGCAGGAGATTTAAATTCGGCAAGGCCCCGCGGCTGCCGGTCCTTTCGCCGTGGATTCCCCCCTGCGCATGCGCCGCTGCAATCAGCGGCGCATTGCGAGGGGAATATCTCCTAAACCATACAGGTTTAGGAGATATTCTTTATACCTACAGGTAAGCCTATTATAGGCTTACCTGTAGGTAAAAGTGAAAAAAGTGGGTTTACAACCACTTTAAGTCCTTCAATTACAAAGGTTTAGCATCGCATGTCGGCATTACCTAGGGTGGTCTGCATGCAGATGCAAACCTGCCTAGGAACACCCTCTCATTCACTGTGTTGATATTTGCATAACTCCCCCCCCATAAGCCAGCCCATGGCTTCCATCTGAGTGCTGTGATCCATTCAGGAAGAAAGGTTCCCTAGCGTTGGACCTCTAGTTAGTGTCTCTGCACTAGCTTTTTCCTTGTCTGCTGAGAGTCTTGTATCTCTCACTTTCTTCTCTTTCCTCTACTGGTATATCTGTGCTAAAACCTAATGCCATATTGTGCAGGACACAGCAGGCTATAAAGATCTGGCTAACTTTTACAGGACTGTATTGAAGTGATCCGCCATGTCTAGCTATGCATCGGAACCTTGATTTGAGATTGCAGAAAGCTCTTGATAACCACGCTGAGTGCTGCTGCATGTTAGTAATTGTATTGTAACTCTGCTGCAGTCTGAGGATCGTCTATTGGGCTCATCAGCCAAGGCTTTTGGATGTAACCGTGTCCTCCTGAGAGGAAAAAGAACACGAGCAGGCAAAGTTAGTAAATCAGATTGCAGAAATAAGAGTCTTTAAATTGCCTGTTTCTGATGAATTGTAACCACTATGTAAGGAATGAACATTATTTCTCCCTGGTTTAGGAGTACAGCACATTAGCAGTCAGTGATTTGATGTTAGGAAGTCACTACAGTATTATGTGTAACTCGCTTTCCCTAATTTGTTAGCAAACAATGTATTGAATTCTTTTCTACCCATTAACTACATTGGATTTCACAATAATGCTCACCTACAAGCCAAAATGTTTCATCTTTTGGTTTTGAAATGTGCGACCTAAGCTGGATTGTCCCAAAATGTCCTCCTCTGACACAGAGCCTGGATACTCTGCTACTCCATGTGTCAGTGCTCCTCTCTCATTTTTTTTTTCTTTTTTTTAAAGTGTATTTTGTGCCGGACTGCAGGAGTTGGGAGTAGGCAAGCGTCCCCCAGGGGCAATCTGCCACCTTTCTCCATGCCCCAGGTGGCAATGGCGGGTGCGTGAGGTGGTCCTCCCATACAGCCCGCCCTACCTGCTCCGCTTTGAAGCCCAACGGGGCAGAGGGACTCCCTATAATGGAGTGAGAGGAACTAGCCCGCTCAACCAGCCCCGTTAGTCCTTCGCCTCTCTTTTTAGAGACCGCGTGGTCAAAGTGCGTGCATGTTAACCCAATTTCGAGTGCGTGTAAGTGTGGTGGTTTTTGTGGGAGGGGGGTGGGCGTACTAAGCGCAGGCTTACCTCGCATAGCACACCCACCGGGAGCCGGGCTGAGACCACCAAACTCAATTCACATGTAGCAGAGACCGGGATCCGAACCCCTAGCTGCAGAGGTGAATGGCTTGTCAGCGCAGTGCCAATCGCGTTGAGCCACCGCAGCTCCCTTTGCTCCTCTCTCATGGCACACAGCCTGCATATGCATGGAATGGTAATGCCAGTGGTTGCGATATTGACTTTCATGATCAGAAGGGGGCTTTAATGAGTACAACCTACTTCTCCTGGGAACCCATGAGTTGTTTGAAAGTCACAGGATGCTGCCTTACGTTGAACAATGCCCTTTGGAAACCAGATGAATTTGTGTGCACAATGTACTATGACTAAAGTGACCTGTGAGACATATTGGCTTGACTGATCCCTGCAGCATCACCTGCTAATGTTTGGAATATACCAGATGTATAGAAATCCAAGGCTACTGTCACCTTGACATAAACAGGAAGGGCATTTGAGCGTCCCATAGAGGGCTGTAGGTCACATTCTAGCAAGTGGCACAAATCCCAAATCAGGGCTGGATGAAGATGATATCTCTGCAAAACCACTTCCAATGGGAAGTTCAAGAAATGTGTACATGCCCTAAAAACGCGTTTCTGAGGAGGGCGGTGTCTGACACGAGCATGTTGGTCAAATAGTAGAAGAGCTATATCTCTGGGAGCAACAGATGGATTCCAGAGTGGGAGCAGTGGCCCTCGGGGGAGAAAGTTGTTTGTTAAACTTAACCAGTGAGGATCTACTTGTAGCATAGCAAAAAAAGACCAATGAATTCAATAAGGAAATCTATTTTAATTTAGAATATCTTTAATAAAACTGAATGTATTTAAACTGCAGAAGGTGCACTTGCATTGACATTATAGTTATAATGCACCTTGGGACCCCAAAATTTATATTATGTGAACTCAAGTCCTGGAAGTACCCCTCAAAAGAGAATCATGCACAAATATCTGCCAGGGAACAGGGGGTTTATATAGAAGTCCAGCTCAAACAAGATTTTTTTTTTTTAAATGGTCCTAAAGATTAAAAATTCTTGACCTAAATGCATTCCCTACATTAACCCCTTGCCTGCTTCCCCCCCTCCGTTGCCACATTCGGCATCTTCTGGGGGGAAGCGGGTACCTGGCTTTGACAGGTTCCCACTTCCAGCTCAGTTCCCAGAAGTGAACCGAGATGGAAATTCGCCATCCCCCCCTTTGCCTGCCGGCGACCCATTTACAAAGTGCAGCAATTGGGAAAATCGGTCTGGCCGAGGAAACTGCTGGATTGCTGCACAAGTTAGTGCCTGACTATTAAAAGTCAGCGGCTAGAATATTTGTAGCCGCTGACTTATTTTTTTAGGGGGAGCCTGGAGCTCTTCTTTAAAGGGGTTGTAAAGGTTCGTGTTTTTTATTTTCTAAATGGGTTCCTTTAAGCTAGTGCATTGTTGGTTCACAAACCTTTTCCTTTTGAGTTCCCTTCTAAATGTTTTTTTTCTTTTGTTTTCTCATTTTGTTCTCACTTTGTTTTCTCACTTCCTGTTCCTCCTCGGTAAGCTGTTCTGGCTGACTAACCACTGCTCGGATGATGGTGGCAAGTTCACTGAGGAGAAACAGGAAGTGAGAAATTCAGACAAAGAAAATAAAGATTTAGAAGGGGAATCGAAGGAAAGGGTAAGTGAACCAACAATGCACTAGGTTAAAGGAACCCATTTAAAAAATAAAAAACAAACCTTTACAACCCCTTTAACTACCTATGCAACTAGCAATGTTAAAGCAGACCTCCCCCCAACCCACAGATGCATCCTGGGAATGCCACAACAGTTAACTTGTGTTTGCTTCAACTACCTACAGTTGTATTCAAAATGATTCAACCCCCACTGAAATTGATTGTTTTGGCCAGTTTGACATTGATTTTGATCATTCAGTCATCCTGCTTACAATTAAATCAAAGAGGCACGTGTAGGTCAGACAAATATAACATAACATTTATAATGAAATAATCACAAATGTCTTTTCTGTGCTCACATCATTATCAGTTTTATTCAACCCCCAAGTGACATTCAATCTTAGTACTTGGTACAACATCCTTTTACAGTTATAACGGCTTTTAAATGTGAAGCATAGCTTGACACAAGTGTCTTGCAGCAAACTACGGGTATCTTCGCCCATTCGTCATGGGCAAAAGCCTCCAGTTCAGTCACATTCTTAGGCTTGCGCACTGCAACTGCTTTCTTTAAGTCCCACCAGAGGTTCTCAATAGGATTTAAGTCTGGTGACTGCGATGGCCACTCCAAAATGTTCCAGCCTTTAATCTGCAACCATGCTCTAGTGGACTTGGAGGTATGCTTGGGATCATTGTCCTGTTGAAAGGTCCAATGTCTCCCAAGCCTCAGGTTTGTGACAGACTGCATCACATTGTTATCCACTATCTCCTGGTACTGAAGAGAATTCATGGTACCTTGCACACGCTGAAGCTTCCCTGTACCTGCAGAAGCAAAACAGCCCCAAAGCATGATTGACCCCCCGCCATGCTTCACAGTAGGCAAGGTGTTCTTTTCATCATAGGCCTTGTTCTTCCTCCTCCAAACATAGCGTTGATCCATGGGCCCAAACAGTTCTAATTTTGTTTCATCAGTCCACAGAACACAATCCCAAAACTTCTGTGGTTTGTCCACATGATTTTTGCATACTGCAGTCGACTCTTCTTATTCTTTGGAGACAGCAAGGGGGTGCGCCTGGGAGTTCTGGCATGGAGGCCTTCATTACGCAGTGTGCGCCGTATTGTCTGAGCAGAAACTTCAGTACCCACATCTGACAAATCTTTTGTCAGTTCCTCAGCAGTCACAAGGGGACTTTTCTCCACTCTACGCTTCAGGTAGCGCTCAGCAGTCAAAGTCAGCATCTTCTTTCTGCCACGACCAGGTAGCGTTTCAACAGTGCCCTTTGGCTTGAATTTGCGAATGATGCTTCCTATGGTGTCTCTTGGTATGTTTAACATCTTTGCAATCTTCTTATAGCCATTGCCCTTCCTGTGAAGAGTAATCACCTCTTCTCTTGTCTTCCTGGACCATTCTCTTGACTTCACCATGTTTGTAACCACACCAGTAAATGTCTAGAAGGAGCAGAGTATCACAGTCATTTTAAAGCTGCCTAATTGGTGCTTATTAGGCTTTATTGCTGCTCCCTGACATTCACAGGTGTTTTCAATACCTGATTGAAAACACTTCAATTAACCTCTGTTCTTAAGAGTGGTAGTCTTTAAGGGGTTGAATAATTGTGTAAATGAAGAATTCACAAAATAAACATTTACTACTGTATTACAAAACCAATTGATGTCATTTTAGTTGCATATGGTTCTTTAAGAAGTCCTTGTAGGATTTCATTCTGAATACAATTACAAATGTACACTAAATTCCCTAAAACCCTTTACAGCATTGGGGGGTTGAATAATTTTGAATAAAACTGTAGTTACATTATATGTGGCAGAAACAATCACTGGTTTTCTTCATTGACGTGAGTGGACATAGAGGACCCATTTACACTTGTGCATTGTGGTAACACACCTGTCCTTCGCAGTGTCATTCATTCTGAATGGCTTTCCTAATACACTGTACAGTGGAGCACAACACATACACTATATTGCCAAAGTATTGGGATGCCTGACTTTATACAGGCATGAACTTTAACCACTTCAATACAGGGCATTTTCACCCCCTTCCTGCCCAGACCAATTTCGTTTTCAGCACTGTCGCACTTTGAATGACAATTGCGCTCCCAAACAAAATTTACGCCCTTTTTTCCACACAAATAGAGCTTTCTTTTTGTGGTATTTGATCACCTCTGCGGTCTTTATTTTTTGCGCTATAAACAAAAGAAGAGCGGCAATTTTGAAAAAAAACACTATCTTTTTACTTTTTTATTTAATAAATATCATAATTTTTTAAAACTATTTTTTTTTCTCCGTTTAGACCGTTACGTATTCTTCTACATATTTTTGGTAAAAAAAATCGCAATAAGCGTATTTGATCGGTTTGCGCAAAAGTTCTAGCATCTACAAAATGGGGAATAGAATTATGTATATATTTTTTTTTTTATTGTGACCGTGACATTGCGGCGGACATATCGGACACTTTTGACACATTTTTGGGACCATTCACATTTATACAGCGATTAGTGCTATAAAACTGCGCTGATTACTGTGTAAATGTGACTGGCAGGGAAGGGGTTAACACTAGGGGGCGAGGAAGGGGTTAATATGTTCTATCTATAGGGGGAGGGGGGACTCACAAGGGGAGGAGCCCGATGTGTGTTTCCAGTACAGAGGAACAAACATCGGTCTCCTCATCGCTGACAGGACATGGATCTTTGTGTTTACACCCCATCATTACACACACAGATCCATGGTCCTGCCATGATTGCGGGTGCCCGGCGGCCATCGCTGCCGCCGGGCACGCGCACTGGGTCTCGAGCAATGCGGCGGGGGCACGCGCCCCCCCCCCTAGCCGCCCGGGAATGCAAGGACGTCATATGACGTCCACTCTGAGGGTGGGAGGGTTCCCACTGACGTCATTTACAATGACTTGGTAGGGAACATGTTAAAGCAGTGGTTCTCAACTCCTGTCCTCAGGACCCACTAACAAGATAACTGAAATACATCACATGGGATATCATTTGCTGCTCAGTGATTGCAGTATTCTAGTCTGCATCTCCCCAAGGTAATACTTAAAATCTGGCCTGTTAGTGGGTTCTGAGGACAGGAGTTGAGAACCACTGTCTTAAATGCATCCCAGTCTTGGTCTCTAGGGTTCAATATTGAGTTGGCCCACCCTTTGCAGCTATAACAGCTTCAGCTCTTCCCATAGACACACTCCTAAGCCTTGTGGACAGTCTTCCCAGAAGAGTTGAAGCTGTTATAGCTGCAAAGGGTGAGCCAACTCAATATTGAACCCTACGGATTAAGACTGGGATGCCATTAAAATTCACGTGCGTGTAAAGGCAGGTGTCCCAAGACTTTTGGCAATATAGTGTATAGTATACATTGTTCTTAGCTGCATTTTGAACAAGAGATAATGCTTTTGTTTTTTTTGTACACTAGAAGACCATATGTAATGAATAGGCTGCCTTAAGGCGGTATTAAACCCAAAACCAAAAATGTAATATTTCAGCCTAACGATCCTTAAAGCGGAGCTCCACCCTCCACCTTCACTCCCGCAAATCGGAAGCCTCCCCCCCCCCCTCTGGTGTCACATTTGACACCTTTCAGGGGGGGGGGGGGGTGCAGGTATTTGCACCCACTTCCGGCCACACAGTCTGCAGGTAGACTGCTGGCAGGACGTCACCTCCGTCCCCCCCGTTGTGTTCTGGGAAACACTCGGCTCCCAGAACTCAGCGGGAGCCAGTCAGCATGGCGCATTGCGACTCGCGCATGCGCCGTAGGGAACCAGGCAGCGAAGCCGGAGCGCTTCACTTCCTGGTTCCCTCACCGAGGATGGTGGGGGGGGGGCAGAAGAGTTGCTGCAGACGGCGCTGGACTCCAGGACAGGTAAGTGTGCCAATATTAAAAGTCAGCAGCTGCAGTATTTGTACCTGCTGGCTTTTAATATTTTTTTTCCAGCGGACATCCACTTTAAGATGTGGTGGCCGCATTTGTTTTCTTTTATTAGGCTTTTCTCCTCTGTTGTCACTTGGTGATCTGGCCAGTAACATACTTCCTGTATTAGAGTTCCTCCACTCTGGATGGAGGAGCACAGGGACAGCAGCATTGTCAGTCTGGGGGAGGGGAGTGTTAGATGTACTAGCAGACTAAGGATCATTGTCTTTGTAGTTGCATGTAAGTTTTCATTGGAGTCATTTACCCTCCGTCCGGGCTCCAATGAAAACTTACATGCAACTACAAAGGCCATGATCCTTAGTGACCAGGTACGCCCCCTGAAGACGTAATCTTACAAAATGTACGTCGGCAGCGTTACCTGGTCACGTGCTAACCTGACGCCATCTCAGGCGCTGTGGATGTCATCCGATCTGGAGGAACGCACCTAACACAGAGGTGGGAGCGAGTGGAACCCAGAGCAAACTAGCAAGGCTCACAGCCCCAGTGCCGGGTAGGCACCTACCTACATGGCCATTTGGCATTTATTATACATATATTTTTACTTAATAAACAGTATTATGCCTTGGGTTCTCCTTATATTTTTTCACATATCTAACTTGGGGATCCGAGGGAGAGGTTACTGAATCTATTTCCTGGCATGTGTGCAGGCACAACCTGCTAAAGCGCTATCTGACTTTCTTTTTAAGTAAAGAGGTCAGGTGGTTCTGGTAAGCGCATTTCAGTTTCGAGCACTTTTGGGTGACGGCAACCAGTATTGTTTGGTGGAGGAATAACATCACTCTAAACAGCAACTATTATATAAAGTTATCAAGAGAATCTGTCGGTGGATTTATTTGAACACGAATATTGGAACTGTACTGTTATACATATCTTTGGGACTCTACCTTTAGCACCAGGATTGGTGCTTTATATGTATTTCAGTGTATGGCTTTGGCACTTAGAATTTAATGTTTTATTGGCACTATATCTATATATTTATTATATTCTATATTTTTTAAGAATTGTCTCATTTAATTTAATGTTCATTTGCCATATATCACTATATATATTGTGGATTGGTATTACTAGGCACTTTATTGTAGTATAGCGCCCTCTACGTACATTTTCACTATTGCAATCAAGTATATACTACTTTTTTTTTCAGAGGAGCAGCTTTAGATTTAATTTGAAGTAATATCGGCGCTGAAATTCACATTCTTTATACAAACTCATATACAGTGCAAATGAGTGTAAACAAACACTTACTATACCACAAAGAAAATGTACTAAATATAGAATAAACCATCAATAGGAAGCAATCAATAAATATAGTGCAAACGTGCAATAAGCAAATAGTGCAAAAATATATTAGATAAGTACAAATAGTTCAATATTGCAATATGGATGAATGTGAAATTCTAAAAAGTCCCATGTAATGGACAGCGGACATGGGAACCAGTCTTCAAATGCCTCAAGGGTCCTGATATGGGTGTTTTCTTAATTGGAGTATTGAACCATGGTGTTTGTCCTATACCGGTCTCCCAGAACTCTCACCTTAAAGGGTCACTAAAGGAAAAACATTTTTTTGCGGAAATGACTGTTTACAGGGTATAGAGACATAAAAGTTAACTGATTCCTTTTAAAAATGATTAAAAATAGATAAAAATCAATCATATAATGTGCCTCTAGTTTCACTTTCACTTTTAAACTGGCTTCATGTTTCTGTGAAGTAGAGAGAGACACACAGAACAAAAACAAACAAATCCAGGGCAGTGTTTTGTTTTTAAAATGAATCTGATTGGTTCTGGGAAGTTTTAGACACACAGTAATGACAGCTTAGACCACCGTGAGAAAGCTCCCAGTACTGTGGTTATAAGGAAACAGACAAGCAGGAAGTGTGGAGATCACAGCAGAATTACAGCTACTTCAAAGCAAAAACGAACAATGAGGACATGAAACCAGTACTGCAGTAAGGTAAAGGAAGCTATTTACAGTTGTATTCAAAATTATTCAACCCCCACTGAAATTGATTGTTTTGCCCAGTTTGACATTGATTTTGATCATCCTGTCATCCTGCTTACAATTAAATCAAAGAGGCACGTGTAGGTCAGACAAATATAACATAACATTTATAATGAAATAACCACAAATGTCTTTTCTGTGCTCACATCATTATCAGTTTTATTCAACCCCCCGTTGACATTCAATCTTAGTACTTAGTACAACATCCTTTTACAGTTATAACGGCTTTTAAACTTGAAGCATAGCTTGACACAAGTGTCTTGCAGCAATCTACGGGTATCTTCGCCCATTCGTCATGGGCAAAAGCCTCCAGTTCAGTCACATTCTTAGGCTTGCGCACTGCCACTGCTTTCTTTAAGTCCCACCAGAGGTTCTCAATCGGATTTAAGTCTGGTGACTGCGATGGCCACTCCAAAATGTTCCAGCCTTTAATCTGCAACCGTGCTCTAGTGGACTTGGAGGTATGCTTGGGATCATTGTCCTGTTGAAAGGTCCAACGTCTCCCAAGCCTCAGGTTTGTGACGGACTGCATCACATTGTTATCCACTATCTCCTGGTACTGAAGAGAATTCATGGTACCTTGCACACGCTGAAGCTTCCCTGTACCTGCAAAAGCAAAACAGCCCCAAAGCATGATTGACCCCCCGCCATGCTTCACAGTAGGCAAGGTGTTCTTTTCATCATAGGCCTTGTTCTTCCTCCTCCAAACATAGCGTTGATCCATGGGCCCAAACAGTTCTAATTTTGTTTCATCAGTTCACAGAACACAATCCCAAAACTTCTGTGGTTTGTCCACATGACTTTTGGCATACTGCAGTCGACTCTTCTTATTCTTTGGAGACAGCAAGGGGGTGCGCCTGGGAGTTCTGGCATGGAGGCCTTCATTATGCAGTGCAAGCCGTATTGTCTTAGCAGAAACCTCAGTACCCACATCTGACAAATCTTTTGTCAGTTCCTCAGCCGTCACAAGGGGACTTTTCTCCACTCTACGCTTCAGGTAGCGCACAGCAGTCGAAGTCAGCATCTTCTTTCTGCCACGACCAGGTAGCGTTTCAACAGTGCCCTTTGCCTTGAATTTGCGAATGATGCTTCCTATGGTGTCTCTTGGTATGTTTAACATCTTTGCAATCTTCTTATAGCCATTGCCCTTCCTGTGAAGAGTAATCACCTCTTCTCTTGTCTTCCCGGACCATTCTCTTGACTTCACCATGTTTGTAACCACACCAGTAAATGTCTAGAAGGAGCAGAGTATCACAGTCATTTTAAAGCTGCCTGATTGGTGCTTATTAGGCTTTATTGCTGCTCCCTGACATCCACAGGTGTTTTCAATACCTGATTGAAAACACTTCAATGAACCTCTGTTCTTCAGAGTGGTAGTCTTTAAAGGGTTGAATAATTGTGTAAATGAAGAATTCACAAAATAAACATTTACTACTGTATTACAAAACCAATTGATGTCATTTTAGTTGCATATGGTTCTTTAAGAAGTCCTTGTATGATTTCATTCTGAATACAATTACAAATGTACACTAAATTCCCTAAAACCCTTTACAGCATTGGGGGGTTGAATAATTTTGAACACAACTGTAGATAAAAGAGAAAAAAAACTTTAGTGATCCTTTAAGAATGTTAAATCAGGCACATCAACATTCCCCACTCTTCTCTGTTATCTTCTGCTGGGATTGCTGTGAATACTGTTCTCTACTTCTCTCCTCTATCCTAAAGTGTAGCTCTCCTTTATTTTATCCGGACTTCACTTTCCAGCCATCCTCCACAGTCAATATAATCATTTCAATTTGCCATATAAACTTTTTAATTGGAACGGCAGCTCCTGTCATTTTTCAAAACTGTCAGAAAAAAAAAAATCTTAATTTTTTTTTTTCTGATCACTGAGCGGGGATGACAGGTCCGTTGTATAAAAGGGGCCCTAAATCAAATGGAAACTTTCAAGGAATACAAGTTAAAAAATAGGTCAGATCAGTAAATAATGGAGCCACCCCTCTCTATCTATATCAAGATATTAAAGTGGAACTTCACCCAAAAGAGGACATTCCACATTTGCATGGATAATTTTTTTTTTTTTTTTTGGGAGGGGGTAAAGCGGGTACCCAGTTTTGACAGGTACCGCCTCCCACCTACGCTTAGATTGACTACGGTCAAAGCAAAAGTTTGCCCCCCCCCCCACCCGCAGCCTCCTGGCACACATCACAGGTCACAGAGGGCTGCAGGGTCATTCACATAATGCATACGGTTTGCGCATGCGCAGTGAGGAGCTGTCTGTTAACTTGCATGCCGGGACTGGGGAATAACTGCCATGGGTAAGGAAGGTGCTGGATCCTTGGGCAGGTAAGTGTGCTTTTATGAATTGATATTAATATATATATTTTTATACAGCTTGAAGATCCTCTATAAAGACACTTGTGAATGGTAAAAGTCCATCAGTTCCTCCTCCTGTGTGCTCATGCTGGAGTTGAAGCCATGTGTGTGCAGTGTGTGTGTTTCCTGTGCACTGACACAAATAACACTGAGCACTCACCTCCCAGCTCCTTTGTCTTTTCATCTCATTAATATGCATGGCGTCAGCAGAGGTTATGAATATTCAGTAGCCGCTCACGAGAAGTGCCCGTGTTCTGTCATAAGTTTCAACTTATCAAGTGGACTGCGCATGCGCGAGCGCGGCAGAACACTGTGCACTTATCGATAGAACACATTGGAGCTTCTCCTCCTGCTGACGAATGTTCTGTGCGCCGGAAGTGGCGGCATCATGGCTTCAGAAGAAGATGGAGGCAGTTCTCAGGTCTCCTCTGATATACAGCCTGGAGACCGGGGCAGCTTTCGGTGTGTCCTGTGCGGCGTCAATGTCCCGAACCGTGAGTGTTGTCATGAAGCTTGCAGACGGCTGTCCGTTTTCACTGCACCCCCCCCCCCTAGCCCTGAATTACTGCAGCTGCTAGTTATTGGATTACTGGGGTCCCTAGGCATGTCAGTTACTGATGCTCTCTGAGAAGCTCAGCTGACATATACACTGATCAGCCATAACATTATGACCTGACCACCCACCATACCCTTGTGAGGCCTGTTCTCCACTAGACCTCTGAAGGTACGCTGTGCTGTGTGGCACTAAGGTGTCAGTAGCCGATCCTTCCCTGTAAGATGTGAGGTGAGACCTCCATAGATCACCCTTGTGTTTCCAGCACATACCACAGATGTTCCATTGGATTGGGATCTGGAGAATTCACAAGTCAACCCCTCAAACTTTTTTTTGTTCCTCAAACCATTCTTAATATTCAGACTAGGCCATCTTCTTGCATTGTTCCGTGGTCCAGTTCTGATGCTCATTGTAGGTCCATTTGCCTGTGGACACGGGACAGCGTGGACGTTCTAAACGGTCTGTGACTATACGGCCCCATACGCAGCAAACTGCAATGTACTGTGTGTTCTGACACCTTTGTATCTGAAGCAGCATTAAAGTGGTTGTAAACCCACTTTCTCCAAAAATAAAAAACTCCTGCAAGACAAAGGACTAATGAGCTAGTATTCTATGCATACTAGCTCATTATGTAATACTCGCCTCCAATCGAAGCCCCCTGCAGCCGTCCTTGTACACCGCTCAGGCAGATGACATCTCTCCTGGGGGTTACTTCCAGGTCCAGCACTGTGATTGGCCAGAGCTGCGATTGACGTCACTCCTGCGCATGCTGCCAGTCACGGCACCGCCTACTTTAGGAACGGCACGATCGCTGTTGCTAAAATGCGCCTGTGCTGTTGTCTATGGCGCCTGTCGTTATTGTAAATATCTCCTAAACCATGTAGGTTTAGGAGATATTTCAAGCACCTACAGGTAAGCCTTAATCTTGGCTTACCTGTAGAGGTCGACCGATATGGGTTTTTCTCTGGCCGATGCCGATATTTAGAAATCGGGGCGGCCGATATAACGATTTTTGCGGCCGATATTTTAGGACGATTTTTTTTCCCTCTAATTAGAACCCCCAAACATTATATATATATTTTTTATCCTAACACCCTAGAGAATAAAATGGCGATCGTTGCAATACTTTCTGTCACGCCGTATTTGCGCAGCGGTCTTACAAGCACACTTTTTTGGGAAAAAATTACACTTTTTTAAATAAAAAAATAAGACAACAGTAAAGTTATCCCCATTTTTTTTAATATTATAAAAGACAATGTTACGCCGAGTAAATTCATACCCAACATGTCACGCTTCAAAATTGCGTCCGCTCGTGGAATGCCCACAAACTTTTACCCTTTAAAATCTTCATAGGCGACGTTTAAAAAATTCTACAGGTTGCATGTTTTGAGTTACAGAGGAGGTCTAGGGCTAGAATTATTGCTCTCGCTCTACCAATCGCGGCGATACCTCACATGTGTGGTTTGAACACCGTTTACATATGCGGGCGCTGCTCACGTATGTGTTCGCTTCTGCGCGCAAGCTCGTCGGGACGGGGTGCGTTTTCTGGCTCCTAACTTTTTTAGCTGGCTCCTAGATTCCAAGCAAATTTGTCAACCCCTGGTGCAGCCTATTAGTGCCCACCAGTGCAGCCTGTCAGGCTCCACTGGTGGGCACTGATGTGGCACTGATAGGCTCCACTGGTGGGCACTGATGTGGCACTATCGGTGTCCATTAGTGCCCACCAGTGCAGCCCACAGTGCCACCTTATTAGTGCCCATCAGTGCCACCTCACCAGTGCATCTCACTAATGCCAATCAGTGCCCACCAGTACAGCTCCTCAGTGCCCACCGTACAGCTCAATAATATTATTAATAATATTGGTGCCCACTAGGGTTGTCCCGATACCACTTTTTTAAGACCGAGTACAAGTACCAATACTTGTTTTTCAAGTACTCGCCGATACCGATACTTTTTTTTAATCTCATGTGACAGCGGCACATGTGTCAGTAGTTTTTTTGACTCGTGTCTATCTAATTGCTCAATCAGACAGGGAATCAGACATGTCCGCCGATCTGAGTTGCTGCTTGTCATCGGCCTTGGCGCTGCATGCAGACAGCCCATAAAAGTGAATGCATGCAGCGGCTGCATGGACACAATCACGTGTCAAAATTTGACCTGTAAGCAGAAGTGGGTGCTCAGATCTGATTGCACAGTGTCTCCCATTTTGTTGTACAATTTCCAGAAGCAGGTTGTTATGAAATGCTCTTCAATTATAGCAGGCACACCAAGTTATGAGGCGACAAAGCAGCTCTGCACCTCTCAACAATGTGAATGGTGCCACTTGTCAAAGAAACTGCTAATAATGTTGAGTGCAATCTTTGTGATGTAAGAGCGTTGAACCTTATCCGGATGTGTTTTAACGCGATGAGTGATTTGTGGTCCTAGAGCAGTGATGGTGAACCTTGGCACCCCAGATGTTTTGGAACTACATTTCCCATGATGCTCATGCACTCTGCAGTGTAGATGAGCATCATGGGAAATGTAGTTCCAAAACATCTTGGGTGCCAAGGTTCGCGTTTTCTGCTCTAGACTCTGCTCACCAGCAACTGTGGGGTCTTGCTGGATCCCTAGAGGAGTTCTGTGAGGTTTTGAAAGGATGGGAGCGCCCCACCAGCTTGTACAGGCTTTTAAAAGTTTTTTAATTTTGTAACATTCTCAATAATGAGTGGTAATTGGTCTCTGTTTTACATCTCTCTTGTAGGCCCCAGCCTTGATGATCACATACGTGGGCGACGCCATAAGCGAATGTGTGAGGAGCGTGACAAGCGCCAACAGCAGCAAGAGCGTAGTGTGTTTGTCAGTGGTTTCGCAAAAGGCACCACAGAAGAGCAGCTTAGAGATGTCTTCCAGCCAATATCATCTGTCAAGAATATTGTCATTGACAAGGACAGGGTAAAAAGCATTCCCATCTTTTTTTCTATCCCACAATATTCATACATAAAACTAAAGTACATCGACATACATATCACTTGTGGTTTTCCACCAAAGCTTGCTTTTGCTGAAATAAAAATGTGTATGATTGCAGTAGTCTGTGACATTTATACAAAAATGGCTTGTGCTGGTTTCCTTGCCAGGCATAGTACAGCCGTGGCCAAGTTTTTTGAATGACACAAATATTATTTTTCACAAAGTCTGCTGCTTAAAGTGGAGTTCCACCCAAAAGTGGAACTTGCGCTTAATCCACTCCTTGCCCCCTTACATGCCACATTTGGCATGTAATTTTTTTGGGGGGGGGGTGGGGGCTTCAGGAGGAGTGGGACATCCTGTCCCACTTCCTCCTTCCGCCGAGGGGTCGCGTCATATCGCCTTTTGACGGCCCCTCCCTGTAGGCGATCGCCTGGGTCACGTGACAGGTCCCAGGCGATCGCCTGTACAATCGGATAGCGCAGCGCCGCTCGCGCATGCGCAGTGAGTGCCCGGCCGTGAAGCCGAAAGCTGTCACGGCCGGGTGCCCACAGTAACAATGAGGGGGGGGAGAGGAGCGGAGCTCCGGCCGGCGCGCCACTGGACCCTAAAGCAGGTGAGTGCATGCTTATTAAAAGCCAGCAGCTACACTTTTTGTAGCTGCTGACTTTTAATAAACATTAAAAATGCCTGGAACTCCCCTTTAAAGGAGTTCTCTGACCTAAAACTTTTAACCCCCGCTGTGCCCGGGCTGTAAAAAAATAGAAAATAAACTTTTACTTACCTGCCTACGATCCCCCGTTGTTCCGATATCGCCGTCCCGTTCTCCGGTCCCGGGCCCCTTCCGCTTCCTGTGTGTCGGTGACTCATAGTGCGCTCAGCCTATCAGCGGCCGCAGCAATGTCCCGTCGCGGCCACTGATAGGCTGAGCGCACTATGAGTCACCGACACACAGGAAGCGGAAGAGACCGGGACCGGAGAACGGGACGGCGATATCGGAACAACGGGGGATCGTAGGCAGGTAAGTGAAAGTTTATTTTCTATTTTTTTACAGCCCGGGCACAGCGGGGGTTAAAAGTTTTAGGTCAGAGAACTCCTTTAAGTGTTTTTAGATCTTTTTGTCAGCTGTTCCTAAGGTATAATTCGGAGCATTTCATAAGTGTCAAAGGCTTTTATTGACAATTACTTGAAGTTTATGCAAAGTTTTCAAGACCTCTGCAGTTCGCCCTGGCATGCTGTCCATCAACTTCTGGGACACATCCTGACTGATGGCCCATTCTTGCACAATCAATGCTTGGAGTTTGTCAGAACTTGCGGGGGTTTTTTCTTTCACCCGCCTTTTAAAGAATTGACCACAAGTTCTCAAAGGGATTAAAGTCTGGGGATTTTCCTGTCCATGGACCCAAGCTACTTAACACTTTTGCCTTGTGGCAAGGTGCTCCATCGTGCTGGAAATTGCATTGTTTGTCACCAAACTGTTTTTTGATTGTTGGGAGAAGTTGCTTTCAAAGGATGTTTTTGTACCATTCTTTATTCAGGATGTTTTTGTACCATTCTTGGGCAAAATTGTGAGTGAGCCCACTCCCTTGGCTGAGAAGCAACCCCACACATGAATGGTCTCCGGATGCTTTACTGTTGGCATGACACAGGACTGATGGAAGCGCTCGCTTTTTCTTCTCTGTTCTTTCTGGATGCTCCAAACAATCGGTAAGGGGATTCATCAGAGAAAATCACTTTACCCCAATCTTCAGCAGTCCAATTCCTATCATCTGATTGGCCGCTACGTCACTTCCGGTTTACGGAGCTTGCGTTCCACGATGGGAAGCGCTTCCGGTTTCTGTCTTCCTGTCTACGGACGCCATTGACGCCACACGGCGTGCAGCCTTTCCAGCTCTCCGGACATAGACAGAATTACCACCGCTACTCCACCATCCTGCGGCCGATTACAACAATCACGGATATCCACATATATGCACAGTGACCCCGGAACCCCATTTTCTATATTCCTGTTCATTATCTGCCTTTGTGGGTAGCCATTTGGCTTTGTTTATTTCATTAAAAGAATCTTATAATACTACACTGAGTCTAGCGCACTCTGTCCTTTTCCCAATTCCCTGTACCTTTTGCAGAATATCGGTCTGTTCCTGATTTTTTTTTTTTTCCTGGACAGAAGTGGCTTTGTTTCTGCCCTTCGTGACACCAGGTCATCCTCCAAAAGTCTTCTCCTCACTGTGCGTAGAGATGCACTCACACCTTCCTGCTGCCATTCCTGAGCAAGCTCTGCACTGCTGATGCCCCGATCCCGCAACTGAATCAACTGTAGGAGGACGGTCGTGGCGCTTGCTGGACTAGAGCACCCGGAAGTCTTCTTGCAATGGAATTTTTTTATGGGATTAAGTTCATTTTCATGGCACAGAGGGACTTTGCAATGAATTGCAGTTCATCTGATCACTATTCATAACATTCTGGAATAGATGCCAATTGCCATCATAAAAACTGACTTTGTGAAAATTTTATATTTTGTGTCATTCTCAAAACTTTTGGCCATGGCTGTACTGCATCTTTTTAAGCTTTTGTTAACCATAAAATGTGAAGAATCAAGAACCTGGCCTAATCTATGGATTTGGCTTTCAATATTGTAAAAAAAAAAATTTCACTTTGTATATTCTATGTAACATTTCTTCACTGAGTCTGTATGTTATGGTGTTGTAATACTATAATAAATCTGAACACAAGTATGTCATAAGGCCCCCTCTAGGTATATTTTATTCTCCTGATTGTTGACCGGGGCACAGCAGACCTGTGCATATAAGCCGTGATCAAAGATGGTTAAACACTAGGAAAAATGCTCCCCTCCATGGGCTTATCTATTCCCAATAAATTGTCCTTATTTCTTTTGAGAAATCCTCACTTCCTGTTCTTCTGTCTGTAACTACACACAGTAATGCAAGGCTTTCTCCCTGGTGTGGTGTGTGTCGTGCCCGCCCCCTTCCTTGGACTACAGGAGAGTCAGGACGCCCACTAACACACAGCTCCTTTTCTCTGCAATGTAGAGAGCGTCCTGACTCTCCCGTAGTCCAAGGGAGGGGGTGAGCACGACACGCCACACCAGGGAGAAAGCCTTGCATTACTGTGTGGAGTTACAGACAGAAGAACAGGAAGTGAGGATTTCTCAGAAGAAAGAAGGACATTTTAAAAGCAAAATTGAAGGATGAGGTAAGTGAAGGAGGACTGCACTAAGGTAAAGGAAGCTATTTAGGGAAAAAAATTGTACCTTTACAACCCCTTTAAGAATTTCCGATAATTTCTGTGTCCATTAAACGGCTGGGTTACTCTGTCTACTGGAGGTTAGGATACTGGCAAACAAAATGCTTTAAGCCAGTCCCTGTATAACAGACTACAACTGTCTTGTCTCAGTATTTTGTTAGTGCCTAAGAAGATGGATGCCTTTTCTTCAAGCGGAACTTCAGTCATTTTTTTCATCTTACCATCCATCAAATCCTCTGCCCTTGTTTTAACCTGCTTCAGCTCCGTAAGATTTTACCCCCTTCCTGACCGGAGCACTTGTAATTTGGCACTGCATTGCTCTGACAACTGCGCGGTCGTGCGACGCTGTACCCAAACAAAATTTGCGTCTTTTTTCCACAAATGGAGCTTTCTTTTGGTGGTATTTTGCAAAATATATTTTTATTAATAAAGACAGTGAAAGTAATCACAGAACATCAATAAAAAGAAAGGAATAATGAATAATGAATCCGCGATCCACATGTACAGTTTAGAGCGTGATATTATTGTATGGTGTACAGTATAGTGCTCCCATGGGCCCACCATCAGCAAACATGACTGGACATTCCCCCCACCCTGTCACCCGCCGGCACCGGCGCAAGCAGAGGGGGGCCAAGTAAGCCTCCAACAAACCTCCGCCCGCTCCTCCTCCCGCGAGCGACATACCCCAGCGCGAAGGCCGCGCTGAGGCGGGGCCGAGACGCCCGCACAGCCATGTTGTCCCTCTCAACGTTCTCCGGACCTCACAGCAGTGGGTCCGAGGTGAGCAAGCCAGCATCCATAGCGTATTCTAAAACCCAACCTCCATACATCTATACAAAAAGAGAAAAAAAAAAAAAAAAACCTGAGAGTACGTGGAGGGCAGAGACTAAGAAATGACCACAGAGAGAGTAGTGGTGAAACAGAAAAGAGAAGAAGAAGAAATAGGAAAGGAGAGGGGTGACGGAGCATACCTGTTGTTCAGATGATATGTTGCGAGTCTGTATCGAGCGAGCCGAGTCCGAGGCCGGGCCTCTCCCTCCACCCAAGGCTTCAGGACTTCCCCTCTAACCGCGATCTAAGGGATGGTTCAGCTAACTCTAGTATGGCCAGGTCTAGACTCGAGGACAGATCCCCGTGTTCGTTCGTGTGTGACATATGTGCCACCCACGGTGCCCACACTACATCGAAGCGGTCTAGGGTATCTTTGCATGTCGCTATCCAATGTTCAGCTTCCCTAATGTCATTTACCTTGGCCACCCATTCCTCTCTTGTCGGGATCTGCGGACGTTTCCAGTAGATGGGGATCACACGTCTAGCCGCATTAAGGAGATGCGGCAGTGCACTTTTTTTATATGTACTGATTGGAATTTGAGGTACATGAAGGAGGAAATGTGTCGGGTCAAGGGGGATGTCAAGGTCCAGGGCCTCTTTTATTTGGAGCCTAATGTCCTCCCAGAAAGGACGGATTCGGGGACAGTCCCACCATATGTGCAGGAGTGTGCCCCTGTGCCCGCACGCTCGCCAACATTGGTCCGAAACGGAGGGGTAAATCCGTGCCAAGTCAGCCGGCACCCTGTACCAGCGCGTCAAAACTTTATAATTCGTTTCTTGGGTTCTAGATTCCATCGAGCTGGAATGAGTGAGCCGGTACAGGTGTGTCAGCTGAGTCTCGGAAAATTGAGTCTGTAAGTCCCTCTCCCAGCCCCGCACGTACGCCGGTGTGGGGTCAAGTGTGGCTGATCCGAGTAGGCGGTACATTTCGGATACCAGGTGGGGAGGGGGGTCAGTTTCTATGAAGAAGCGTTCAAAAGGTGTAAGGGAGGCAGTATCTCTAATAGAATGCCCGTGTGTCTCGAAAAAATTATGTAGCTGCCTATATCTCCAAAAGGACAACTGCGAGCCGGACTGTCTAGCCTGTAGGGACTCATAGCTAAGGAGTTTGCCGTTACACATGATCTTCCCGCAACTGGCGTCGCCATCGTCCACCCACGAGCCGAAAAAGGCCATTTGCTCCCCTGGGGGGAACCATAGAAACCCTCCCAGTGGAGCCAGTGGGGACACAGGGGGGGAAAGGCCCAGGGATCCGTTGATCTTATCCCAAACCGAGAGGGCGTGTACCGTCAGCGGGGAAGTAGAGTCCGACAGTCCTCTATATTCCCGGGACAGCCAAGGTGCATATGATAAATTTCTTCCAGCTAAACATTTTTCTAAAGAAACCCATAATTTGGATTGGGTGTGGAAGCGCCAATTGAGGACTCTCTGCAGGGCTATCGCCCTATAGTACCTGGCCACATCTGGGACCCCCAGGCCCCCGGCCTGTTTGGAGCGTTTCAGAATCCGTAGTGCAATGCGGGGTTTACAAGCATTCCACACGAACCCAGATATCATGCTAGAAATTCGGGTAAAGAAAACTTTTGGCAGGGGAATGGGCAGCATCTGGAGAAAAAAGAGTATTCGCGGTAGTACGTTCATCTTGACGATGTTGATGCGGCCCAGCCAGGTGAAGGCAGTCTTAGTCCATTGGGCTAGATCTTTTTTAATCGTGGCCAGCAAGGGGGGGTAATTGGCCGCGTATAGGGTGTCAAAACGGTCCGTCAATTGTATGCCCAAATACCTAAAGGAGGAGTTGGCCCATGTAAATGGAAAAGCTGACTGTAATCTATCCGCCAGGGACTCAGATATTTTGATAGGGAGGACTACTGATTTAGAGGAATTAACTTTAAAGTTGGACAGTGCCCCAAATTTCTGGAGCTCCCCCATCAGGACTGGCAGCGAGGTCAGAGGCTCCGAGAGGTGAAAGAGCACGTCGTCAGCATAAGCTGAGAGCTTGTGTTCAGTATTCCCCACCTTTAGACCTCTTATATCCGTATTCGCCCTGACTGTACGGAGCAACGGTTCCAGTACCAGAGCAAAGAGGAGGGGAGAAAGGGGGCACCCCTGCCTCGTGCCATTCCTGATCGGGAACCTGGAGGACAACACCCCATTTACCCTGACCTGTGCACAAGGGGAAGAATATAGAGCCATGATTGATGTCAGCATACGAGGTCCCAACCTCTGATGCTCCAGCACCGCCCTGAGATAGGACCAATCTACCCGGTCGAAAGCCTTTTCGGCGTCAGTCGACAGGATTATGTACGTTTTTTGATCAGGGCAAGAGCGGGCCCAATGGATGAGCTGTACAGCTCTGATGGAATTGTCCCTCGCCTCCCTTCCAGTTATAAACCCAGTCTGATCCGGGTGTATCAGTTGGGGTATGATGTGCTTTAGCCTATTCGCCAGGGCTTTCGCTAGGATTTTCACATCCACATTTAACAGGGATATCGGCCTGTAACTCTGCGGGGCCATAGGGTCTTTGCCCTCCTTTGGCAGCACAGAGATGTGCGCCAACAGCGCCTCCGGGGGGATTGGGGAACCCTCAGCGATAGCGTTGAAGTAGCTACACATAGGGGACATCAAGAGGGGCAGGAAGGTTTTGTAATAAGCCTTAGTATAGCCATCTGGACCGGGGCTCTTCCCATTAGGCAGGGATTTTACTATCAGCCGAAGTTCTCCAGGGGTAATTGGAAGCTCCAGATCTGAGCACTGGGTCTCAGTTAGGGGAGTCAAGCCGGCAGAGGTCAAGTAGTCTCTGACGGCTTCTGCTCTAGGGACTGGACTGGACTGATCAGGAGTTAAGTTGTAAAGTTGTGAGTAGTACTGTTGGAACCCCGAGGCAATGTCTGAGGACCGAGCAGCCACCGCGCCCGATGGGGAGCGGAGCTGCTGGACATATGCTTGAGCGTGTTTCTTGCGGAGAGCCCTAGCCAACATGCGGCCGCATTTGTTACCATGCTCATAATATTTGTAGTACATAAACCTAGTTTGCTTGCGCATTTGCCGGTCCAGCAGTTTCAGGAACAGCGACCTCATGTCAGTCAATTTCTGCAATGCCTCGGGGTCCCCCGCACCTTTGTCTCACCTCCGCTTCCTGAAGAGCCTCCAGTACCCTCCTAAAGTCAGCCTGACGTTCTTTTTTAAGCTTAGAGCCCAGGGAGATCAATTCCCCTCTAACTACCGCTTTGTGACTTTCCCACAGGATACCCTTACTGATCTCGTCTGTGGAATTTTCCCGGAAAAAGTTGGTGAGGACCTCCTCCACTCTGGCCACCACCGCGGCATCGTCCAGTAAATTTTCATTTAACCTCCACGTCCAGGTCCTATCAGAACCTGACGGTAGAGTGAAGGACATCTCGACCGGAGCATGGTCAGAGATTGTTATATTGCCAATGGACGCGGACCGCAGGAGCTCCAGAGTGTGGCGGTCCACATAGATGTGGTCAATTCGAGTGTACACCGCATGTACAGCTGAGTAAAAGCTAAAGTCCCTATCGGTAGGGTGAAGCACCCTCCAGCTATCCAGCAAGAGATGAGACCTGAGTGTTTTGCGAAAATGTTTGAGGTACGCGTAGGAGTGCGACGGCCGGGAGCTAGATGTATCCAGGAGTGGATCTGGGCTAACGTTAAAGTCTCCGCCGACCACCACGCGCCCTTCCTTGAAGTCAGTCAAAAGATCTAGGGTATTGTCAATGAAAGTCAACTGGTGGGCGTTGGGGGCGTATAAAGTTGCAAACGTGTATTTCGTTCCCGCCAGGGTACCCTTAATAAAGACGTACCTGCCCTGAGGATCAATTCGACTATCTATAAGCTGGAAGGGGCAGTTTTTATGAATCGCGATCGAGGTCCCCTTGGATTTGGAAATCGGGGAGGTGCTGTGAAACCACTGACTGTACAGATGGGTAGGCAGCCTGGGCAAGGACTGGGGGGTGAAATGGGTCTCCTGCAGAAAAACTATCTGTGCCCCCAGCTTTTTCAGTTCCCACCATAGCTTGTTTCGCTTACCTGGGGAGCAGAGGCCCCTGACATTATAAGATACGACCTTCAGCGATGACATGGTGGGGGAAAACCAAGAAGAGCCCGCCCCAGACGTCGGCCCGCCCGAAGCAGAGACAGCCACACGGTGATGCTCCTAGGAAAGAAGGGAGGGGAAGAGAAGGGGGGGGCGGAGAAGGCAGAGTAAAGATCAGAAGAGAGACAGAAAAAGTGGTCAAGCCAGGTAGAATAATCACAGCAAAATAATGTGTACCGTAACCCAGCATAAGAAAAACAAAAAAAACAAATGAAACAAATAAACATCTGTAAGCCGAGCATAGGACCCATCACCTCTGTGGTGGGAGCCCTACACCGTGGCTCTAAGTCCCAATAGGGAACTACACCCAAATAGGGGGGGCCTACGTGGGGTTCGTGTGCCAACATGGAGGGGAAGGTAGGGAATCCCACCCCCGCCCACCGCATCTCACAGAGTGCTGAGGAAATAAAGGGGGAACAGTAAACAAAACAAATTTCCAGCACCCCAAGTCCTGTGTCAGAGTGGCAGAAGAGGGACAGCCGTCCCTGATACAAGCACACCAGTCTAACCAGCCTCAAAGGACCATAGCACAGTAACATCCGGCCCAGGTCAAGTGCATATCAGAGAGGTACGTCCAGGAGGCAAATCAAAGTGCCGGGAGGGCCGTCCCCCCGGGACAAGAAGTGAAATCAAAGCCTTCAAGGTGGCATTCAGAGGAGATACCCCTGTCAGTCCTGGGACGGAGAGGGCCCCGGCAGGGGGTCTTGATTATTGCGCTGTCTATCCCTCCTGCGATTCTTTCTCGTGGCTGTTGTCCACGGCTCGGGTAGCCTCAACGGCGGGGCCTCAGATGGCTCCCTCCAATCAGGGAAATCTACGGGGTCCAGCCCTAGGGCCGAAAGGAAGTGTGGAAGGTCATCTTTCGTGCGTAGCGTGGCCTGTTTCCCATTTTTGGTTGCCTGCAGGTAGAAGGGGAAGCCCCAGCGGTAAGTCAGTCCAGCATCCTGGAGCACAGTCAGTATGGGGCGGAGCGCTCTGCGCTGCATTAAAGTGCGTCTGGAGATGTCCTGGTAAAAAAACAAACGTGCCCCATCAAAATCGTAGAAAGGTTTTCCACGCATTTTTTGCATTATGCGCTCCTTGAATGTGTACTTGTGGAGCTTACAGATGACATCTCTGGGGTTGTCAGCATCTTGCGATGGCGGTCTCAGTGCCCTGTGTGCTCGATCTATTTCCATAGGAGCAGTCGCAGGCAGGCCCAAAATGTCCCTAAAGATGTCTTGCAACGTGGGGATAATGTCGCGGGAGGCTGTGGCCTCAGGGAGCCCCCTTATCCTTATATTAACCCTTCTGCTGCGGTTTTCAGAATCATCTAGCTGACATAGCAGGGTTTCAATCCTCTGGTCTTGTACACGGCACTTAGCCTGCAGCAGGGCAATAGTGGGGAGAGCTTCCTCAAGCTTTTCTTCCAATGCTTCCACCCTATTCCCCAAGTGTGATGTGTCTGCTTTTAGCTGGGTAATGTCCTCCAGTGAAGGCCCTCTCCACCCTGCTCGTGAATCTTTCCAGGTCCTCTCGTGTAGGGAGGGACATAATATGGCGCCTGAGGTCATCATCCCCCATGAGGTCCGGGGCCATCACGCTTCCACCCGGGGATGTAGGTGATGCAGGGGGGGCCGAGTCACTCACCGACCTTGGGGATGAATCTGGGGAGGCAGACGGCGGAGGAGCTTTCTGCTGGCGTGTCACAGCCGTGACAGGCTGGGATGATTTCGGCGCCTTCTGCGTCTTCCCGGTCGGCGCCATGTTGGATGCCTCGCGGCCTTGTCCTCGGGTCCCCGAGAAGTAGTTGTCCAGCTGAACCTGCCGGGTGACGGTCGTTCTCTGTGGCTGGGACGGCTGGCGCAGTCGCTGGGACATGGGGGGAGCCGGTGAAACGGCGGCGGTGGAGCGGAGCTGAGGTAGAACACGTCCTCACTCCTCCATAGCCAGGACACGCCCCCTTTTTTTGGTGGTATTTGATCACCTCTGCGGTTTTTCTTTTTTTGCGATTTTTAAAAAAAAAGAAGAGCGACAACATTGTGAAAAAAACACATTTTTTTTAATTTTTGCTATAAATATCCCACATTTAAAAAAAAAAATTGTTTAGGCCGATATGTATTCTTCAACATATTTTTGGTTTAAAAAATAGCAATAAGCGTAAATTGATTGGTTTGCACAAAAGTTATACATCTACAAAATTGGGGGTAGTTTTATGGCATTATTATTATTATTATTATTATTATTATTATATATATATTTGTTTTTTTTTTTGTTTTTTTTACTCGTAATTTGTGTGTGTGTGTGTGTGTGTGTGTGTGTGTGTGTGTGTGTGTGTGTATATGTGTTTTTTTTTATTTTATTTATCGGCACTGCGATATTGCAGCGGACAAATTTGACACTTTTGACACATTTTTAGGACAATTCTCATTTATACATTACATTTATAATGTTTTTTCAGACACACAGAGGAACGTCTTTCTTCAATGTGTGACATCAACCAATCCTCGATTTTTGCTTCTAGGAGTGATATATATATATATATAGATATATATATATATATATATATATATATATATATATATATATATATATATATATATATATATATATATATATATATTTATATTATTTTTTGGCAAATTAGATCCTGGGTCTCCTGTTTATTATAGGGTCCTCTATAACTCTGCTGCATGAGATCATGTGTCCACAAGACCCCTAATATGCAGTTTGCTAATTGGAAGATGTCCTTTCCGAAGAAACGTGCATTGCAAAGAGTTTAGCGGTGACGTTATAGCCAAACAGGAAGTGAAAGGAAATCCCTGCAAATTAAGGCAATTCTTTGGGGACCCCATGTCACTAGAACTAGTGTCCCCATTGGAAGATTTCCCCTTTTATTACTTTTCTGGGGACAACCTAAAATAATTTTTTTGTTTTTTAACTTTCATTAATAATGGTAATCTCCTTAACGGGGGCACATACAGCAATAAAAACGGACAAGCATTCTAGCCCCTCTGCACTCTATCCAAAACTAGAAAAAAAAGTGTTGCCTTTTTAGTTTAACTTTTAACAAATGTCATTTACCTGTAACAGCCTCTATTCAAAAGCCCTGAGACTTCTTCTTGGCTCTGCTATCTTGGATGTAATGTCGGCAGCCACAGCAGACTCAAGGGTTTCACTCTAGTGACCCTCTATAGTATTCCCCATTGCTTCTCCCCCAGCAGCTATGAGGGGTGTTCAAGTCAAACCGGGACTTACAGGTATAAAAAGGGATGTTAACATGGTGGTGCTACATGCAGTAGTAAGCGGCAAGTGTATACTATTACGGATAGGTGGTGCGCATGTCGCGGGCCAGTCCAGAGACTGTTAATCAAGATGGAAGACAACAGTGTTGGTGCATGTGTATCTTGTATTCACTTTGTTTTGGCACCTGATCCCCATTTATACGGCAAAACATATTTTCTCTAAATATGGAAGAAGTGGAATAGTGAACATGCTGCAGACATTCATTCATAATGCATTTCAAATATTACATTTTCTGAGATCTGCATGCTATTTACGTCGGTTTCACTGATAAGACTGGCTCTATATGATTCTGTTCATATAAGTAAATTTGCTTTCATTTATAGGGTCTTTTTGCCATTGTTGAGTTTGAGAATTCAGATGGAGTGAGTGCTGCCCTTGAACAACATGATATTAAACTAGAGGGGCAGCGACTAAAGGTTAAACCTCGAGAGAAAAAAGAGTTCAAGAAAAAGAGAACAGGAGTGCGAAGCTTGCAGCCTCCTGATCAGGAAGCCCTGAGCAAGGATCTTCTCCACTGCAAGGATGTGAGTGTAAACCCAAGTTCTACCGGTTAAAGTATTTTAACACCAATATACTTATTGCTCATTTTTTATTTTCTCACTTGGAGCTCCAATGTGTACAGAAAAATCACAGCTGGAATCAGAACCCAATTTGTAATTACCAGTAAAATACAGTGCAGCGTACACTAGCCTCTTGGGAGAAGTAATACTGGTGATTTTTAGCTTGCCTGTATAATACAGGAGGAAACTGTAGGTTAATTAAAAAAAAAAAAAAAAAAAAATGAATGTACAGAAGCTTTGCAAAGCTTTTACAGAAAAATGAATTGCAGCCAGAACCGAGCCCTGTCCCTGCAGTGCTGTCTCTCCTTTTCAGTGCATATATTCTGGACGTGCTGCCTGCTGTTCAGGGCACAGAGAATGTTGGAAACTGTTAGCTTTTGTTGTGAATGTTTGCAGCTGGAGAAGAGTACTGCCATTCACAAAAAACACAAGCTACCATCAGCACAGGTCAGGTACTACACTAGACTCGGACAAGTGTAGTAGCTGGAGTGTTTTGTCAGCTTTTGTTTTTTCAAATTAAATTGCTACTCTCCAGCTGCAATCATTCACAACACAGGCTGACCGTTTCCATTCTCTTCCTGCCCTGATTATTGTGTGGCAGGTCTGTTTGCAGTATATAAACTAAATGGGAGCGATGAAGCATTACAGCAGAGTGATGTTCCGTCTGGCAGCTCAGAGTTGGGGTGGGGTCTCTGTTTGCAAAGCCTATCATGCCTCCTCCAAGCTTGGCAGTCATAAATCAGTTTCTTTTGATCAGTGTTTCGATCGTTAGGTGTGCAGGTGGGAATAGCTATCCAAAACAGATCTTTAACCCCTGGATGGATAGAAACGAGGAAATGTGCTATGTACACAGGATCCTCTGGAGGGGGGGGGGGGCTTACAAAGCTTTATTTTATTTTGGTGATTAGTTCTTATTTAAAGCTAGCTGATTAGAATAAGGTGTAAAGCTTACCGCATGACCATGCTGCAGTAGATGGTGGAGTGCTAAGAATGTGGATCTAGACTGTTGGAAAGATAAGGGAACTAATGGGACCTGCGAACCACAGTACAGTCACAAGCAGATTGTCAATCAAACTAGACGTTTTTGACTAACCTAGAGTAATGGCTTTCAAACAATGTAACAATTGTGCTGTTGTAAAAGTGGTTATAGTAAAAATAAATGAGAAAAAATGAAATCTCTAATCAAATTGACGCAAACCTAATGCCGCGTACACACAATTTTTCGGCATGAAAAAAATGTCGTTTTAAAGCGGATGTGCCATGGGAACAAAATATTAAAAGTCAGCAGCTACAAATACTGCAGCTGCTGACTTTTAATATTAGGACACTTACCTGTCCTGGAGTCCAGCGCCGATCGCAGCAGAGCACGAGCGATCGCTCGTCACTCTTCTGCTCCCCCCGCCATCCACGCTGAGGGAACCAGGAAGTGAAGCGCTGCGGCTTCACTGCCCGGTTCCCTACGGCGCATGCGCGAGTCGCGCTGCGCCCGCCGATTGGCTCACACGCTGTGTGCTGGGAGCCGAGTGTTCCCAGCACACAACGGGCGACAGACGGGATGTGACGGAATGCCCGTCTTTCGCCCGTATCGTGTGGCCGGAAGTGGGTGCAAATACCTGTCTTTAGACAGGTGTCTGCACCCCCCTCCCCCCTGAAAGGTGTCAAATGTGACACCGGAGGGGGGGCGGGTTCCGATCAGCGGGACTTCACTTTAGGGTGGAGGACCGCTTTAAAAAAATGTAATTTAAAGTGATCGTGTGTGGGCTTCACATCATTTTTCGGGTTCTGAAAAACGACAATTTATTTTTCCGAACAGGCTGCATTTTTAACGACGTTTTAAACAATGTCGTTTTTCGGGTTGTAAAAAATGATCGTGTGTGGGCTAAAACGACGTTAAAAACCCGCGCATGCTCAGAAGCAAGTTATGAGACTGGAGCGCTCGTTCTGGTAAAACTACCGTTTATAATGGAGCAAGCACATTCATCACGATTTAACAGACAGAAAAGCGCGAATCGTCTTTTACAACCCGGAATCAGCTAAAGCAGCCCAAGGGGTGGCGTCATCCCCATGGAACTTCCCCTTTATAGTGTCGTCGTACGTGTTGTACGACGACACTATAAGGTTTGCTAGAGCATTTTTGAAAAACAATGGTGTGTGGGCAACATTGTTTTAATGATGAAGTTGGAAAAACTTAGTTTTTTCTACATGCCGAAAAACATCTTTTTTTTTCATGCCGAAAAATGATCGTGTGTACGCGGCATAAGATTTGCCAGAACTTACATTTGTAAAGTGATTGTCTCTTTTAGGTGCAAGAGCAGATGAAGAGCGTAGTCACGCTGTGTTCTCCATCTCGCCACGAAAGTCATCTACGTGAGCTGCTTCTGTCTCTGCTGAAAGAAACCTTCACAGAGTTCTTTCCAGGTGACTAAATACCATGATCCAAATGTATGTTACTATTTGCGCTGTTTTTTGAATGAGTATGTTTTTTTTTGTTTTTTTCGTGACAGGCTGCCAACTTCACCCTTTTGGTTCTTCAGTAAATGGCTTTGAGATCAGTGGCTGTGACCTAGATTTATATCTGGAACTTGGGGAAGTGTTGAATGGGGAGAAAGATAATGTTGAAGATGTAAGCTCAAAAGAAGAAGATATGGATAAAGGTATGAAGAATGAGGGAGATGGAGAAACTGTAGATTGTGTAGAAGTGGAAGAAGTGCAGAAAGATGAGATAATGGAAGCTGAAGAGACCAAGGATGATGAGGATGATGATGAGGAGGATGATGATGATGAGGTAAGGTCATGATCTATTTAGGTATGACTTTGGTTTTATTTAAACAAGTTTTCTTTTTTGAAAAGGTTCACCCATGCAAAACAGATATTTTGTGTCCAAGCACAGCTGATCGCAATGTAAACAGAATTTGCCGGTTATCGGCAATCCTTCCCACGCGCTTACAGGGCGTGAGGAGAGGCGAGCCGAAACCTGGCAAAATCCATCAGTGTTCTGATTATCAGTGCAGCCCCAACAGTGCCCACCAGTGCTCATAACAGAAGCTAAGAAAAACGTTATACATTTTTTGGGGGTTTTGTTTAGCAAAAAATAAAATGCCACCAAAAGAAAGCTCTGCCTCAAAAAAAAAAAAAGATAAAAAATGTATTTGAAAACAGTGTTGTCATTCAAAGTGTGACAGCACTAAAAGCTGAAAATTTGCCTAGGCAGAAAGGGGGTGAAAGTGGTTAAATTAAAGGTGACCCAGTTGGCCATATCAGTGGATGTAGTTAGTATAAACATCAGAAGGATTTGGTGCATTGGCAGAGAGTCTGGCCCAGTTTTTCTGTACATATCTTAGTAATCCATTACAATTCCAGATATTTATAATGCCATTACCTATCAATATTTTTTTAAATATTTTAAAAAGGTTTTATTTTTTAGTTTGTAAATCTTTACTGGGCAAAATGTGAATGTATGTTTCCAGCCAGCAGGTAGAGATTATATATATATATATATATATATATATATATATATATAATCAACGTTTTCAGGCAGCCGATTCTATACGTTGTTTACACAGGCATAATTGACACAAGCACCTTTTAGCAGCGCAGCACTTTACACTATTTATATACAGCCATTAGATCACTTCTACGGGTGGTGGAAGGGGTCAATTGCAAAACCCACCATTTTATTCTCTAGGGATTCTATTAGAATCCACAAACTTTATTTTTTTAAAAAAAAATTTAAAGTAATTTTGTAGCAAATAAAATATGATTTTTGCATGCATGTAAAGTGGTTAACCACTTAAGGCACAGCCGTGGGCGCGCGCCCGCGGGGCCCGATCGCCGCTGGAGTCCCGCGATCGGTCCCCCGAGCTGAAGAACGAGGAGAGCTGTGTGTAAACACAGCTTCCCCATTCTTCACTGTGGCGCTGTCATTGATCGTGTGTTCCCTGATATAGGGAAACACCATCAATGATGTCACACGTCCAGCCCTGCCCCCTACAGTTAGAAACACATGAGGTCACACTTAACCCCTTCAGCGCCCCCTAGTGGTTAACTCCCAAACTGCAATTGGCATTTTCACAGTAAACAATGCATTTTTATAGCATTTTTTGCTGTGAAAATGACAATTGTCCCAAAAATGTGTCAAAATTGTCCAATGTGTCCGCCATAATGTCGCGGTCACGAAAAAAATCGCTGATCGCCGCCATTGGTAGTAAAAAAAAATTATTAATAAAAATGCAATAAAACTATCCTATTTTGTAAACACTATACATTTTGCGCAAACCAATCGATAAACGCTTATTGCAATTTATTTTATTTTTTTCTATTTTTTTTTTTTTACCAAAAATAGGTAGAAGAATACGTATCGGCCTAAACTGAGGAAAAAATGTTTTTTTTTTTTAATATATATATTTTTGGGGGATATTTATTATAGCAAAAAGGAAAAAATATTGCAATTTTTTTTTCAAAATTGTCGCTCTATTTTTGTTTATAGTGCAAAAAATAAAAACCGCAGAGGTGATCAAATGCCACCAAAATAAAGCTCTATTTGTATGAAAAAAGGACGCCAATTTTGTTTGGGGGCCACGTCGCACGACAGCGCAATTGTCAGTTAAAGCGACGCAGTGCCGAATCACAAATACTGGCCGGGTCCTTTACCTGCATTTTGGTCCGGGGCTTAAGTGGTTACACAACCCCATCCAAGATTTCAGTCAGAGAAAGCAAGCATGCATACAGGCAGCCACTGTTTTGCTGTTTAGATAACCACCAGTGTTCTGGATATAATTTGTTTTAATAAGTTTTACTTGTGAAAAGAAGATTGTATATACATAGTTACTTTAAAATGGTTTAAAAAAAAAAATAAACGTAGTAAACGTTAAAAAAACAAAAAAAAAAAATGAACACCCCAAAAAAAATTCTCTACCCTAAAGTTCAAGTGATTTTAAAGGATAATTAGATCTTTCGTGCCTTGTTTTTGTTTTTCACGTCTAAACAAGAGATTTTCTGGTGATTGATGTTTTTTTAAGTCTTAGAATTGTTTATGCATTTTGATTATCTCAATACAAACTCATGACTACAGGAATAAAGATGAAAATGATCACTTAAATGTTTTTCTCTCTTACAGACTTTAACTCCTGGCCTGTCCTTGAAGGGTCTTTCCAATGAGGAAATCCTTAATGTAGTTGAGAGAGTTTTACGTCAGTGTGTTCCTGGAGTACACGGTGTTCAAAGTGTTCCTTCTGCACGGCGCCCGGTAATACGCTTCCAACACAAGACTTCAGGACTCAGGGGAGATATCACTCTCAATAACAGGTAACCTCATTATTTCATTATGTTGCAAAATTTGTTGCGTGTTTTGTCTAATTTCAAATATATTTTGCCATTTTACTTCTAATTTTTAACCCTAGGCTTGCCTTGCGTAACTCCTACTACTTGCGTCTCTGTTCGGACTTGGACCCTCGCGTCCCACAGCTTGTATACACTGTGAGATACTGGGCTAGAGTAAACCAGCTAGCAGGTGAGCACATAGAATAAGGTTAAGGGGAAGACTTAAAGTACACTTAATATGAATTTCTTTATATACAGCCGTTAAACTGCAAATTAAAAAGTACATTTTCAAGTGCTAAGTGTTTTTTTTTTTCTATACCCAGCTGACTTTATATATATATTCCATTGATTAACAATTGCCTTTGACAAGCCTGCTAATGCGTTACATGGACTTTATTAAAAGAGGAGTATGGCCAAAGCTTTTTTGGCCATATTTCCCTTCTGGGTCACAGGAATGCAGATATTTTTGCACTCCTGTGACCCAGATTCAGCCAAGAGCAGGTTAAAGCCTGCTGTCAGCAGACATCGCCGATCCAGGCTCTGCAGGGATCTTAACTTTAAGGTTGGAACCAACCTGAAAGCCTGACCAGCAGCTAGATCAGCCTCTCGGCACGCTGTGGGATAGCCTGAGCCATCCACTCCTGCCACCTCCACAGCCCAGTGCTCTAGTGAGTGCTAGAGGGGCAGAGCAGAAAGCCGGTGACTGACAGTGATCGCTCAGTTCTTGGGCAAGCTGGTCAGGGACAGCTTCAGCATTGGACTGAGGATAAAGCCATACAGGTGAGTATGTTTATTTATTTTGCTATCCCACGCTTTTCCCTTTTTATAATTTAGGTATTGTCCTGTATCTATTACTGTATATCTTGGGACATTTGCATCCATATTGATTTCTATGAATGGCTCCTCCTATGTTTAGGTTTGTTTGTTTGGTTCTGTAATACAGGGCTCGACAAACCCTGGACGCCAGGTCGCATTTGCGACTAAATTAGGGACATGGCTCCTAACTTTTTTTAGCTGGCTCCTAGATTCCAAGCAAATTTGTCGAGCCCTGCTGTAATATTCAGTAGATGTTAAATATTCACTGAGCGTGAATTGTCCAAAGAAAGCCAAGACATTCATTTTCACTAATGCATCTATTTTCCCAACTCTTTAGGTAACCCATTAGGGGGTGGCCCCCTGATGAATAATTACGCTTTGACATTGCTTATTATTTTCTTCCTACAATCAAGGAGCCCTGTGGTTATTCCCAGTCTAAGCCAGTTGAAAGAGATGGCTGGTGAGTGTCTTTTCATAGCTTACTTTGCCTGTAATGCATAGCATGTAGACATGTTGTACAAGTTGACATGTTTGTGTTTCAGCTGATGAGGACACACAGGACATTGACGGCTGGGACTGCACTTTCCCCTCTGATCCCACACAAATACAACCTAGTAAAAATGAGCAGAGTCTTGGTGAGCTATGCCTTTTTCATTCATGGTTTTACTTTGCTGTGTATATTAAGTTGGAACTTGAACATAAAATTATCCTAACTAGCAAGTACCTATAACCTAACATTTGAGAAATGTCCACCCTAAAGCTATTGTGAATTTGATCTAGCAAAGGCCAGCTATTTATACCTTGCACAATTATTTTTTTTTATTGTTTAACCAATCAATGACAAATTAAACAAGAAATCCCAGTCGTATAACACAGGATTATTTGTATGCATAATCCTCATTTGTTATAAAAACAGTAGTGACCTAAGCCATGATATCAAAAAATATAGCTTGCACTTCATTAGTTTTGTTTTCTAAAAATCAGAAATTAAACAAACTGTTTGCATAACTGCAGGGACCCAGGAATGAATTATAGTACAATTATCAAATGGAAAAGTTCCATGTACAGTTCATCCAGAAAGTATTCACAACGCTTCACTTTTTCCACTTTTATGTTACAGCCTTATTCCAAAATTGATTTAAATTCATTGTTTTTACTTTTAAATTCTACAAACCATACATACCCCATAATGACAATGTGAAAGAAGATTTTTTTTTTTTTTTTAAATCTTTGCAAATTTATTAATAACAAATCACATTTACTTAAGTACACTTTTTGTCATGACACTCAAAATTTAAGCTCAGGTGCATCCTGTTTCCACTGATCATCCTTGAGATGTTTATACAACTTGATTGATGTCCATTTGTAGTAAATTCAGTTGGATGGACATGATTTGGAAAGGCACACACCTGTCTAAGGGCCCTTTCACACGGGGCGGATCAGTAATAATCCGCCTCCGTGTGTCTGTCAAGCTCAGTGGGGATCCTTCCGTAAAATCCCTGCTGAGCCGTCGGCTGACAGGGCGGTCCCCGCACACTGTGCAGGGACCGCCCTGTCTTTCCTCCGCTCTCCCCTATGGGGGATCGGATGAACACGGACCGTATGTCCGTGTTCACCCGATCCGCCAGACGGAAGAAAAATAGGATTTTCTTCCGTCTGATTTTGCGGAGCTTTGCAGAGGCGGGTGTTAGCGGATGGTCATCCGCTGACACCCGCAATCACATAGGGACCAATGTATGTTCCGTTTTCATCTGCAACGGATGGATGAAAATGCGGACATACGGTCCGCACGTCTGAAAGGGGCCTTAGGTCCCACAGTTAACCGTGCATGTCGGAGCACAAACCAAGCCGTGAAGTCCAAGGAATTGTCTGTAGACTTCAGAGACAGGATTGTATCCAGGCACAGATTTGGGGAAGGGTACAGAAAATTGTCTGCAGAATGTCTTCCTAGAGTGGGCTGCCCACTCAAGGTGTAGGGGTATTTGTTTTGTACAATATAGAAGAAAATAATGAATTTAATCCATTTTGGAATAAGGCTGTAACATAACAAAATGTGGAAAAAGTGAAGTGCTGTGAATACTTTCTGGATGCACTGTAAAAATTTTGAAAAAATTTAAATATCTGCGCCACGTGGAAAAAAATAAATAAATTGCTTTAGTCACTAAAAATTTGTGAGCGACTAGTGCTCCAAAAATGCAAAATATAATGATGAATTGTGTTGTACGTATTTATATAATATACACCAAAAATGAATATAGCACAGAATAGACTAAATGTGCAACTTGTAAAATTAATGTATACGTTTATATGATTCATGTCTGTACGTGACTTTCCCTCCTGATTTGCTGGAACACAGCAGCAGTGTCATTGGCTAACTGACATTGACAGCAGTGGGAGCCAATGAGGGGAGAGGGGGGTGGGACCGAACAGCGGCTCTGTAGCTTGGCTGCCCCCATAGCAAGCTGCTTGCTGTGGGGGCACTCGACAGGAAGGGAGGGGTCAGGAGCACCAACGAGGAAGATCCAGGCTGCTCTGTGCAAAACCATTTAACAGAGCAGGTAAGTATAACATCTTTGTTATTTTTAAAGAAAAAAAATAAAGATTGTAGTACCGCTTTAATAAAGTGTCCCATGCAAGAGAAACTTTCAGTGCAAAGTTCTCATGCAAAACAAAGTTCATATAACAAAGTGCTAGTTCTTCAAGCAGTTTTATCTAACTCTGAACTCCACACTAAATAACCACCAAAAGCAATTTACCGCTTCAGCCCTGGAAGATTTTACCCCCTTCCTGACCAGAGCACTTTTTACAATTTGGCACTGCGTCGTTTTAACTGACATTTGCGCAGTCTTATGCAATGCTGTAATTTGCGTCCTTTTCTTCCCCACAAATAGAGCTTTCCTTTGGTATTTGATTACCTCCTGTGGTTTATTTTTTGCACCCCCAAAAAGCGTAATTTAAAAAAAAAAAAAAAGTGTGTGTGTATATATGTGTGTGTATATATGTGTGTGTATATATGTGTGTGTGTGTGTATGTGTATATATATATATATATATATATATATATATATATATATATATATATATATATATATATATATATATATATATATATATATATATATATATATACTTTTTTTTTTTAACTATAATATCCCCAAACATGTTTTCAACAGCTCAGGTGTAAAATGTAGATATCAGTATCTACCCAGATTGCCAAATTGTATAGCATGCCTTTTATGTTGCAGTGACCAGCTGCTTAAATGCAGTTACTTTGTGCATGTAATAAATACTTTATTTACGTTGGAGAATCTTCTCTAATGAGATGCACTTATGTAAATATACAATTGGATAAATCTTCACAATATACAAGAAAAAACTAGATGTAAAAGAGCAAAGAATATATCTGGAAAGGGGTGTTTTATATAGGGATGTTTTATTTCCAGTTCATAATGGAAATATAGCGTTAAAGGGGTTGTATTGTGTTTGTTTTTTTCACCTTAATGCATCCTATGCATTAAGGTGAAAAAACACCTTGCAGTCGCCCCTGAGACCCGAATCACTGTAGGCATGATCCCGGATACATGATTCCCCCAGCTCTAGTTGACTCTCCATTGGATGATTGATAGCAGCACAGTCATCAGCTCCGCTGCTGTCAATTAAAATCATTAACCACTTAAGACCCGGACCAAAATGCAGCTAAAGGACCTTGCCCCTTTTTTGCGATTCGGCACTGCGTCGTTTTAACTGACAATTGCGCGGTCGTGCGACATGGCTCCCAAACAAAATTGGTGTCCTTTTTTTTCACACAAATGGAGCTTTCTTTTGGTGGTATTTGATCAGCTCTGCGGTTTTTATTTTTTGCGCTATAAACAAAAATAGAGCGAAAATTTGGAAAAAAATGCAATATTTACTTTTTGCTATAATATCCCCCAAAAATTATAATAAAAAAAAAGAACGGGGAAGCAGTGTTTACACGCGGCTCTCCCCGTTCTTCATCTCCGGGGACCGATTGCGGGACTCCAGCGGCGATCGGGTCCCGGAGCTTTGGGCCGCGGGAGCGCGCCCGCGACCCACGGCTGGGTACTAGTACAGGACGTACATGTGCCCAGCCGTGCCATTCTGCCGACGTATATGTGCAGGAGGCGGTTCTTAAGTGGTTAAAGTGGTGGGGACGAGTGATGCACTCGGCGGCTATGCCCACTGACTGTATCACACGGGAGCGCACCCGCAAGGTAACACCCTCGGGGAGAGCTTCCCAGAGGGGGGGTTAGCTCTTGCAGGAGGAGCTGCAAGAGCCGCCGTGGGACCCCAGAAGAGGACGTTCAGGGCCACTCTGTGCAAAACGAACTGCACACAGAGGTAAGTCTGACATGTTTGTGGTTTTTTTTTTTTTTAAAACAGTTTTTTAGTGTCCCTTTTTAATAGTTTTTCATTACTACCTCCCATTAATGTTGTTCTCTGTTACTCAGGTTGTCTTCTATCTGAGTTTTTCTCCTTTTTCGCTTCGCTGGATTTACGTTCAAGCATCCTCTGTCCTCGAGATGGTGTAATTCTCACTCTGCCTTTTACCTCCCCGCCTCCATCTTGGGCTGATGGTTTTCGCCTAGGTACATTCAATGTCCAGGATCCGTTTGAATTGAGTCACAATGTCTGTAGCAATGTCAGCTCAAAAACGGCTCGACACTTTAGCTCACAGTGTATCAGTGCTGCAAAGACCTGTCGTTTACCTCTTTATAGTGTACGGTCATTATCCCGTCCTTGGGGCATAATTTTATTGTTGTTGCCTAATTCTTCAGAGGGCAAGAAGAAAGAAGGTGTAGAAATCTCCATTCCTTTAACGGGGACTTCATTGAAAGATGTGACTTTAGCTGTAAAGAGGGTTCTAGTAGAGGTGTTGTTATGTAGTTGTGAGGAGGAATCAGGCTTGAAAAATGAGGCAGAAAATACAGGAGGAGAAAAAAATGAAATGGAACGAGGTAAAGATGAAGGCGAACAGGCAGTGTCACACATGGAGGGGCTTATCATTGGCGATGAGAAGTCAGAGTTGAAAGCTGAAGACTTAAATAAGGATGGGATGAAAACAGAACCACATGGAAGGAAACGAGAAAACATAGAGGAAATCCAGAATGATAACAAAAGAAGGAAGGTGGAATGTACAAATGAAGATTTGATTCTGGAGCAAGAAGGTACAGTTCCTGGAAAAAAAGTATGTAAAAAAGCCAAAAAGCTAAAAGAACTTGCAAAGGAAAATATGTCCCTCATGAGGATTAATGTATGGCATCAAGTGTGGGAAGGTAGACGCAAACAACGGCGCAACAAGTTTGGAGAGATGACCCAGAAAATAGAAGTAGAGACTGCAGTGTCCCGTGCTTTGTCTTCTGGGACACTAGATAAGCCGTGTAAACCTTTAATGCAAATTACTGTAAAGACCAAACAGACCAATGAGGGAAATGCACAGCTGCACCTTACTCCAGAGGTAGATGAATATCGGTGCAGCATGGATTTCTTACACTTTTTAAAGGTCTTTTTGCCTCAGATGGTGCAAGAAATTATAAATGGTCATGGCTGAGTTTTTTGAATGACTTGGATATGATTTATGTCCAGGGAAAAAGAGAATATATACTTTTTTTAGTTCACTTTATTCCTTGGCCCTAGTGGAATGTTACCAGCCTGTTAACTAATGTAAATAAAATTTTATCATATAAAAAGGACTAAAGATGTGCTTTATTTAATGGTTGTTTTTTTTTGTTTTTTTGTTTTTCAGCTCTTGGATTTAGTGACATCATTGATGTGTAAAATTAAATATAACTGATTTTTATTATGTTTTTAGATTCATCTTGCAGGCAATGTTTAAAATAAGGCATTCTATAGAATGCCTTATTTCACACATTGCCTGTAACATATACTGTATACATGAGTGAGTAACTTGTATAGCGCAACAAATGCAAACTTAATTGCCTCAAGGCGCTTGCATCCAGTGTTGTCCTGATCCTTTAGAAGAGGTGGCTCTTTAGTTTTTTCCTAATGCATGCATGCACATACATACATACAGTATAAGCAATTTTAAAATGTTGGTATCATGCGTAGGGAAAGCGTGGCCTTTCCTCCTCCCTCAAAGGAAGAGGGACAGCATTTTTATACGGTAAAGAGAAACTGTAGGGCCGAAACAACTAATCGATTGTGAAATTGATTATGAAAATAGTAATCGATTAATTGGGTTAAAAAAAATGTGCCCTTTATAGTAAGAGCAAATGATCGCTACTGTAAGGCCCCTTTCACATTACAGCAGGAGCCGCGGTGGCAGTATATCGCCGCTAAAAATAGCGGCGCTATACCGCCGGGATTGCCACGGGTATCAGCCGCTAGCGGTGCGGTATTAACCCCCGCTAACGGCCGATAAAGGGTTAATACTGCCCGTAATGCGCCTCTATAGAGGGGCATTGCGGACGGTATTGTCGCTGTTTTCCATTGTTTTCAATGGGGAGGAGTGGTATTACACGCCGCTCCTCTCACCGCTCCAAAGATGCCGCCAGCGCATCGCCTCAGTGTGAAAGCCCTCGGGCTTTCAAATTGAGTAGGCAGTGAATGAGTTTTTTAGGCGGTATAGCAGCGCTATTTTTAGCGCTGTACCGCCTGAAAAACTCCTCAGTGTGAAAGGGTCTAAATATTTATTTCACTGTTCCACAGGGCCAGCTAACCAGGTCAGGTTTTATGTAATACCTAGATGCAGACTAGAATACTGCAATCACTGAGCAGCAAATTATATCACCTGTGATGCATTTCACTTATCTTGCAAACCTGGTCTGTTGGTGGGCTCTGAGGACAGGGTTGACCATCACTGCTATAAAGGGCTAATTTTCGTTTTTTTAACCCCATTATGTTACTAAACATCTTAGGCCTGGTTCACACCTGTGTGTTTTTTTGGTGCTTTTTGCAGAAACGCACTACAGTTCATTTAACATGGTTTCCTATGGGACACTTTCACCTCTATGCTTTTTTCAGCTGCTGCGCATTTGAAAAGGGTCAAGGACCTTTTTCAATGCAAAACAGTGCTTTTTTTAGTTCAATATACTTCAATTGAGAAGCTGCAGAAATGTATGTAATGCGATGTGTTTTTTTTTTTTTTTGTCTACCCAACAACAAATTGGCTAATAAAAGAGCATTCAAAAATACAAATCGCAGCAAAATCACATGCGCCAAAATGCACAGCAAAAAACACTGTAGAAACAGGTCAAAAGCAAACTGCATTGGTGGGTACCAGGCCGTATACCCATCAATTTTCAGATGAGAATATTCATACGAAAAATCTTTGTACATTTGATGAATGAAAGAACTTTGCTTGAAATTTCCACATGCTTTTAACATTGTTTTAACCACCTAAGGACCTTTGTTGTAGGTGTCACCGGCGCAAAAGAAATAAATTAAAATAAAAATAAAAACCGTGATCTGCTGCAGTACTGTGTACCCTAGATGGGGATTCATTGTGCATAAAGAAAGAAAAATGTTACTGCGCTGATCTAGTTATCCAGAGGGTTTAATCTCTGGAGGTGTGGGCTGTGGGCTGATATAATACATATTTTTTCACATATGGTTGATTGTGTATCAGGGACACAATGTACCCAATATTGGGTGTGGATAACCTAAATACAAAACAATCTATAGAAATATAATTTATGCAAATGTGACACAGTAAAAAGATGTGAAATTAGTGTGTCGGCATACACTTCAATGTGCCACAGTGCTCCTGTGAAGGAAAAATGTTTTGGCTACTATTGCTACTACTAGCTGGCTAAATGGTGAAAACAAACAATATATATATATATATATATATATATATATATATATATATATATATATATATATATATATATATATATATATATATATATATATATATATATATATATATATATATAAATAATCAAAAACCAACACGCAATGTGCCAACTGCACCGTGAATTGTCCAATGACTAATATTGGAAACAAATAATGTCAAAAAATAAAAAAAATTCAAACAACCAATAAAATGTGCAATGTGCTAGCTGCACTGAAAATAGTCCAATGACAGACAATCTTGCTCTTATACAATAGGTTTCAGTGTAACAAAAGGTTCAATGCTGGTAGTGCTGTATACAGAGAAGTGCCGCTATCTCTTCCACCCGACAAAGATGTGCCACCATCACCAATGGTTAAACTCAACACTCACCAGACCCCAGATATTATTAGGCCCCAAAGTGGTGTCTTTTCTTTGTCCGTCAGTGGGTGTTGCCTCCTTTTCCCTTTTTACAAGATATCCTTAAATCCTCAAAAACAAGGGGCTCATCATGGTGTAATATGTTAAAACTTGTTTATTAAAAAAGGATAAAAAATAACACTTACAATATAAAGTGCCTAAGACCGGCACTGAGTGTCTTTGGCAGTGTCAACCGTTAAAAGCCGCTGACCAGCATTTAAATGGCATTCTAGAAGGTGTGCGTACCCTGATTTTTCTCCACATGTGTTGCTACAAGGGATCCTTGCGTGCTGGTGTGCTTCACCCTCCGTGTATGTGTCCAGACAGTCTCTACGCGTTTCGCTATTGCGTCGTCAGGAGAGCTGTGGACACTACTGTTTTAGCTGTATTTATACCCCTGTGTATTGCCTGTAATTGAGCAAAGTGGTCACTGAAAACCGGAAATCCCCCGGCCGCCATCTTGGCTGATGGCGCCGGAAGTTCCAGTCCCACCATCTTGGTTCCTGAATCCCCAGTGTTATTACAGTCGTTTGCCATTCCGACTGTTAGTGCAGAGTTGTTAAAAATATACCCAGCAGCCAGGGTGGCTTCATATGTGTGGCGCTATGCGCGCTACTACCTCCGTTCCTGCCTGTCCCCCTCTTTCTGTGAATGGGCGCTTATCGCCCTGTATACCATCCCCTAATGTGTATCGCCGCCACCGGTGTCCCTGGCAGCGTCAACCAGAAACGTTGACTGCTACTCAGGGATCATTTCCAGCAGTTAAAATGGCTAACTATGCACTCTCGATGGGGAATCAGTTGCCATCTAGGACGCACATAGAATAACATAGGACGCCAGTAACCAAAATGGCGGCATGGGCACTTCCGATGACGCAGGCAAGATGGCCGGAAAACACACTTCCGGTGGTGGCGATACACATTAGGGGATGGTATACAGGGCGATAAGCGCCCGTTTACAGAGGGAGGGGGACAGGCAGGAACGGAGGTAGTAGCACGCATAGCGCCACACATATGAAGCCACCCTGGCTGCTGGGTATATTTTTAACAACGCTGCACTAACAGTCGGAATGGCAAATGACTGTAATAACACTGGGCGGACACACACACACACTTCTATGAAAAAATTGTGCAGAAACAGAGCGTCTGTCTCCATCTGATCAATCAAACAGATGGAAAATAGGACCACCAGCCATCTGGAATTTGCGGGCAGGATCAGATGGCGGCGGGTGTCAGCAGACATGTGTCTCCATAGGGGAAAACTAACAGGCAGACCTGATTGGAAAGCCCATGTGAAAAGACCCTAAAGCTTTGACAATAAAACCTAGAAGATGATTGGTTACTATGCACAGCTGATTGTGTATGTTCCAGTCATCTTCCTTTGCCAAGGATACTTAAGGCTTAGTCTGGAAAGACTCCCCCACTGCAGATTTGAGAAGAGTCATTTTTTTTTTTTTTTTTTATTACTCCATGCCCTCAAGCTTCAAGTGTGACGCCCCCCACTCTGCATGCAGACTTTGAAATTCCAAATTTCCCAAACCCTCAAGCCTTCTTCAGAATAAAGGTGCATCCTCACTTTTTTTCATTTGCAGCTTCTAAGGGCTCTTTCACACGTCCGTTCAGTTTTTCAGATCAGTTTTTTTTTTATCAGTTGATCCGTTTTTCCGTCAGTTTTTCGTCAGTTTTTGCATCAGTTTTTGCATCAGTTTTTCCATCCGTTTTTTTTTTTTTTTTTGAGTGTTTTTACATAGAAAAACAGATGTTAACGTCCGTTTTTCGTCCGTTCCGTTTTTTAGACGGAGGAAAAATAGGGTTTTCTTCCGTCCAAAAAAACGGAACTGAACGCAGACGGATGCTAACGGACGTTAGCGGATGCTCATCCGCTAACGGACGCTAGCCCATAGGGAAGCATTGCGGTCCGTTAACGGACGTCCAAAAAACGGACGAACGGAACGGACGTGTGAAAGAGCCCTTAGACAATCTGCATCTCAGGTGATTGCGTGCCAGAGGTGGTTACCAAGGGCTACAAGCTAGACTTTTGCACCTGGCCCCCTTCCTGATTCATAATTTTCAACCATCCTGCACCACTGCATGGATTAGCAGAACTCCCTGCAGCCCTAGTGGGTCTTCTGGAACAAGATGTCATTGCCCTGGTCCCTGTGGCAAACCGTTTCAGGGGCTCTACTCTAAGCTGTTCAGTTCCCAAGCCAAAAGGGGCATTTGACTCCTCTTGGATCTCTGTGACCTAAAGGTCTTTGTTTTATTGAAATGCCTTCATCGTGTGCTTCAAAGGATAAAGATGGAGAGCATTCAAGGAATCTCCAAAGTTTCAGATTGACCTTGGTTGTGGGCCCTTCCAGATTTTCTGTCTTGAGGACCAATTTTACTATCCTGCTTTATGGTTTCTGGTTTTAACATCATGACTGTTGAAGCCCAGATTCTTAAGGACAGGGCATCTCTGAATTGGTTACGCCCACAATGCCGAAGACTAGGAAGTGTTCTGGTCTATCATGGTACATTGAATTCATCTTTTATTTGGTGTGACTTCTCTGACAGACAGAACACATCCTTTACTTTTTACAGATGGATAAAAATATAGTAAAGCATGCTAACCTCTAAACCTGCTTGGAGTGTATACCCAAAAACTATATCGATTGCTAAAATAAAAATAATCGCCAAAAAATATCAAACGTTCGTGAATAAAGTGCCAGTACTCAGAAGGAAGGTGAGTCCTTAAGACAAGTTCTCATAACCTAAGTCCACGGTTTTATTTAAAAAAAAAATATATATATATATATATCCTTGTAGAAATGCAAAAATTTTTTAGAAAAAGGTGCATACACCATAGGAAATCTGTAACAAAAAGTGCCAGTGCTTGTCCTCCTTTTAATATCACTCCATACCACTTCTCGTGAGTTTGTGTCCCTTTCCCAATGGATGCAAACTCACCAAATGTAATTGATCTCCTTTATCTTATGCCAAAAAGGGTTAAACCAGGCTTTTCACAGCTCCGCATGGCTCACTGTCGTGTTTCCTTAGACCCAATGCAGGGTCACATGCATAAAGGAACCAAAACAGAGATGAAATTCATTGTGTAAGACCTTTTAAAAAAAGCTGTAAAATAACACTTACATTTTCCGGGTCCTAACCCGCACCCAGGAGTCATCTGCCAGTAAAATAAACAAAAGCTGCCCGCTGTTCCAGTCTGGGAACCAATGGTATATGGTGTACAAATTTTAGGGTGGGTGCCTGGTGGGATATTGCTACCCACGAAAAGTACATCAAGGATAGATTGATCCCTAGGAGACTCAGGTGGGATGTACCCATCAATGATGGCCTAATAGATAAAGAAGCCACTGATGAGTGGTTCAAATTCTTTAATGATAAAGGGCTTGAGCTATTAGGACTATTGATTAAAAGAAAACAGCGTAAAATCAGAGCAATAGATCGCACGCTACTTGAGATAAAAAATAATTTGAAGGATAGCGAGGAAAAACCAGAATTCATAGCCCTGTCAAAACAACTGCAGCGCGACATGGAACAAAAAGATAAGGAGACAGTAGCTAGGAAAAAAAGAAAATACCAAAGGGACATGAAAGATTACGAAGACGACCTAGTATTTAAATGGCAAAATAAATTGGATGAATCTGGGACTGTTTCAAATAGAAGCACACCTGACCAGGATACAGGAGAGAATCCTAATAGTAGAAAAGAAATCAATCAGAAAGTTAAAGCCGTGGAGGTAAATCAAGGGACAAACACCCCTAATCAGAAACCACAAAAGAGTGGGAATAATGGTTGGAAACCCTTCTGGAAGAAGAATGGGCAAAACCAAAATGCCTACAATGCCCCAAGACCTTTCCAACATTTACCAAACAGGGGGAGATCACGGACACCTCCGTGGAGAAACCAAATACATCAAGATGGCAATTATTATGGAAACCAGAGACGGGAAGGAAATCATTACCAATATGATGACAGAAGAGGGTATGATTATTCATATAATGTACCTGTACAGAATTATTATGACCATCTTAGAAGGGATGATGGGGGAGGAGGAAGAACTCCAAGACATTACGAAAATAGGAGATCACCTTATCGGCATTTCTCCTATGGGAGAGAAATTAGAAATGTTTCCCCCCGGCGTTTTTTAGAGCAGAGACGCCAGGAATCCCCGAGGCGTCATCGAGAGAATGGGGTACAGAGATCCAGGAATTGGAGTCCAGAACCGAGACTATGGGAAACGAAGAAAGGAGATCCCAGGAATCAGGATACCCAGAAGAATCGGGAGAGAGAGGAGAAAACGAGGAGAACACCACAAAGAACCCAGGAAAATCAATCTGGAAGGCACGAAAACCAAAGAGAGGATGCAGAGCGGGAAAGAAGAAGCAGAAGAAGATGAAGCCAATAGGAGAAGGAATTATCAACATCAGCGGAGTAGAACTTACCAAAGAGGAAATTAAAGTACTGGATAAAGGCTTAAAATATGCTCCAAAGAAAAACTTTAATAAATTCGATGCATATGTGGACATCAACAAATTTGCTAGGAATCTACATATTAAGAAGTATATGATGAACAAACCAGGAGATGGGATAACAAGAATAACTACTGAAGAGAATGATATTGTGTATAGTAATTTAAGAAATAAATCGGTGTTCAATCCACCTATTAGTAATGATGGACACATTGAAGCGTTCAGGCGAATGGTACTGAAAGATCTACATGATCTTAAGATAAAGAAAATATCTGATTCAGGAGATTTTAAGAATGGGATACGCAAACTAGAAGATAGGAAAGATGTGGTGGTTAGGCAAGCTGACAAAGGAGGGGCCATTGTCATTCAATCTAAGGTGGCCTACAAAAAGGAAATTGAGCGCCAACTTAATGACACCACCACTTACCTAAAACTTCCAGGAAACCCTATTGTACGCTATAAGGAAGATCTAGCAAACCTGGTCAAAAGGGGTACGAAAAAAGGACTTTTAAACAAAAAGGAAGCTAAATATCTACAACCAGTAGGATGCAAGATCCCAGTTCTATATACACTTCCTAAAATTCACAAATCTAGAGATGACCCACCTGGTAGGCCGATTGTGAATGGTATTAACTCCGTGGGTGCAAGAATCGGTGAATATATAGACTGGTTTTTGCAACCCTTAGTGAAGAAAACTGAATCGTACCTGAGGGATACAAAACACCTGATCCAGCTTCTTGACACTATCTCTGTTGATGGGAGCTCTATATATATGGCTACAGCTGATGTTTCATCTCTGTATACCATCATCAACCATGAAGAAGCAATCCAAGCCACTAATTGGGCGCTAACTGGTCTCAGTGATCTAAAAAGTACACAGAAGAGCTTTATACTTAAGTGCTTGGAATATAGTCTTGATCACAATTATTTTTGGTACGGTGATAATTATTTTAAACAAATTTGCGGGATAGCAATGGGAGCCAAGTATGCTCCCAGTGTGGCAAACCTCTATATGGCGGAGTGGGAAGCAGAGGTTTTATATAACAGAAAACCACAACAACTACTTTTATATCGGCGTTTTATTGATGATATTTTAATTATTTGGTCAGGAGATAGGGAGAGCCTTTTAGATTTCGGCTTTTATTTAAACTCCAATGACAAAAATATTAAATTAACCTGGGAGATCAGTGACGAGAAAATTAGTTTTCTGGATTTGGAAATTGCAAGAGAAGGGGTTAAATTAGTAACCAAAACTCATTTTAAAACCGTAGACAGAAATAGCTACTTGCCCTTGGATAGCTGTCACCACACCCCTTGGCTGGAGAACATCCCCAAGGGGCAGTTTTTAAGACTAAGAAGAAATTGTACAAAGACTGAGGTATTTCTGGAACAAGCTAAGTTTATTGGCAAAAGATTTGTTGAAAAGGGCTATAAAGAGGACTATATTGAGAAAAAAATCAAAGATGTCGCGGCCCTAGACAGAATTACCCTTATTCAGGACTCTGTAAAGAATAATGCCTTTGCTGGAAAAGTACCACTGATAATGGACTATAGTGTCCAGCATAAGCAGCTTGAAGCAATTTGCAAAAAATATTGGCATATTGTGAAAGCCGATCGACATTTGTCATCAATTTTACCAGAAAAACCAATATTTACATACAGAAGGGCCCCTACCCTAAGAGACATGATAGCTAAGAATGTATTGGATCCACCGGAGAAAAAGAGTTTCTCATTTTTTAATGAAAAAGGATACTACCCCTGCAAGAGATGTTTTACATGCAAACATACAAAAGAGAGCAAAAAGAAAAAGGAAGGCTTTAAATCCAATGTCACAGGGAAAGAGTATAAAATTAAAGATTTTATTTCCTGCGACACGGAAGGGGTAGTGTACCTTCTTGAATGTCCATGTAAAATACAGTATGTTGGCAGAACTAAAAGAAATTTATGGAAAAGATTGCGTGAACATACACAAAACATAAAAAATGGGTACCCCAAACACAGTTTGTCCCGCCATTACGAACGTTACCACAATAAAGACCCCTCCTCTCTAATGGTATGGGGCATTGAGAAATATAAACCGCACTGGAGAGGTGACAATAAAGTGCAAAAAATTAGCCAGGCAGAATCCCGCTGGATACACGAATTATGCACTTTAACACCTCATGGACACAATGTGGAATTTGATTTGAATTGCTTTATATCCAATTATTAGAAATTTTATCTCCTTCTCCACTTTTTTAGAAGTTTTACTATTTTAATGATTTTAAAATAAGTAGTTGAAATCTATTCTATTATCATAGATTCTGACCCCCATTCTTCAGTTTTATTCTCATTTAGAATTTGTCCACATCAGTATTATATTTTATTCGTTTTATTGAGCAAGATTATTGGTCCACAAGCATTAGTTTTTTATAGTAACTATTATGCGTGGTTATTGCTCTGACTGACCTGGATTTGTCTAGATATAGTGTATATTGAGCTATCTGGATATTATTGGTCAAACATCATGTCTTTTCCTCGTTTGGTTATATATGGGAATTGTCTATTTTCCAGCTTAATTAGAAGTTGTCATTATCGTCTGCCTATGTTGAATACATCTTGTAATATCATGTATTGACCACCAGAGTGAGCACTCTGAGCGCGGTTGCATTAGTATTCATTTTATCTTTATTATATATTTTCTGCAGCCTTTTATACATTGTTAGAAGTCCCTGTACTTCACATTAGGAATTTGTTTCTTTATACGTTAGTTTGGATGTTATTAGGATGCCCCCCTGGCGCTATTTAAGTCACCTCCATACCAGCCGCTCTCCACCCTATGAGTAAGCAACGTTGATCAGTTGCGATACGCGTGAGGACGTGGAGGAGCTGCTGGTGACGTCACCCGCTCGCGGCCGTAGAGCGGGAGACACAAAGATTCTACATGCCGATTTTGTACCAATAGAAATGTGAGTGTTTACTTGTTTTTAATAAAATGCTTTGATGTTACTACACTATGGAGGCTCCCCTTGCTTTATATTCCCTCTGAGAGACTGCAAGTATCCGTGACCGAGTCGTGGGATTGAAGGGCTGGATGAACAGCTGACTGCCTGTGAGACATCCATTTAGGCTTATATATAAGCCGCTCTGAGGTAAGGGGCTGGAACACCTAGTCTGTTGGACACTTCTGGGAAGCCTGGTGGTGAAAGTTTTTTAAGCATGTATGCACATCCAGCATGGATCACTGAATGCTGTGGATATTAATGATTTGTGATTTGGAGCACATCTTTACACTGAACATTATTCATTATTGCTGTTTTTTTCATCATTTTATGCATTGTGACATTTGATGAGTATCACTTTGCCTTTACATTTTTTTATCTTATTTGGTGAACTTTAGAGACATTGTTATTTGCTTCACTGGATATATTATTTTTTCACACACGGATTTTAATATTTTCTTCATGCTTTAATTATTTTTTTGCATGTCTCATTAATATTTCGGATCACTTTGGAATTTGTTGCACTTTAAGTATTGCACGCTGCACTTTAAATGGACTATCGTTTTTTGGTGGTTTTATAAGATTGGATGTGTTTTTCACAATTATTGATGTTCATTTAGTTACTATATATATTTTTTGGATTGATGCAACATTGTGCAGTACTTAGCACAGCTGTTCACTTATCATTTATTATTATTTACCACTATTAATACCCTTCACATTTTTATTGATGTTGGATGGTAATCCAGGATTTACTCAGAGTGGAACACATTATATTTATATCCATTGGAGGACTCACTACGGATTTCTTTGTTTATTACTATATGGGATTATAGATTGATTAAGCATTTTTTTAGTGTTTTTAGCGCCATTACACCCACCATTATTCAAATTTTAGGGTTGCCACCTCATCCCTTTAAAACAGAACACATATGAATTACACAGGTTCTGTGGCTGATTAAGGTGGTAATTGAACTCAAGTGGAGCCTTATCTAAATTAAATTAGCCTCAGAACCTGTGTAATTCATATGTGTTCTGTTTTAAAGGGATGAGGTGGCGACCCTACGTACAATCTCTGAGCTTGGAGACAGGAGGCAGTTTTTGACAATTTTCTTATTAAAAAAAAAAAAAAAAACAATGTCCGATGTAGATCCTCAATCACTACGCCCGTCAGACCCGAAAAACAAAAAACTGCTCCACCTTCAACAAATGTTTGACAGTTCGTAAATAAGTAAGGGGTGGCGCCACCTGATGGCACTACCCGCTTGTGACATCACCGACCGGTGCATGCTTCGTTGGTGAGGTCACAAGGTGGCGGTACAACCAGAAGACGTCAACAGGTGGCCCTGCCCCTTTCCTATTTAAGAACTGTCAGATGACAGCGAAGGCATTCAGTGGTTTGCCTTCATCACGGGCAGAGTGTTTTTTTTATTTTTTTTTAGGTCCAGCAGTTCGGCGGGAGTTGTCATTTTTTTCTTTTAAGATTTTGATAAGCCCCCTGCCTGCAGACCCTACAACCACTGCCCAGGGTTGTCGGGAAGAGGCCTTTGTCCCCGTCAACACGGGGACAGGGTGCTTTGGGGCGGGGGGCAAAGCTGATAGACTCCAGTAGAGCCCACCCCGTGTGCAAGGGCCCTGACAGCCACATGTCCCTGCTGTCTTGGAAATATGGATGAATAAACACCACCCAGAGGAACAACCACTCACACTACTTCCATTTAGAAAGATGACTACCATCACAATTTCATCAAACCTGGTCTTGTCACTACCTATACAGGGAGTGCAGAATTATTAAGCAAATGAGTATTTTGACCACATCATCCTCTTTATGCATGTTGTCTTACTCCAAACTGTATAGGCTCGAAAGCCTACTACCAATTAAGCATATTAGGTGATGTGCATCTCTGTAATGAGAAGGGGTGTGGTCTAATGACATCAACACCCTAAATCAGGTGTGCATAATTATTAGTCAACTTCCTTTCCTTTGGCAAAATGGGTCAAAAGAAGGACTTGACAGGCTCAGAAAAGTCAAAAATAGTGAGATATCTTGCAGAGGGATGCAGCACTCTTAAAATTGCAAAGCTTCTGAAGCGTGATCATCGAACAATCAAGCGGTTCATTCAAAATAGTCAACAGGGTCGCAAGAAGCGTGTGGAAAAACCAAGGCGCAAAATAACTGCCCATGAACTGAGAAAAGTCAAGCGTGCAGCTGCCAAGATGCCACTTGCCACCAGTTTGGCCATATTTCAGAGCTGCAACATCACTGGAGTGCCCAAAAGCACAAGGTGTGCAATACTCAGAGACATGGCCAAGGTAAGAAAGGCTGAAAGACGACCACCACTGAACAAGACACACAAGCTGAAACGTCAAGACTGGGCCAAGAAATATCTCAAGACTGATTTTTCTAAGGTTTTATGGACTGATGAAATGAGAGTGAGTCTTGATGGACCAGATGGATGGGCCCGTGGCTGGATTGGTAAAGGGCAGAGAGCTCCAGTCCTACTCAGACGCCAGCAAGGTGGTGGCGGAGTACTGGTTTGGGCTGGTATCATCAAAGATGAGCTTGTGGGGCCTTTTCGGGTTGAGGATGGAGTCAAGCTCAACTCCCAGTCCTACTGCCAGTTTCTGGAAGACACCTTCTTCAAGCAGTGGTACAGGAAGAAGTCTGCATCCTTCAAGAAAAACATGATTTTCATGCAGGACAATGCTCAATCACACGCGTCCAAGTACTCCACAGCGTGGCTGGCAAGAAAGGGTATAAAAGAAGAAAAACTAATGACATGGCCTCCTTGTTCACCTGATCTGAACCCCATTGAGAACCTGTGGTCCATCATCAAATGTGAGATTTACAAGGAGGGGAAACAGTACACCTCTCTGAACAGTGTCTGGGATAGGCATGTGCAAAAGGGAAAATTTTGTTTCGTTTCGTTTCGTTTTAATTCGTTATTTAATTAATTTCGTTAAGTTAGGTTCGTTACATGTGTTAAATTCGTTTTCGGAACTCGTTCGTTTTCGACCGAATTTCGAAAAATCCGGTCTAATTCTAAAATTCTCTCTTCGAATATAATTTCGAAATTCGATCGGAATTCGAAAAAAAAAAAAAATAATTCGAATTCCAAATCGAAAACCTGTGGACGAAATTCGATCGGAATTCGAGAAAAAAAAAAAAAAAATTTCGAATTCCAAATCGAAAACCTGTGGACGAAATTCGATCGAAATTCGAAAAAAAAAAAAAAAAAAATTTCGAATTCCAAATCGAAAACCCGCGGACAAAATTCGATCGGAATTCAAAAAAAAAAAAAAAAAAAATTTTTTCGAATTCCAAATCGAAAACCCGCGGACGAAATTCGATCGGAATTCGAAAAAAAAAAAAAAAAAAAAATCGAATTCCGATCGAATTTCGTCCGCGGGTTTTCGATTCGGAATCGAAAACGTTCGGATTCGGTAAATTCATTAATATTGCAATTCGGGAATTCGTATGCATCCGAATGTCCGAATAATGAAAAATTCGTCCGAATTTCGATTCGGAACGAAACGAAATGCACATGCCTAGTCTGGGAGGCTGTGGTTGCTGCTGCACGCAATGTTGATGGTGAACAGATCAAAACACTGACAGAATCCATGGATGGCAGGCTTTTGAGTGTCCTTGCAAAGAAAGGTGGCTATATTGGTCACTTATTTGTTTTTGTTTTGTTTTTGAATGTCAGAAATGTATATTTGTGAATGATGAGATGTTATATTGGTTTCACTGGTAAAAATAAATAATTGAAATGGGTATATATATTTTTTTTGTTAAGTTGCCTAATAATTATGCACAGTAATAGTCACCTGCACACACAGATATCCCCCTAAAATAGCTAAAACTAAAAACAAACTTAAAACTACTTCCAAAAATATTCAGCTTTGATATTAATGATTTTTTTGGGTTCATTGAGAACATGGTTGTTGTTCAATAATAAAATTAATCCTCAAAAATACAACTTGCCTAATAATTCTGCACTCCCTGTAAAGAGCAACTGATGATAATTGTATAGTTGGCCTTTGAAGCTGGTAATAAACAAGCTAGAATAATAATTAAAGCATTAACTTGACTGTCATAATGCTAGGACTACACAGGTGACTTTAATCTCATGGCTCCTGAGAGATTTAACCACTTCTTGGCATTCCTCTCTTTTGCAGCACTCGGAGATCTATGGTCTGTTTCACATTGGCTTCAGCTTGTATAAGTTTTTAGCAAGCTTTTAGGCTTCATTTAGATGTGCGACTGGTGCGGGGGATAGACAAAAAAAATGCATGTTTGACCCACAGGTTTCCTGCCCAACAAGCCCCCCCCCCCCCCCTTAACCTGAAATAGGCAGCAGATAAGGATCTTTGTTCCACCATTGATATAGGACCAGGGCAGCAATATGTATGTTTTTGTTTTTGATAAAGAGGCCTTCTCACTTAGGATATCTCCCCTCTCATGTCACCCACAAATTGTTCCCTTTATGGCAGGGCTGTGGAGTCGGAGTCGGGGGAAATTTTGGGTACCTGGAGTCGGAGTCAGAGTCGGCAAACAATGCACCCACTTGACTCTGACTCCTACTAAATTTAGATTGGAATTAAAAAAATAAAAAAGCAAGTTTAAATGTCCCAATTCACAAAAAGTTATAATTAATGACTTCTCTACTGTAAGAATAAAGACCAATGCATGCAGTGCCTCACGTAACCGCAAAACGAACACGTTAAGTGGCCGTGAAGAAGCATGCTTTTCATGTGCTTCACTATATGGCACGCAACGCACAATTAGGAGCTGCAATACTTATACTTTCCATAGTGTTGTGTTCTGCTTTTACAGGGAACGCATGTTAGAGAACCAGTAAGTGTCCAAATAAAAAAATTCCAACAGGAGTTTTATAAAGCACTAAAAGAAGTTGAAAAGTATGATCGCTCATCAAAACTTACTGTTGAAGAAGCCATCCTTGTTTATCCAGAGATCGGTAGTGATGTGGCCAGAATAGTTACTGCAATGCCACCCACCCAAGTCAGTGTCGCAAGATTATTTTCAGCCCTAAAAATAATAAAGTCGGACTTAAGAGCCTCTATGAAAGAGGATCTGGCAGAGGCAATTCTCTTCCTTAGAACTCTACATTGAATTGATTTGCATTTGCTAAGCCTAGAACTACATTTCAAGATTAATATAAACCATTTCTAGGTTTTACAGATTTTGTTTTTGGTTCATTATAGATCAGCTTTGTTTTTGTTCTAAAACAACCAAATAATGTGGTTTGTATTTTTGAACTGGTAAAGATCCTGTTCCTGATGTTTATGCCTGCTGCTACTATCCAGTCACTTGATTGTTTTCATTGTGTTTGTCTTTTGCTTAAACTGTGCAATACAGTAGACTGTTGGCTTCCCAGCCAGTAGTCCTGTGGTAGGTTGCGTTTCTTTCCCTCAAGGAATGTATAAAATACATTTGCATATTAATACAGAGGAGTCGGAGTCGGAAGTACATAAAACTGAGGAGTCGGAGTCGGAACATTTATCTACCGACTCCACAGCCCTGCTTTATGGGGTGGGTGGGATGGAGGGGACCTCCTCCCGTTCTCTAAGGCTATACCTTAATATAGGTGAAACATCTTACTATTACTGTTTTGATACGAGGTTTATAGGAATATTACTTCATACACTATGTTTTCTAGAAAAGTGTATAAATTACTTCACTGCGGGATTTTATTCTTATATCCCTTACTGAATAACTTGTTTATGTTATTTTACATACTTAGTACCTTATGTATTGCTTTATCCTGAATAATTCTGTACTGTCGAAATACTCAATAAAATTATTTGGTGAAAAAAAAAGGATCTTTGTTCCAGGCCCGCAATACTTTGTGCCAACGGCAAAGTTTAGACATGTATTGCTTGGCAGGTGGCAAGCTTGCTGAACACTACACATTCAAGTTCTACCACAAGACACGGTGACAACGGACTCAGAGATTTGAGCAGCAAATTGTGCAGCAGGCAAAACAGGAATCTTAAATTCCCTGAAGCTTCAAATGCTGAAGAATCTGGAGGATTTCAGAGCAGGAACAAAGTAATATTTGGAGACATAAACTGCCAGAGTGCTAAGTATGATACCTCTTCTATCGCAGAAAGCTGCTATTTACAATGGGCGTCCCCAGAACTTGTTTGAGGGGGGGGGGGGGGGCATCATTTTAAAGTCACCCATTCTCTGCACCTTTTTTTTACAATGTCATAAAGCACAGGCCAGGGTAAGATCCCCTTTAGAGCAGGCCAGGCCAGAGCAGGTCCCCCATAAAATAGATCCCATTTACTTAGTCTTCTTACTCTTACCTTTTTACTCTTACTGCCTCACTGTGCCCATCAATGCAGCCTACCAGTGCCCATCAAATGCAGCCTTATCAGTGCCCTTCAAATGCAGCCTCACTGTGCCCATCAATGCAAAATCACCAGTGACCATTAATACTGCCTCACTCTGCCCATCAATGCAGTCTCACCTGTGCCCATCAATACTGACTCACTGTGCCCATCAATACAGAATCACCAGTACCTATCAATACTGCCGCAGTCTGTGCCCATCAATGCAGTCCTGGTCTGTGCCCATCAATGCAGTCCTGGTCTGTGCCCAGCAATGCAGTCTCGGTCTGTGCCCATCAATCCAGACTCACCAGTGCCTGGATCACACAACGGGTATCTCCCACTCTGTCACGGAGCTTGCGTCTGAATTCTTTGGCGGCGCTGTAACAAAGTCCCACCTTCTAGACCTGCTGTTCCGTCTATCACAAGAGGAGCTGCCGTTCTAGGAGGCGTGACTTTGTTACAGCGCCGCCGAAGAATTCAGACGCAAGCTCCGTGACATGTGCCATCTTAAATCCTAAAGGCCTGTACACGTGGACACGGGATACACATCCGGGGTGATTCAATAAAGTATTTGTGATCTTTTCCTAGTGTTGTGGTCATAATAGAAAGCCATGCAACAGTTTTCTTGCTATGTTTGGTGAATGTAACAAATTCATGTAGCGCTTACGTGCGAAACTCATACATTCTGCTGCTATGGTCATGACAAATTCAAGACTGACACTTTTTTTTTTTTTTTTTACAAGTTTAAATCATTTTTTTTTTGCTAAAAAATTACTTATAACCCCTAAACATTATACATAATATTTTTTAGCAGAGGTCCTAGGGAATAAAATGGTGATTGTTGTAATTTTTTATGTTGCATGATATTTGCGCAGCGGTTTTGCAAACGCAATTTTTTTTAAAGAAATACACTTTAATGAATAAAAATAAATAAATTACAATACTTCAATTTTTTTGTAAAATGTGAAAGATGATGTTACGCCAAGTAATTAGATACCTAACATGTCATGCTTTAAAATTGCTGCGTATTCTCGTTGAATGGCGACAAACTACGGTACTAAAAAAATCACCATAGACAACACTTTAACTGCATTTACAGGTCACTTGTTTTGAGTTACAGAGGAGGTCTAGTGCTAGAATAATTGCTCTCGCTCTAACGTTCACGGCGATACCTTGCATGTGTGGTGCGAATATAATTTACATATGCGCACACAACTTATGTATGCGTTCGCTTCTGCGATTTTTTGGCGAATGGTCTCAGAGACAATAAAATAAATGATAGACGCGTCACTTGGAGATAATCCGGCAGCCTTCCTGCTCTTTGATATTCCTCTGTCAGTGGAAAAATATAAAAATTCATTACTGAGACATTTGCTGTCGACGGCAAAAGCATGGATTCCAGCCAGGGCCAGATTAAGAACATCATGGGCCTGGTGCTGAGGATTTTGGTGGGGCCTTTTATAAATAATAAATAAATGCGTGGGAATGACATGAACGCAGCCCGGCCAAGGCAAGTGACCAAAGACACAGAACCCAGAAGGAAGACCAGGTAAAGATGGAAGTGACCGGGACCCGCCTGATTCATCATAGCGCAGCACTGGAGGGCTCAGTCTGAAAATGTAAGTGTCCGCTAATGTGCTAATATGCTGTGCATACTTATACATTGTGGCATAACCTACCCCAGGGCCTCTAAAAAGTAGTAATGTCAGGAAAGTTTACTACCACTTTAATATCACAGGATCCCAGGAGCCTCTCATGGGGCCCCTACTGACCCAGTGGTCCTTGGGCAGTGCCTAAGTGCACAGTTGCCAACATTTAAAAAATATTTTCAGGGACACTTTTTTTACAAGTGCTATATTTAGAGTAGCTGAGATCCCCGATGTTCCTCTATACATCATAGTAGTAATCACAAAATTAAATGAGTACTAAGAATGGGACAGAACAAATATGAGAACTGAGATTTCCTTTAGTTGAACTAACAAAAGTGTGCCCATTCTAGAGCTGGTAACATTGAGGATATTCAGTATAATTTTAAAGAACTGTTTTTGTGGGTAAGCGACATAGGGGAGGAGTATGGACGGTATATACAGGGCCGTTTGAAGGAATTTGGGGGCCCCAAGAAAATTGGACATGGAGGCCCCCCAAACCTCCCCGCAAGCAAAGCCTACATGAACCACAGCATAGCGATACAGTTTAAGTTCACCCACACCCTCCCTGTGTCCTTACTCCCCTCCCCCTCCCTGTGTGTTTCTTACTCCCCTCCCTGTGTCCTTCTTTCTCCCCTCCCCCCGTGTCCTTCTTACTCCCCCCTCCCCCTCCCTGTGTCCTTCTTACTCCCCCCTCCCTCAAACCAATCAATAAACGCTTGGTGTTAGGAAGCTGACAGGGAGGATGAAGATTACAGGGGGTGGTAGGAAGATGACATGGGTGGGTGGTAGAAAGCTGACAGGGGTGGGTGGTAGGAAGCTGACAGGGAGGATGGAGATGACAGGTGTGGGTGGTAGGAAGCTGACAGGGAGGATGGAGATGACAGGGGTGGGTGGTAGGAAGGTGACAGGGAGGATGGAGATGACAGGGGTGGGTGGTAGGAAGATGACAGGGGTGGGTGGTAGGAAGCTGACAGGGAGGATGGAGATGACCGGAGTGGGAGGTAGGAAGGTGACAGGGAGGATGGAGATGACAAGGGTGGGTGGTAGGAAGGTGACAGGGAGGATGGAGATGACAGGGGTGGGTGGTAGGAAGCTGACAGGGGTGGGTGGTAGGAAGCTGACAGGGAGGATGGAGATGACAGGGGTGGGTGGTAGGAAGGTGACAGGGAGGATGGAGATGACAGGGGTGGGTGGTAGGAACCTGACAGGGAGGATGAAGATGACAGGGGTGGGTGGTAGGAAGAAGACAGGGAGGATGGAGATGACAGGGGTGGGTGGTAGGAAGAAGACAGGGAGGATGGAGATGACAGGGGTGGGTGGTAGGAAGGATGGAGATGACAGGGGTGGGTGGTAGGAAGATGACAGGGAGGATGAAGATGACAGGGGTGGGTGGTAGGAAGCTGACAGGGGTGGGTGGTAGGGAGGTGACGGGGAGGATGGAGATGACAGGGGTGGGTGGTAGGAAGGTGACAGGGAGGATGGAGATGACAGGGGTGGGTGGTAGGAAGGTGACAGGGAGGATGGAGATGACAGGGGTGGGTGGTAGGAAGCTGACAGGGAGGATGAAGATGACAGGGGTGGGTGGTAGGAAGGTGACAGGGAGGATGGAGATGACAGGGGTGGGTGGTAGGAAGCTGACAGGGAGGATGGAGATGACAGAGGTGGGTGGTAGGAAACTGACAGGGGTGGGTGGTATGTATGTATGACAGGCCTCAGAGATAGGGTGGTGGGATCATCATGCTCCTCGTCATCCCCCTGTTCCTGGCATCCCACTGGGATGACAAGGAGCATGATGATGACAGGCGACAGTAGGTGGCATTACAGCATTAGGGCTGTGTGAGAGGTCATCACGGGCAGCTGGTAGCAGGGATGTTGGGGCGCCCCTGTTCAGGGTGTGACGTCACGGGAATCGGATGCTGTCAGCAAGAATGCACAGTACCTTGAGACTGGCTCGCCGATGATCGCGCTGCTGCAGGTGACGACAGGTCTTCCACACTACGGCCGTCCACCCTGGAGGAGAAGTCAAGGAGCTGCTCGGCATTATCCGCGCTCTGCACATGGTACTCAGTAGAAGATTCGCAGAGCGCGGGAGAAGGGGAGGAGCCGGGGGAGGGGAGCACATAGATCTTCTCATCCACTGATGAAAACAATTGGATGATCGAGGTTACAGCGCCTCCTCCTCTTCCTCCACAGAACTGCGCGGCGGCAAGGACTACTGTAATTTGACTGAGTGCAGGGGGAGACGGGGAGTGGAGCGGGCGGAACGGGATGGCGGGCACTTATAGCAAGCGGCTGCTGGGGGGCCCCCTGGCCAGCTCGGGGCCCCAAGCAGTTGCTTGCTTTGCCTGTCCTGTTCCGACGGGCCTGGGTATATAAGTGGGAAGTATGTGCAGGTGAGGGAGAGGAATGTGGAGGGTCTAACAGTGGGCACTATGTACAGGAGAGGAGTGCAAAGGGTACGGCAAAAGGCACTATGTACAGGAGAGGAGTGTGAAGGGTATGACAATGGGCAGTATGTACAGGAAGAGTGTGGGGGTATGACAGAGGGTAGTACGTACCAGAGAGAAGTGTGGAGGGTATGATGGGGCAGTATGTACAGGAGATGAGTGTGGAGGGTATGACAGTGGGCAGTATATACAGGAGAGGAATGTGGACGGTATGATAGTGGGCACTACGTATAGGAGAGGAGTGTGGAGGGTATGACAGTGAACGCTATGTATAGGAGAGGAGTGTGGAGGGTATGATAGTGGGTACTATGTATAGGAGAGGAGTGTGGCGGGTATGACAGTGAGCAGTATGTACAGGAGAGGAGTGTGGAGTGTGCGACAGTGGGCACCATGTACAGGAAAGAAGTGTATGACAGCAGGCACTATGTACAGGAGAGGAGTGTGAAGGGTATGCCAGTGGGCGCTATGTATAGGAGAGGTGTGTGGAGGGTATGATAGTGGGTACTATGTATAGTAGAGGAGTGTGGAGGGTATGACAGTGAGCAGTATGTACAGGAGAGGAGTGTGGAGTGTGCGACAGTAGGCACTATGTACAGGAAAGAAGTGTATGACAGCAGGCACTATGTACAGGAGAGGAGTGTGAAGGGTATGACAGTGGGTGCTCTGTATAGGAGAGGAGTGTGGAGGGTATGACAGTGGGCACTATGTACAGGAGAGGAGTGTGTAGGGTATGACAGTGAGCACTATGTATAGGAGAGAAGTGTGGAGAGTATGACAGTGGGCACTATGTACAGGAGAGGAGTGTGGAGAGTATGACAGTGGTCACTATGTACAGGAGTGGAAGGATATTTAGGGACTGCTTAGTGGTTAAGCGGGTCATACATGGATTGAAATTACGCCAATTATGCAGAGACCAGTCATAGTCGATCTATGTATGGGCTAGCTGGTTTTACACAAGTCAATCTATTATTCAACTTGAGTACAACCAGCCTGTTAGGTTTTTCCCAAAACAATCAGTGCTGCCAGCTATAGTTAGCAACACTGATCATTGTACTCACTGGCAGAACACAATAACACTGCAGGAGTGATTCCCCCATCCACAGGTCAGCAGGTGAGAGGGTGTGTGGGGACAGGCTGGGGAGAGATGGCTGGATAGGCACTGGTAGTATCAGAGCCAGATACACACAGGTTACATACGCCACGATCGTTAGAGCGAGAACAATAATTCTAGTACTAGACTTCCTCTGTAACTCTAAACATGTAACCTAAAAAAAATTGAAAGCATCGTTTAGGATACAAAAAAAAATCATGCTAACTTAACTAACTAGTGTTTTTTTTTAATGAATGAAACAGTTTTTTTTTTTAAAAAAAAACATGTTTGAAAAATTGCTGCGCAAATGCCGTGCTAGAGCTGCACAATTAATCGTTAAAAATTTTTTGATTTCGATTCAACCCCCCTGACGATCTTCAATGCAGAGTTTGCTGATTCTTTCATATAAGTGGAAAGACTTTCAGCTATCAAAAGAAAATATCTGGGCAGTCTGCCAAGTTTTTAACAGAAAACATTGTAACTAACGTTTCCTTCTTAAATCAAAGGGATACACTTCTGTGTGTAAAGAAAAAATCTGGGCAGTCAGCCAAGTTTGTAAACAAAATGAAACATTGTAACTCTGACGGTAGTAGAATGATATCCCCGTCAAAGATTCCCTTCTTCCCATACAAGAACATCCCCTCCTGGAATCGCCATAATAAGCCACACATGAGCCAAGCTTACTGCTGGAACAAGACACTTTAATGGCAGCTTGCTGCTGGTATATATACAGTTTTCAAGCTACAATCCTCAATCAAGGAACAATGAAATCTCCACCCCCTTCTCACACACAGTGGGGGGCTTCCATACAGATGATAGGCAGACTTTTCGGAGTCGATCCTGAAAACACATTTTCTTTAGATAATGACATCAGTGAAGGTAATTACTATACATTATCTAGACGGCTTGGCCCCGCACATAGAAGGGATAATTACCACAATGAAGCAATCAGAATAATTAACATACCACTTATCTAATCATTTAGCCTGATGATACAATACACATCTTTTAAGGGTAAACACAGATCTTCTTCACACAACACAATAGATCAATTAACCTTTAGAATAGTGAGGGGACATTAGCACTTCAATAACCTGTTAGCAGAGGAATGAATCACACATTGACGGGGAAGAAACTTTAACTTAAAGTTTCTTCAGTAACGTTGACTGCTGAATCCAAATTGATTTCAAAAAGATGTATTTAATATGCAAGCAAGCTTCCAGAAAATCTGAAAGCTTGGAGAACAGTGTGCAATGCATACATTTCAAAATAAACTGTTCTAACAAAACTGTGTGTCTCTGTACAATTTATAGTCTAAAAGGGGGAGGCATTCTGAATGTAGCTAATTCAGAAGACAACTGGTCGTTTAGCATCTACATGTCACTTCCAGATTTCTCTGGGAAGAAATGGCAGACAATGTCATTCACATGGAGAGGTGTGAATGACATCTGTTCAGGAGAACAGAAAGTAACATTGGCTTACATCCTGTTATTTGCCTAATCAATTTCTTGTCTATTGAATAGTCAAAATACATTGCTACACAATATACACATACTAATCAGATACACCCAATATTAATATACACATACATACACACACACATATATACATATATATATATATATACATACATATATACATATATATACATATATATATATATATATATATATACATACACATATATACACACACATACACATAGCACAATCAGAAACACATGCCTTGACAATCGTGAATAAATGTTTGATTAAATAAATGGCTAGTCTATTTACCCGACCAATCCCATCTCTTGGTCAAATTAGAAATTGACCACATAATCAACAAAACATAACAGCACTATAACAATTCATACATTGGTTGTGGACAGTTCTTGACTATTCAGGGTAAAGATTCTTTTTTGAGACAGTTAAAGCTGTAAAGGGCCTAACTAGACGTGAACATTATTTGTCATGATAATGGGGAAGATGGAAAAAAAAACTAAGTTTCATAACACATACAAAACCTAACATCATATACAATTATAAGTCCTAAATTCCAACATGTCCCTCTAACTGCCTAATCTTACGTGAAATATTCATTTGGTTGCTAGTTCATATTTTTCCTAATTTATGTCCCCAATTTACTTCTGCAGAAAAATCTCATTTTGCTTTGTCAAGGCTAAAAAATACAAATAAAAATATCAAAAAGATCTAAACAAAATGAAAATATTATGTTTTGGTCTAACAATGCATGAACACCAAGTCTATAGTTGATTCCTCTGCTGTAACTGTCACAGGCTATTCTTTCATGAGACGCCACGGAAACACCTTAAGAGCGCATATAATGTACATAATTTTCTTCAGGACTATCGTAGTCCACATAGACCTCCGGTAGGTGTGCACCATGTAATCTTCTTCAGGATTTTTCTCAATCCACATGATAAACAGATTTCTGATAAATGTGCAGCTTTCCTTCAGGATCTTTGCAATCCATACGATAAAATAATTTTTTTATAAATGTGCAGATTTTAATCTTCTTTTCTTCAGGATTTTTTTTTTTCCAATCCACACGATAAAATACCTTGTTACTGACATGGTAGGTATCAAAGTTCTTTAGACACAAGTTTTTTTGAAAGCACTCTTTTTCATCAATGGTGTTCGTGACTGATGGCATGAGGAGGGATGGTGGAGGAATGGTGTCAGATTGCTAGTCCGAAAACATGATTATCAACAAAAAAATGCCCATAAAGCCTTTTGAGTTTTCTTTTACTGCTGAAGTAAATGTATGTTTTAGAGGCAATACGACCTAGAAGGAAAAATAAAAATAAAAAGTAAATCTTTATACAAGGAGAAACCATTCTCATTTACAATAAAATGTTATTCAACTGTCATCCAACTAAACTGTCCACATTATTCTAAATTCAATAAGACATTTATCATAAACAATAGGCTTCTCCGAAGGGGAACATATGGCCTGGATCAATGATCCTACAGGAACATAGACAAGGGAGCACAGACTACAGGAATAACAGGAGTATAGTGCAGCACTGAGCTTCATGGTTCATAGGAGGTCAGATACACAAGATACAGTTGATGTATACAAGGATTCTAAGGCAGGAATGATACCTAACACTAAAGGCCAATAAACACATGAGAATCCCTTGCAGTGCTGAGATGCTGGGATCACTAAACAGTAGGGAGTGTGTGCCTGGACACACAGACATTGGAGACACATATGCCAAGCCATATAATACAGCTAAAAATGAGTAGCCATATATTGTGACCCCGCACAGGAAACTGGCTTCAAATACACTTGGAGACACAAAGGCAGACTTGCTTGGGACATTATTATGCAAAGCCCAAGGCAATCTGTTTCAGCTTAAAAAGGCAGTACTGGCTGGGCATGTAGCTAGGAGACAGATCTGTAGAAAAGCTGAAGATCTGAGACATAGGCCTAGTTTAAACTCTTAATAATACCCCAGTAATCTTAACACTCACTGTAGTGACACTAACATGCATGTAGTAATACATTCTTTTTTTTTTTTTTTTTTTTTATACTAGAGCAACAGTTATTCAATTTAATCTTATCAAACCTTTTTTTTATCATAAAATAATATACAAAAACTGTATAAGGCTCAGTTCCCACTATTGCGATTTAAAGTTGCAGCGACTTTTAAAAGATTCCTGCACTACCTTGACGGGGACTATAAATTTGGACCAAAGTCACAATCCAGAGTCTCTGAATCATGTGATTTTGGGGGTCATTATAGTGGAAACGTAGCCCAAGACAGTGGACCTTTAATTCTCTAGGGCAGGGGTGTCAAACTCAATTTTATCATGGACTGCATCAGCATCACCCTCAAAAGGGTAAAAGGGCTGGTTGTATCTATAAGACTAGATATCCAGCGTATCCCCTCCCCTCACACTAGATGTCAAGAGCCACCCCACCATCAGAAGCTGAGTCCCCCATTCTCCCCCATATTACAGTGCACCCCCCTTTCCCCATGCCGCTGCTGGGGAGAAGCTGGCATTGCTTAAAAACAGAAAGCAAGGGTCCGGCGGAAGACCAGAGGAGGGCCGAAGCTGCAGGAGAGGCATGAGGGCCACATGACATGGCCTGGAGGGCCGGATTTGGCCTGCGGGCTTTGGGCCTGAAACCTGTGGTTTAGGTCATTAGAACTTGTTAAATCTCATTCATGTCAGATAAAAAAAATGTAGTGCTAAGGGCAGTACAGATTTAGCTAGTGGGGGGGGGGGGGGGGGTTGAAACTCATGTTTATATATAAATAGATAAAAAAATACTCCTCAAAAAGGGAATTGTCTTTGAAGGCTGTGGTTTTCTTCTGTTCTGAAGACCTTGAACAAATCAATCCAGGGCATAAGGCTTAATCTGAGAAATAAGCATCAAAATTTTAGTAACAAAAAACATTATATTTTCCTCCTGAAAACAAACCAAAGGTTAGAGATATTTAGCATACAGTAAGCATTTTGAACATTTTCTTTAAATATTTTAACAGTGCACGTTTTCTAATACCAAAAAAAAAAAAAATTGTTTGACGTCAAACTATTACAACCACGTGGTTTTTTTAAATGTATGGTATACCATTACTCTATATATATATATACACATATATATATATATATATATATATATATAAAAACTATTATTCACCATGGTTTAAAAATGAGCAGCTCAAAACAAACAACATTTTTTATAAGTTCCCCCTTTGTCTTGCACGACAATTATACGTCACCTATACTGAGTATATTGGAAAACTCTTCAAAAACTGTTTTTTTTTTTTTTTTCTATGGAAACAAAGATTAATGTTAATACAAACACATACATGTAAATATGCATTATCCATATATATATATTCTATAGATTGGAGGCATTTTATTTTTATTTTTTTTTTTTTAACTTCAATCTGCTCACTTCAATTTGCATGATAATACAGCTGTTCACACACTCTTAGGCCCCATACACACCATAGAATCTATCCGCAGATAAATCCCATCAAATGGGTTTCTGCGGATAGATCCTATGGTGTGTACACGCCAACGGATATTTATCCGCAAATAAATCTCCCCTGGAATGGATTTCCAGCAGATAAATATTTGTCGACATGCACAGAATATCTATCTGCTGGAATCCATTCCAACGGATGGATCCGCTCGTCTGTACAGACTTACCGGATCCATCCGTCCAAAGGGATTCCCCGCACGCGCCGTAATGAATAGACGCATGCGTGGAATTCCTTATATGACAGCGTCGCGCCCGTCGCCGCGTCATAATAGCGGCGACGGCGCGACACGTCATCGGCAGAGGATTTCAGCGCGGATTTCAATGCGATGGTGTGTACACGCCATCGCATTGAAATCCTCTGAAATCTTAGAGAGGATTTATCCGCGGATACGGTCCGCTGAACCGTATCTGCGGATAAATTCTATCATGTGTATGGGGCCTTACAGGAATGAAGGGGGGGTCATTTGGGTTGTCAGCAGCTGAGAACACACATCAATGAAAGAACTATAAAACACCAATCCTCATTTGTTTATTTATTTATTTTTATTTTAATTATTAGTAAAAAGGTTTATTTTATGTCACTAATCTTTTAATATTTCACTTATTATTATTCTTATAAATGTTATCAAGTGTGGCTCCAATGTCCACATGATACCTTTTTTTCTTTTTAAAATAAGTAAATATATTTTTATTATGTTTTATTTCTAATATTTAAATAACAACACATTGCACACGATTTATTTATTATTTTATACCCCAATTATATAGATCTATTTTAGGATTTTAAGTCAGAAATACATTTTTTTTTTTTAGTCCCAATTTACAGACAAAATATTTGTCTTGCTTCTAAAGACAAATGTCCAACGACCAACATGCCACTGACTTGTTACCGTTGATTGTCCTTGTGGCACTGTCACATCACTTTAAAACATACATAACAAACATAAACTAAATCATCATGCCACCAAAATTCATACGGTGTTAGTATTATTATTTCATATTCATCAGTCCCCACCCTTAACGTGGAGGTTCACCCCAAAACAGTCATCCAACATCACATCCATGGGTCTCACACACTTCGTACATCAAACATAACTTTCACACTTAGCCAGCTATACCCTGTAGACAAAAATATTAGCACATTTCTCTAGTAAAACTGCACTTTTCCCCTATTTTTTTTTTATTTTTATTTTTTCTCGTGGTACAAAAGCATCTTGGTTGTTATTATTACCTTTTGAGATGCTAGTTTAAGTTCATTTAGAGGTTTAGCTTGCTAATTTTTGCAAGATTTAGCATAATGGCCTCTTTTTCGACATCTGTAACATGTCACTTTAGAGACATCATGTTTTCCTGATTTAAAATGGTTTGCAGGTATAAATATACCATTAGGACCTACAGGACTTACATACATTACTTTTTGTGTTCTGGCTTTCTCTTTATCCTCTATATCAAGTTCCATGTTTCTAGCTAAATCCATTATAGAAAGGGACCCCATTCTCCTCCATTCTGGTCTTATTAGCTTTATTCTGTCCCTCACTTTTTTGTTAAAGCCACTCATCAAAGCACTTCTAAGGATTTCATCATTTACTTGCTCATTTGCATTCTGACAACATGCAGTAACATGCTCACTCATTCTTTGAAAGAACATATCACATGTCTCATTTGCACCCTGAGTTGTTTGCAACAGACCAGCCCAGTCACCCCCCTTGTATTGTTTTTGTACTTGTGTACAGAAGATGTTAATCCATTCCTCACCTTTTTTTTTTACATCAATATTTGGTATGGGTTCTTTAAGACTGTCACTGTTATCAATAATTTGATTAGTGATTTGGACACCCAGGCATGCACAACAAGCTATGTAGATATCATATGCTGAACACTGGTGAGCAATTTGTAATGCTTTCATCTTTTGAGTGAAAGCATGTGGATTTCTCTTAAGGTCAGGCATGGTTTTTATAATTATCTGTAAATCAGAGTTAATGAGGGGTACATGCCTTGCCCCATCATTTGGTGATGTAAATTGAGATCTCACAGGCCCCCAAAAATTTGATTGATTGGCTGCATAAGGGGACATGGGAGACTGATGTGTTATCACAGGTCTTCTTGAGGGGGGGGGGGTTAGGATGACTGAGAATCCCTCTGCTAGTGGTATTTTTGAATCTGCACCTATTGTTGGTTCTGGGTGGGCGGGTAGGGGTGGGGGTGCAGATAAGTTATGCACAGTGGAACTGTTCGCTGCCCTTTCATCACTAGTGGTAGGTGGGGGTGGTAATGTAGGGTCTAATCTGCTTACAGTCATTACAGCAATATTGTCATCAAGTTCTTCAGGACTGTATTCATATAACTTTCTCACAGGGCAATAGGTTACTTTTAATCTAGTTTTTAGCATGATTTCACAACACTGACTAGCCCGTCTAATGCCTGCTTGTCTTTTCTTGTTTTAAAAATAGTGGTTTTTACATTCATTCCAGAATAAACCCCTGTGGGCCTCTATTCCATTTCTTCAAGGGATGAACCGTTCCTTTTCCAAAGTTATATATCATATACTCTTTGGCCGACCAGGAAGGTTTCACAATGGGATTTACACAGATCCTCTTCTGGGGTGTACGCAGTGGTACAATTCCCAGACTTCCTGAAGAATTAATCTATACCTAAGACCCCATGTCATACAGACACAGCGACCCCAGTTATAGCAGGAACTGTATTGTTTGGACTCCATCCTGGCCAGGAATATACCAGACAATACACTATAAATCAATCACACAGACTGAGTGAGGTCACACAGACAGTTTAAGAATGTAAAAAAAAATAAAACAAATAAAACACTCCCTTTAGACAGGTCACTTATGCAGGATACACACTTAGCATAATATTAAATAGGAGAAAGTTATAGAGTACAGAATCTGACAACTTGCTTTCCCTAAGAGTCTTCCACAGCAGTTTATAGACACTGTGCGGAATAGGAGAGATAGTATTTCTGCTTATTGTGCGATTTTATAGAGAATTGCGCAGAAGCGAAAAGAAGACAGTTTTTCATGCGAGTCTGGTACTTGTGATTCAAGCAGCACTGTTTTTTTAAGCAGGCCATCACCCTGAGCTATAAACCCGGGTCTTACCACACAAGTACCTTATCAACCACAGCCTATGGTCCCTTGAGTCCGAAAACTCAAATCTCTGACCTGGCTAGTCTCCTAGTCGCAGGAAATGCAGAAATTCTAGCTCAACATTCACTGCATCTGATATAGAGCAGACCGTTCACACAGAGCATTCATACAAAGGACAGTAATAGCACAGATAGTATGAAAGGTAAAAACGTTATAAAGAAAAATAACACATTTTTCAACAGTCAAGGTTCTTGAAAAAGAGAATCTCTTACAGCACACCTTCTTACACAGACCAGCACAAATGGGAAGATTACAGCAAGCAGAAAGTTTAGCTTACCTTATCCAGTTGCAATGGCCTGTGTTGTTCCGTTTCTCAGCGGCGTGCTGTAGAGTATTTCTTTCCCAGCTCGAAGGACCAAATTGACGGGGAAGAAACTTTAACTTAAAGTTTCTTCAGTAACGTTGACTGCTGAATCCAAATTGATTTCAAAAAGATGTATTTAATATGCAAGCAAGCTTCCAGAAAATCTGAAAGCTTGGAGAACAGTGTGCAATGCATACATTTCAAAATAAACTGTTCTAACAAAACTGTGTGTCTCTGTACAATTTATAGTCTAAAAGGGGGAGGCATTCTGAATGTAGCTAATTCAGAAGACAACTGGTCGTTTAGCATCTACATGTCACTTCCAGATTTCTCTGGGAAGAAATGGCAGACAATGTCATTCACATGGAGAGGTGTGAATGACATCTGTTCAGGAGAACAGAAAGTAACATTGGCTTACATCCTGTTATTTGCCTAATCAATTTCTTGTCTATTGAATAGTCAAAATACATTGCTACACAATATACACATACTAATCAGATACACCCAATATTAATATACACATACATACACACACACATATATACATATATATATATATACATACATATATACATATATATACATATATATATATATATATATATACATACACATATATACACACACATACACATAGCACAATCAGAAACACATGCCTTGACAATCGTGAATAAATGTTTGATTAAATAAATGGCTAGTCTATTTACCCGATCAACATGAAATCCCTTTCTACCTCTAACACACACACATGGCTAGCAGGGAGAATTAAACTGAGACATATAGGCAAATGCATCACAGTAACCAACTTCCTTCTTAGATCAAACTTCTGTGTGTAAATGCGGGAAATGTAATCACTTAAAGTCCAACACTTGTTCCTAAAGCGGGAGTTCACCCAATTAAGTATTTTTTTCTCTTTTCCCCTTAGATGGATGCTCATTTTGTCTAGGGGAATCGGCTAGTTGTTTTAAAATATGATCCGTACTTACCGTTTTCGAGATGCATCTTCTCCGTCGCTTCCGGGTATGGGTCTTCGGGAGCGGGCGTTCCTTCTTGATTGACAGTCTTCCGAGAGGCTTCTGACGGTCGCATCCATCGCGTCACTAGTAGCCGAAAGAAGCCGAATGTCGGTGCGGCTCTATACTGCGCCTGCGCACCGACGTTCGGCTTCTTTCGGAAAATCGTGACGCGATGGATGCGACCGTCGGAAGCCTCTCGGAAGACTGTCAATCAAAATAGGAACGCCCAGTCCCGCAGCCCATACCCGGAAGCGGCGGAGAAGATGCATCTCGTAAACGGTAAGTACAGGTCATATTTTAAAACAACTAGCCGATTCCCCTAGACAAAACGAGCATCCATCTAGGGGGAAATAGTGTCATGTGCGGGTGAACCTCCGCTTTAAGTTAAAAAGCAATATTATTTGCTAGAAAATTACTTGGAACCGCCAAACATTATATATATTTTAGCAGAGACTCTAGGGAATACAATGGCAATTGCTGCAATATTTTATGTCACACTGCATTTGCCCACTTCAATGAATAATAAAAACCATAAAAACAAAACAGTGAAGTTTGCCCATTTTTTTTTTGTTTTAATGTGAAAGATGATGTTACGCCGCAAGAATCGTGAGAGAATCGTGATCTATCTTCTAAGCAAAAAAATTGCAATTCTCATTTTAGCCAGAATCGTGCAGCTCTATGCCGTGCAACATAAAAAGTGCAAAGACCACCATAGAGTAATTTTCTAGCAAAAAACAAATGATGATTTTTACATGTAGTAGAGAAGTGTCAGAATTGGCCTGGGTGGCAAGGGGTTTAATTACCATGAGTAATATACAAATAATTATTATAAGCACTGTGATCCTATCAGTTTGCTGCAGTGTGTCAGCTTGTATTTATATTGGCCGCTCTGAATGTAGCTTCTGACAGGCTGTGCAAGCAGGCCCGTATCTCCGGAACCATAAATGATAGCCGTCCCATATTTTAACAAGTTGTGGGGTAGGTCTTCCCATGCCTACCCCCCAAATGTGGGGTTTCTGTGACCTCTGGTCGTCGAGCTACAACCCGCGAAGTCGATCGTTTTTTTTTTTTTTTTGGGCAAATGGGTCTATCTTGAGAAAGGGGCCTGGAGCTGCAGCTCCATCAGCCCCCTTGTTAATCCGGCCCTGATTCCAGCTCTATGGAAAAGTAATGTTTCCCCAAGCAAAGCACAATGGATGGCAAAAATATCTGAAATCCAGTTAATGGAAAACCTTACTATGAGTATGAAGGAGCAGGAGGACAAGTATCGACAGATCTGGGCCCCCTATGTTTCATATAGGGAGTGGTTGGGGTAGGAGAGAGGAGGAGGGGGATAGATTGTATCCTTCTTTTTTTTTCCTGTTTGTTTAACTATTCTAAGATTAAACTGATACTCTCGGTTTATTTCTTTCTTGGGGGAGAGGGAATTAGGCCCCTTTCACACGGGGCAGATCAGTAATGATCCGCCCCGTGAACCTCCGCTTGCTCAGCGGGGATCACTCTGTTGATCCCCGCTGAGCCGGAGGATGACAGGGCGGTCCCTGCACACTGAGCAGGGACCGCCCTGTCTTTTCTCCGCTCTCCCCTATGGGGGGATCGGATGAACACGGACCGTCTGTATGTGTTCTCCCGATCCGATCCGCCAGACGGATGGAAAAGTAGGTTTTTCCTCCGTCACACTTTGGCGAGTCGGAGCGGGTCGTATGTCAGCGGGCATGTCACCGCTGACATCCGCGGCTCCATAGAGGAGCACTGAGCGCCCGTTCAAGTCCGCCTAAAAAAATGACAAGTGGACCTGAACGGGCCACCCGTGTGAAAGAGCCCTTACGCAATGGAAGGGTTAGAAAGATAGTCAAATCATAAGGACATAATTTAGGATAGAATTGGAAAAAATATATATATAGTTTAAAGATAAAGTAGAAATAGGAGATGGGAGAAATTAAAAAGTGTTTAAGAGTAAAATAAGCAGAATGTATGCATAAGATGGTTTATTTGTAAAGATGTACTATGACTATCCTTGTGAAAAGAAAAAACTATAAAATAAAGAATTGAAAAAAAAAAAAAAGAAAGTGGAGGTTCCGCGACCAATCTATTTTTTTTCTTTGTGTTTAATCAGTGGTGTTATTTATCTGAATTGAGTACTCACTTGTTCGGTGTCTTGCAACATTACCCATCCGTTTTCCTAGTAAAGAGAAAGTTATATTTTTCGATCTAGGCATTTGCCATTTTGCTTGTGGGCATTGTGAAGCCCACAAGCAATTACTTCCTGGAAGCGGTGAATCGGCTCCCGGCATTCACCGCTCTATCCCAGGCTTGTGCACTCTTTACGGCGACCTGCGCCGTAAACATCCTGGTTGTCATCACAACGGGCGGCGTCATTGAAAGTACACGCCCCTGTTGTGATGTCATTCACAGAGAGAGAAACATGAGCCTGTGTTAAATTTTTGAGGCCCCTCGTCCCCACATATACGCACATATGCATGCATCGGGACAGGGCTGGACTGGGACAAAAATTTGGCCCTGGACTTCATCCAGACTGGCCCACTTTAATTCAATAAAATGCTGCCCCCACCCCCCCCGAAAAATCACGCCCACCAAAAGGCCCCTACATCCATTATTGTATATCATGAAAGGGTGAGAGAGAGAGGGAGGGGTGAGAGAGGGGGGTGAGTGTAAGAAAAAGAGAGTGAGTGTAAAAGAGAGGGGATGAGTTTAGGACCCCTTTCACACTGAGGTGTTTTTCAGGCGCTTTTGAGCTAAAAATAGTGCCTGTAAAGTGCCTGAAAAAAAAAACGCCTCCGCTGCAGTCCCAGTGTGAAAGCCCGAGTGCTTTCACACTGGGGCACTGCCAGGGCGTTAAAAAAAGTCTCTCAAGCAGCATCTTTGGGGGCGGTGGAGGAGCGATGTACAAACCGCTCCTGCCCATTGAAATGAATGGCCACCGCTGCTGAAGCGCCTGCAAAGAATTTCGGCAGCAGCGCTACGCGAGCGCATCTAACCTTGAATTTGGCTGCTAGTGGGGGTTAAGAGCGCCTGCTAGTTGCTGAATAGTGCAGCTAAAATGACAGTAAAGTGCTGCTAAAACTAGCAGTGTTTTACCGTCAATGCCCACCCCAGTGTAAAAGCAGCCTAAGAGTCAGGGAGTAAATGAGACAGAAGAGGGAGCTGAGAGACAGAGGAGGAGTCTGAGAGATAGAGGGGGCTGAGAGACAGAGGAGGAGTCTGAGAGATAGAGGGGGCTGAGAGACAGAGGAGGAGTCTGAGAGATAGAGGGGGCTGAGAGACAGAGGAGGAGTCTGAGAGATAGAGGGGGCTGAGAGACAGAGGAGGAGTCTGAGAGATAGAGGGGGCTGAGAGACAGAGGAGGAGTCTGAGAGATAGAGGGGGCTGAGAGACAGAGGAGGAGTCTGAGAGATAGAGGGGGCTGAGAGACAGAGGAGGAGTCTGAGAGATAGAGGGGGCTGAGAGACAGAGGAGGAGTCTGAGAGATAGAGGGGGCTGAGAGACAGAGGAGGAGTCTGAGAGATAGAGGGGGCTGAGAGACAGAGGAGGAGTCTGAGAGATAGAGGGGGCTGAGAGACAGAGGGGGGGACTGAGAGAGTCTCAGTTTTAAAAAAAAAATATATATATATATATTTTTAAACGGCCCACTGCATTTCCTAGACCTTTGTGTGACATCAAAAATTGGAAATACCACTATTTTATTCTCTAGGCCTAGGGTGTCTCATAGCTCCCAACTGTCCCTGATTTGGAGCAAAGCCCCTCTGTCCCTCATTCTTCCTCATGTGTCCTTCATTTTGGTCTGATCCCTATAGTTGTATATAAAATGCACTTTTTAATCTTTCAAAAAGTGTTTCACAATGCTAAATCTTTCATCTAAATTGCTGCATTTATAAATGTCAAAAGCCACTATAAATCAATAATAGTGATAAAAATAACTAAAAAATGATTTGCGCCATCCTACCGACACAATGCCGGTGTTTTGTTTTTTTTGTCAGCACATACCTCTTAATCCCGATTTTCACCTCACGGCGATCCCACGGGAGTGGGCGTTCCCAAGCACTGCCTGTGATTGACAGGCTTCCGAACGGCGCATACTGCGCGTCACAGGTTGCCGACAGAACCCGAACGTCGGTGCGCAGGCGCCGTATAGAGCCGCACCGACGTTCAGATTTTTCCGGCAACCTGTGACGCGCAGTATGCGCCGTTCGGAAGCCTGTCAATCACAGGCAGTGCTTGGGAACGCCCACTCCCACGGGATAGCCGTGAGGTGAAAATCGGGATTAAGAGGTATGTGCTGACAAAAAAAAAAAAACACTGGCATTGTGTCGGTAGGATGGCGCGACTTTGTGTGATGTCAAAAAATGTTTTAAAGGGTGAACCTCCGCTTTAACCAATCTTTTTATTTTAGAATTCTCCTTTAAGGGGCGTGGCAGGGGGGGTGTCCTATGCCTACATACTTTTTCTAATACCGTGTTTCCCCGAAAATACACCCTACCCTGAAAATAAGCTCTACCTGGATTATCAGGATGGGCTGCAATATAAGCCCTACCCCGATAATAAGACCTAGTAAATCGCTGAAATTATTATTTTTTTTAAATGATGGCTAAAGGTCTCTGTTTGCTGCGGTATATGTAAAACAAAGTATGCACCCACCTCTGCCCCGCCGGAGGTCCTTTTCTCTCCCCCCGGCTGATGTCTGCTGCTGCTTCCTCTTGTGAGCGCATCAGCCGGGGATCGCGGCTATTCTCTTCCCTCCCCTCCTCCCTCCAGATGCCGTCTTCAGCGCATTGACGTCAGCAGCAATCTCGGCTCTTCTTTCTCCTCCTCTCCTCCCGCTGACGTCTGCGCCCCCCTCCCTTTTCACTGCACGGAGCGCGCTGACGTTACCAAAGCCGAACTCTTCATCACCTCAGATCTCAGTGCAGAAAAAAAACAGGTACCGTACCCCATACTTTTAACGGTATACCAGTATAAAACTGAACCTCAGACCACAATATGACACAGTATCACAGTACCAAACATGATCTAAAAAACGGAGACTCCTGACTTGATAAGGGGGGGGGGGGGGTACCTGAGGGGAAGACAGAGGACATTTTCAGATTTTAACAGAAAATAGAGAGGGATAAATGACACAGCACAAACACTGTGTTGTTTATCATGCCTTAAAGCGGATCTCCACTCTAAAGTGAAGTCGCGCTGATCGGCACCCTCCCCCCCTCCGGTGTCACATTTGACACCTTTCAGGGGGGAGGGGGGTGCAGATACCTGTCTACAGACAGGTATCTGCACCCACTTCCGGCCCTACGATACGGGCAAAAGACAGGTTTTTTCCTTATTTCCCGTCCGTCCCCCGTTGTGTGCTGGGAACACTCGGCTCCCAGCACACAGCGGGAGCCAATCGGCGGGCGCAACGCGACTCGCGCATGCGCCGTAGGGAACCGGGCAGTGAAGCCGGAGCGATTCACTTCCTGGTTCCCTCACCGAGGATGGAGGGGGGAGCAGCAGGGTGACGAGCGATCGGCTCGTCATCTGCTGCGATCGGCGCTGGACTCCAGGACAGGTAAGTGTCCTTATATTAAAAGTCAGCAGCTGTAGTATGTGTAGCTGCTGGCTTTTAATATATTTTTTTAGTGGCACATCCGCTTTAAAGGAACAGGATTTTTATTAAAGCAACAACCAGCCAGACAGACTTGCTGTAAATGAGAGATTAGGACCAATGGTTCAAAGGAAAATGTAGTTGACTGTACCGGTATTTGAAAAAATTTTGTTTAAATGTTGTTCAATGTACATACCGTAAATAAATAAGCCCTAACCTGAAAATAAGCCCTAGTGTGTTTTTTGTGACTAAAATTAATATAAGACCCGGTCTTATTTTTGGGGAAACACGGTAGGTGTCCCCCATTCCCATCTCGGAGAATTGGGAGGTGTGGTGTTTCCTTAGCTTACATAACACATACAATGGGGGTCTGTGGCAGTGAAAGGGTTAGCCCTGTGATCATCCCGCACACTGTGTACACCTGTGTGTGAACGTGAGATAATCAGCACGACTGAGCCGTAAACTGAGGTGATAAATTGCCTCTCCCGGGAGTGGAGCGGTCTCTATACCCCGCACACATCTACACTGCGGAGATTCCCCTCCTCCACCACTCTATCGGGTGACAAAAGCCGCGTCACAGCAGCGTACTGCCGCTAGGCGGCGCCTATGAAAAGCGCTCTTTGTAGCGCGACACTCTTTCTTTGCGGCCTGTTGCAACGTCGGCACGCTCGCTGTACGGCTCCTCCCTTTCTCCTCGCATGAAGATGGCCGGCGGGGTGAGTAGCGTCGGGTCCGGGGAAATCTGACAACATCGGGCGGCCTGAGCCGTGACCGAGCTCTGCAGGCGGGGGGCTGGGCTGCCGTGTCTCCTATGTACATGGCGAGGGGGTTATTGTGTGTGTTGTAGAAGGTGGAGAGAGGCAGCTACCGGGAATACCGACACCCCCCCCCCCCCGGAACTGAGAGACCGGCTCCGCTGTGTGTGAGGAGAGCCGGAGCGTTGTGTGTGACGGACCCGCATACAGGAGCCGGCTTCTCCGCTATATACACGGTGTGTGCCGTGTACAGGGGCCTGTCTACCCCCCCCCCCACACCTACAATATGTACTGAGGGGGGTCCTGTGATCTCCTCCATTGTATGACATCTACTGGGGGGTCCTGGGATCTCCTCCATTGTATGACATGTACTGAGGGGGGTCCTGGGATCTCCTCCATTGTATGACATGTACTGAGGGGGGTCCTGTGATCTCCTCCATTGTATGACATGTACTGAGGGGGGTCCTGGGATCTCCTCCATTGTATGACATGTACTGAGGGGGGTCCTGGGATCTCCTCCATTGTATGACATGTACTGAGGGGGATCCTGGGATCTCCTCCATTGTATGACATGTACTGAGGGGGGTCCTGGGATCTCCTCCATTGTATGACATGTACTGAGGGGGGTCCTGGGATCTCCTCCATTGTATGACATGTACTGAGGGGGATCCTGGGATCTCCTCCATTGTATGACATGTACTGAGGGGGGTCCTGGGATCTCCTCCATTGTATGACATGTACTGAGGGGGATCCTGGGATCTCCTCCATTGTATGACATGTACTGAGGGGGATCCTGGGATCTCCTCCATTGTATGACATGTACTGAGGGGGATCCTGGGATCTCCTCCATTGTATGACATGTACTGAGGGGGATCCTGGGATCTCCTCCATTGTATGACATGTACTGGGGGATCCTGGGATCTCCTCCATTGTATGACATGTACTGGGGGATCCTGGGATCTCCATTGTATGACATGTACTGAGGGGGATCCTGGGATCTCCTCCATTGTATGACATGTACTGAGGGGGATCCTGGGATCTCCTCCATTGTATGACATCTACTGGGGGGGGTCCTGTGATCTCCTCCATTGTATGACATCTACTGAGGGGGGTCCTGTGATCTCCTCCATTGTATGACATGTACTGAGGGGGGTCCTGGGATCTCCTCCATTGTATGACATGTACTGAGGGGGATCCTGGGATCTCCTCCATTGTATGACATGTACTGAGGGGGATCCTGGGATCTCCTCCATTGTATGACATGTACTGAGGGGGATCCTGGGATCTCCTCCATTGTATGACATGTACTGAGGGGGATCCTGGGATCTCCTCCATTGTATGACATGTACTGAGGGGGATCCTGGGATCTCCTCCATTGTATGACATGCACTATGTGTACTGGGGGATCCTGTGATCTCCTCCATTGTATGACATGTACTATGTGTACTGGGGGATCCTGGGATCTCCTACATTGTATGACATGTACTGAGGGGGGTCCTGGGATCTCCTCCATTGTATGACATGTACTGGGGGATCCTGGGATCTCCTCCATTGTATGACATGTACTGAGGGGGGTCCTGGGATCTCCTCCATTGTATGACATGTACTGAGGGGGGTCCTGGGATCTCCTCCATTGTATGACATGTACTGAGGGGGATCCTGGGATCTCCATTGTATGACATGTACTGAGGGGGATCCTGGGATCTCCATTGTATGACATGTACTGAGGGGGATCCTGGGATCTCCTCCATTGTATGACATGCACTATGTGTACTGGGGGATCCTGTGATCTCCTCCATTGTATGACATGTACTATGTGTACTGGGGGATCCTGGGATCTCATCCATTGTATGACATGTACTATGTGTACTGGGGGATCCTGGGATCTCCTCCATTGTATGACATGTACTGAGGGGTCCCTGTCATCTTCATAGACTGATCATTGTATGACTGGTACTAGGGGCTCCTCTGATCTCGTACAAGTAGAGGGGTCCCTGTGATCTCCATAGACTGATTGTTTGACTGGTACTCGGGCTCTGTTTGTTTGTTTTTAAGAAAAAAGTCTGAACTTTAAAGCGGAGTTCCACCCATTTAAAAGTCAGCAGCTACAAAAAGTGTAGCTGCTGACATTTAATAATCATGTCCAGCGATGCGGCGCCGAAAGCCCTGCTCCTCTCCCCCTATTCTCCACGGCGCCGGAATTCAAACTGTGGGCCCCCAGCTGTGGCTTTACAGCCTCCTTCTGACGCCAGGGGAGGAAGTGGGAGCTGGGTGCCTGTAACACCAGGGTACCGGTCCCGTCACCCAAAAAAATTACAGGGGGTCACATCACTTAAAGCGGAAGTTCCATTTTTGGGTGGATTTCCGACCCCTTAACCTGCTGAAGTATGACTTCCCTTTTATCTAAGGCTTTTCCATACAAGGTTTTGCCTTCTGCTCTAATGAAACTTTTAATATAGGCATGCCAGGGTTACCAGATTTCATTCATCTTTCACCTGAATAAAAATGGCTGCTTGTGAGCTCTGCCACGGGTTGGTGTCTAGGCAGCATAGGCTACCTGGTCTCTGGTTAGCAGAAGCATTGTAGTGGTTTTGTGCAATTAGATTCCGGAAATGACCTATTTAATGTATGAAAACATGTCAGGCTCCAGAAGATTACAGTATTTGTGATGTAATGCCTGATTGTAGCTTCTATAGCTAGGCGTGTCCTGTCCATGGTGTCACATAGAACACGCCTAGCTATAGATGCCATCTAATTGGCTAAAGAATGAAATGCGTGTTCTGTGTATGTGAAACGGATCTGGTCGGCTTTTGGCATCTTAAAAATACCACTAGGGCACGTCTAACTTTCTGAAACAGATTTGTAAACCTTTGCCGAGAGAAAACGAAGAAAGCTTCTTTTGCCGCCTTCTTGGTGTACAAATGGTAGTTGCCTGGTCTTTATGCCCGGTTTCAGTTCGTCACCCAAAGTATACTTTGCAAATGTGAAGTCAATGACGGGATAGAAGTCCACTTGGTGAGTGTAACAGCCAGGCAAGCTAGCATTTGCATCAGCTGAGTATTGGCAGCCCACCTTTCTCTTGTAAAAGGTTTGCTTTCGGCTCTGTTTCCACTATTGCAACCCTAAAGTTGTGCGATTTTGCCACGATTTTGATGCAACTTGAAGCAATGCATGTATATTGAGGTCTGTGGACCTCAAGTCGCCTCAAAGTGGTACCAAAGTAGTGCAGGGACTACTTTGAAGTTGCACAGATATGAACAGCACTCATTGGATATCATGGGGTGTGACTTTGCAGTCCCAAGTCGCATGACCAGCTGCACTAGTGGAAACCGAGCCTTCAAGTTTCCAGACATGGACCTCCTGATCTTCCCACCTGCATTCATGACATCTACTGGACAGCGGTCAGTAGCATTCTGTTTACTATCATGATGGTCGGAGACTCTGCAGGACATTGTGTGGCTCAGCAGATGGTTACGTTTTGTATCTGTTCACATACAGAGCTGTGATGACTGGCGATGGCTTCATCCATCATCGGGGTGAAATGGGCCTGAAGACGGATTGCAGAAGTCAAAGTTATACTGAACAGACTTTTATAGGCAGTTCTAGATTGTGTAGGGCTGGAGTTGCTCTTTGCAGATTTTAATGTTTTTCTTTCTCTTCTGTTGCAGACTTTGTACACGTACCCTGATAACTGGAGGGCATACAAGCCCCTCATCGCTGCTCAGTATTCCGGGTTTCCTGTAACTGTTGCATCCTCTGCCCCAGAGTTCCAATTTGGTGTGACAAACAAAACGCCAGAATTCCTAAAGAAATTTCCTCTGGGGAAGGTGAGTCATGATGACATTATGTATTGTGTATTACAGGCCGTCTTAAAGGAGTTGTAAATTAAAATGTTTTTTTCACCTTAATGCAATCTATGCATTAAGGTGAAAAAACTTCAGTGTATACTGGCCCCCCCAGCCCCCGTTTTACTTACCAGTCCCGCGTGCAGTCCTGAGATCCTCTTCGCTGCTCAGCCTGGCCGCTGATTGGCTAGAGCGGATTAACTGGCGCTGCTGTCAATCACATCCAGTGATGCAGCGCGATGAGGGGCGGGGCCGAGTGATACAGTGAGCGGCTATATCGTGAGCGCTGTATCATAGGAGCGCGCCCGCAATTACTCACCACCATGCGAGCTCTCGCATGACTGTGGTCAGTATTTGCGGGGAGGACCTGAGACAGCCGCTGAGGGACCCCAGGAGATTTGGTTCAGGGCCACTCTGTGCAAAACGAACTGCACAGTGGAGGGAAGTATAACATGTTTGTCATTTTAAATGAAGAAAAAAAAAAATCCTTTAAGTGTCATTATTTGGGTTGGCTATGATGCAATAATGTTTAATGGGTAAAATGTCTTAATTGCACTAAATCGAAATCCTAAATGTCAAACGCAAAAACATTGATTTATCCAATACTGTAGAGTGTTTTTATAAATTTATTAGAATGATTGCATCTTTGCACATTTTTTGATATTTAGGTTTTGCATTTAGCTCTGCGTTATCACATTTTTCATGTCTGCTTTTTGTATGAATTGCTGAGTAGCTGCTTTTTCCTGTTTATATCCCAGCACAGGCTTTAATGTTTATGAGCTGGTCCACCTGAGGTATAGACTAATGGCAACCCTTTTAGAGGGAGGGGGGGTTAATAAGCTAAAGGAAAGTTGTAGTGAAAGGAAGCCATTAATTGCTATTGCTGGTCACTTTGTAAATGTAGTTACCTTTCTGTCCTACTGCAATACTTCTGGGATGGTGATCCGGAACAAGCATTCCGATCAGAAATGTCGGTTTGAAGCCAGAACCCTTAATTTTCAAACTTTTTCTATGATCGGCACAAAAACTATTGATGTTTACAAGGGGTTCCTGTTGTGTTCTAAACTAACTCCTGGGAGCTTGAGCAGGGTATCGTGCTCTATGAAGGATTCCCCTGTCGGGTAATGTTTGTGTCCCCACTGGAGGGTTTTGCCATTTGTCCTAGTGACTGACCATTGTCTCCAAAACGAAAGAATTCAGAATAAGAATTCTGCAGAAATCTTTCCGTAGTGGTGCTTGTTTTGTGGCACTTATTCAGTGACACAGAAGAGGGGATATCACTAACATTAAAGAGATTTCCTCTACTATTGTGTCGCCAGGACGTGGATGGGAAAATCTGATCAAGTAGCAAACCTAACAATTTTTAACCAATCTGGGCATGAAATACTTTTAAGTACATATGGCCTGATATTATGGAAGTTTTTCACCAGAACAAGATGGGTAAAAACGAATGTTTGATTTCTTGATCTAATGTTTTTTGTTCCATTTTCTAGGTTCCAGCATTTGAGGGAAATGACGGTTTCTGTCTGTTTGAGAGCAGTGCCATTGCTCACTATGGTATGAAATCCTTTGTTTCTGCATATGTATGTATAGTACTAGTCTTCCAGATCTGTTATGTCTCCATGACTTATGACTTATTAGGAGATTGGCTGTCTGCTTTTGTTTTCAACCTGGTGTTAAAAAAAAAAACATTTTTGAAGGCTATTTAAAGTGGTTTATGGCTGCTGCTAAGAAATATAGTATTACTGAAGAAAATTACTGGAGGCTGGGCTTATTGTGCTGCATTTTGTTTCTCTTTGAAGAGGATTGAACAGGATTGGTTTTATGTGAGAAGTGCACCCTGTAGTTCAGGGCCACACATGGTCTAAATCGGGGGTCTCAAACTGGTGTCCTCCAGCTGTTGCAAAATTACAAGTTCCATGAGGCATTTCAGGGCTGACAGTTACAAGCATGACTCCCACAGCAGCATGATGGGACTTGTAGTTTCACAACAGCCGGAGGGCCACAAGTTTGAGACCCCTTGTCTAAATGGTTTGGTGTATTTTGGGAAACTCATCTCAAATTGCACGGCAGTGACAACCTATACTTGAGGTCCCAACACGTCACGTGGCCCCAGCCATTCCGCAGTTCAATATCCAATTTTTTTTTGCTCTCTCTGGCTACCGGTGTAAATGAGGGCTTGGAGGGCCTCCCTGTCTCCTTAGTTTCAGGATTTAGTTGGAGCATGGGTGTTCAACCTGTGGCCCTTCAGCTGTTGTGGAATGAAGTCCCATGAGGCATTGCAAGCATGACTTGCAGATGCACCATGTAGTTCTGCAACAGCTGGAGGGCCACAGGTTGAGCACCCATGGGTTAGAATAATCAATGAAGTTTTTTAGTGTGCGCAGAAACCTTAGGCTTTAACAAATTCTCCTCTGGAGCATCTTTTTTATTTTTGCTCACATGTAAAATCGGTATGGAGGGCTAGAAAATTATCTAATTGTATTTTCTGAAAGTAGAGGCACTGTAGAATAGTCTAGTTGCAATTTTTAATGTTGCACATTGTGATCTATATTGCAAAAACCATCTCTTCCCAGTAAAAAGTACATTACAAAAATTGTGCAACATGTAATCCATTTTTTTTTTTTTTGTTTAAGATGAGGCGTCGGGTTAATGCCAGCTTTAAAACTTTTTGTTCTCCATTACATGTACTAGTATAGATCTGATTTAGGTTTTGTATATTCACATTGGTCCCTGCTCTTGGGAGCTTACAATCTAAGGTCCCCAACATACATGAGCCACGTTAAACCATTAACCTACCAGCATGTTTTTGGAGTGTGGGAAAGGCACAGGCAGAACATGCAAACTCCAGGCAGGTAGTGCGATGTTTGGGATTTGAACAGATGACCCTGTCTCTGCCAGGCGGACATGCAAACCACTTAGCCACTGTGCTGCTCCACATCTTACATTTTGTGGATGCAAGTGTTAAGCATGTTCTGCGGAAGAAATACAATGATTTAACAAGACATTTCAGGAGTCACATTGTAGAAGTATGTGACTCCTGAAATGTCTCTTAACCACTAGCACCGTCATTATACGGCGGCAGGTCGGCTCTCCTGGGCGAGAGCCCGTAGCGTTACGGCGGCTCTTTGAGCCGCCACTAGGGGGCGCGTGAGCGCCGCCGGAGGCGCGCGCCCCCCGCTCGCCCCCGACTCCCGTGCGTGTGCCTGGCGGGCGCGATCGCCGACGGGCACACGCGATCGCTCGTTACAGAGCGGGGACCGGGAGCTGTGTGTGTAAACACACAGCTCCCGGTCCTGTCAGCGGGGGAAATGCTGATTTTCTGTTCATACAATGTATGAACAGAAGATCAGTGTTTCCCCTAGTGAGGCCACCCCCCCCCACAGTAAGAACACACCCAGGCATACTTAACCCCTTCCCCGCCCCCTAGTGTTAACCCCTTCACTGCCAGTGGCATTTTTATAGTAATCCAATGCATTTTTATAGCACGGATCGCTATAAAAATGCCAATGGTCCCAAAAATGTGTCCGAAGTGTCCGCCATAATGTCACAGTACCGAAAAAAAAACGCTGATCGCCGCCATTACTAGTAAAAAAAATATATTAATTAAAATATCATAAAAATACCCCCTATTTTGTAAACGCTATAACTTTTGCGCAAACCAATCAATAAACGCTTATTGCGATTTTTTTTTTACGAAAAATATGTAGACGAATACGTATCGGCCTAAACTGAGGAAAAGAAACATTTTTTTATATATTTTTGGGGGATATTTATTACAGCAAAAAGTAAAAAATATTATTTTTTTTTTAAAATTGTCGCTCTATTTTTGTTTATAGCGCAAAAAATAAAAACCGCAGAGGTGATCAAATACCACCAAAAGAAAGCTCTATTTGTGGGAAAAAAGGACGCCAATTTTGTTTGGGAGCCACGTCGCACGACCGCGCAATTGTCAGTTAAAGCGGCGCAGTCCCGAATCGCAAAAAGTCCTCTGGTCTTTGGGCAGCAATATGGTCCGGGGGTTAAGTAGTTAAAGCTCATGAGTTGTGGTAACCATAAATGAGGGACCTAAAATCATTGCTCTCGCTCCAACCCTGCTCATCCCATGTTTATGTGTGTGCAGGGTTGATGGGAGTGCTTTTTAATTTCTATTACAAGGGGGATGACAAGCCTTGCTTGTGACGGGTACTTTTTTTGTTTGGTATCGGTAATTTATTAAACCAAGTGAGCACAGGACTGGCATTACAACAGCTGTGAGCAAGTACTTGGAGCTAAGCACTTTCCTGTTCTGTGGGATGTCTCCTATGAGGAGAGTGGCAATATCAGAGCAGGGTTGCATTGATTAATTTTTCTTGTTTTTATTGAAGTGGGCTTGAGTTCTGACTTGATAAAGATTTGCCTAAACCGTTATTAACTTGCACAAATTTCAAATGTTTAACATTTGCCAACATGTTATCTACACATAGTAACTTTTTTTTTTTTTCTCCTCTGTCCACAGTGGGTAATGATGAACTCCGTGGAACTTCCCGCTTGGATCAGGCTCAGATAATCCAATGGGTCAGCTTTGCAGACAGTAACATTGTCCCACCGGCCAGTGCCTGGGTTTTCCCAACTCTGGGGATCATGCAGTTCAACAAACAGGTATTTCTAGGTGTTTTGGTGGTTTGCAAGTGCTGCACTGGGGAATTCTGCAGATCTTGTTCAGGTTTTTTTCCCCCATTTGCCTTCCTAAATTAAGATTAATAAAATCTATTCTACTTTGAGAGTATAGAAGTATTAGAACCTAATACACTGTGTCCATCACAGAGAATGGCTGCCCCTCCTTTCTGCTTCAGATGGCACCTATGGCAGATGTCATGAGTAATCTCCTCAAGGGGACCCAGTGATATAAAAATATGACCGATGCCCTATTAACATTTTGCTGCCAGGTGTCTGTACATCATACTGACCTGACAGCGGGGGCGTCGCACACAATCTGTTGGTTGCAGCCTGTCAGGTGCATGCATTCAAGTTGCTCCGCTCCCGCCTTGTCTCCACAGACCCCTGGTACTGCATTGCGATACATTCAGGTTAAGCAAAAAAATAATTTGTTGGCAAAAATGTTACACCCAAGCACATAACTCCCCCCCCCCCCCCCCCCCAAAAAAAAGAAATAAAAAATTTGGGACATATGCACGCACAAATGAACATAAACGCAAGTGTCGGGAAAGTCTACATGGGGGGGGGGCGTTGCTTGCGAGCAATAATTCTAGTGGCAGATCCCCGTAACGCTAAACTGATGACCTATAGGTTGCTTTTAAAGCATCGCCTATATAAAATATAGGGTACTGAAATCTGCAAATTTAAGGTTTGACATGGGCATCTACTCGGTGCTATCTTGTATGCGGGTAATTTATTGTGTCCTTTTGCTCTAAAATTCACTGTAGTGTGTTTTTATTTTTTTTCTGAAATTTTTCTTATTCTCTAGGGCAGTGGTGATCAACCCTGTCCTCAGGGCCCACTAATGGCCAGGTTTTATGTATTACCGTGGGGAGATGCAGACTAGAATACTGCAATCACTGAGCAGAAAATGATGTCATGCAGGATTGATCACTGCTCTAGGATGTCTGCTTTTAGAAAATGGGGGGGGTTATGCAATCTTCAGGCCTAAATTTATTTATATATTCAACCACTTCAGCCCCTGAAGATTTGGTTGCTCAATGACAGGCAATTTTTTGCAATATGGCACTGCGTCGCTTTAACGGACAATTGAATGGTTGTGTGACACTCTACCCAAACTTGACGTCCTCTTTTTTTTTTTTTTCAAAAATAGCTTTCTTTTGTTGCCATTTGATCATCTCTGCAGTTTTTTATTGCGCTATAAACAAAAACGCCAATTTTGAAAATACAATATTTTGTAGATTTTTCTATATCCCCAAAAGTTATAGCGTCTACTTATGACATTTTTTATATATATTATATCATTTTTTTTCTTTTGGGGATTGCGACATTATGGCAGACAGATCAGACACTTGACACTTTTTTGGGACCATTGACAATTTAATTGTACAGTGGGCAGTGCTATAAATGCACTGATTACTATGCAAATGTCACTGGCAGGAAAGGGGTTAACCACTAGGGGGTGATTAAGGGGTTAACTCTGTTCACCAGTGATTCTAACTGGGGTGGGGGACTGACTGGGTGAGGAGACTGTTCATATTTGGTATAAACAGATCGCTCTCCTCACCCCTGACGGCATTGAGATCTGTCTGTTTCCATTGATCTCCGTTCTGTCTGTGTGGAGTGATCGTGGGTGCCCGGTGGTCACCGCGACTGCGGTCATCAAGACCGTGGGTGCTCCTGGGGCGTGCGCCCCCTAGTGGTCAAGCAAACCGACGTACAGCTATGACTGTTAGCTCAGGGGAGCCAACTTGCGGACTATGCGGCGGCAAGACAGGAACTGGTTAACGTGTGCAAAAAAGATACAAAAACAGCTTTGGCAGCACAAGGTTTAATTTGCTAAAATGTTTATATTAAAACCATTATTCATGAAAGTAGAGAAAGAAAGTAGGGGGGATGAGCAACTGCCTGCTTGGATGAACTTTGAAAACAAGTGCCATATTTGACTGGTTTAAGTAACAAGTCTGTTTGCATTGTTAAAGGCCACAGAACAATCCAAGGAGGAGGTGAAGCATGTTTTGGCTACTCTGGATTCCCATTTGCAGACAAGAACTTTTCTGGTGGGAGAGAGAGTCACCCTGGCTGACATCACTGTAGCATGCTCCTTGCTTTGGCTGTATAAGCAGGTATGTATATTTGCTAAGAATTGATTACCGCTACCATACTTTGGTCTGTGGTTCTCCTTTCAGAACAAATCCCTGTGTTTAAAATCCTTTAAAATTGATACCTGCTTGTATATCATAGCTGTAACTAATATAAAATTCTATTCTCAGGTACTGGAGCCTTCCTTCCGTCAGCCTTATGGTAATGTCACAAGATGGTTTGTGACATGTGTGAACCAGCCCCAGTTCCGTGCTGTGTTGGGAGAGGTGAAACTCTGCGACAAGATGGCTCAGTTTGATGGTAATTGTCGTAACTTGCCAATGTTTGGTCCATTAGAGCTGCTATTAGTGACTTTTTTTTGGTGCAAGCCGTGGGGCTGTCATTCTTTGCTTTACTGCTTGGTTAGTGTTTTATTTTGTTTATCTTGGCAAAGAAAGTATGTAGCCAGTGTAGTTAGGACTCCAGAACTGGCTTCTTTCAGGTCAGTGATTTGTAAAATAAAGATGTACACTCCAGGGTCTGTTTCTTAAGTTTACTCTTAAATATTTGCTAATGTTTTTCATTCTTGGGCACATAGGTCTATTGGTGCAATGCTTTCAGACTACATGGTTATTGATGTGGTCATTATATTGTATACAGATTTTAGGGTATCTGACTACATGGCCTAAACTTGTAATCGACCATGGTTGAAATGTATGTTCATAAACTAGGCCTCTTAAAATCTTGCATTTCAACTGAGCATAAGTGTGGGCAAACGGTGCTTTGGCAGGTTAAAAACTGTAAAAATTCTCATGAATTGGGTCCAGATAGTTGCGCTACCCATAACAGATTACCAACCTTGCAGGTTAACACTTACCGGTCATAACACGATACTCCTAATGGTGTGCTTGTATTCATGCTGGATGATGGTTCACATCTGAATACACTTTCATTTAAGCATCTTGACTCCCAGTTTCCTCTTCCTCCTTGGCGATTCATTGTATTCAAGTACCATTAGGTCATTGAAAGCCAAAGTAGAATTTTACTGGAAGTCCGTTGGCAAATGCATAACCCTTTTTTTTTATAATACTCGAGTTTGCAAGTACCGTATTTATCGCGGTATACCGCGCACCCCTAAAGTTGCCCCCGAAATCCCTGTAAAAATTTTTTTTATGATTTCATTACTTAGTTTTGGTGTCTTCCCAGCGTCCATCGTCCGTCTGCGGCCTCAATGGTGTTCTCCAGCGCGCGCCTCAAGTCGAGTTCCCGCGCTCAGTTCGAACGCCTCCGCTGACATATACCGAGTGCAGTACACTCGGGTACATTCGGCAAGGCTCGGCGTCGCTCGCGCTCTGTGATGTTTATGCGTGAGCACGAGCGAAGCCGAGCCTGGCCGAATGTACCCGAGTGTACTGCACTCAGTATATGTCGGCGCAGGATTTCAAACTGAGCGCGGGAAGCGGCTATCGGCGTATATCGCGCACCCACGATTTTCCCCTTATTTTAAGGGGAAAATAGTGCGCGATATACGCCGATAAATACGGTATTCACAAATTTAGTACTTTAAAAGATTTTTCTTGCAAATTTTTTTTAATTGGGTCCACTTTCTGTCTTATCCAGCCAAAAAATTTGCAGAGTTGCAGCCAAAGAAGGAGACCCCTAAGAAGGAGAAACCAGCAAAGGAGCAGAAGAAAGAGAAGGAGGAAAAGAAGCCCGCTCCTGCCCCAGCAGCTGCTCCAGAAGATGATTTGGATGAATCGGAGAAGGCGCTTGCAGCAGAGCCAAAGTCAAAGGACCCTTATGCTCATCTCCCTAAGAGGTATGTGTCTGAACATTCTCTAATGTTTTTATAGAGAACACACGCTTGTTTTTTGCTCATTGGGTAGAAGTCTACTTCTGTAACATGATCTTCTTCTGCTTTACAGCTCCTTCATTATGGATGAGTTTAAACGAAAGTATTCAAACGAAGACACAATTTCAGTGGCTCTTCCTTACTTCTGGGAGCACTTTGACAAAGAGGGATGGTCCATCTGGTATTCAGAGTACCGTTTCCCAAATGAACTTTCACAGCCCTTTATGAGTTGCAATCTCATTACAGGTGAATGGATGCCAAAAGTACTTTACGTGTTTTTTTGCCGGGGGGTTATTTGGGGTATTTCTTGTCAATAAGAGTGGCAGAAAGAAGCCGATAAATGGTGAGACCTATTGTCCATTCATAACCTTAATGAGAAGCAATTGCCTCTACATTGCAGTATGTTTTGCTGAGCTACTGTACAAGATTTATTTGTACACTGTGACCATTTATAATCCTATTGGTGGGCTATGCAAAGTTCTTTGTTACCCAGCATGCTTTAGCGGTTGCCTGGGAAGGGGCTGTACCCCTTCAAGCAAAGGGTTAATATGCAGTCTGATGGGCAGCGACTCTCTAGCAGAGCTACAGCCACCTTTAAAGGGTTATATACTTGCCCAGACTACTCTTTTTTTTAATAATCTTAAACATCCTAAAGTGTCAATTAAGATTCTTTGGTGCTATTGGCTCTTAGGAGCATTTTATTATTCTCTGCTTTCCATTGTTCGAAAGAAGGCACTCCACTTTGGATCCTCACCTTGGCTATTTGCTTCTTGGTAAACAATATCTCATGCAAAAAAGTGTGCAGATAATTCTAAAGACTCGGAGGACCCAGCAGACATGGCTATGGGTCTAGTTTTACTGGGGAACTTAAAGCTCCATGTGTCAAGGTTATTGGCTTTAGTAAGCCTGTATCTCTGGGCGGAACCAGAGCAGCGGGTTAAGAAAAAGCCAGTGGCCCTAGTTTCCCAAATCTTGGAGTCTAACCTGGGTATATACTATATATGAAAGTGGAGCCATCTATTTGGTTATATGCCATCATATCCTGTTCACACTTATTCATGACTGTGTGGGTAATTCTACTATTTGCCATTATGCAGCTATCTGCAGATTCTTGGAGAAGTGTTGGGGCCACAATGTTAAAAGTAGTAGTGGCAGCAGTGAAGGCTTATATTTCTAATCTGTGTCCTTGGCTATATTGAAATACGTTTCAAAGCAGAAGTTGCCTTTAAGTGGATGTAAACCCTCACATATACCCAGTGAAGTGTGAACAGCCTCAAATGATAGAGCTGAATCCAATCTCCCTACATAAGTTTTACTTGTATATCTGCTGTCTTCAGCTTGCTGTGCTTTAGAATTCTAACATTGTGTTAGAATTTTTACTTCTTCATCTCAGTGGGAGTGAATTATTGGAATACCTTATGTGACAGCTGATTTGAGGAGAGGCACACCCCCCCCCCCTCCACATAGGCAGAGACAGTGTGCAGAGCTTTGCTGTGATAAGACAAACTCTCTGCTAATCTACTTATAACACCCACCCCGACACAATTTCAGGCTTGTTTTATCGCGGTTGTTGGAGAACTTGTCAGAAGACACTGTCTATTCCGCCTCCAAAAAAAGCTTTGTAAAAATTAACTGACAGTCCATTTTGCAGTGACTTTAAAAAAAAAGCATCAGTATCGAGTACTTGAGAAAGTATCGGTACTTGTACTCGGTCTTAAAGTGGTATGGGTGCAACCCTAGTGGCGGGTATCTAGTTTTTAGGACTGTCAGATAGATAAACTTCAAACTAGAGACCTAGTTCACAAAACACCATGATTGAGTTCTGATTCTACTTTTACTTTGAAGGTTTGCTCAGCCTAGCGACCTGGATTTTAACTGCAGAAGGAAAAGTTCAAATTGGTAGGCAGAAAAAAGACCCAAGTTCAACCTATGTGTGTTTTATGTCAGTGTTACCAATACCGGAGCGCAGAGCTGCTAAAATTCCTAGGTGGTGCTCATGGCTTCTGAAATGTTTGCAGTAGTCGGCCTCTCGTTTGCAAATGAAACGGTGAATGCCATAAATGGGCTTTAAAGTGCACCTATGGGCAAAATTAGATTACAATTATGATGCAGTCTCTCAATGGCATTCACAAAGCCGTCCCACCGTTTACTGGCATGATCAACAGGTTATTGTTAAGATGGTCATACACTAATCATAATGCAAGCTGCAGGGGCCATCCTTGCTCTATACAGGGTTCTGTTGAAGGGACATGCTGGAAAACTATTCTTGGTCAGCAGCTGTGGGTCCTGCTGTCTGAATGCAATGTCCTCACTAGGGGGAGAATTCCTCCAACCATCTTGTTTGTGTGGATGGAGGATTATTTTATTTTGTTCAGCCTGCTGACGATGAAAAATTCTGACCAGCTTAAAGCAGACACACGCTATGGGGTGTTTCTCTCGCAAAAGGTAGATGTCAATAGTTGAAATTTTTTTCATGGTTGGGACCTTTTTATTTTTCTAAAAGACACCTGCTATATATATATATATATATATATATATATATATATATATATATATATATATATATATATATATATATATATATATATATATATATTGTGTTCTGACTGAGTTTCTGCTGATCTGGGTGATATTTGAATTAGACGCTCTCTATCGAAAAATTGAGTACCACAGCGCTGACAGCCTGAATAAAGTGCAACTGTAGTGCATACAAAATTAAGCGCAACATTTTCTCCAGTCGCCTTTCAGGACAACCTTGGAGAGAGCGCAGCTCCGCCTCTTCATTAGGAAACACATGCTAATCTTTAAAAGCCCTCCTCTTCCACCATGGCCTCAGTTATTGTGTTTCCTCCGCCATGGTGGAAGCGCATGCTTGTGGACCAGGGGTGCTGCGCTCTTTCCAAGGTTGGAGGGGTAAGCCTTACCTTTTCTGTTTGGTGTGCAGTGGCCATCCCAGGCTCCCCTAAGGGTGGGGGGAGTCCTCCGGAGTCTCCAGCCTCTCCCTGCTCAGTGGAGTGAAGGCTCTACAGGAAGCGGCGCTGAGTGCCCAGGGGTCCGCTGTTTTGGCTCAGGTGGCCGGGCGGCTCACTACCGCATTGGCGGTGTTTATTTTTGAAACGCCGCATGACGGTCCCGGGTCCTGGCGGGCGGGTGACGTCATGCACAGCAGCGTTCTTTCCTGTAGAGGCGTGGTGACACGTGGTCCACGTCGCCTAGTAACGCAGAGGTCAGGGGACAGGCCTAAGAGCGGCGTCTTCCGGTTCCGGCCGTCTTTGATGACGCGCGGGCCCGGGAAAGATTTAAAAATCATTCAGTCCCGGCTGTGTTTCTCTCGGCGATGGAAGAACCTACAGCCATGGCGGAGACAGGCGCCTCAGACGCTGCTCAGGTCCAGGTAGGGGGGTACAGCGGTGCCTCTATCCTTACTATTGGGCTTATATGGTTGTTTGTTATTTGTCCTCCTTAAGGAGCCTGTACTGCAGGGTCAGAGGTAACTTCTCTCGGTCCCTGACAGTTGCACTGGGTGGTGTTTGATTAGCTGTGGATCTTTCTATCACATCTTCCTTTTAAAGTGGTGGCGGTTTTTTCCTTGTTTGTAAAAAACCTATTGTTTCTCCAATGGTAAAATACCCTCTTTTGTGTTTTAGGAGAAACAAAAAACTAAAAAGCCACCAACTCAAAGGAAATGTCCTTCCTGCAAAAACCCTCTCAGAGATTCATGGCAGAAGGCAATGTGTAAATCTTGTATTAAGGATTTAGTGGAAGAAGAGACATCCCAGCAATATAAAATGTTATTTTCTTCAGTGCAAGAACTTGCAAGTTCTTTGAATTCGGTCAAATCTATGTTGGTTCAGACTCCAGCAGTGCAAGCTGAACCCCAACATTTACCACCCAGCCCAAAAGCTTCCACCTCGAGGTCAGAGGTTGTGGATTCAGGGGATGAAGGGACAAGTACTCTTCGCTCACTCAGGGATTCAGATGAGGAGGAAGAGGAAGGAGAGTACAGAAACTCCAGATATAAAGTCTCTCTAGATGAAGTAGATGACCTTCTTGAAGCAATTTATACTACACTTGATATTCAAGAAGAGGAGGTACAATTATCTCTTCATGACAAAATGTACCAGGGTCTGGATGCCTCCAAACACAAGGTTTTTCCAGTTCATAAAGTAGTATCAGATACTATAAGAAAAGAGTGGAAAGATCCAGAAAGGGGCCCCTTCTTTTCTAAAAGTCTAAGGAAAAGATTTCCCTTTGAAGATAAAGACTCTGAAGCCTGGAATAAAAAGCCAAAAGTTGATGCTGCTTTTTCCCAGGTGTCTCGACGCACGGATCTTGCGTTCGAAGACATGGGGATACTAAAAGATCCCATGGACAAAAGAGCGGACTCCCTGTTAAAGAAAGCCTGGGACTCTACTTCTCTTAGTCTAAAACCTGCAATGGCCTCCACAGTGGTGGCAAGAAACTTGGAGTGTTGGGTGGAAAAGCTGATGAACCATGTTGAAGCTGGTACACCAAGGAAGGATATCTTGGAATCCTTTCCATTGATTCTAAAATCAATCAGGTACATGGCTGATGCGTCAGCTGAATCAATTAAGTTGTCAGCTAGATCCTCTGCCCTGGTGAACTCAGCCAGACGTGCAGTATGGCTGAAAACCTGGACAGGGGACACAGCCTCTAAAGTCAAACTCTGCGGGTTACCCTTCTCAGGGGACTTACTGTTTGGACCAGATCTTGAAAAGATTCTGGATAGAACAGCCGACAAAAAGAAGGCTTTCCCGGCTAAGAAACAACCTGTTAAAAAGAATTTTCGTTCTTTTCCACAAACCTCCAAAAAAGAAGAAAACAAAAAGCGCTGGTTTCCTCAAAGAGGTAGAGGAAGAGGAGGTATCCTCTTTAAGTCGCCCCAGGATCAGTCATCAAAAGACAAGTGACAATCTGACTCCTGTGGGGGGAAGACTGTCCATTTTCTCTTCTCAGTGGAGCCTTCTGACCAAGAGCCCCTTTGTGAAAAACATAGTTACACAAGGATACAGTCTGGAGTTTTCAGAGTGCCCTCCTTGCAGGTTTTATGTGACAACCCTACCAAGGGATCTGGAAAAAGCTTCCGCAATGATGAACCTTCTAAAGGATCTGATCCAACAGGAAGTTATTGTCCAAGTCCCAAAAGATCAGGAGGGAAGAGGGTTTTACTCCCACATATTCTTAGTAAAAAAGCCTTCAGGCAAATATCGCCTAATTTTGAACTTGAAGATCCTGAACAAAACTATAAGGTACAAGCACTTCCGGATGGACACCATTTATTCCATCACAAAGTTGTTAACACCAGAGTGCTTCATGGCCTCTCTGGATCTAAGGGATGCGTATCTACACGTGCCAATAGCGCAGGCCTCACAAAAGTTTCTACGCTTGGCAATAAACTTGGGAACTTCAATATGGCACCTCCAATTCAGAGCTCTGCCGTTCGGCCTCTCATCCTCACCAAGGATCTTTACAAAAGTGATGGCGGAAGCCTTGGAGCCTCTGAAACTGAGAGGGGTCTCAGTTGTTCCTTATCTGGACGACCTCTTATTCTTTGCAGGTTCAAGGGATCAGCTGGTTTCAGATCTCCAGACGTCCCAGGCTCATCTCGAGAGCCTGGGGTGGATATTGAATCTAGAAAAATCAAACCTAGACCCCTCACAGAAAATGAGGTTCCTCGGTTACACCATCAATTCAGTTCTGCAGAAGGTGTTTCTCCCTCAAGAAAAAGTAGAAAAGGTAGTTTCTGCAGTGAGCCAGATTCAAACGAATCTCCCAGTGTCAGTACGTTCTGCCATGGCAGTCCTAGGTCAACTTACGGCCTCGATTCCTGCCATTCAATGGGCAAGGCTTCATTCCAGACCCCTACAGAGGAACATCCTACAAGAGTGGTCTCACCAGGAGTCACTGGAGAAAACCTTCTCTCTATCATCAAAGGTAAAGCGGTCCCTCTGGTGGTGGAGAGATCCTTCCAATCTCACAAAAGGTCTCTCATGGGTCCTTCCCTCGGACAAACGTCTGACAACGGACGCAAGTTCGTGGGGATGGGGAGCCCACTTGGATGGACAGACCGCACAAGGGTCATGGACCAAAGTGGAGGCAAGGAGGTCTTCGAATTGGCGAGAACTAAAAGCCATTTTTATGGGTCTCCTGGCTTTTCAACAGATGCTGAAGGGTTGTCATGTTCAAATTTTGTCGGACAACACTACAGCAGTGGCCTATGTGACCAGACAAGGCGGGACCAGGAGCCAGGGATTGATGGAGCTGGCCAATCAGTTACTGACTTGGGCGGAGAGAAATGTGGCCTCTTTGTCAGCAATCCACCTAAAAGGATCCCAAAACCTGCTGGCAGATCTTCTCAGCAGAAAGAAAGTAATAGAAGCAGAATGGAGTCTAAGTCAGGAGATTTTCAACATGGTCTCCAAGGAATGGGGACATCCTCAAGTAGACCTTTTTGCCAGTCAGCAAAACACGAAAGTTCAAAACTTCTTTTCTCTCCACAGAGAAGACCAGGCGATAGGCATAGATGCTCTAGCCCATCCCTGGGATTACCATCTGTGCTACGCCTTCCCCCCCTTTCCCTTAATTCCATTGGTCTTAAGGAAATTCAGAGAAGAGAAAACAGACCTAATTCTGATTGCTCCCTTTTGGCCAAAGAGGCCTTGGTTCGCAACCATACTGAACCTGGCCGCAAAACCTCCATGGAAGTTGCCTCCCAAGAAGGACCTTCTAACACAGGGATCTGTGTGTCACCCAGAAACAGACAGGTTACATCTAAGCGCTTGGTTTCTGAGGAAGACATTTTGAAAAATAAAGGCTTGTCGGACAAGGTTGTAAAAACTCTTCTGTCCAGTAGGAAGGAGGTAACAAGATCAATTTATCTTAAAGTGTGGAAGAAGTATAACTCATGGTGTTCTTCCAAGACCTTTCAAACTAAGACTGTGGTCTCAGTGCTAGAATTTCTCCATGAAGGAATGGAAAAAGGACTTGCAGCCAGTACCTTAAAGACACAGGTAGCGGCTCTTTCTGTTTACTTAGAAAAAACTCTGTCCAGAGAACCTTTAATTTCCAGGTTTTTTAGGGCACTAGCTCGAAATAGGCCAGTGATCCTCAAAAGTTTTCCCAGTTGGGACTTATCGGTTGTACTACAAGGTTTGACGGGAGTTCCGTTCGAACCATTGGAGAATATTTCTTTGAAAAACTTAATCCTCAAAACAGTTTTTTTGGTGGCTATTACGTCAGCAAGACGAATCAGTGAGCTCCAAGCTCTGGCCATCACTGAACCCTTCTTAAGAATTTTTCCAGACCGAGTGATCCTTCAAACGGATCCTTCGTTTCTTCCGAAAGTATCATCAAAATTTCACCGGTCACAGGAAATAGTGTTACCCACTTTTGCTTCAAACCCTTCTAATGCTGGAGAAGAAGCGTTCCATACACTAGACGTGAAAAGGTGTCTTTTACAGTTTCTTTCAGTCACCAGAGATTTCAGAAAGTCAAATGCTCTCTTTATAGCTTTCTCAGGTCCCCGCAAGGGGAAAAAGCATCCAAAAGTACTTTAGCCAGATGGCTTAAACTTGCTATTTCAGAATCCTATAAAGCCAAAGGAGTCGTGCCTCCCTCAGGTATTGTGGCACACTCAACAAGGTCAACTGCAGTCTCCTGGGCCGAAAGAGCCGGCGCTACACCTGAGCAGATCTGCAAGGCCGCCACTTGGAGCAACTACTCAACGTTCCTAAGGCACTACAGGTTGGATCTATTGTCTGCCGCAGACCAAGCCTTTGGCAGAAAGGTTCTGCAAGCAGTAGTCCCACCCTAGGGTAAGTTACTTGTTTATCCTCTCCAAGGTTGTCCTGAAAGGCGACTGGAGAAAGACTTAGTTAGACTTACCGGTGACGGTATTTCTAAGAGCCTTTCAGGACAACCGCTGTTACCCTCCCTAAATGTTAAAGTAATAAGTTATAAAATCTATCATGGTGTTGTGGTTTTCTGTGCTATGTCTTCCAGAGAGTCGGACCACAATAACTGAGGCCATGGTGGAAGAGGAGGGCTTTTAAAGATTAGCATGTGTTTCCTAATGAAGAGGCGGAGCTGCGCTCTCTCCAAGGTTGTCCTGAAAGGCTCTTAGAAATACCGTCACCGGTAAGTCTAACTAAGTCTTTTATATATATTATATATATTTCTCAAGCATGTGACCAGTGAAAGTCCAAAAAAGACGTGCACATAAACATAGCAGTTCTCAGTTGATAAGTTCCTTTCAAAAGTGCTGCTGTGCTAAAAAAAATTATTGCTGTAAACGGGTGCATACTGGATCCACACCCTCCCTTATGGTTGGACTCGCCAGATCCAATGGACCCCCAAGAAGTACTGCATTGCAGGTCAAGTAGGCTTGGGACAGGGGTGCCCAACCAGTGGACCGGGGCCCGCAAAGCCCTCTGATGTGGTCCGCGACCTCCTGCTCTGGGATGGAATAGAATACTGTTATTAAAGGTCAGTTTATTACTAAAATCAGTGTGTATATATGGTATATGGGCATATCTGTTCTGCAGTGGTTGCTGGGCTGCTTTCAAACTGATGTGCAGGTGCAGAGCAGTGCACCTGCAGGTTACCTGCACTAAGCCATAGACTTCTGTAATTACCTGCGAGTTTGGTGAGCTTTTTGAAAGTGCACCAAACCTGCAGAATATAATAGAAATCTATTGCAAAGTGCAGGAAAGCCAAGAGTACACTGCGTTTGAAAAAAGTATAAGCAGACACTGACATGCCACCCACCTGCTCCGCTGATTGTGGCCCGCGACCGGTTACCAAGTCGCTTAAGTGGCCCTCTCTTCAAAAGGTTGGTCACGCCTGGCTTAGGCTGAGCGGGGCGATGAAAACGCCAACTTCTGGGTGCGATCCTTCCTGGGGTGTGTTCAGGCACAAACATATGGAGAAAAAGCTTGTAAGGTACAACTGGTTTAATTCATTAAAATCAATCTTTACAGAGTTCCAATCATAAGATCAATCTTTACAAGGTTCCAAGGTTGAGGGCAAATGGATGAACATCAATTACCAGCCCCATTAATAGGCTCTCACAACTTAACTGCAATTTAACGGGCATCGGACATGTAACCGTGGTGCCTGTAAGCTGCGTCTGACACTGCGTTTCTCCCTTCCCACTGGGTGTTATCAAAGACTGTCCTTGAGTTGAACCATAAGGGGGGTGTGGATCCCGTATGCACCTGTTAAACAGCATCATGTTTTTTAGCACAGCAGCACTTTAAAGGAACTTGTCAACTGAGAACTTATGTTTATGTGCACGTCTTTTTTGGACTTCACTGGTCACATGCTTGATACTGATTTGCACTATTGGCACAGCATCACCTGTGAAAGGAACCTTCCAATTAGAAGTTTATAACCATTTTCACATGTTACGTTTTCACACTGGCTACGTGCTAGTGTGTGTGTGTGTGTGTGTGTGTGTGTGTTTATTTTTATTTTGCACTTCATTTTGTATGTACTACAAGTTGCACCTTATTGTATATATTTAGGCTGTCAGCGCTGTGGTACTCGTAACCTTTTTCCAAGTGGTTAAACAAACTTGCCAATTCTTGAAGGCAGAGTGTATGGAAACTTGACTTGTAAAACTACTTGTGTACTTTTCAGTTCTGATTTCTGCAGGTAGGGGTGTGAGTGGGAAAAGAAGTTCATGCATTGAGCAGTCACTCGAATGTTCAATGCTGTATTGCTTTGGATTAGGCAAATGGCAAGCCTGTATGTGTCTGAGCTTGCAGAGTAGGTGCAGAACTGAAGCACTAGGTGTGAGCAGTTCTGTCTAAGCTGCTCCCAGGATGGGAGTGGGACTAAGGTTGAATGAAGGGACAATTCAATGTAGTTTTTTAACTCTGTGTAAAATAGGGAGAGTAGGCTGCTGCCTGGTAAATTCCAGAAAAAGGGTGCAGCTGGGAAAAGGATTGTGTAAGAGGTGGTTGTCATTGGAGATTTTGGTAACCTTTTGTAATGATGTATTAAGTCTAGCTGCAAGCATTGCATGACTGTGGTAGCTAATCATTGGAAGTTAAAGCGGTTGTATACCCACAAAAAAACTGCAAAGGCATAATGAGCTAGTATGCACCGCATACTAGCTAATTTTGAAATATTTGCCTTGGAATGAAGTGCCAGTGATCTGCCAATATGGTTCGTGCTATCAGGATGGTTCCTGTAAGGACTGCGCAGGCGCGATCCTTGCCGACGGAAATCTCAGAACCTTGGCCGGCATCCAGGGCGACGTGGAATTTGAGGAAAGTGGCCAGTCGGCCTCCTGGCTCTTTTTTTAACATCCTCCAATCCACGGGGATGTTGAGGAATGAGCCTGGATCCTGGCCGAGGTTTGGAGATTTCCGTCGGCAAGGATTGCGCAGTCCTTACAGGAACCAACAGGATAGGGGAACAATACCAACAAGTCACCGGCATCGCCTACCGCTCACAGCTGAGGGAGCTGACATGTTGCCTCTGCGTTTCTTTTGGGTTCACGGCTCCGGCGCTGTGAGTGGCTGGAGTTGCGATGCCATCACTCCCATGCATGCACGCTGCAGTTCTTTCCGGCAAAGAGCTCTTATTTACCGGCGGCATGCACCGGACCTTTAGAGCGCATGCGCCGGTGAGGTCAGCAACTGCATGCAAGGTGAATCTCCTAAAAATGCAGATTTATATATAATGGGATATAACCCTCCCATGCGCTAGCCAAAATGAAGAAAAGGAAAAATTTGGCTGTAATTCTTTAAGACTATCCATAACGTTACAAACTTGCGCACATTTCGGATGTGTCTTAAACAACTTTGCATTTCATGATCACTTTTAGTATAGTGTTTTGGCAGAGTAGAATAAAGTTTGTAGCCAAAGGAAACTACAAAACACTGATTTCCTACAGAGGGATCACCGGATAGTTTAAGATTCATAAAAGTGAAATCAACCAAAAGCTTCCCAAAGCCTGGTTGAATGATGGCACTTTATTTTTTCTATTGATCCTTCATCCAATCTGTAAAAAAACTGAATTGTTTTGTTGCACTATTTCTGCTTTGTACTAAGCACAATCTCCTTCATCCAACAGGTATGTTCCAGCGTCTGGACAAACTGCGTAAAACGGGCTTTGCTAGCGTCATCCTGTTTGGAAACAACAATGACAGTACAATCTCCGGCGTATGGGTGTTCAGAGGACAGGATTTGGCATTCACAGTAAGTTAACATATTGGCCAACTTTGCATAATTACAAAATGTATTGACATCCTACTGGGCGTATTACAGAACAAGCTTCTCGCAATGCTCAATGTCATTCAACCCTTGCTGGAGATTTGGCAGCCAAGGTATTGCTGTGCTTTGTTACCATATCTGGTTAACATTTAACCTCTCCACTTTTAGCTGTCTGAAGATTGGCAAATTGATTACGAGTCCTACGCCTGGAGGAAGCTGGATTCAGACAGCGAGGAGTGCAAGACCCTGGTGAAAGAGTATTTCTGCTGGGAAGGAGATTTCAAGCATGTCGGCAAAGCCTTCAACCAGGGCAAGATCTTCAAGTGAGGCCCTCTGGGAGGAAGAGAGGAGCCGTCTTTCATTTTGAAGAGATCTGGGACATCAACTTTTTTCTCTTCTCGACAACTCAGACGTTTTAACTTAAGGCAGCAAACAAAAAATAAAATAAAAACATAAAGTCAAAATATTACCTTGCAATGGTGTTTAATTTCTGTTAATGGTGTAACCCTTAACACCCAATGAGCAAGTATTTGATCCCCTGCTGATTTTGTTAGCATACTGAAATGATAATTTTAATGGTAAGCTTTTTTTTTTATTTCAACTGAGACAGAATAACAAATATCCAGACAAATGCATTTCAGAAGTTAATTGATTTGTATTTTAGTGAGTAAACTAAGTATTTGATCCCCCCCATCAGTCAGCAAGATTTCTGGCTCCCAGGTGTCTTCTATACAGTAAACGAGCTGAGATTAGGAGCAGTCTCTTATAGGAGTTCTCCTAATCTCAGCTTGTTACCTGTATGAAAGATACCTATCCACGGAATCTGATTCCAATCTCCACCATGGCCAAGATAAAAGAGCTGTCCAAGGATGTCGAGGGTCAAGATTGTAGAACTGCACAAGGCTAGAATGGGCTACAAGACCATCGCCAGGGTGCTTGATGAGGGTGACAGTTGGTGCGATTATTTGCAAATGGAAGAAACACAACTGTCAGTATCCCTCGGTTTGGGGCTCCATGCTAGATCTCTTTTCGTGGAGTTTCAATCATGAGAACAGTGAGGAATTTGCCCAGAACTACACTGGAAAATCCTGTCGGTGATCTCAAGGCAGCTGGAAAAACAATTGGAAACACAATGCTGTAAAAGACTGAAATCCTGCAGTGCCCACCAGGTCCCCCTGCTCAAAGCACATGTACAGGCCCATCTGAAGTTTGCAAACGAATGAGTCAGGCGAACTGGGTTAAAGTGGTGTTGGATGAGACCAAAATCGAGCTTTTAGGCATCGGCTCAACTCGCCGTGTTTGGGGGAGGAGTGCTGACTATGAGCCCCAAGAATACTATCCCCACTGTCAAACATTTAGGAGGAAACATTGTTTTGGGGTGTTTTTCTGCTAAAAGGACAGAACTTCACTGCATCAGACAATAGACGGGACCATGTACAAATCTTGGGTGAGAACCTCCTTCCTTCAGATGGGTATTCCAGCATGCCAATGATCCCAAACGCATGGCCAAGGCAACAAAGGAGTTGTTTAAGAAGCACAGTAAGGTCCTGGAGTGACCTAGCCAGTCTCCAGACCTTAATCCCATAGGAAATATGTGGAGGGAGCTGAAGGTTTGAATTGGCAAACGTCAGCCTCAACCTTTATCATTTGGAGAGGATCTGCAAACCAGGAGTGGGACAAAATCCCTCCTGAGATGTGTGCAAACCTGGTGGCCAACTACAAGGAACGTCTGACCTCTGATTGCCATCAAGGGTTTTGACACCATGTCATGGTTTGCAAAGGGGTCAAATGCTTATTTTACTCATTAAAATGCAAATCGGTTTAACTTCTTGAAATGCGTTTTTTTTTTTTTGCATTTTTTGTTCTGCTTCGCTGTTAAAATCTACCATTAAAATTATAGACTGATTTCTTTGTCAGTGGGAAAACATACAAAATCAGCTGGAGATCAAATGCTTTTCTCCCTCGTATGGTACTATGTGGTCAAAATCCAATAGCAAACCCCCCATGTGATTTGTGACTATTTTATTTTCCCCTGACTTTTCCGGTGTCCTTTACTTCTCCTAGGCCCCCCCCTCTAAAGCTAAAGAAGCAGGGATCGTGATTCATTTGCTTTGTCCACAGCCATAGGAAATGACGACTGATGTCCTTGTTTCCAGGTTTTTTACTTGCTGGAAGAGGTCGGGCAGCTGTACAGCGACCAGCTCACTTCTTTAAGTTTACATGTACAGTAAAACCTTGGCTTGCGAGCATTTGTTTCGGAAACATGCTTGTAATCCAAAGCACTTGTATATCAAAGCGAATTTCCCCTTAAATACTGGAAACTCAGATGATTCGTTCCACAGCCATTTATTCATAATGTTTTTTTTTGTTTATAATCCATATAAAAAGATTATAGCTATGTGATTGTGTAACCAGTGTCCATCCTCAAATGGAAGCCTTCACAAGGGGATTGAAAGCAAACTCCAGCAGGAGCTACAGTGTATAAAAGGAGAGGTGCCTTTTAAGTGAAGCAATATGGTTACATTTAACCACTTAAGGACCGCCTAACGCCGATATACTTCGGCAGAATGGCACGGCTGGGCACAATCATGTATAGGTACGTCCTCTTTAAGTGCCCACAAACCTGTTTCCGACCGCCGCAGGTGTCCCATGATTGTTCACAGGAGCTGAAGAACGGGGTGAGGTGTGTGTGTGTACACACCTTCCCAGTTTTTCACAGTGGCAATGTCAGTGATCGTCTGTTCCCTGATTTAGGGAAAAACTATCACTGATGTCACACGTCCAGCCCCGCCACCCTACAGTTGGAAACACCTATGAGGTCACACTTAACCCCTACAGCGCCCCCTAGTGGTTAACTTCTAAACGGCAATTGCCAATTTCACAGTAAACAGTGCATTTTTATAGCAATTTTCGCTGTGAAAATGACAATGGTCCCAAAAGATTGTCCGATGTGTCCGCCATAATGTCGGTCATGAAAAAATCACCGCCATAAGTAGTAAAAAAATTTTTTATGAAAATGCCATAATCTATTTTGTAAACGCTATAAATTTTACGCAAACCAATCGTTAAACGCTTGTTGCGATTTTTTTTTTTTTTTACCAAAAATGGGTAGAATACGTATCAGCCTAAACTGAGGGAAAAAAATCATTAATTTTTTGGGGGGATATTTTAGCAAAAAGTAAAAATATTGCATTTTAAATTGTTGCTCTATTTTTGTTTATAGCGCAAAAATAAAAAACGCAGAGGTGATCAAATACCACCAAAAGAAAGCTCTATTTGTGGGAAAAGGACGCCAATTTTGTTTGGGAGCCACGTCGCATGACCGCAATTGTCAGTTAAAGCGACGCAGTGCCGTATTGCAAAAAGGCAAGGTATTTTAGCTGCATAATGGTCCGGGTCTTAAGTAGTTAATGAAGGGACAACATTTAGCAATTTGCAAGGTTGCTTAGAAGAGATGCAACTAAGTGTGCCGGCATCTGGGGTAAATCTGTGCGCCTCGACTGTCCTCACTGTTAGTCTGCAATAGTGACCCTGAAGGCTTCCCTGAAAGCGAGGTTTGAAGCGCTCGTTGAGTGCAGAGTGGAGGGGATGACATTGATGGCGGTGCAGAGGATTGGTCTATGGACAGTTTTACCCCAGATGTCTGCATACTTGGATGTGCCTGTTTTAATGATCAACCATGCGAGTTGCTAAATGTACCTTTCATTAAATGTAACAATGTTGCTACACTTGGAGACGCCTCTCTATTTTATACTATGTTGTGACTACTTGTATATCAAGTCAAAAATTATTTAAAATGTTGCTTGTCTTGTCACGTGACACTAAAAATGGGGGGGGGGGGGGGGACTGGTGCCTGTAGTCTAGAGGCAGGGCCCGTGGCACCACTAACATCTGTGCAACAATCCAAGGGTAGGCTGCAGAAAAGTGAGTTCAGTATGCTGTTAGGACATGGCAGGCAAGTGTAATCCATAAGACTGTTCAGAGGCCAGGGCAGGGAGCCAATAAGCTTGGTTCAGTAAACGGTCTGAGGTCAAGGCAGGTGGCAATGTGAAAGAATGGTCTAATCTGAACAGGTGGTCAGCAAGGTGGTATCCAAGACGGGGCAGAAACTTGCAGAGCAAGGAAGCAGAAATGCCGTTGCATGCCCAGAGCTCAAGACTTGTGATGCTTAAATAAGGTACCAGAGAAGTAGTGCAGCCAATCGGGGCAGGGTAGAGTTGAGGGTTTGTGGCTGCTGGCCAGTCCAGATACAGAGAAAGGCTTGACATGAACACTTCAATAGCAGAGGTGAGAGCATTAGCTTGGTTTACACCAGGGGTGCCCAACTGTTTAAAGAGTGAGGGCCACTTAAGGACCCCTCCACGCCGATTTACATCGGCAGAAGGACACAGCTGGGCACAAGCACGTATCTGTATGTTGCCTTTAAGAGCCCAGCCGTGGGCTCGTGACCCACATACCCGATCGCCGCCGGTGTCACACGATCGGTCACAGGAGCTGAAAAACTGGGAGAGGTGTGTAAACACACCTTCCCCGTTCTGTGTGGCAGTGACACTGTCTGTTCCCTGATATAGGGAATGACGAATAGTGACGTCACGCCTACAGCCACGCCCCCCTACAGTAAGAATCGCTCCCTTAGGGCACACTTGACCCCCCCCTAGCGGTTAACCCCTTCACTGCCATTGTCATTTAGCGATCGCTAATCGCCGCCATTACTAGTTAAAAAATCCCCTATTTTGTAAGCGCTATAACTTTTGTGCAAACCAAACGCTTATTGCAATTTTTTTTTTTTTTACCAAAAATAAGTAGAATACTTATCGGCCTAAACTGAGAAACAATTTTTGATATATTTTATGGGATATTTATTATAGAAAAGTAAAAAATACTTATTTTTGTTTATCGCGCAAAAAATAAACCGCAGAGGTGATCAAATACCACCAAAGGAAAGCTCTATTTGTGGGGGGAAAAAACGCCTATTGTGTTTGGGAGCCATGTCGCAAGACCACGCAATTGTCAGTTAAAGCGACGCAATGCCGAATCGCTAAAAGGGGCAAGGTCCTTAAACTGCATAATGGTCCGGGTCTTAAGTGGTTAAAGCCTAAAGTCTTTTTGCATATGATGCTACAAGCTTGGCACTCCTGTTTTTGGGCAGTTTCTCCCATTCTTTGCAGGATCTCTCGAGCTCCAAGTTGGATGGTGAATGTCGCTGCACAGCCATTTTCTGATCTCTTCAGCGATGTTCAATTGGGTTCAAGCCTCGGCTCTGCCTGTGCCACTCCAGGACAGTCAGAGTTGTCCCATAGCCACTCCTTTTGTTATCTTGGCTGTGTGTTTAGGGCCGTTGTCCTGTTGGAATATGACCCTTCAACCCAGGCTAAGTTCCAGAGTGCTCTGAAGCAGGTTTTCATCAAGGATGTCTCTACATTGCTGCATTCATCTTTCCCTCGGTCCTGACTAGTCTCCATGCTTCACTGTAGGGGTGGTTTTGGCTAGGTGATGAGCGCTCCTGGTTTCCTCCAGACATGATACTTGCCATTCAAACCAAAGAGTTCAGTCTTTGTTTCATTAGACCAGTGAATGTTGTTTCTCATGGTCTGAGTCCTTCAGGTTCCTTTTGGCAAACGCCAGGTGGGCTGTCGTGTGCCTTTTACTGAGGAATGGCTTCCGTCTGGCCACTCTACCATACAGGCCTGATGGTGGAATGCTTCACAGATGGTGGTTCTCTGGAAGGATTTCTCTCCACAGGAAACACTGGAACTCTGTCAGAGTGACCATCGCGTTCTTGGTTACCTCCCTGACTAAGGCCCTTGTTCCCTGGTCGCTCAGTTTGGCCGGGTGGCCTGCTCTAGGAAGAGACCTAGTGGTTCCAAACATTTTCCATTTATGGACGATGGAGGCCACTATGCTCATTGGGACCTTCGATGATGCAGACATTTTCTGTACCATTCCCCAGGTCTGTGCCTAAATATAATCCTCTCTGAGGTCTACAAACAATTCCTTGGACTTCATGGCTTGGTTTGTGCTCTGACATGCACTGTTAATTGTGGGACCTTTTATATAGACAGGTGTGTGCCTTTCCAAATCATGTCCAATCAACTGAATTTACCACAGATGGACTCCAAGTTGTAGAAACACCTCAGATAATCAGTGGAAACAGGATACACCTGAGTTCATTTTTGGGTGTCCTTGGAAAGGCTGGTGAATACTTAGTTGTGCTAATAAGTTTACATACTCTGGCAGAATTTGATTTCTTGGTCATTTTTCAGAGAATATGAATAACACAAACTTTTCTTTCACTCATGGTTAGTGTTTGGCTGAAGCCATTTATTATCAATCAACTGTTTACACTTTTTAGATCATAATGGCAACAGAAACTACCCAAATGACCCTGATCAAAAGTTTTCATACCCTGGTGATTTTGGCCTGATAACATGCACACAAGTTGACACAAATGGGTTTGAATGGCTACTAAAGGTAACGATCCTCACCTGTGATCTGTTTGCTTATAATTAGTGTGTGTATATAAAAGGTCGAGTTTCTGGATTTCTGACATGCCCTTGCATCTTCTATCCAGTGCTGCCCTGACATTTCTGGATTCTGAGGAAAGCAAAAAAAATTGTCAAAGGATCTGTGGGAAAGGGTAGTTGAACTGTATAAAAAGATATCCAAGGAATTGAGAATGCCAATCAGCAGTGTTCAAACTAATTAAAAAGTGGAAAATAAGGGCTTCTGTTGAAACCAAACCATGGTCAGGTAGACCAACTAAAATTTCAGCCACAACTGCCAGGAAAATTGTTTGGGATACAAAGAACAACCCACAAATAACTCCAGGTGAAATACAGGACTCTCTGAAAACATGTAGTGTGGCTGTTTCAAGATGCACAATAAGGAGGCACTTGAAGAAAGATGGGCTGCATGGTTGAATCGCCAGAAGAAAGCCATTACTACGCAAATGCCACAAACGACAGAGACAAGCCTCAAACCTTCTGGCACAAAGTCATTTGGAGTGATGAGACCAAAATTGAGCTTTTTGGCCACAACCATAAACGCTTAATTTAGAGAGAAGTTGACAAGGCCTGTGATGAAAGGTCCACCATTCCTACTGTGAAACGAAGGTGGGTCGCTGATGTTTTGGGGATGTGTGAGCTACAAAGGAAATTTGGTGAAAATGTATGGCAAGATGAATGCAGTATGTTATCAAACACTGGAGAGGAACATTTGCATACATCGGTCAAGAAGCTGCGCATGGGACGCACTTTGACATTCCAACATGACAATGATCCAAAACACAAGTCCAAGTCGACCTGTCATTGGCTACAGCAGAAAAAAGTGAAGGTTCTGGAGTGACCATCTGTCTCCTGACCTCAATATCATTGAGCCATTCTGAGGAGATCTCTAACATGCAGTTCATGCAAAATAGACCAACAATTTACAGGAACTGGAGGCTTTTTGCCAAGAGGAAAGGGCAGCTTTACCATCTGAGAAGATAAAGAGCCTCATCTACAAATACCACATAAGACTTCAAGCTGTCATTGATGTTAAAGGGGGCAATACATGATATTATGAACTGGGGTATGTAAACTTTTGATCAGGGTAGTTTCTGTTGTCATTATGATTTAAAAAGAGTAAACACAGTTGATTGATAATAAATGACTTCAGCCAATCACTAACCATGAGTGACAGAAAAGTTTGTGTTCTGAAAAATGGCCAAGAAATCCATAAATTCTGCTGCGGTATATAAACTTATGAGCACAACTGTATGTACATGTGATTTCCACCCCCTGTTTTATTTTTAATACATTTGAAAAGATTTCAAACAAACTTCCTTCATCTTGTCGTCATTGGGCATAGTTTGTAGAATTTTGAGGAAAATACTGAATTTAATTCCATCTTGGAATAAGGCTGTAACGTCACAAAATATGGAAAAAGTTAAGTGCTGTGAACACTTTCCGAATGCATCGTAACCAGGTTCAACAACAAGTTACCCCTATTCGTTGTCAGGACCAAGGATCCTCTAGCACTGGCATCAGATGCCCTGGTAATTCCCTGGCTTCTATTCAGATGAATATATATGCCTTCCCTCCAGTGTGGATTCTTCCTTGACTGCTCTGCAAAATAGAGGTAGATTAAATTCTCAATGCATTGAACTGGCCCAAAAGAACCTGGTCACTCCTAACAGGCCCGACCTACTATCTCAAGGCCTGTGTTCCATCCTGCTTTGCTGGCATGGTTGTGGAAACCCAGGCCTTGAATGACAGGGGTATCTCTGAGTTTGTCATTCCCAAAGTACTGGGAGCCAAAGAAGCCACGTTGTACAAAATTTGCTTCTGTAGCTAGAAATAATTTTTTGCCCAATGTGAACACAGGCTTTTCAACCGCAGAGATTACTCTGTATCTCGCATTCTAACCTTCCTACAATTGGAAATTTACCATTCCAGAAACCTTTTGGCTTTGCTTTTCCTTGATAAAACCTTTTGTCCAAGGTGTCTTAATGCTTAAACTCTTACTACAGCACCCTTCCTTGGGATCCGTTTGGTTCTCTCTGCCGTGTAGAAACCACTCTATAAACCCAGTAGGGTATTGCACAGAGCAGCCTGGGACCTCCTCTTCTGGGATTTTCATTGGCTCTCTTGGCTCCTCCTATTCTTTGCCCCTGTAGCAAGCACATGCTATAGGGGCAGACGTGTGAGCTCGATCCTGAGCCAGGCTGTGTGCGTTCATTGACACACACACAACGTTACTCGGGCACCATCACCACTCTCTGATCACAGGGTTTGATGGACAGCAGCAGGACTCCATTGCTGCTCACAGCCAAGCTTGGTAGAGAGGAGAGAAGACCAACAGATGGGCACAGTGCTGAAGCGATGCAGGACTCTAGTATGTATTTGGGGATCACAGCAAGTTGCTAAATGTTTTTTTTTTACCTTAATGCATTAAGGCAGTTGTCATCAACCCTGTCCTCAGGGCCCATTAACAGGCCAGATTTTAGGTATTACCTTGGGGAGATGCAGACTAGAATACTACAATCACTGAGCAGCAAATGTGATGTATTTCAGTTATCTTGCAAACCTGGCCTGTTAGTGGACCCTGAGGACAGGGGTTGGTCACCAAGTAATAAACATTTTACCACTTATTTTTTTTCTTCCCTTTTCTTTGGGTGATCGTGCCAGTAGCATACTTCCTAGCCTAGGGTTGCAACCCTCACTAGCTGTTCTTCTCTATAGAGGTGCAGCATTGTCACTCTAGGCTGCTCTGTCCTGATTTGGACTACAGAACTCTTCCTCCTCTCCTCTTATCCTTAACATGGGAGGAGGTGCCTAGTTCACAGATGTAAACTAGGCAGAGCTGATAACACTGAGATTTCAGTGCAGCACAAGCAGTGTGCACATGAAATTGCTGGCAAAATAACAGCTATCTTTGGCCCTTGTTAAACAGATACAATTAATACTCACATGATCAATGCAGCTAAACTATGTATTCCAGTTCACTGGGAATCGCCTAGCGCTCCAACTATCTCTGAATTGCTTTTTCCCCGTACACACGATCAGAATTTCCGTTGGGATGAACTCCATCTGACTTTTTCCCATCTAAAATTCCGATCGTGTGTACAAGGCATTACTCGCGTTGAAAAAATAGCTGAAATGGAGGAATTAATCCATATAGCATGAGTCTCTAAATTCTCCCAGACTTGGGCCTGCTGGACTCGCTTCTGTTCCACAGAGAGATATGCCTCCGTGATGGGATTAAACCCCCCCGATAGCTAACTAAGATACCCCCACTGACATTTATTAGGAAGTAATGACGTACAGAACCTTTCACCCCTACTCAAGGATCAAACCTGGGAGGGATTACCTGGAGAGACCCCTCTCTCCCTTTTTTCTTCTTAAAAAAAAATAAAAAAAGAGAGAAAACCTCTCCTAAGGAGATCCCACTACTGTTCTCTACACCTACCCTGCTCTTTGTGGAGACCGGGAAGGTAAGACCCTCGGATCTCCACCCCCCCCCTTTTCTTTTACCCTCCTTCCCTGCTCTTTATCTCTGTCCCCACATCCACCATTTTCCCCTTCCTCTGCTCCTGCCCCAACTGCCCAGACGACACCGTCCCACATCCCAAATACACATTAGCCCTGGTGATTGACCATGACCCCTACACTCAACTCCAAACAGCCGATCAGTCAAGATTGGCCCACTCACAATCTCACCTCACTTTAAGGACCTAACCCCTCCTTACCTATTCAGGAAAAGACATATATGTATACACATATACACGCAAACCCACTTAGACCGATTTTTTTAGATTGCAAAGTAAGCGATACCTCTACAACAAGCTCTGCAACTCCTAGGCTGAGATTAGGGTGAATGCCCTGTTTATATCCAAACGCTGACCCCTGGTGAATGTGGGGACTTCTGGTTATTTTACCTGTTGAGCTTTGCTCTTAAGAGCCGGTTCACACTGGGGTGGCACGACTTTGGGGGCGGCTCGGCAAGACGACTTGAGAGGCAACTTGCAAAATGACTTCTGTATTGAAGTCAATGCAAGTCGTACAGGAACATTTTTTAACCAGTTAGCAACCGCCCTATAGACAAAATACGTCTACAAGGCGGTTGCTTAACTCTGGGAGGGCGTCAATGTACGTCCTCCCAGAGTCGCGCTCCCGCGCGCCCTGTGGGGCGCGCACACGGGAGTCTCCGTGACCGCCGGGTCCTCCGGACCCGGCTGATCACGGATCACGGTAAATCGCCGCTGATAGCGGCGATTTACCACGTGATCGCTCCGTCCAATGACGGAGCGATCACTAGTAAACAAACCGGCGTCATGTGATGACGCCGGTTCCTCCCTCTCCTCTCTGTACCGAACGGTACAGTGTGAGAGGGGAGAGAGCGGAAGCAGCTGCTGCTGCGGGCTGGATCTGTGACACATGTAGTCACAGATCCAGCCATCCATCCCTCCCTGTGCAATACTCTGCAATGCCCCCATACTCTGCAATGCCCCCATACTCTGCAATGCCCCCATACTCTGCAATGCCCCCATACTCTGCAATGCCCCCATACTCTGCAATGCCCCCATACTCTGCAATGCCCCCATACTCTGCAATGCCCCCATACTCTGCAATGCCCCCATACTCTGCAATGCCCCCATACTCTGCAATGCCCCAAAATACTCTGCAATGCCCCAAAATACTCTGCAATGCCCCAAAATACTCTGCAATGCCCCGCAATACTCCGCAATACCCCGAAATACCCCACAATACCCCACAATACCCCACAATACCCCACAATACTCCACAATACCCCGCAATACTCCGCAATACCCTGCAATACCACACAATACTCTACAATACCCCACAATACTCTACAATACTCTACAATGCCCCACAATACTCTACAATGCCCCACAATACTCCGCAATACCCCACAATACTCCACAATACCCTGCAACGTCGTCTATGGGGATTTTTAAGTAGCAAAGTTTGGCGCCATTCCACAAGCGTGTGCAATTTTGAAGGGTGACATGTTGGGTATCTATTTACTCGGCGTAACTTCATCTTTCACATTTAAGCAAAAGAATGAAGAAAAAATACTAAATGTGCCAAATTTTATAACAGAAACAAAGAAAAATTATTATTTTTTACAGAATTTTCAGTCTTTTTTCTCTTATAGCGCAAAAAATAAAAAACCCAACGGTGATTAAATACCACCAAAAGAAAGCTCTATTTGTGTGAAAAAAAGGACGAAAATTTCATTTGGGTACAGTGTTGTTTGACTGAGTAATTGTCATTCAAATTGTGAAAGCACCGAAAGCTGAAAATTGGTCTGGTTATTAAGGGGGTTTACGTGCCCAGTGGTCAAGTGGTTAAAGTCGGAGCGACTTGGGTGGCTCCTATTAGAACGGTTCCATTAAATAGAGTGGACCGTGACTTGTCAGGCGGCTGAGTCGCCTGACGGGTCGCCCCTGTGTGAACCGGCTCTTTACGAGTAGTATTGAACCAATTCTGTATACGTTAATGTTGTTGAATCACCTTTTGCTTTTCTGAAAGTGTGTATTGATACATGTTTTTACAATAAAAATAAATAAATGATTCTTTCATTGGATATTTAACAGACCGGAAGGCAACAAATAAAGTCAATGGTCCGGGTTTACATACACTTTTACTGTCAGCTGCTACACACTTTTCATACTGAATGCTGAAAATCATGACCATTTGCAGTAATAGCTGAAATAAAAAGAAATGGCAAAACTACAAATCTCATAGAATATAAACACATTTGGGGGAAATAGGCGAAGCCCAAGCTACTATTTTTATTCAATATTTCTTCAAGGCAGTGCCAGTTTAGGAACACACAACTTTAGTTGATACTAAATGATATAGACCAGTGGTCCTTGGGGCACTATCCCTTTCACTAACACCAACAATGGGGCATAATTCCTTGCACTGACACCAACGTTGTAACACAATTCCTTCCACTGATTCCCAGTGACACAAATGAAAGGGCACAATTCCTCCAACAGACACCAATGATGGGGCACAATTCCTCCCACATACACCAATGATTGGACACTAGTCCTACTGACACCAACGATGGAGCACAATTCCTTTTGACACCAATGATGGGGCACTAGTCCTCCCTCTGACACCAAATATAGGGCATTGTTTACTCCACCTGGACATCAAGGCATTTTCTACTCTGGCCCTCCTAAAGCCTGAAGAACAGTAAACCGGCCCTTTGTTTAGAAAGTTTGGAGGTCTCTGATATAGACTATTGCCAAATCTAGACGGCATGGCCATACAATGCAAGCAGACACCAAATAATTGCATAATCCCTTAATTAAATGTTCTCATCTTAAGTCGTGTAGCTTAGTTTTTAAGCATCTGAAATATGTCATCTAACAATAGATCTTTTTAAAACGTTCCATGAGAGGAAGGGTTAGGTCGTCTACATTAATCAAGGAGGAACTGCAAATTAAACGGCAGCTGCTCACCTGCTCCCCTAGGCCCTCTGGGCTTCATTTTAAAGAAAGGAACAAGAAAAGCTGCCGTTTAACCTGTAGCGTTTTAAGATCGGTGCTGTAGGCCTAGCAAATATCTGTCATAACAGGAAATCTATGTTAACTGCCATCCCATCTCCTTCCATTAATGAACTGCAATACCTTCTTGTAGCCAGGAAGTGGCAGTGTGTGCATGTATGACTTCCACTTGTACGTGCTAGAACACATTTTTCACTCTTAGCACAAGGCTTCCTTCCTAATGACACATTTTAATATTTGTGCATTGTAATACATTTTGAGTATTTTTTTTGTATACAAATGGCAATTTATCAATGAATTTAGGAGTAAAATTTAGTAATAATCTAATCTGTGTCCACTTTTCTTTAACCACTTCAATACCGGGCTTTAAAACCCACCTCCATACCGGGCCTATTCTGGCACTTCTCTCCTACATGTACAAATCATAATTTTTTTGCTAGAAATATACTCAGCACCCCCAAACATTATATATGTTTTTTTTAGCAGACACCCTAGGGAATAAAATGGCGGTCATTGCAACTTTTTATCTTGCACGGTATGTGCGCAATCATTTTTCAAACGCCTTTTTTTGGGGGAAAAAAATGGTTTCATGAATTAAAAAATAACAAAACAGTACATTTTAGCCCAATTTTTATGTTAAATTTTGAAAGATGATGTTACGCCGAGAAAATAGATACCTAGCATGTCATGCTTTAAAATTGCACACACTCATGGAATGGCGCCAAACTTCGTTACTTAAAAATCTCTATAGGCGCCGCTTTGAAATTTGTTACAGGTTACCAGTTTAGCGTTAGAGGAGGTCTAGTACTAAAATTGTTGCACACGCTCTAACGCACTCGGCGACACCTCACATGTGTGGTTTGAACAACGTTTACATACGTGGGCGGGACTTGCATGTGCGTTCGCTTCTAAGCGCGAGCTACCGGGGACAGGGGCGTTTTAATTTTTTTAATTTATTTTTTATTTTACGTATTTATTTATTTTTTACATTTTTTTTTTCGATCGTTTTTATTCCTATTACAAGGAATGTAAACATCCCTTGTAAAATAAATAGTGTGTGACAGGTCCTCTTTAAGGAGGGATGCAGGGTCAATGAGACCCCACATCTCTCCTCCAGGCTGGAAAGAATGAGATTGTGAAAAAAAATTCACTGATCTCATTCTTACTAGCCGCAATTGCGGTTTGTTTACTTACGGGTACCCGGGCGTGACGTCATCACATCATGCCCGGGCCTCCGGCAGTCATAAAGATGACTGGTGACCATCTCATCTCTATGCTTCCCATCCGGCGGACGGCGATCATCTCTCCGGGCCCCCGATGGCACGGGAGAGCCCGGAGAAGCACCGGATGGTGGCGGGAGGGGGGGATGATCGTTCTTATAGGCGGCGGGAGGGGACATCCCCCCTTCCCGCCGCCTATAAGAACGATCAAGCGGCGGCACTGCTGCTATGATCGTCCTTATGGTGCGCAGGATCGCCGCCGGAACAAAATGATATCTGAATGATGCCTCTAGGTGCAGGCATCATTCAGATATCCCCGCACAAATACAGGACGTCATCTGACGTCCACCCGGGATAAGAGATCCCCTTTGTGGACGTCATATGACGGCGTGCGGTATTGAAGTGGTTAACAAGTGCGGTCAGATGCATCATCGTGTAATTACTGTAAGATTTGGTCAAGAAATAAAGTTGTAGGATTCACAGAAGCCTATTCTGGGCTTTGCCATTTCCTGAAATGCATGCTGGGGTAACGTTTATCAGGGGTCTCAAATAAGGTGACCACTTTTCCAAACTGCCATTCAGGGACACACCCCCTCTCTCACCTTCCCCAACAAAAGATGAGGGGGGGGGGGCAAGGGGGAAATGTAGTCTTGGGGTCGATGGGGAATTTGGTGGCGGGTTATTTGTCAGGTGAATGTGCCACTTGCCACCAGATGCAGTGCCGCTTGCCACCCATAGCCTGCCACCAGATGCAGTGCTGCTGTCACTCCCTCTGCATAAGCCACATGCGTGGAAGGAAGGGAGTGGAGTCACTATCTGGAGAGTGAAGATCACACCAGACCTTGCTGCTTGCCGCTGGGTGCTAGAGAAGAAGGAGGTCCTGAGGTGGGTGGGGACAGCAGTGCTGCACTAGGCGCAGGCCTCACTGTCTGAGAGTAAGTTGTCACTGGTTGCAAGATGCCAGGCAGCGCCAGCCCTAGCAACCAGTTCCGGAAATGTAGTTATTAGTTAGTAGGGGGTGGCTGTGTCCTCTATTTAATTCTGGGACATTATATTGTTCCGGAATGAAGGTGCCCGGGACCCAGGACAGACGTGTCAATTGCGGGACAGTCCCGGGCAATCCGGGACATGTGGGCACCCTAGTCTCAAACTGGGACCTTCCAGCTGTTGCAAAACTACAAGTCCCATCATGCCTCTGCCTGTGGGAGTCATGTTTGTAATGGTCAGGCTTGCACTGCCTCATGGGACTTGTAGTTTCACAACAGCTGGAGGGTCACCAGTTTGAGACCCCTGGACCTTAGATCATTGTGAGGGTACTAAAGTGGGAACAATTTGTGCAGTTAAAATGTTGAAGACCCTAAACCAGGGGTGCCCAACCTTTTGAAGAGCAAGGGCCACTTAAGCGACTTGTTAACCGATCGCGGGCCACAATGAGTGGAGCGGGTGGATGGCAGCCCACTCGGCTCTATAGAACTCTACTCTCAGCACACCAAACTCGCAGGTAATAGAAGTCTATGGCTCAGTGCAGGTAACCCTCAGGTCCACTGGTTGGACACACCTGCCCTAAACAATGATCTTAGAGAAGGTGATAGAAAAGGTAATGGTGCAAAGGGCTTGTTACCTCTGCAGTGCCTTTCAGTAATATAACACCAGGGACCTTGTGACAACAGTCCCTGGATCTATAGCTCTACAAGGTTAAGCACAGAGCAAGGACACACCACCTGGGTCACTAGTGATGTCCTTCAAAGTGCAACACAAACAGACACAATGTAGGGACCCTCAGTGCTGTGGGCAGTCATGTTTTTACAAGCTTTTTACAACTGCAATAAAAAAGACTTTTAAAATAATAAACCTGCATTAACTGCTCTGACTCAAAGCATTGTCTTCAGTGTCACTTTTTATTGGGGGAGTTTTCTTTCCAAGTCCAGATACACTTTCACCAAGCTGTTTTCTCTAGTATTTAAGGGCATGGAATTTGTCTTCAGTCCTCGATGTTCCTGTTGAGATGTAATTTATCTCTTTTTCAAGAACTTAAATTCTATTCTACAATTTTTTTTTCTACATTGTCATCTGAATGTGTTTATAGGGTGACATCAGTATCCTACCACAACTGTACAGACAACGCCTAGATTCACGCTGCCTGCCAACTCTAGTCTGAGCCAACGCTATGTGAAATCTGTCTACCTGTGCTTGCTCAATATTTAGCTGTTGTAGCATGCTTAATGTTTTTCTACAGCCTATTTGATAGATATCAGCGTTTTAAAAGGCTTTCCAGGTACAGTTGACATTGAAGCAATGACTGCAGGCTAGTTATTACAAATGCCTCCTCGGAGCATCACCTCAATTAAAATATGTACATGGCAGAATATTAACCACTTGCTTACTGGGCACATATACCCCCCTCCTGCCCAGGTGAAATTTCAGCTTCCGGCACTGCATCATTTTAACTGACAATTGCGCGGTCGTGCGACGTGGCTCCCAAACAAAATTGACGTCCTTTTTTGCCCACAAGTAGAGCTTTCTTTTGGTTGTATTTGATCGCCTGTGTCGTTTTTATTTTTTGCGCTATAAACCAAAAAGTGCGACAATTTTTAAAACAAATACAATATTTTTTACTTGTTGCTATAATAAATAGCCCAATTTAAAAAAAAAAAACACATTTTTTTTTCTCAGTTTAGGCCGATACGTAGTCTTCTACATATTTTTGGTAAAAAAAAAAATCGCAATAAGCGCAAAAGTTATAGCGCCTACAAAATAGGGGACAGAATTATTATTTTTTATTATTTTTTTTTTACTAGAAATGGTGGCGATCTGCGATTTTTATTGGGACTGCGATGTTATGGCGGACACATCGGACACTTTTGACACATTTTTGGCGCCATTCACATTTATACTGCGATCAGTGCTATAAATATTCACTAATTACTGTATAAATGTGACTGGCATTGAAGGGGTTAACACTAGGGGGTGAGGAAGGAGTTAAATATGTTCCCTATATAGTGTTCTAACTGTAGGTGGGGGGGGTGACTGGGGGAGGTGACCGATCTGTGTCTCTATGTACAAGAGACACAGATCGGTCTCCTCTCCAGAGACAGGACGCTGTCTCTGTGTGAGCCGGCAATGAGAGATGATCTCATATGTTTACATATGAGATCATCTCTCATTGGCCGCACAGATCGCATCGCAAACGGCCACTCTGATTGGCCGTTCGCGGCGATCTGTAATTGGCTGTTACCAAGGGACACGGCCAACACAGAGTTTCCCCGCTGCTCTGGAGCGCGCGCGGGGAACGCCCAAAGGGGCGGATGTCAATTGACGTCTAGTTGGATTTTGAGATCCGCGCTGTAGCCGTCATTTGACTATAGCGTGGGTCTCAGGAGGTTAAAGTAACTCGCCTCCTGCTTTTTTTTTTTTTTTTGTGAAATTCCAGCTTAAAGCCAATTAGCCTTAAAGTACCATAGATGATTTCTCGTGAAAAAAAAATAAAAAGTACCATAGATGTAAAACTGATTCATGAAATTTGAGCTGGGCACATATATCTGCAGTGCTTTGTTATCTCTCTTCGAAGAGCTATGTCCCTTAGCTCTCTCCTGAACCGTTCCTCTGTTATCAGCCAGATAACTCCTGACAAATTCTCGGACACATCAGATAAAAGCAGCCTTATATTTCTGTCCGGGGAGGTTGCTATAAATAGATGAGCAGGGAGCTGGCCCTGTTAAAAAACACCTTTGAGAGTCTCTGCCTATGAGGAGAGGGGGGTGTGTCTTTTCTCCAATCAGCAATTTTAGTTATCTTGGTTGTATGCCTAGACATCACACTCGAAAATTTCCTAACACGATCTGAACTTTCTAAACAGTATATTAATGTGAAGACAGCTGATATACATATAAAACCTATGTAGGGAGATTTGGTTCATCTCAGTGTATCGTCTGAAGCTGTTCACTTCACTGGGTGTATGGAGGGTGTACATCCACTTTAACCCTCCCTTAATCCCCATCCCTTAAAACCTATGCTGATTAACCTGTGTAAGAAAGATACATATACTTATTTCTGCTGGCTCCTCTGCTCTATGTCAGCCAGCAGCGGCTGCAGGGGAGAGGAGGGAGTGCTGACAAAGGATGAACCACCCCAATAGGTGATGTCATGACTCCAGGCTTTACCAGCTATTGCTGAGGGCTTTCTCTTCTACCCTGCAGGTGTCGTTGGCCGACACAGGATCACGTGGCCAGACCAGATCTTTTTCATACACAGTTTATTCAACAGAGGTGTTGGGAGGGGAGCATTTTTAAGGATAATGTTGCCCATGCTGAACCATAAAAAATGTTTTTGGGGGCTTTTGCCCATTTCAGAAGTCTTTTCTCCTTTTGGACTGGGTTAACTGCATTTCTCATTAAGCACTGTCTGCAGTTTCCATACTTGTATATGTGAGGTAAATTTCTGTATGTGTCACCTCACATAATTTTACCAGGACCACTAACCCTATACTGACCTATCCCTGAGGCTGAAGCAGCACTGTCTATAAACTACAGTTCTGTTTTTTTTTTGCAAAGCGATATTGATTTCTTTAAGGATTCTTTAACACAGGCATTGAAAATAGGCAGTTAGGCCGGGTTCACACTGGTACGACACAACAGTCGTACTACTTTGGATCTGACTTTGCCCTGCAACTTGAAGTTCGACTTCAATGAACGGGAACCCGACTTCGTTTCCCTTCAATACCAGGCACTGTGTCTGGTATGAATCTTTAGGAAGAACTCCACGCCAAATAAAAAAAAAACGGCATGGGTTCCCCCTCAAAGAGCACACCAGGCCCTTCGGTCTGCGTTAGGGGTCCCCCCAAAGTCCATATCAGACCCATATCCGAGCACGCATCTGGTGCAGTGAGGAAAGGGGGTGGGGACGATTGAGCGCCCCCTCCTGAACCGTACCAGGCCACATGCCCTCAACATGGGGGGGGGTGCTTTGGGGGCAGAGGGCCCTGTGCCCCAAAGCACCTTGTCCCCATGTTGATGAGGACAAGGGCCTCTTCCCGACAACCCTGGCCATTGGTTGTCAGGGTCTGCAGGCTTGGGGGCTTATCGGAATCTGGGAGCCCCCTCTAATAAGGGGAGCCCCAGATCCCAGCCCCCCACCCTATGTGAATGAGTATGGGGTACATTGTACCCCTACCCATTCACCTGGAAAAAAAAGTGTCAAAAATAAAACACACTACATAGGCTTTTAAAGTAATTTATTAGGCAGCTTCGGGGGTCTTTTCCGACTTTTTATCTCCTCTCTGGCTCTTTTCCGCTCTCTCTCTGGTTCTTCTCCCTCTGTCTTCTGCCGAATGTCCTCCGCTATCTTCTGCTCTTTTGCCCACTCTTTTACTCGCTCTTGCCTGGTCTCAACCGTTGTCTTCTTCCGTCTTCGCTTCTTCCGTTGTTGCGGTTTGCCACTACTTATATTGGCATGGGGCGGGGTCACCATGTGATGTTTATGGATGCCCGCCCTTTATGACGTCACCACCTGGGGCATGATGGGTTGTGATGTCATAAGGATCGGGCCTCCGGTGACCCCGCCCCATGCCTATTTAAGTAGAGGCACACCGAGAATCGGGCATTAGAGCGGGAGAAAGTGTTGTGTCAACATTGGAAGAAGAGAAGAGGGAAGAAGACAACGGAGAAAACCGGGAAAAAGAGCAGAAGACAGTGGAGAAGAACCGGCGAGAGAGTGGAGAAGAGCAGGAGAGGGGAGAAGAAGTCGAAAGAGACCACCAGAGCTGCCTAATAAATTACTTTAAAAACCTGTGTGGTGTGTTTTATTTTTCAAACTTTTTTTTCCCAGGTGAATCGGTAGGGGTACAATGTACCCCATACTCATTCACATAGTGTGAGGGCCAGGATCTGGGTGTCCCTTTATTAGAGGGGGCTCCCAGATTCCAATAAGCCCCCTGCCCGCAGACCCCGACAACCAACTACCAGGGTTGTCGGGAAGAGGCTCTTGTCCTCATCAACATGGGGAGAAGGTGCTTTGGGGCAGGGGGGCACAGGGCTCCCCTGCCTCAAAGCACCCACCCCCACATGTTGAGGGCATGTGGCCGGGTACGGTTCGGGGGGGGGGCGCTCGCTCGTCTCCATCCCCTTTCCTGACCGGCCGAGCTGCATGCTCAGATAAGGATTTGGTATGGATTTTGTGGGGACTCCAATGCAGTTTTTTCGGCGTAAGGGGTTTCCCTTGAAATTCATACCAGACCGAAGGGCCTGGTATGATCTTAGAGGGAGAACCCATGCATGCCAAAGTCAGATCAGGCAAGATGACGATCCGACTTCAGTGATATTTAATGGGCTGAAGTAGGATCAAAGTCGGACCAAAGTAGTACAGGGAGCATTTTCATGGTCGGACCGGCTTGTGTCAGACCAGTTAAGACGGCTCCAATAGGGAAACATTGAGCTCCCATTGTCAGAGCGCTTGTCGTACCAGTGTGAACCCGGCCTTAGGTTGCGATTTTACTGCCTATCAATGCCACTCAAAATTTTTAAATAAGGGAGCAGATATAGGTGTACACACTGCAGTGTTAGCAGTGCCTTACAATATAGCGAGGCAAAACTAACGCTGCCTGCAGAGTTTATCAGGGATTGATGCCTTGCAACCACCTCCAGTCACAACTATTTAAAAACACACTACAAGTGGGCAATAAAAGCACTGTAAATGTACCTAAGTATTTACAGCGTGTTTAAAGTGTGGTTGCAAAGCAACAAAAGTTATCATTTCTCAAGGTGTTTTATGAGCTTTGCGTGACTTAAATCCCAGTGCAACAAGTCCAAAATTAACACTATAGGTGTGTTATTGCGTGTTACAGGCTGCTTTAGAATCTGATGCCTGTGTGAATGAGCCCTATGGCAAGACAGGTTTGTCAAGGATTTGCCCCCAGGCAGTGACTGGACAGTGAAGGACCTGTACAGCAATAAGGTAATCGATTTGTTGTTTTCAATTATGTTAACGCTTTCACTCCTGGTCAAAAGAACTCTCATTTAACCCACATCATACCAGATATTAAATCTTAAATACTATTGACTCTTGCTATATACACTGGATTTCAAAAAGCTAATAAAGACCTATTTGGTAAAAGTGTGGGAAAAAAACTGCGCTAAAGCCCTTTTTCTTCACTCATTGGGAGCTCACACGGATCTACATTGGCATTTGCCTGCTAGTGGAAGGAGCACCATCTCCATGTTCCAGTATATCGGACAACTCTACAGGATTGTTCCAGACTCCTTTGGAAACTACGGAGATCTCCCTGCTTTGATCTAGGTCTTTAAGACCCCAAGCCCGTTTGACCCACTGTTATTTAAAGGAACGCTAAAGGTTCGTTTTTTATTAGATCAATTGATTGCTGTAAGCTAGAGCATTTAAATATCACTTACCTCGTTTTTCCTTTTGACCTCCAAGATACAGTAATCCAGGTTTGAAAATGCCATTTCCTGTCTCTCCTCTTCTTGCTTTCCACCAGCATCTGAGCCGTTTTGCATGGTGGAAAGCAGAATGTGCTCACCCCCATCCTATGACTACAGCCCTGCGTGAAGATGCTCTCTTATCCCTCACAGGCATGGAGGCTAAGCCTATTGGGAACTGTAGTTCCCATTAGGCCGTGATGTAGCAAGAATGAATGCGCACCGCAAACCAGGAAGTCAGTGAGAATAGCGATTAAGGAGTGACGGAGGTGAATAAAACAGCTCGATTTCAACAGGTATCAAACTAGTTATAATGCAAAACATTACTTTTTACTTTATCAGCTACTGTCAGGCCCCGTACACACAAGAGGATTGATCCGCTGGAATTGATCCGCGGACCGGTTTCAGCGGATAGATCCCCTGGTGTGTACGATCCAGCGGATATTTATCTGCGGATATTTTTCGGGCCGATGGATTTCCAGCGGATAAAAATGTCTTAACATGCTAAGAAATCGATCCGCTGGAATCCAGTCCAGCGGATTGATCCGATGGTCTGTACACCGGATCACCGGATCAATCCGTCCGAATCCATCCCTCGCATGCGTCGTAATGATTCGACGCATGCGTGGAAGTCCTTATATTACAGCGTCGCGCACGTCGCCGCGTCATCATCGCGGCGACGGCGCGACACGTCACCGCGGAGGGAATTCCGCGGGGATTTTGATCTCATGGTTAGTACAACCATGAGATCAAAATCCGCCAGAGGATTTATCCGCGGAAACGGACCTCCGGACCGTTTCCGCGGATCGATCCTCTCGTGTGTACTAGGCCTCAGACTTTAATTTAAGAGGAAAATATTTTTGTCTTTACAACCCCTTTAACAGGTCAGTCCATCAGTTGCGGTAAGAGTACCTCATTTGTTCATTACATGAAGAATTTGAGTATTTCAACAGTCAATTTGTAACTCCTGTATCCTTTGCCAGTTCTTGGGAAGGATTACTTCACATTTGGTTTATTACAATGGACTTTTACACTATCTATTGAAGAATTTTTGGCTTCCTTAATATGTCATCCTTTTTTCTCCTTTGCACAGGTTTTTTGATTACCATTATTCACATTGTGGGATTATTATTCATTATCGATTGTTTAAGCGCTGCACTATTTATTCCAAAAGACCTATTTGGAACCACTTTACCAGCTTTATCTAAAAAGGCATTTACCGTTCATAGATTTTTATTGAATATTCCCAAATTAAATAGTGTTTTTGTATATCTGCCTAAATTCAGCTTTATTTTTTCTGTTCCACTATGGCTTATTAGAGTCACACCTACATCACTACATGGGTGCCTTTTGGTACAGTTCGGTTGCTTAATCCATGTGACAAGAAATCTTCTGATACTAGATAATCATGTGTTTCTGCAGTCATTGTGACTGGTCATGTAAAAACATCATGTATATTTACATATCATTTGTAAAACTTTAGACTAAACATGACCTGTGATGTTCCACAGTTTATCAATCACAATAAAAGCCACACTCTAGATGGGGGTGCAGTGGGAGCCATATGAAGCTCCTGATGGTGTTCCTAGAGGAAAATCCTCCTAATGATGGTGATCATAGGTACCTAATTCGTTTGAGGAACACTCTTGGTATTGGATCATGCTGGTAGCAAGACGTAATGCAAATGGTGCTTGAAGTGTCAGCGAGTGCACAACTAAAGTGTATGGCAGAGTGGTTGGACAGATATAGCAAGTGACAGGAAATGGAAGTAAATGGGAAACTTAACTTTCAATTTCAAAATACAGTAGTTACACAATGGTTTCTATAGGAAAGCAGAGTTTGGCCCAGTGGGCAAGATGAGCCAATGAGCATTACACGGCCCTAAACTGCAGATCTGTTCAACATATACATATACACATCAGCTATTAGCTAATCATTCCTAATTCAAGCTAGGGGGGGGGGGGACTGGAAAGCAAGCACAGAAAAGCCACGCCTCTTCATTCTGGCTGACCAGACCAGCAACTGCTGCTTGAATGATTTCAAAACGTAACCCATACAACTCCTACTCATGTGATATTGTTTTTGAGATGCAAAAGCGGTAAACCTGTTTGTCATTAGCATATATAGAAAGATTTTGGTACTCTCTACATGTTTCGCCATTTCAATGGCTTATTCAGGAGAACTTTGATATCAGGCACTGTATATAAGATCACTATAATAGAAAAAATATGGTAAAGATTTTTTGACCAATTCACACACACAAAAAACATTTTCTGTTTATATAATAAGATCAAATATTGGATGTATTCTATGTATTCATTTTAGAATTAATTTTTAACCTATTAAATTTATATATTTTTCTACATTTTTGTTCTTCTTGCACCTTAAAAGTCACAAAATCTTTCTATATATGCTATTGTTCATCTAGAGATGTGGTGCTACGTTTATTCTCAGTTACCTAGCTTAAATCTTTTCTCCCTGTAGGTTTGTCATGTTTACTTAACACAATGACTAACTATTTTAAAAGATATAGTGCCAAATTCAGCCTTACTCAACATTTGTACCTCCAGAGGAACCCTTGAAATAATGTTCAGGTCTCATGGAACCTTTGCTAAAACAAGTTCCTTGTGGGTCAGTGGGAAGATTGCCTCCTTTACACACAGCAAAAAAAAAGATTATTGGTGTCATGCTGCTGATTCCGCCAAGTGGTATTGTCCCTGGAGCTATGCAGACACCATCAAATGGAAGGTCACCCAGCCACAACCCAAGCAACCCCCAGCAACCTCTGGAGCAACCTTAGGAATCCACGAAACACTGGTTGAGAATAGCTGGTCTAAATGGATGGTGTTGTCCCAGTATACAAATGTGTGCTGTGTTACAGAGGTAAACATTGGAAATCAACCTCTACTTCGGCATAAATTACCTTTACACTTATGCCTGCGGGCAATGTTTGCAATATGAATTGGAGGAGAGGGATACTACAGAAGAAAATATTTTAAATAATAATGCACAAATGTGTAAAAGAATCTTACATGAAAGTTTAGTGCCTGAGGTGCCACAACAGCTACAAAGTTATGTATCTATCCTTACCACTTGCTACATTACTGTGTCACACACAACACAATAATGTGCCTGTCCTTACATTTCATTAAGGCCCCATGCACAGGAGACGCTGTTAAACTTGCGTTCAGAGGCAGTTGGACACTTTTTTCAACTGCCCCTGAACGCATTCAATGTTATCCTATGTGTCCATGCACACAGTCTAGTTTTTTGGCGTTTTTAGGAAGTTGCGTTTAACCTTGTTTTCCCAGAAGCAAAAAAATGGGTTCAGACGCAAAAGTTTTCCACGTTTCAGACGCAAAACGCGATTTTGTTTATAAGAGTTTTTTAAGGTAACCTATTTTTTTACATTAGAAATCTCAAAAATGATGGCAAATGATGAAAAACCATTAAAACATATATATATAAAAAATGTGATTGTGGCAGGTAACGTGGCAAGTGGACAATCCACAACTTGTGGCAGGTGACGTGGCCAGGTGACGTGGACAGGTGATGTGGCCAGGTGACGTGGCAGGTGACGTGGCCAGTGGACAATCCACAACTTGTAGCAGGTGACGTGGCAAGTGAACAATCCACAACTTGTGGCAGGTGACATGGCCAGGTGACATGTCAAGTGGACAATCCACAACTTGTGGCCAGGTGACGTGGCAAGTGGACAATCCACAACTTGTGACAGGTGACGTGGCCAGTGGACAATCCACAACTTGTGGCAGGTGACGTGGCCAGTGGACAATCCACAACTTGTGACAGGTGACGTGGCAAGTGGACAATTCCCAACTTGTGGCCAGGTGACATGGCCAGTGGACAATCCACAACTTGTGGCAGGTGACGTGGTCAGGTGACATGACAAGTGGACAATCCACAACTTGTGGCAGGTGACATGGTCAGGTGACATGACAAGTGGACAATCCACAACTTGTGGCAGGTGACGTGGCCAGGTGACATGGCAAGTGGACAATCCACAACTTGTGGCAGGTGACATGGCCAGGTGACGTGGCCAGTGGACAATCCACAACTTGTGGCAGGTGACGTGGCCAGTGGACAATCCACAACTTGTGACAGGTGACGTGGCAAGTGTTCAATTCACAGCTTGTGGCAGGTGATGTGGCAAGTGACACGCTAAATACAAGTACACTGATCCTCTCTCAGCTACTACTCACTCTGGTCTCACAAAATGGCTGAAATGGGTAAATAATACTGTTTTTTGAGCTTAGGGAGGGTCTTATGATGTTTCTTAACTAAACGCTTATAGATGCAAACGCGGTTAAACGCGGCTGCAATCATGACAAAAGAGGCATTTCTAAACGCCGGTTTCAGCCTTTAAAAACATGCATTCAGTAGAGTTTGCACTGGCGTCTCGTGTGCATGGGGCCTAAGGCGTATCATATAATCTGCCCTTCTCACCCAGTGGAAGAGGAGGCCACACTGACCGATAGGTGCTCTCCTACAAACACTGCTCCCATTGGCTGGGTGGCTTCTTTGTGAGGCATTGCTTTGAATGTCAGTAAATTACTCTTCTTCAATATTAATGATTTTGATGCGTCTATATGATTGGACAGTGTACAGGAAAAATGGATCAGAATGATACCATAGATCTAATTTCTTGCTCAAATTGAACAATAAGACGATCATTGACAGGTAGTTTTTTACCCCGATAAGCCAGCGGGCTGATCAGAAATAAATAAAAATGAATGCATTCCCCCATCAACACACGCAAAGTTAAATGGAGGAATCCTCTCCACTGTGCCAATGTGTTGTGATAGCAGGATTCCTCTGCAGTCATTGTACACTGATCAGGGGCTTCAGGCCACCGATCAATAAACGTTTTTCAACATCCCAGAAGCCAATCGTTAGATCAAACTGTTGAGCAGGAATGGACATAGATTAATTGAAATCAGCTTTAGGCCAATGACTCACAGGTGACTTTGCCACTAGCGATCTTCTCACTGACAATTTGTCAAAATCGACAGCGGCAGGATTGCTAAGAGGTTGACAGTTTTACATAATTACGTAGGCTGGTTGAAAAAAGACACAAGTCCATCTAGTTCCACCGATAAAATGTTTTGTCCCTTTATAATCACTCCCTCTGTAAATGAGGCAACGAGGCAAGATGTCACTTCCATCACTAGCCATCGAGATTCAGGAGCATTCTGGCCTGCGACATCTCGCTGCATGTGGCTACAGTGGGTGCGATTCCATAGGGATACTAAGCAGCTTCTATATCGATCTTGCCACAGGCAATTTGTTGCCACCGGCAGGATTGCCGTGTGTCATCAACCTTAGAATATGATTTATGTGACGTATGTATGTTTTGGCAGTAAAATGACTGGAACATTTCTAGCTACAGTACTAATAACCATTCTAAAGCATATGGTCACCTTTCTACTGCACGTGAACTGGCCAGTGTTGCCAACCTACCAAATTTACTGACACGACACCCAGTTTTAACTGGCACTTGGGTTTTTACTTGGTATTTTGTAACAAAGGTTACAAAATCCAGTTTTAGGTGCAAATTTGAGTATTTAGGCTACAAACATGTAAAATATGTTGTAAAGCGCTGCGCAAACTGTTGGCGCTATATAAATCCTGTAAAATGATAATAATAATAATATGCACTTAACAGTGTGATTTAAGATAGATATTAAGGAAAAAATCATATTTCTTATTTTATTTTCGATATAGTAAGTAAGTAGGACAGGACTTAGGAGGGCAAAAAATTAGAATAGGCAGGCCCACACATGAAATTGACCCTCACAGTGATACTGACAGCAGTGTGCAGCAGCACAGATGACGATGACACCTCACTGACATGACACGTCCTCTATTGAGTCACAGTTACATAGTTGCATAGTAGTGATAGTCTCTCTACACGTCAGGTGGTCCCTTCAGTCCACACAGCACTGACAGTCCCGCCCCTGGCTTGCCCTGCTCCTGTCCGCCAGACCTGCACACGAGGCTCTGGCTGCTCCCTTGCACTATGACATCACATGACACGCTCAGGCACTGCCTCTGCCTGATCTGCCCCTCGCCAGCGTCGCCCGAACACACTGTAGCAGGCACTCGGATGGTCTTAGCCAACTCTGGACCAGAGCTGCGCAAGCCGAGCATCACAGTCTTATGCCCTGTACACACGGTCGTGATTCCCGACGGGTCAAGGTCCGTCGGAAATCCAGACGGGAATATCGAGAACCGAGAGCCTTTGGGCGGGAATCCCGGCAGTGTGTATGCTCCATCTGAGTTTTTCTGATGGGACAAGGTCAGCCGGGAATCCCGGAGGGAAAAAAAGAGAGCAGGTTCTCTTTTTTTGTCCAGCGTTTTTTGGGCAGTTTTCCCATCGGGAAACCCGGTCGTGTGTACGGGGCATTATTTTTAACTGACAACCTTTTCCTGTCACTGGCATTTACTGGCAGGAGAAAAGTGCCCGTTTTTTTACAGGCTGCCAGCAAAAATACTGAGGGTTGGTAACACTGGTACAGGCCAGCTGAGTCTGCACATCTATATAGAAATGCAGTAAACCATGGGAATAATGTCTTCTATTTACCATTCAGATTTAGCATTGTTACCACAGACATATTCAGTGTATTTGTATATTTTGTAGGAGTCTTTTTTAATCTGATCCGGCCCCACCCTACCTCTCATGGCTGCTGGTCAAAGGATCCGCATAGTTTTAGCCAAACCACATGCAGGAAGTTTTATGACTCATACTCATGGGTATCATTACCACAGCTACAACAAAGCTTGCTCTTCTTATGCCAGTAAGAATACAACATTCTGTGATAGCCCCTGACACACAGCACCTCTGCTGAAGTCAGATAATCTCAGCTGCCAAAGCACAAATGAACATTATTATATAGATTGTTCATCACTGAACTGCAGAATATAACTATTACATGACAATGTAATAATAACGAGGCAGCATAGACTTGTGGGAAGGAGGGCCCCACTCACAAGAGCTCGCAGTCCAAGGGAGGGGGAAGAAACAAAAGTTCAAGACATTCGTAAAGATAGCACCTGTTTGTGATTAGCCGAGAAAGTAGTTCCTTGCCTGGCTGAAGTTTCTGTATATAGATCAATAGAAAAATGTTAAGGTCATGAGTTTGTCTGAAAAAGTCAGTTTTTAGACAGTTTAATGCAGTCTTTCCAAATAAGGGTTCCCTGGAACTGTGAGGTTCCTTAAATTCACCAATATAAGGGGGCAATGCAATCTTTACTGTTAGGTAGAATTAGTAAGAGTTAGGCCGGCTTATCAGTAGATAAGCCGACCTAACTCAGAATCTACGCCGACCTATGTTTAAGCGTATGCTCAAACAGAGATACGCTTAAACATATCTAAGATAGGACGGCTTGCGCCGTCCTATCTTAGGTTGCAATATTTTGGATGGCCGCTAGGTGGCGCTTCCATTGCCGCCGGCGTAGAATATGTAAATGAGTTTATACGCCGATTCACGAACGTACGCCCGTCCGCCGCAGTCGATTTACGCCGTTTCCGTAAGGCATTAGCAGGCCTAAAGTTATTTCACCTATTAGGTGGAATAACAATGTTAAAGTATGGCCGCCGTTCCCGCCGCGAGATTCGAATTTTTTACGTTGTTTGCGTAAGTCGTCCGTGAATCGGGATTTACGTCGTTTACGTCCACGTCGAAATCAATATGCCCGTGCGGCGTACGTAGCCGCAATGCACACTGGGAAATGTAGGCGCCCGGCGCATTCACACTTTAAAAAAAACGTAAAAAACGTGAGGTCAAGCCTCATTACCATCAAACACGCCCCCCTCCAACACATTTGAATTTGGCGCCCTTACGCCCGCCCGCTTTAGGCTACGCCGCCGTATATTAGCAGGCAAGTATATTGAGAATCATTACTAGCCTAGCTAATTTATGGCGGCGTAGCCTAAACAGGCTAAGCTATGCCGCCGCATCTTTAAGCACTCGTACCTGAATCTACCTATGTGTCTGGAAAGAATTATTATTTCATTTTATGATTCTTAGGGAAACGCCATTCTTTACTTATTTATTTAAAATTCTATTCAACCTTCTGATCATGCTAATGTATGATGAGCTGTAATCATTTTAGTGGGGGTCCCCTGAGACTTGAAAACTATTTTTCGTGTTAAAAAGTGTGGTTTGAAGGATTGTAATTGTTTTGTGTCATGCACAGAAAAATCCTGGATTTGTGAGTGAGAAGTGGTAATAAGATAGGGCCCTTTCCCACGTACGGATCCCATGAGGATCCTTTTCTAAATACATTGGCCCGGATTCAGAGACGAGTTACGACGGCGTATCTCCGGATACGCTGTCGTAACTCTGAGTGGCGGGGTCGTATCTATGCGCCTGATTCGTAGAATCAGTTACGCATAGATTTCCCTAAGATCCGACCGGCGTAAGTGTCTTACACCGTCGTATCTTAGGCTGCATATTTACGCTGGCCGCTAGGTGGCGCTTCCATAGATTTACACGAGGAATATGCAAATTAGGTAGATACGCCGATTCAGAAGCGTACATCCGCCCGGCGCATTTTTACGTTATGCTTTTTCCGGCGTAAAGTTACCCCTGCTATATGAGGCGTATCCTATGTTAAGTATGGACATCGGGCCAGCGTCGGATTTTCCGTTGATTAAGTCGTTTGCGTAAGTCGTTAGCGAATAGGGCTGGGCGTAATTTACGTTCACCTCTAAAGCATTAGCTTTTTGCGGGTCAATTTGGAGCATGCGCACTGGAATACGTTCACGGACGGCGCATGCGCCGTTAGCCAAAAACGTCATTTACGTGGGGTCAGCCCTCATTGCCATACAACACGCCCACTGCATGGAGAATTTGAATTCCGCGGGCTTACGCCGGACCACATACGCTACGCCGCCTTAACTTAGGGCGCAAGTTCTTTCTGAATACGGAACTTGCGCCCTAAGTTACGGCGGCGTAACGTATTTGAGATACGTTTCGCCCGCCGATAGATACACAATTGTATCTGAATCGGGGCCAATGTGGTTATTTGTAAGGATTTGAAATCTCGTATTTTACTTTTGTTTTTACTTGACGTGATTGTAGCCGTATTAGTGCAATTGTGATAGAGAAAATTGAGTACTGTCCGTGATACTTTTTTTATTTGCACCAACATACAATTTTTCAGCACAAGCTTTCGGGGGTGTTACCCCTTCTTCAAGGTCCAAGCAGTACTGATTCACAATTTCTGCCAAAAAAATTGTGAATCAGTACTGCTTGGACCTTGAAGAAGGGGTAACACCCCCGAAAGCTTGTCCTGAAAAATTGTATGTTGGTGCAAATAAAAAAAGTATCACGGACAGTACTCAATTTTCACTTTCGTTTTTGACATGCGGCTATAGCCTCCGCCCCTGTACACCATTTTGAGAGGGAGTTGGGCACGGTGAGGGAGGAGCAGAGAGCAGAACAGAGAGTGTTATTGTTGGATGTGTGGTTGGGATCACAACAAGTCGACTTGCTGTTGCATTAGGCCGCATTAACGCAGCAACGAATTATGCCGAAGGCATTCGGGCATTCGCTATTTGCGATATAATTTATTTCGGATTCGGTTTTATTTGTAATTGCTTTGTTCGGAAATTCGAATGCTTCCGAACCTTCGAAAGTTGCTATCCCATAGGGATTAATGTATGTCCGTATTTCATCCAAAAACGGATGGATGAAATACGAACATACTTTCCGTAGGTGTGAAAGGGCCCATAGATCTAGCAAGCAAAAGTTTAGTTTAGGGGTGTAGCATAGCTTCCAACTGTCCCTGATTTCGAGGGACTGTCCCTGATTTGGACCAATGTCCCTCTGTCCCTCATTCCTCCTCATTTGTCCCTCATTTTGATCTGATCTATATAGTTGTATATAAAATGCACTTTTTATCTATAAAATAATTAGGGCCAGATTCACGAACAATTACGGCGGCGTAACGTATCCCCTTTACGTTACTCCGCCGCAAGTTTTCGTCGTAAGTGCTTTATTCACAAAGCACTTGCGTGTAAACTTGCGGCGTAGCGTAAAGCCGTCCGACGCAAGCCCGCCTAATTCAAATGGGGTGTGTACCATTTAAATTAGGCACATTCCCGCAGGCTCCGTTAGGAAATTTCCCGCCGTGCTTTGCGCGAAATTACGGCGCCCCAACGTGTTTTTTGAACGGCGACGTGCGTTACGTACTTTTGTATTCCCGGACGTCTTACGCAAAAAAAAAAAAAATTGAAATTCGACGCGGGAACGACGGCCACACTTTAACATGGGCTGTCTATTGTTACACCACCTAAATAGCAGCCGTAACTTTGCGACGCGAAAAGCCGACTAGCGACGACGTAAGAGAATGCGTCGAACAAACGTACCTTCGTGGATCGCCGTAAACAGCTAACCCGACGCGGAAAACGACGCGAACTCCACCCAGCGGTCGCCGAAGTATTGCATCCTAAGATCCGAAGGCGTACGCCTGTCGGATCTTAGCCAAAAGCCGTTGTATCTTTGTTTGTGAATTACAAATAAAGATACGACGCGGCAAATTTGAAAGTACGCCGGAGTATCAGCAGATACTCCGGCGTACTTTTTCTGTGAATCTGGCCCTTAGTGTTTCCCAGTGCTAAACCTTTCATCTGATTTCTAAATTGCTGCATTTGTAAATTCCAAAAGCCAATATAAAGGAATAGTAGTGATAAAAAAAAAAAACTTTTGGGTTTAACCAATCCTGTTTTTTTTGTACAATTCTCCTTTAAGGGGGAGTGACAAGGGGTGTGGTCCTATGCCTGCATACTTTTGCTAATAGGTGTCCCTCGTTCCCATCTCAAAAAGTTGGGAGGTGTGGTGTAGTTAGAAATAAGAGAGCTTACCTACAGGGCTTTTTATAATACGATAATAAATGTGCATTCTGTACTAAATAGGCAGTCAGTGTATGAATATGCAAAGTGGGATGGAACATGGAAAATTAGCAGAGATGTATATGAGTGCTCCCGTAGAGGGCTAGTATGGTAAAAGTGACCCTGCCACTATACAAATGTCTTCAGCATGGACACACTTCCAGGTATGTTGGATGTCCTCTAGTGCTGGCTCTGGTTTCATTAGCTTGCGCTATGTCACTACTGTGTCCTGTATTGGCATAGGGGCTGGCAGGTGAAACCACTGTATGTAGTGGGGTATGCAATATCCCCTTTAGCGATGTCCTGTAATGACATGGGGCTGGCAGGTAGAACTACGGAACGCAGCAGGGAATGAGATATCCTGCAGTGATGTTCCTGTATTGGCATTAGGACTGGAGGTAGGGTTGCCACCTGTCCGGGATTCACCCAGACAGTTCGGGTTCAGACTGCCTGAAACCTGGACACATTATTCAGACTGGACAATGGCTTCCCAGCAGGGTTGCTGGCTGCAGTTGTCTAAGCTGAGAGTATCTGTTACATTCTCTTTCATGCTGCCCAAAGCCAGCACTAAAAATCCCCCCGACAGATTTTGAAAACGTTGCAATTCTGGGATTTCATGGGAGTCCCATAAGTGTTGGTACGAACAGATACCTCTAGCCGTACGTAAAGAACGAACCGTATCAAGACCCTTATGCTTCTGTCTTTGGAAACTATGGGGATCTTCCAACTCAGGTGGGAACAGAGGGCATACCTCCCAACCCGCCCGGATTCTGCGGGAAATTAACGCACAGACTGCATCCTCCCACAGTCCCGCAAAGTGGTTAACTTTCCCGCACGGGAAGGAGAAGAAAACGTTCTGAGGGGAGACATGCGAGGAGAACGGACAGGCTGTGCAGTGGTGAGTGGCAAGAACTTCACATCCATTCACGTCAATCCCCACCGCTCACCCGCGATTGTCCCCCCCCGCGATAGTCCAACTTTGATTGGTCGACCCCCCCTCGCTCAACAACTTTGATTGCCCCCCCCCCCCGCTCAACAACTTTGACTTTGAAATGTTGGGAGGTATGACAGAGGGCAGTTGAGCAAGGGTATTTATTTTATTTTTTAATGCCTTTAGGCCCCGTTCACACCTAGGCGTATATACGCCTGTAGTGTGAACGCCGCTGCCGCCCCGACACGCCAGAGGGATGCTTTAGCATTGCCCACTATGGAGATGGTTCACATCTCCACGCCGAACGCCGGACGCCTGCCGCCTGAAAAAAGGTCCCGGACCTTTTTTTCAGGCGTCTTTCGGCGTTCGGCTAGAAGATGTGAACCATCTCCATAGAGGGGGTCACAGGCTGCATTCACAATCGCGGCGTTTTGTCGCCGCGAATCGCGGTACAAAACGCTGCTATTTGCCGCCGCAATTCGCGATTCAGTACGCTATAGTGTGAATGCAGCCTTAGTAACACTTTTAATTTAATGATAAGATCTTCCTTAAAGCGGAGTTCCACCTAAAAATGGAACTTCCGCTTAACCCACTCCTCGCCCCCTTACATGCCACATTAGGCATGTAATTTTTGGGGGGGGGGGTGGGGGCTTCAGGAGAAGGGGACTTCCTGTCCCACTTCCTCCTTCCACCGAGGGGGTGGAAAGGCGATTAGCTTAATCGCCTTCTTGCAGCCCCTCCCTGTAGGCGAGCGCCTGTCTAATCGGACGGCGCTGTGCCGCTCGCGCATGCGCAGTAGGTGCCCGGCCGTGAAGCCGAAAGCTGTCACTGCCGGGTGCCCACACTAGGAATGAAGACGCCGGCCGGCGAGGGGGGGGGGCGAGGAGCGGAGCCCCGGCCGGCGCGTCGCTGGAGCCGTGGAGCAGATAAGTGTCTGTTTATTAAAAGCCAGCAGCTACACTTTTTGTAGCTGCTGACTTTTAATAAACGTAAAAAAAAGGCTGGAACTCCCCTTTAAACACTGATCTAATCAAACCTGACCACATTTAAGCAAAACTACACACTAACTCAAAATGATACCAAAAGGTAAAAAAAAAATCACTAAAGTAGGAGCAGCTAGGAGCTTTAATACAGGGTACTGCAGAAAAAGACTGATCACTTAGAACTCTGAAAGCTGACGTGCACATGTTGACAATGGGATCTTGTGATCTTTGCCCAGGGGTTAACCTGGATAATAGGCATCTTCTGTACATGCCTTTCTTTTGATTTATGCCCCATCGCATACTTTCGCTGCAGAGCACTCTGTATAGTATTCCTAGATAAAAAAAAAAAGGTTTGGTGTCCTGTAACAATGAATCCGGTGCTAACAGTAAAATTCAACACATGAAGGAAACACAATGACTCACACATGGGTATGATTACTGGTGCCTGGCAACCCTCTTCCTATTTTGGTATTACACTGCAAACATGAGAAAACAAGCCACACATGAAACATGCAGCTGAACACCTCTAACCTCAGCCTCATTTCTGGCCTCCCTCCCCCTCTAAAGGCCGGCAGTGACTGCAGGTTGGAATGTGAAAGGCACATTCCGTACAGTGCCAGAATTCTTTCTGGAGGATTCACATCCCCATCATTCCCCTGGGCTCCACTCCTGCCCAGTTACCCGCTCTGGTATAAGAATTTACAAACATTGAGCAATGCCTTCCACAACACTGTGGGCTAGATTCAGTAAGAGTTACTCCGGCGTATCAGCCGATACGCCATTGTAACTCTGAATTTACGGCGTCGTAAATTTAAGCGTATTCTGGAAACCAGATATGCTTAAATAAGGCTAAGGCCCCATACACACGAGAGGATTTATCCGCGAATACCGTTTCCGCGGATAAATCCTCTCGAGGATTTCAGTGGATTTCCATGCGATGGAGTGTACTCACCATCGCATTGAAATCCGCGCCGAAATCCTCTGGCGATGACGTGTCGCGCCGTCGCCGCGATTATGACGCGGCGACGTGCACGACGCTGTCATATAAGGAATTCCACGCATGCGTCGAATCATTACGACGCATGCGGGGGATCCCTTCGGACGGATGGATCCGGTGAGTCTATACAGACCAGCGGATCCATCCGTTGGGATGGATTCCAGCGGATAGATATGTTTAGCATGTCAGCAAATATTCGATCTGCTGAAATCCATCCCAGGGGATAAATATCCGCGGAAACAGATCCGCTGGAGTGTACACACCATAGGATCTATCCGCTGAAACCCATTCGCTGGGATTTTTCAGCGGATGGATTCTATCGTGTGTATGGGGCCTTAGATACGAGCGGCGTAAGTCTCTTACGCCGTCGTATCTTAGGGTGCATATTTACGCTGGCCGCTAGGTGGCACTTCCGTCGTTTTTGGCGTAGAATATGCAAATGACCTAGATACGCCGATTCTCAAACGTACGTGCGCCCGGCAGTATTTTTTTACGTCGTTTGCGTAAGGCTTTTTCGGCGTAATGTTACTCCTGCTTCTATGATGTTAAGTATGGACGTCGTTCCCGCTTTGATTTTTGAATTTTTTACGTCGTTTGCGTAAGTCGTTCGCGAATAGGGCTGGACGTAATTTACGTTCACGTTGAAACCAATACGTCGTTGCGGCGTACTTGGGAGCAATGCACACTGGAATTAGGGTGACCACATTTCCAAACGGCCATTCAGGGACACACCCCCCCTCACCTTCCCCCCAAAAGATGAGGGGGGTGGGGGAAAATGTAGTCTTGGGGTTGATGGGGAATTCGGTGGCGGCTTCTTTTTCACCTGAATGTGCCACTTGCCACCAGATGCAGTGCCGCTTGCCACCCATAGCCTGCCACCAGATGCAGTGCTGCTGTCACTCCCTCTGCATGAGCCGCGTGCGTAGAAGGAAAGGAGTGGAGTCGCTATCCGGAGAGTGACGATCACACCAGCCCCTGCTGCTTGCGGCTGGGTGCCGGAGAAGGAGGAGGTGCCGAGGTGGGAGGGGACAGCAATGCTGCACTAGGCGCAGGCCTCGCACAGCCTCACCGTCTGAGAGTAAATTGTCACTGGTTGCAAGATGCCAGGCAGCCCTAGCAACCAGTTCCAGAAATGTAGTTACTAGTTAGTAGGGGGTGACTGTGTCCTCTATTTCATTTCGACACTGTATTGTCCCGGAATGAAGGTGCCTGGGACCCAGGACAGACATGTCAATTGCGGGACAGTCCCGGGCAATTCGGGACACGTGGGCACCCTAAGTGGAATATGTACACAGACGGCGCATGCGCCGTTCGTAAAAAACGTCAATCACGTCAATCACATCATACATTAACATAAAACACGCCCCCCCTTCCACATTTGAATTAGGTGGGCTTACGCCGGCTCATTTACGATACGCCGCCGCAACTTACGGAGCAAGTGCTTTGTGAATAATGCACTTGCCCATCTAAGTTGCGGAGGCGTAGCGTAAATAACATACGCTACGCCCGCACAAAGATACGCTGCCCTTACTGAATCTAGCCCTGTATATTGAGGCACGTTGCGCTAGGCAGCTTATTCCTTTTAAATGGGTTCTCATTGCGCTTCAATGCACAAAATATAGATCCCGCTTTATTTTTGAAAATGCAATGCCCTACACCGTAGCTGACAGAGCATGTACTACAGTGCACTGTGCATGTGTGTTGGTGTGCAACAATTGCACCGCACTACATATACAGTATACTGTGCCTTACACTGCGTTGTGGCGTGAACAAGTCTTAAATCTGTCTTTACATTAGCAATGAGTTCTGGCGTGTTCGGATGCTCTTCTGAACCCATGTGGCCAAGCCTGCCAAGGAAGCTGTCACCTGTAAAAGATAGTAGATGATTGCACTTCAGTAAAATTATTAATACTACACAGGATTTATATAGCGCCAACAGTTTGCACAGCGCTTTACAACATAACATTTAAAAGCAGAGGCCCTAGAGCACACACAATTCGGTCCATATACTGTATGTTTGGACACAGGCACAATTTTATTTTTTCAGGTATTTACAACATATTCAAGCTATAGTTATATAATGTATATGGGCTGAACATGCACATTCTCAGGTTTAATTTGAGGGTATGTACATCCAAATTGGAGTAAGGGTTCAGGAATTACAGAATAGCCACCCCCCCCCCTTTTTCAAGGGGCCAAAAGTAATTGGACAATTGAATCAAAAGCTGTTTCATGGCCAGGAGTCTGCTACTCATCAATTAAGCAGGTAAAAGGTGTGGTGTTGATTCTAAGTGGTGTGGTATTTGCATTTGGAATCTATTGCTGTGAACCTATATCATGTGTTCAAAAGAGCTATCCATGCAAGTGAAACAAGCCATCGTAAAGCTTCAAATATTAAACAAATCCATCAGAGAGATAGCAGCAACACTAGGAGTGGCCAAATCAACAGTTTGGTACATTCTGAGGGCAAAATAACGCACTGGTGAGCTCAGCAACATAAAAAGGCCTGGACCAGCCCATCTACATAAATCTTTTGTGGAATAGATAACAATGGCAGCATATCAATTAGGGGCGCCGCCCCCTCTTTCCAGGCCACCCCCTATATGCATAATGGATAGATTCATGCATAGCACCGGGGCACCGGGCTCATGATATAAAGCGGCAAGAGATTTTTTTGAAGCACCTGATTAGAGCAATAGGCTCTAATAGGCTTCAAATTAGGGTGGGCCTGGGTTGCAGAACATGCGACCGGAGCCCACCCAGGTGTTTTACAACAGCAAATGAATATTCGCTGTTGAAACACTGATCCTCAATCCGGCCAATCAGAAGCGTGTGTGAGACTCGCTTTTGGATTGGCCAAAAAGAGAAGACTCCCGATTGGCCGCCGAGAAGGAGGAGGGAGGAAACAGAAGCCGCAGCTGTGGATAGCAGGAGAACGGGAAGCCACTGCTGCCGAGCAGGGGGAAGCTGCCGCTGATGGGGTAAGTGCTACCGACCGACCGATCGACCAACTGACGGAGGGATTGGGGTGGCATACTGTTTGCACAAGTACAGTGGGAGCGAGCCTTCAGTGGCACTCATGCATGCCCAATACCCAGAAATGCAGGATCACCTATATATACGTGATCCTGCGCATCGCGCCCACCCTGTAGCATTTAATCTGCTATGGGGCAGATGGCAAGTGGATAACAACAGAGTCAAGCTGAGAATCACTACTTCAGTAAAACAGTCCAGGGTAGCTTTGGTAACACAGGTGAACAACTTGAGGGATCCAAGGACAAAGGGCCACCCCACTAGAGCTGGCGTACACTGGTAGCAATTAGGGAGGGACTCTGCACGGTAAGTGGATCTTTTGGAGATCTGCGTAGTACTAGGCTTTAGAGCAGCTACCCGCCCTCCAATTCTAACAGTGGTGGGCCTCTCACCTGGCTGAAAACCACTTGTCCAGCTTCTCTGTCTCATCAGGTGCGGCCTCTCTGAGCTCCTGGGGGAGAGAAGCAGAGAAACGTATCTTACCTGTCCAGAAACTCAGGTGTGGAAAAGGCGTTAAAGGGGACTGGACCTGCAACTAAACAGGGGAAGTAAATGGGCATTCCACTAAAAATCACACACCAGCCCACCCTGTGTGGCACAGGCTTCAGAACAAGAATAGCAGCCTGGGAATAGAGAATATCGAGTCAAAACACCACAGGCACAGTACAGTCAATGTATCAACATTGTCCTCTCTGTATGAAATACACAAGTTGCCTGTAGGTCCTCAGTTGGTCAGTCAGTAAGGTGACCTACAAAAATGTTACTACATAATAATAAATCAGATTTATACTTTATTATAGGATGTGGAAAAGGGTGATCTGTTGATTTGTTTCTTTGTAGCATAACCATAATAATTACAGACTCAGAGACTATTCCTTTTTTGAATTTCCTGTAGCTTATTGTTTCTGCCATGGCTTGTAATTCTGTTCTGTAATTTTTATTAATTACCACAAAAATAAAATCATTATTAAAAGCTGGGAGGAAAAGTAAGACAACTCCACGATTCTCCATTGTTCAACACCCAAACACCTGGGCAAAAGTGCAGTGCCATCTTAAAGCGGAGTTCCAGCCACAATTTCACTTTTTAAATATAAATACCCCTGTAATACACAAGCTTAATGTATTCTAGTAAAGTTAGTCTGTAAACTAAGGTCTGTTTTGTTAGGTTGTTACAGCATTTAGACACTTTATAAAATAGAAATTGACTGGGGCAATCTTAAGTGTGGGCATCATGAAGCCAGACTGTATGACTTCCTGGATTTCAGCCTTGCAGAAATCGCACATGCTCAGTGCTGCACAAGCAGTGTCAGATCAGGTTTCAGCACCTGTGCTGTCCAAGTCACAT